>NC_092342.1:171480000-172680000 GCF_046630445.1 Rutidosis leptorrhynchoides | reverse complement strand
CCCCGAAAACTCCAAAACATATATGCCAGTTTTTAGGACTAGCTGGTTACTACAGAAGGTTCATCCAAGAATTTTCCAGAATAGCAAAACCCTTGACTGCATTAACGCATAAAGGGAAGAAATTTGAATGGAAGGATGAACAAGAGAAAGCGTTTCAGTTATTGAAGAAAAAGTTAACTACGGCACCTATGTTGTCATTACCTGAAGGGAATGATGATTTTGTGATATATTGTGACACCTCAAAGCCAGCTCTCGGTTGTGTATTAATGCAATGAACGAAAGTAATTGCTTATGCATCTAGACAATTGAAGATTCACGAACAAAATTATACAATGCATGATTTGGAATTAGGCGCGGTTGTTTTTGCATTAAAGACTTGGAGGCACTACTTATATGGGGTCCAAAGTATTATATATACTGACCACAAAAGTCTTCAACACATATTTAATCAAAAACAACTAAATATGAGGCAGCGTAGGTGGATTGAATTGTTGAATGATTACGACTTTGAGATTCGTTAACACCCGGGGACGGCAAATGTGGTAGCCGACGCCTTGAGCAGGAAGGACAGAGAACCCATTCGAGTAAAATCTATGAATATAATGATTCACAATAACCTTACTACTCAAATAAAGGAGGCGCAACAAGAAGTTTTAAAAGAGGAAAATTTAAAGGATGAAATACCCAAAGGATCGGAGAAGCATCTTAATATTCGGGAAGACGGAACCCGGTATAGGGCTGAAAGGATTTGGGTACCAAAATTTAGAGATATGAGAGAAATGGTACTTAGAGAAGCTCATAAAACCAGATACTCAATACATCCTGGAACGGGGAAGATGTACAAGGATCTCAAGAAACATTTTTGGTGGCCGGGTATGAAAGCCGATGTTGCTAAATACGTAGGAGAATGTTTGACATGTTCTAAAGTCAAAGCTGAGCATCAGAAACCATAAGGTCTACTTCAACAACCCGAAATCCCGGAATGGAAATGGGAAAACATTACCATGGATTTCATCACTAAATTGCCATGGACTGCAAGTGGTTTTGATACTATTTGGTTAATAGTTGATCGTCTCACGAAATCAGCATACTTCCTGCCAATAAGAGAAGATGACAAGATGGAGAAGTTAGCACGACTGTATTTGAAGGAAGTTGTCTCCAGACATGGAATACCAATCTCTATTATCTCTGATAGGGATGGCAGATTTATTTCAAGATTCTGGCAGACATTACAGCAAGCATTAGGAACTCGTCTAGACATGAGTACTGCCTATCATCCACAAACTGATGGGCAGAGCAAAAGGACGATACAAACGCTTGAAGACATGCTACGAGCATGTGTTATTGATTTCGTAAACAGTTGAGATCGACATCTACCGTTAGCAGAATTTTCCTACAACAACAGCTACCATTCAAACATTGAGATGGCACCGTTTGAAGCACTTTATGGTAGAAAGTGCAGGTCTCCGATTTGTGGGAGTGAAGTGGGGGATAGACAGATTACAGGTTCGGAGATAATACAAGAAACTACCGAGAAGATCATCCAAATTCAACAACGGTTAAAAACCGCCCAAAGTCGACAAAAGATCTACGCTGACATTAAAAGAAAAGATATAGAATTTGAAATTGGAGAGATGGTCATGCTTAAAGTTGCACCTTGGAAAGGCGTTGTTCGATTTGGTAAATGAGGGAAATTAAATCCAAGGTATATTGGACCATTCAAGATTATTGATCGTGTCGGACCAGTAGCTTACCGACTTGAGTTACCTCAACAACTCGCGGTTGTACATAACACTTTCCACGTCTCGAATTTGAAGATATTTTTTGCTAAAGAAGATCTCACTATTCCATTAGATGAAATCCAAATCAACGAAAAACTTCAATTCATCGAAGAACCCGTCGAAATAATGGATCGTGAGGTTAAAAGACTTAAGCAAAACAAGATACCAATTGTTAAGGTTCGATGGAATGCTCGTAGAGGACCCGAGTTCACCTGGGAATGAGAAGATCAGATGAAGAAGAAATACCCGCATTTATTTCCAGAAGATACATCAACACCTCCAACTGCTTAAAATTTCGGGACGAAATTTATTTAACGGGTAGGTACTGTAGTGACCCGAACTTTTCCATGTTTATATATATAATAAATGAAATTGTTATTTACATGATAAAGTGTTTCCAACATGTTAAGCAATCAAACTTGTTAAGACTTGATTAATTGAAATAGGTTTCATATAGACAATTGACCACCCAAGTTGACCGGTGATTCACGAACGTTAAAACTTGTAAAAACTATATGATGACATATATATGGATATATATATAGTTAACATGATATTATGATAAGTAAACATATCATTAACTATATTAACAATGAACTACATATGTAAAAGCGAGACTACTAACTTAATGATTTTGAAACGAGACATATATGTAACGATTATCGTTGTAACGACATTTAATGTATATATATATCATATTAAGAGATATTAATACATCATAATATCATGATAATATAATAATTTAAAATCTCATTTGATATTATAAACATTGGGTTAACAACATTTAACAAGATCGTTAACCTAAAGGTTTCAAAACAACACTTACATGTAATGACTAACGATGACTTAACGACTTAGTTAAAATGTATATACATGTAGTGTTTTAATATGTATTCATACACTTTTGAAAGACTTCAAGACACTTATCAAAATACTTCTACTTAACAAAAATGCTTACAATTACATCCTCATTCAGTTTCATCAACAATTCTACTCGTATGCACCCGTATTCGTACTCGTACAATACACAGCTTTTAGATGTATGTACTATTGGTATTTACACTCCAATGATCAGCTCTTAGTAGCCCATGTGAGTCACCTAACACATGTGGGAACCATCATTTGGCAACTAGCATGAAATATCTCATAAAATTACAAAAATATGAGTAATCATTAATGACTTATTTACATGAAAACAAAATTACATATCCTTTATATCTAATCCATACACCAATGACCAAAAACACCTAAAAACAATTTCATTCTTCAATTTTATTCATCTAATTTATCTCTCTCAAGTTCTATCTTCAAGTTCTAAGTGTTCTTCATAAATTCTACAAGTTCTAGTTTCATAAAATCAAGAATACTTCCAAGTTTGCTAGCTTACTTCCAATCTTGTAGAGTGATCATCCAACCTCAAGAAATCTTTCTTATTTACAGTAACATATCTTTCTAATATAAGGTAATACTCATATTCAAACTTTGATTCAATTTCTATAACTATAACAATCTTATTTCGAGTGAAAATCTTACTTGAACTTGTTTTCGTGTCATGATTCTACTTCAAGAACTTTCAAGCCATCCAAGATCCGTTGAAGCTAGATCCATTTGTATCTTTTCCAGTAGGTTTATTCACAAAACTTGAGGTAGTAATGATGTTCATAACATCATTCGATTCATACATATAAAGCTATCTTATTCGAAGGTTTAAACTTGAAATCACTAGAACATAGTTTAGTTAATTCTAAACTTGTTCGCAAACAAAAGTTAATCCTTCTAACTTGACTTTTATAATCAACTAAAAACATGTTCTATATCTATATGATATGCTAAATTAATGATTTAAAACCTGGAAACACGAAAAACACCGTAAAACTGGACATACGCCGTCGTAGTAACAACACGGGCTGTTTTGGGTTTGATAATTAAAATCTATGATAAACTTTGATTTAAAAGTTGTTCTTCTGGGAAAATTATTTTTCTTATGAACATGAAACTATATCCAAAAATTATGGTTAAACTCAAAGTGGAAGTATGTTTTTCAAAATGATCATCAAGACGTCGTTCTTTCGACTGAAATGACTACCTCTTACAAAAACGTCTTGTAACTTATATTTCCGACTATAAACCTATACTTTTTTTGTTCAGATCCATAAAATAGAGTTCAATATTAAACCATAACAATTTGATTCACTCAAAACGGATTTAAAATGAAGAAGTTATGGGTAAAACAAGATTGGATATTTTTTGATTTTTGTAGCTACGGGAAATATTAATAATTCTATACAAATCATATCGTAGCTAACTTATATTGTATTATACATGTAATCTAATATATTATGTAATCTTGGGATACTATAGACACGTATGCAAATGTTTTGACATATCATATCGACCCATGTATATATATTATTTGGAACAACCATAGACACTCTATATGCAGTAATGTTGGAGTTAGCTATACAGGGTTGAGGTTGATTCCAAAAATATATATACTTTGAGTTGTGATCTAGCCTGAGACGTGTATACACTGGGTCGTGGATTGATTCAAGATAATATATATTGATTTATTTCTGTACATCTAACTGTGGATAACTAGTTGTAGGTTACTAACGAGGACAGCTGACTTAATAAACTTAAAACATCAAAATGTATTAAAAGTGTTGTAAATATATTTTGAACATACTTTGATATATATGTACATATTTGTTATAGGTTCGTGAATCGACCATTGGCCAAGTCTTACTTCCCGACGAAGTAAAAATCTGTGAAAGTGAGTTATAGTCCCACTTTTAAAATCTAATATTTTTGGGATGAGAATACATGCAGGTTTTATAAATGATTTACAAAATAGACACAAGTACGTGAAACTACATTCTATGGTTGAATTATCGAAATCAAATATGCCCCTTTTTATTAAGTCTGGTAATCTAAGAATTTGGGAACAGACACCCTAATTGACACGAATCCTAAAGATAGATCTATTGGGCCTAACAAACCCCATCCAAAGTACCGGATGCTTTAGTACTTCGAAATTTATATCATATCCGAAGGGTGTCCCGGAATGATGGAGATTTTCTTACATATGCATCTTGTTAATGTCGGTTACCAGGTGTTCACCATATGAATGATTTTTATCTCTATGTATGGGATGTGTATTGAAATATGAAATCTTGTAGTCTATTGTTGCGATTTGATATATATAGGTTAAACCTATTACTCACCAACATTTTTGTTGACGTTTGAAGCATGTTTATTCTCAGGTGAATATTAAGAGCTTCCGCTGTTGCATACTAAAATAAGGAAAAGATTTGAAGTCCATGTTTGTATGATATTGTGTAAAAACTGCATTCAAGAAACATATGTCGATATAGTATATTTCTATTGTAAACCATTATGTAATGGTCGTGTGTAATCAGTATATTTTAGATTATCATTATTTGATAATCTACATAATGTTTTTTTTAAAACCTTTATTGATAAAATAAAGGTTATGGTTGTTTTAAAAATGAATGCAGTCTTTGAAAAACGTCTCATATAGAGGTCAAAACCTCGCAACGAAATCAATTAATATGGAACGTTTATAATCAATATGAACGGGACATTTCATTGGTGAGTGGAAAGGATCGCCTTCTTTTCTCCATCGGTTAAGTCGACTACGAACCCATCAGATAAATTGGGGATGGTTAATTGGTTGATTTATTCTGGTGACGCTGCCTTCGGAGCTTAGGTTAACATCCATGTCTGAATAGCTATCGGGTTCCGAAGAACTTGAACTAGTGACGAGTCCCATTTCATACTTTTGAATAATGGATTTTTCAATATGAAATGATTTTCGGCTATCGGATGGTATTCTATTTACATAGAATATCTATATATAGAACAAAAGATTTTGTAGATTACGGATGAATTTACGGCATTTGTCAGGCAAATCTACAGTAACAGATACGCTAGGATATGAATTATCATATACGCTAAGATATGAATTTTGTCTATACACTATTCATGCAAACAATGCAGTAAGATGTGTCTAGACTAGGAATGATAATCATGTAATTTCTTAAGAATGACAGGTAGATGATTTTCGACATGAAATGATAAGCAAAACTTTTGACATGCAGACACGGTCGAAGTCCAGACTGACTAATGCATCTAAACAACTATCAGTTAGACACACAAATGCAAGACCTGGTTCGCTAAGACCACCGCTCTGATACCACATGAAGCGACCCGTCCTAATCCATAAGGACGAATACAATAACATATGATTACATCGCGAGGTACTTGACCTCTATATGATACATTTTACAAACATTGCATTCGTTTTTAAAAGAAAAACTTTCATTATATCGAAAGTTGACGGCATGCATACCATTTCATAATATATCCAACTATAATTGACTTAATAATAATCTTGAAGAACTCGACGACTCGAATGCAACGTCTTTTATAATATGTCATGAATGACTCCAAGTAATATCTCTAATATGAGCAAATGCACAGCGATAGATTTCTTTCATACATGAGAATAAACATGCTTTCAAGTGTCAACCAAATGGTTGGTGAGTTCATTAGTTTATCATAATCATTCATTTTCATTATTTTAATAGACCACAAGATTTCATATATTGTCATGCGTAACTCGCGAATTAAAATTCATTCATATGGTGAACACCTGGTAACCGACCTTAACAGGATGCATATAGAATATCCCCATCATTCTGGGACTCACATCGGACATGATAAATCGAAGTACTAAAGCAGTTCAAATTCTCCGACTGGGGCTTGTTAGTGCCCATAGATCTATCTTTAGGATTCGCGTCAGTTGGTGGCAATTATCATAAACACCAATTCTTAGGCTACCAAGCTAAAAAGGGGCATATTCGGTTTGATAATCCAACCATAGAATGTAGTTTTGATCACTTGTATCTATTTCGTAAAGCATTTATAAAAGCAGCACATGTATTCTCAGTCCCAAAAATATATATTGCAAAAGCATTTAAAAAGAGAGCAAATGAAACTCACAATACTGTATTGTGCAGTAAAAATACATATGACGATATTGAACAATGCAGGGTTGGCCTTGGATTCACGAACCTATATCATTTGTATATTTATTAATACATATATTCGTAATCGAACAAATCTATATATTATTATTAGTGATGTAATTGTTGTTTTTATTAATTTATACGTTTCATTATTTATCTTTATATCTTTATTTTATATATAGTAATATTAATATAGTTACGTTATGTATATTAAATATATCTTTTATATGAAGATCATTTGTTTATGAAATTAATAATTATATTAATATTAGTATTAGTAATAATATTGATACTATATAATAATAATGATAAAAGTGATATTAATAATGTTAATGAAAATTATGATATTAATAATGATAATAATACTAAGTTTTATAAAGATAATTATGATAACAATAATTATAAGACTTTTAATAATTCCTTTAAAACATACTTTAATTAAAATTTTAATCATTTCCATAATAATATTTATATCCAAAATTTCTATATTTGTTATCTTATCGATATTATTAAAACCTGTATATTCATTGTTATAATAATCATAACCTTCGTGTTAAATTTCTATACTAATGCCTTATAGCATTAATTTGTAACTATAATCATAATTTTTACATGTATTCATCTAGTTATAACTAGTTTCTAAAATCTTTATCATATCATTTTTTTATTATATATTTTTGTTATTAACATTTTTAATATCCTTAAAATCATAATAATAATAATAATAATAATAATAATACTAACAATAATAATACAGTAATAATAATGCTAATAATAAGTATGATATTAATAATGATAATACTAATAATTTACAAATAATAATACTAGTAATAATAATGGTAAAGATATAACTTGTATTAATGTTAATAATAATAATGATTTACTTAATAACAATAATACTACATAATAATAATAATAATAGTAATAATAACAATAATAATAATTGAAATAATAATAATAATAATAATAATAATAATAATAATAATAATAATAATAATAATAATAATAATAATAATAATAATAATAATAATAATAATAATAATAATAATAATAATAATAATAATAATAATAATAATAATAATAATAATAATAATAATAATAATAATAATAATAATAATAATGAAGAAGAAGAATAACAACCTTTGAAGAAAGCCTAAAAAAAATGCCACTGACACGACTCGAACCCAAGATCTCTTGTTAACCGACCCAACACCTAAACCATTACTCTGTTCACTGTCTTTCTGAATTAGTTCCCATTCCCATTCTATTTATCCCTTTACTGATGTATTCCACTTCTTCTTCTTCAATCGAATTTAATATCGGCTAGTGTTCACACCCAGTTACAAACGAATTTACTTATTTTATTTTAGGATTTTTAACATAACAAAAACAACTGTAACCTTTGACATCAATTTAACAAACATGATGAAATCAGAAAAAGAAAAAAATAAAATAAAAAAAATAAAATTTAAACAACTTAAATAGCTCGATAATAACGCAAACATTGATTTCAAAAATTAGGACGTTTTAGGATTCTTAAACAAAACAGAAACATTTATATTTCAGTTGAATTTGGATTGTGTAACAGAAAAAAAAAACTATTTTACAGACACGCTATGAACTTCATGAACTCCATCATCAAAATCGTCTTTTTAGAATGTTTTAGACTTCAATTCCTACATGAAAAAGATTCTAGATCGTTGTTAGAAACTTTCTCAAAGATCAATTTGACCGAAAACATTGAAACCAGTTCAAATTTCTTGATGAACAAATTCTTTGAGTTTTTAAATCGAAAACTTTGACTCCAAAATTTGAATTTGTTATAAACAATTGAGGTTTGTAACTTTCCAGATAGTTTAAGCATATAGTTTACAACAACTCTGCATTTCTACTTTTTGTAATTCATTAAATAATCGGGCTTTTTGAAAATTGGAACCAAGAACAGGGTATACGGTTGTTTTTACTTGTTTCTGTTTAAGATTAAATTGATACAAGCGATTTAATTGATAATTGATAAAGATAAAGAGTGAAATGAGTGGGTTACTGATAACACAGGATAATTTGATTGATTTATATTGCCATTGGTCGACACTTAATTTCAAAGCAGACAAAAAGAAAAAAAAAAATACAAAAATATAAAAAGGATCACGATTGATAACTGAATTTGTTCCTATTAGATGTCTGATTTCGATTGTAAAGGGATTCAAGACAGGGAAACAAATCACATACAGTTTCAATATGACGTGAAATAGAATTGGATATGAAATCAATTTTATAATATCAGTATTAATAAATCTTAATAATAATACATTAAATATTAATAATAATAAAAAATACTAATAATATTAATTAGTATCTTACGAAGTTCGCAAGAATTCCACGATCATCAACATCCTTCATCGAGGAATATCAATTAGTATCGATAATGAAGTACTAATTACATTAGTGAAACACTCCATGAAAATTATGTAATCTTTAATGTTTTAGAGATTATTCATTTCCAATTCCAGCCGAAAAATCAAATGAGTTCAATATTATATTAACTCAGTAAATCTATATTACATCTGAAGAAAATATACATACATATATATTTTCATAGAGACTGTAATAAAAATTTATTTGTACAAAAATGTTACTTGTGAAATTTTTTTAACGGGTAGGTAATACCCGAGAGATATATAAATTCACAATTAATATGTTACACTATACATTCTTCGATTCTAACTCAACAAATCATCAACTATAATCACTACTTTCACAACGTTCCATTTTTTTTAAAAGAAATCAAAACAACCATTCACATCCAAAATTGATTACATATTCTAA
Source organism: Rutidosis leptorrhynchoides (assembly GCF_046630445.1). Taxonomy (NCBI): domain Eukaryota; kingdom Viridiplantae; phylum Streptophyta; class Magnoliopsida; order Asterales; family Asteraceae; genus Rutidosis; species Rutidosis leptorrhynchoides. Next base: position 172,670,342 of record NC_092342.1, on the reverse strand, counting down.
TTTTGACATGTCAGAATTTGAGTCAAGATTTAACATAAAATATCACTTTTAGATCCCTACAGCTTTCAAGCTATACTTTGACTTCAAAACTGTGATAGGACATCACTTCTATGTGTATTGACAATTACAATCTATGTTCAAACTCTCCATGATAATTGAAAACCCCTCAATTGAGAAGCAATCGAGATGATGATCCAACCACATGTTATCCACAGTCATGCACCTGAAAAACTCTCGAAACCCAAGTCATAGTTTAACACGTATCAATGTCAGACCCTTTGGCATTTATTAGCAAAAATAACTTTGCAATTCCTTTCAAAAATAGCCAATTTTATCACACCTCCACCAAAATCAATTTCGACCTTTCATTCGGATTAGCCTTATTATAACCTTGATTTGATATATACGTTGCCCTGCATGGCATTATTACCGAGGAACCATTTATATTCCTCCACATTATCAGTAAACTTACCAATAACTTCACTGATCTTTGACATTCTGAAAAATCATTATATTTATCGAAACCCCATCATTTATTCATCTGCATCTTGTAACAAGAATTGTCATGCCAATTACTGGGAATCAGCAATCAGTATTTTGAAATCTCACAGCATGTCTACACCAATAGTTATATGTGTACATATAACGCCTATCTCCAAGACTTACATACTTGAATGTAAAGTTTCTGAAAAACACCCTGAACTGTGAACTAGTTCTCGAAATTTTGAAAAATGCTGAGGAAGCAACAAAAACTGTAAATGACCTTAACAGTCGAAAGTTTGATGATAAAGAATAAGGTGTTGGAAAAACTCAGAAATAGAGAAGGTTTGGAACTGTAAAACGGATTGAGCAAACTATGAAGGAGGCTGTGGACAAATCACAAAGACTAAACCTGCCTTCAAAGAATCTAAATGATTCAGCGTCTGCTAAAGTCATTAACGAATACCTTAATCTTGACTCTAAACCCTTGCGGACAATATTCTTCATTATCCTCTGATCTTAGATATTATAAGATATCATCATATCTTTCATTATAAATATCTTGGATATTTCTGAAAATATTTTCATAAATTTTCTTATCTAAAATCAATTATCTCTTTGCGCTATATGTGTTACATCATAAAGGAAACTGTTTAGTTTCTATATTCTGTAAACCTTCGAGTTTAAATTAAAAATGTTTTTGAAGTAGTGTTGGGAACTGAAGCATGAGTTAGTATAATATAATGACACTTGATCAATGTGATTATATTACAGTAAGTTATGCTGAGTTTCTAAATGGAACGTGATGATTCACAGACCATACCGTCATCATGTGTCATGTTACACGACTCTTGTATTCTATTTAACCTTTAAAAATATCAAGAAAATATTTTCTTGGTGATTCGGTATTTTTTGAGGTATTCTGGTAATTTGACAAATCAAGATCGTGCCATTACAAATTCTTTCTTAGAACATTAACCATGTTCATTCTGAAATTCATATCTACGAATTCTGGACCACTACATGCGATGCTTAATGGCAAGAAGAGAAAACAAAAGAAGGAAGCTCTGAAATAGAAATTGGAGCATAAGTCGGAGCAAATAGGAGAAAACATTAACTGTGGATGTCAATGATTATAGAAAGACAGAAGCAGAGACATCGAAATATAAGGGAAGATACAAAACCTAACAACAAACCAGAAATTACAAACCGTATATATCAATGCATATAGTAATATAAAGACACGGGAGAACTAAAAACACTATAAAACCAAGAGTATAGTAGAAGTGAATAGATTCTTCTGACGGCAGATGAAAAAGAAGAATGACGGATATAAAAGTTAGGAGTATATCAAGGATTAGAACCGGATGGAGCATATTGACGAATGCTTTAAAGTATGAGTTGAGGAAGAAAGAAGATAAAGTATGAACTGTGGAAATAAGGAAACGAAGAGGGTGGATTTATAGTGAAGTACCAGACAGAGCAATCCGGACAGATCATCGCATTTAACCAAAGAAGATCCTAAATTTCTTAATTACCGAAGAATCAAATCTTATTACGAAGATATTCTCCAAATCCCTTGAACTCTGGAAATCAACCCTATCTACGCCAAAAGATATGATGAAACTTTACCTTTCTCATTTCACTCTTTTGTAATAGCTTCACTCGTACTCTTCACATAAATAAATTGTTTTATCCATATTACTATAAGATGATAAAACTCTAAATTTCAGCTCGTATGCGGCATGAAAACATACTTATTGTCAGGCATGACCATCCCAATCAAATTTTGGGACGAAATTTCTTTAACGGGTAGGTACTGTGACAACCCGAAAAATTCCGACCAAATTTAAACTTGATCTTTAAATGATTTAATGTTTCCAACATGATAAGCAAAGTCTGTAATGTTAAGGCTCAAAAAGTTTTGGAACTATATTCATGTAATCAACTACCCTGTGACTGTGCTCGACGATTCAAGAACATTTATGTATATATAGATATATATATATATTGAATGGAAACGTTAACAAAGTATTACGTGTATGATACCGTACATTGAACTTATTGGTTTTCATATCTATTTGATATATTGAACAATCAAGTTAAAAGATAATGTCAAACGATTGAATTAAAAGATAATTATCAAGTCTTTTAAGGATATGATATTGTTACATGTCTCTGTTACGAGGTCCGCGTTAATTTGAGAAATCATTTCTTTTAACGGTATTCGAAATAATTGGTAAAGTGATATACATATGAGGACAAAGTGTCAAATAATGAGAATTAGACAAAAGTTAGTGGAAGACTAAAATTCATAATAATCAATTGATTTAATTTCAACATACGAAAACGTTTTTCGATATAATAGAACTTGATTATTTAAAATGTCGTTGCTAAAGAACGTGAAATGGAATATTGATTGTTAGATATGTAAATAACCTACAACGTGTATTTAAAACATGTTTATGAATATTAAATATATATGATTTCAAATTAGTTAAGTAAATGATAGTAACACTTGCTTATCAATTCGATTGATATTTAGTTATGGTAATTAGAACGTTTGAGAAGTTAAAATAAACGTTGGCGCATAAATGATCTAGAGTGTAGACGTTAGGTGATATAATAATATATACTATTTAAACGATTCTAAAATGAACTTTGAAATATATATAGTTTAAAAAAAATATATATATTATATTACTAAATAAATATTTCAAATTTATGTTTCGAAATGAAAGAATATATATATAAGATGTAATATTAATTTAGTTATAAAACATTTTATTTAAAATAATACAATTATATATGTATATATGTATATGTATATATAACGAGACGTCGATTTATAGAAGCAAATGACCAAAACACTCAAATGAATAAGTTACATTTCAATTAGTATAATTATTGGTGAAATAAGTCTAATTATTGATAAAGGTACGTGTCGCGAAACATAAAGTACAAGTTTTCTAAGCGTACGAGAGGGCGTTCGAGAAACCAGAACCGGTACGTAAGTCGAGCGTAAACGTACAATTCATCAGTGCTAAAATTACAAACCAACTATGCACGAGAATATAATATAATATTTAATTAATTCTAAAGATTAAATATATATTTATATATAATAATATTATATCGGTGTTGGCAAAAATCATTGAATGATTAGGAGCTGTAGAAGCACTCCATGTGAGCGCATGGTATACAAGCACATGTAGTGACCCGAACTTTTCCATGTTTATATATATTAATTGAGATTGATATTTACATGATTAAATGTTTCCAACATGTTAAGCAATCAAACTTGTTAAGACTTGATTAATTGAAATAGGTTTCATATAGACAATTGACCACCCAAGTTGACCGGTGATTCACGAACGTTAAAACTTGTAAAAAAACTATATGATGACATATATATGGTTATATGTATAGTTAACATGATATTATGATAAGTAAACATATCATTAATTATATTAACAATGAACTACATATGTAAAAACAAGACTACTAACTTAATGATTTTGAAACGAGACATATATGTAACGTTTATCGTTGTAACGACATTTAATGTATATATATCATATTAAGAGATATTCGTACATCATAATATCATGATAATATAATAATTTAAAATCTCTTTTGATATTATAAACATTGGGTTAACAACATTTAACAAGATCGTTAACCTAAAGGTTTCAAAACAACACTTACATGTAACGACTAACGATGACTTAACGACTCAGTTAAAATGTATATACATGTAGTGTTTTAATATGTATTTATACACTTTTGAAAGACTTCAATACACTTATCAAAATACTTCTACTTAACAAAAAATGCTTACAATTACATTCTCGTTCAGTTTCATCAACAATTCTACTCGTATGCACCCGTATTCGTACTCGTACAATACACAGCTTTTAGATGTATGTACTATTGGTATATACACTCCAATGATCAGCTCTTAGCAGCCCATGTGAGTCACCTAACACATGTGGGAACCATCATTTGGCAACTAGCATGAAATATCTCATAAGATTACAAAAATATGAGTAATCATTCATGACTTATTTACATGAAAACAAAATTACATATCCTTTATATCTAATCCATACACCAACGACCAAAAACACCTACAAACACTTTCATTCTTCAATTTTCTTCATCTAATTGAACTCTCTCAAGTTCTATCTTCAAGTTCTAAGTGTTCTTCATAAATTTCAAAAGTTCTAGTTTCATAAAATCAAGAATACTTTCAAGTTTGCTAGCTCACTTCCAATCTTGTAAGGTGATCATCCAACCTCAAGAAATCTTTGTTTCTTACAGTAGGTTATCATTCTAATACAAGGTAATAATCATATTCAAACTTTGGTTCAATTTCTATAACTATAACAATCTTATTTCAAGTGATGATCTTACTTGAACTTGTTTTCGTGTCATGATTTTGCTTCAAGAACTTTGAGCCATCCAAGGATCCATTGAAGCTAGATCCATTTTTCTCTTTTCCAGTAGATTCATCCAAGGAACTTAAGGTAGTAATGATGTTCATAACATCATTCGATTCATACATATAAAGCTATCTTATTCGAAGGTTTAAACTTGTAATCACTAGAACATAGTTTAGTTAATTCTAAACTTGTTCGCAAACAAAAGTTAATCCTTCTAACTTGACTTTTAAAATCAACTAAACACATGTTCTATATCTATATGATATGCTAACTTAATGATTTAAAACCTGGAAACACGAAAAACACCGTAAAACCGGATTTACGCCGTCGTAGTAACACCGCGGGCTGTTTTGGGTTAGTTAATTAAAAACTATGATAAACTTTGATTTAAAAGTTGTTATTCTGAGAAAATGATTTTTATTATGAACATGAAACTATATCCAAAAATTATGGTTAAACTCAAAGTGGAAGTATGTTTTCTAAAATGGTCATCTAGACGTCGTTCTTTCGACTGAAATGACTACCTTTACAAAAACGACTTGTAACTTATTTTTCCGACTATAAACCTATACTTTTTTTGTTTAGATTCATAAAATAGAGTTCAATATGAAACCATAGCAATTTGATTCACTCAAAACGGATTTAAAATGAAGAAGTTATGGGTAAAACAAGATTGGATAATTTTTCTCATTTTAGCTACGTGAAAATTGGTAACAAATCTATTCCAACCATAACTTAATCAACTTGTATTATATATTATGTAATCTTGAGATACCATAGACACGTATACAATGTTTCGACCTATCATGTCGACACATCTATATATATTTCGGAACAACCATAGACACTCTATATGTGAATGTTGGAGTTAGCTATACAGGGTTGAGGTTGATTCCAAAATATATATAGTTTGAGTTGTGATCAATACTGAGATACGTATACACTGGGTCGTGGATTGATTCAAGATAATATTTATCGATTTATTTCTGTACATCTAACTGTGGACAACTAGTTGTAGGTTACTAACGAGGACAGCTGACTTAATAAACTTAAAACATCAAAATATATTAAAAGTGTTGTAAATATATTTTGAACATACTTTGATATATATGTATATATTGTTATAGGTTCGTGAATCAACCAGTGGCCAAGTCTTACTTCCCGACGAAGTAAAAATCTGTGAAAGTGAGTTATAGTCCCACTTTTAAAATCTAATATTTTTGGGATGAGAATACATGCAGGTTTTATAAATGATTTACAAAATAGACACAAGTACGTGAAACTACATTCTATGGTTGAATTATCGAAATCGAATATGCCCCTTTTTATTAAGTCTGGTAATCTAAGAATTAGGGAACAGACACCCTAATTGACGCGAATCCTAAAGATAGATCTATTGGGCCTAACAAACCCCATCCAAAGTACTGGATGCTTTAGTACTTCGAAATTTATATCATATCCGAAGGGTGTCCCGGAATGATGGGGATATTCTTATATATGCATCTTGTTATTGTCGGTTACCAGGTGTTCACCATATGAATGATTTTTATCTCTATGTATGGGATGTGTATTGAAATATGAAATCTTGTGGTCTATTGTTACGATTTGATATATATAGGTTAAACCTATAACTCACCAACATTTTTGTTGACGTTTTAAGCATGTTTATTCTCAGGTGATTATTAAGAGCTTCCGCTGTCGCATACTTAAATAAGGACAAGATTTGGAGTCCATGCTTGTATGATATTGTGTAAAAACTGCATTCAAGAAACTTATTTTGTTGTAACATATTTGTATTGTAAACCATTATGTAATGGTCGTGTGTAAACAGGATATTTTAGATTATCATTATTTGATAATCTACGTAAAGCTTTTTAAACCTTTATTGATGAAATAAAGGTTATGGTTTGTTTAAAAATGAATGCAGTCTTTGAAAAACGTCTCATATAGAGGTCAAAACCTCGCAACGAAATCAATTAATATGGAACGTTTTTAATCAATAAGAACGGGACATTTCAGTTGGTATCAGAGCGTTGGTCTTAGAGAACCAGAAAATTTGCATTAGTGTGTCTTATCGAGTTTGTTAGGATGCATTAGTGAGTCTGGACTTCGACCGTGTTTTCTTTAAAAATGATTGCTTAACATTTTTGTTGGAAACTATATATTTTTAACATATGAATATTATGTGATATATTAATCTCTTAACGTGTTTGATATTATGTGATAGATGTCTACCTCTAGAACAAGTCCCATTGACTCACCTAATAATAATGAAGAGTCAAATGTAAATTGGAATGATTTGTGGACTGATTCACAAGTTCCCGAAGAGGAACCGGAAGAAGAGTCGGAACCGGAAGAAGAATCGGAACCGGATGAAGAAATAGAACCGGTGGGGGAAATAATAAAACGGTTAAGTAAAAGAAAATCCTCAACCATCCGACCAAAGTTAATTATGGTCAATGGTGTTTCCGCCAAGGAAGCAAAATATTGGGAGGATTACCAATTCTCCGATGAATCGGATTCCGACGAGAATTCCGATGATGTTATAGAAATTACCCCAACTGAATTTAAAAAGGCAAAAGAAAATAATAAGGGAAAGGGCATAAAAATAGAGAAATCTAATTCCAACCCCGATGAACTTTATATGTATCGTCAACCCCCGAAGTCCTTAAGTTGTAACAATGACCCGGGAACCTCTAAACCACCAGGTTTTTCTAAACCAATGTGGACAACGACGGCTCGTATTAGGGGAACATCATATATCCCTAGAAACTTGGCAAAACGAACCAAAACTGAAGAAGAAGAAACAAGCGAGTCGGAATAAGATAGTTGTATTCGTGTGGTGTAATATATGGAATATAGTGTTCTTATGCTTTATGATATATGTAAAAATTGCTTGTATTAATAAGTATTTTTTTTTATGAATCTAACTCTTGTCTATTTTACAGTTTAAAAACACAAAATGGATAGACAACCCAATATTTTAAGAGACCTACCCGGAGACATGATTGATGAAATCTTGTCTAGAGTCGGCCAGAATTCTTCGGCACAACTATTTAAGGCGAGATCAGTTTGTAAGACATTCGAAGAACGTTCCAAGAATGTCTTGGTTTATAAGAGACTTTCGTTTGAAAGATGGGGGATATCACATTGGGAAACCCATAAGTTACGATGTGTTTACTTTGACGCATATATTGCGGGGAACCCAAATGCTATTTTACGCAACGGGTTAAGAAATTATTTTGACTCAATATATCCGAATATTGGACTTCGTGATTTAGAAAAAGCGGCTAACATGCAACATAAAGAAGCATGTTATGCTTACGGATTAGTAATGTTCGCTTCTCACCAAAGTGAGAACAAGAACATCGGGCTACAACTATTAAACAAAACGTTTCCACAAGTGACGGAGTCGGTAATTGGGGTAAGAAATGAGGTTTTTAGATTATTACGGGACTGTTGGACATTACGTAACCCTCGTCCCTTTGATGACGTTACAACACGCTGTCTTATCAACGGCCATAACGGTTATGTTGCACAAGACCAAGGATGGGAAGTAGTCCTAGTAAAACCAGAATGCATGACTTGTTTCTGGACGTATGAATTACGTGTCTTTATTGCCTTTGCTGAACGACTTGTGTACTAGCTAGAATTGTCTTCACAACTATCTTGTATCAAAGTTATTGTGTGCTATATTTCATGCTTTATGTAAAATAAGCGGTATTGTAAGTTTGTAAAATATTGTATAAAAGTTTGAACGCGAAATATTATTATAATCAGTTTTTCATATAGAATTGTAGTAGTTGAATTGTATATTAGCTACTAAGTATGAACTTAACGGGTAGGTACTACCCGAATTTAAACTTATAAAACGCTAATATGAAGAAAAAGCTTTTATAAATGAGTTCATATTATGCTACGAAATACTATTAACTACTCTTAATATTCTGTATGATTAACTTGTTCCATTTAACTATTTTGAAGGAAATGGCACCGACTACTCGACACACCGTGAATATGAATGAAGAGGAATTCCGTACTTTTCTAGCTTCAAACATAGCCGCAGTACAGGCTGCGCTACATACCAACAATAACCTTGGATCTAGCAGTACAGGAAATCGTGTAGGATGCACCTACAAAGAATTCACTGCCTGCAAACCTTTGGAATTTGATGGAACCGAAGGACCGATCGGATTGAAACGGTGGACCGAGAAGGTTGAATCGGTGTTTGCCATAAGTAAGTGTACTGAAGAGGACAAAGTGAAGTACGCTACGCATACCTTCACAGGTTCTGCGTTAACATGGTGGAATACCTATCTAGAGCAAGTGGGACAAGATGATGCGTACGCACTACCGTGGTCAGCATTCAAGCACTTGATGAACGAGAAGTACCGTCCCAGAACCGAGGTCAATAAGCTCAAGACAGAACTTAGAGGGTTACGAACCCAAGGATTTGATATTACCACGTACGAAAGACGATTCACAGAATTGTGCCTATTGTGTCCGGGAGCATTCGAAGATGAGGAAGAGAAGATCGACGCGTTTGTGAAAGGATTACCGGAAAGAATCCAAGAAGATATAAGTTCACACGAGCCCGCCTCCATACAACAGGCATGTAGAATGGCTCACAAACTAGTGAACCAGATTGAAGAAAGAATTAAAGAACAGACTGCTGAAGAGGCCAATGTGAAGCAAGTCAAGAGAAAGTGGGAGGAAAACGGTGATAAGAATCACCAATACAACAACAACAGCAATTACAACAATAATCGCAACAATTATCCCAACAATCGCAACATCAATCGCAACTACAACAAACGGCCCAACAACAACAACAACAACAACAACAGCAACTACAACAATCATCCCAACAACAATAATAACCGCAACAACAACAACAATCAGAAGCAACTATGCCAAAGGTGTGAAAAGAATCACTCGGGGTTCTGCACCAAATTTTGCAACAAGTGTAAAAGAAATGGTCATAGCGCGGCGAAGTGTGAGGTCTACGGACCAGGGGTTAATAGAATGAAAGGAACAAATGGTGTCGGAACGAGTAATGGCGGAGCAAGTAGTGTCGGAGCAAGTTATGCCAATGTAGTTTGTTATAAATGTGGAAAACCAGGCCACATTATTAGAAATTGCCCGAACCAGGAGAACACGAATGGACAAGGCCGTGGAAGAGTTTTCAATATTAATGCGGTAGAGGCACAGGAAGACCCGGAGCTTGTTACGGGTACGTTTCTTATTGACAATAAATCTGCTTACGTTTTATTTGATTCGGGTGCGGATAGAAGCTATATGAGTAGAGATTTTTGTGCTAAATTAAGTTGTCCATTGACGCCTTTGGATAGTAAATTTTTACTCGAATTAGCAAATGGTAAATTAATTTCAGCAGATAATATATGTCGGAATCGAGAAATTAAACTGGTTAGCGAAACATTTAAGATTGATTTGATACCAGTAGAGTTAGGGAGTTTTGATGTGATAATCGGTATGGACTGGTTGAAAGAAGTGAAAGCGGAGATCGTTTGTTACAAAAGTGCAATTCGCATTATACGAGAAAAAGGAAAACCCTTAATGGTGTACGGAGAAAAGGGCAACACGAAGCTACATCTTATTAGTAATTTGAAGGCACAAAAACTAATAAGAAAAGGTTGCTATGCTGTTCTAGCACACGTCGAGAAAGTACAAACTGAAGAAAAGAGCATCAATGATGTTCCCATTGCAAAAGAATTTCCCGATGTATTTCCGAAAGAATTACCGGGATTACCCCCACATCGATCCGTTGAATTTCAAATAGATCTTGTACCAGGAGCTGCACCAATAGCTCGTGCTCCTTACAGACTCGCACCCAGCGAGATGAAAGAACTGCAAAGCCAATTACAAGAACTTTTAGAGCGTGGTTTCATTCGACCAAGCACATCACCGTGGGGAGCTCCTGTTTTGTTTGTCAAGAAGAAAGATGGTACATTCAGGTTGTGTATCGACTACCGAGAGTTGAACAAACTTACCATCAAGAACCGCTACCCACTACCGAGAATCGACGACTTATTTGATCAACTACAAGGCTCGTCTGTTTATTCAAAGATTGACTTACGTTCCGGGTATCATCAAATGCGGGTGAAAGAAGATGATATTCCAAAGACTGCTTTCAGAACACGTTACGGTCATTACGAGTTTATGGTCATGCCGTTTGGTTTAACTAATGCACCAGCTGTGTTCATGGACCTTATGAACCGAGTGTGTGGACCATACCTTGACAAGTTTGTCATTGTTTTCATTGATGACATACTTATTTACTCAAAGAATGACCAAGAACACGGTGAACATTTGAGAAAGGTGTTAGAAGTATTGAGGAAGGAAGAATTGTACGCTAAGTTTTCAAAGTGTGCATTTTGGTTGGAAGAAGTTCAATTCCTCGGTCACATAGTGAACAAAGAAGGTATTAAGGTGGATCCGGCAAAGATAGAAACTGTTGAAAAGTGGGAAACCCCGAAAACTCCGAAACACATACGCCAGTTTTTAGGACTAGCTGGTTACTACAGAAGGTTCATCCAAGACTTTTCCAGAATAGCAAAACCCTTGACTGCATTAACGCATAAAGGGAAGAAATTTGAATGGAATGATGAACAAGAGAAAGCGTTTCAGTTATTGAAGAAAAAGCTAACTACGGCACCTATATTGTCATTGCCTGAAGGGAATGATGATTTTGTGATTTATTGTGACGCATCAAAGCAAGGTCTCGGTTGTGTATTAATGCAACGAACGAAGGTGATTGCTTATGCGTCTAGACAATTGAAGATTCACGAACAAAATTATACGACGCATGATTTGGAATTAGGCGCGGTTGTTTTTGCATTAAAGACTTGGAGGCACTACTTATATGGGGTCAAAAGTATTATATATACCGACCACAAAAGTCTTCAACACATATTTAATCAGAAACAACTGAATATGAGGCAGCGTAGGTGGATTGAATTATTGAATGATTACGATTTTGAGATTCGTTACCACCCGGGGAAGGCAAATGTGGTAGCCGATGCCTTGAGCAGAAAGGATAGAGAACCCATTCGAGTAAAATCTATGAATATAATGATTCATAATAACATTACTACTCAAATAAAGGAGGCGCAACAAGGAGTTTTAAAAGAGGGAAATTTAAAGGATGAAATACCCAAAGGATCGGAGAAGCATCTTAATATTCGGGAAGACGGAACCCGGTATAGGGCTGAAAGGATTTGGGTACCAAAATTTGGAGATATGAGAGAAATGGTACTTAGAGAAGCTCATAAAACCAGATACTCAATACATCCTGGAACGGGGAAGATGTACAAGGATCTCAAGAAACATTTTTGGTGGCCGGGTATGAAAGCCGATGTTGCTAAATACGTAGGAGAATGTTTGACGTGTTCTAAGGTCAAAGCTGAGCATCAGAAACCATCAGGTCTACTTCAACAACCTGAAATCCCGGAATGGAAATGGGAAAACATTACCATGGATTTCATCACTAAATTGCCAAGGACTGCAAGTGGTTTTGATACTATTTGGGTAATAGTTGATCGTCTCACCAAATCAGCACACTTCCTACCAATAAGAGAAGATGACAAGATGGAGAAGTTAGCACGACTGTATTTGAAGGAAGTCGTCTCCAGACATGGAATACCAATCTCTATTATCTCTGATAGGGATGGCAGATTTATTTCAAGATTCTGGCAGACATTACAGCAAGCATTAGGAACTCGTCTAGACATGAGTACTGCCTATCATCCACAAACTGATGGGCAGAGCGAAAGGACGATACAAACACTTGAAGACATGCTACGAGCATGTGTTATTGATTTCGGAAACAGTTGGGATCGACATCTACCGTTAGCAGAATTTTCCTACAACAACAGCTACCATTCAAGCATTGAGATGGCGCCGTTTGAAGCACTTTATGGTAGAAAGTGCAGGTCTCCGATTTGTTGGAGTGAGGTGAGGGATAGACAGATTACGGGTCCGGAGATTATACAAGAAACTACCGAGAAGATCATCCAAATTCAACAACGGTTGAAAACCGCCCAAAGTCGACAAAAGAGCTACGCTGACATTAAAAGAAAAGATATAGAATTTGAAATTGGAGAGATGGTCATGCTTAAAGTTTCACCTTGGAAAGGCGTTGTTCGATTTGGTAAACGAGGGAAATTAAATCCAAGGTATATTGGACCATTCAAGATTATTGATCGTGTCGGACCAGTAGCTTACCGACTTGAGTTACCTCAACAACTCGCGGCTGTACATAACACTTTCCACGTCTCGAATTTGAAGAAATGTTTTGCTAAAGAAGATCTCACTATTCCGTTAGATGAAATCCAAATCAACGAAAAACTCCAATTCATCGAAGAACCCGTCGAAATAATGGATCGTGAGGTTAAAAGACTTAAGCAAAACAAGATACCAATTGTTAAGGTTCGATGGAATGCTCGTAGAGGACCCGAGTTCACCTGGGAGCGTGAAGATCAGATGAAGAAGAAATACCCGCATCTATTTCCAGAAGATTCGTCAACACCTTCAACAGCTTAAAATTTCGGGACGAAATTTATTTAACGGGTAGGTACTGTAGTGACCCGAACTTTTCCATGTTTATATATATTAATTGAGATTGATATTTACATGATTAAATGTTTCCAACATGTTAAGCAATCAAACTTGTTAAGACTTGATTAATTGAAATAGGTTTCATATAGACAATTGACCACCCAAGTTGACCGGTGATTCACGAACGTTAAAACTTGTAAAAAAACTATATGATGACATATATATGGTTATATGTATAGTTAACATGATATTATGATAAGTAAACATATCATTAATTATATTAACAATGAACTACATATGTAAAAACAAGACTACTAACTTAATGATTTTGAAACGAGACATATATGTAACGTTTATCGTTGTAACGACATTTAATGTATATATATCATATTAAGAGATATTCGTACATCATAATATCATGATAATATAATAATTTAAAATCTCTTTTGATATTATAAACATTGGGTTAACAACATTTAACAAGATCGTTAACCTAAAGGTTTCAAAACAACACTTACATGTAACGACTAACGATGACTTAACGACTCAGTTAAAATGTATATACATGTAGTGTTTTAATATGTATTTATACACTTTTGAAAGACTTCAATACACTTATCAAAATACTTCTACTTAACAAAAAATGCTTACAATTACATTCTCGTTCAGTTTCATCAACAATTCTACTCGTATGCACCCGTATTCGTACTCGTACAATACACAGCTTTTAGATGTATGTACTATTGGTATATACACTCCAATGATCAGCTCTTAGCAGCCCATGTGAGTCACCTAACACATGTGGGAACCATCATTTGGCAACTAGCATGAAATATCTCATAAGATTACAAAAATATGAGTAATCATTCATGACTTATTTACATGAAAACAAAATTACATATCCTTTATATCTAATCCATACACCAACGACCAAAAACACCTACAAACACTTTCATTCTTCAATTTTCTTCATCTAATTGAACTCTCTCAAGTTCTATCTTCAAGTTCTAAGTGTTCTTCATAAATTTCAAAAGTTCTAGTTTCATAAAATCAAGAATACTTTCAAGTTTGCTAGCTCACTTCCAATCTTGTAAGGTGATCATCCAACCTCAAGAAATCTTTGTTTCTTACAGTAGGTTATCATTCTAATACAAGGTAATAATCATATTCAAACTTTGGTTCAATTTCTATAACTATAACAATCTTATTTCAAGTGATGATCTTACTTGAACTTGTTTTCGTGTCATGATTTTGCTTCAAGAACTTTGAGCCATCCAAGGATCCATTGAAGCTAGATCCATTTTTCTCTTTTCCAGTAGATTCATCCAAGGAACTTAAGGTAGTAATGATGTTCATAACATCATTCGATTCATACATATAAAGCTATCTTATTCGAAGGTTTAAACTTGTAATCACTAGAACATAGTTTAGTTAATTCTAAACTTGTTCGCAAACAAAAGTTAATCCTTCTAACTTGACTTTTAAAATCAACTAAACACATGTTCTATATCTATATGATATGCTAACTTAATGATTTAAAACCTGGAAACACGAAAAACACCGTAAAACCGGATTTACGCCGTCGTAGTAACACCGCGGGCTGTTTTGGGTTAGTTAATTAAAAACTATGATAAACTTTGATTTAAAAGTTGTTATTCTGAGAAAATGATTTTTATTATGAACATGAAACTATATCCAAAAATTATGGTTAAACTCAAAGTGGAAGTATGTTTTCTAAAATGGTCATCTAGACGTCGTTCTTTCGACTGAAATGACTACCTTTACAAAAACGACTTGTAACTTATTTTTCCGACTATAAACCTATACTTTTTTTGTTTAGATTCATAAAATAGAGTTCAATATGAAACCATAGCAATTTGATTCACTCAAAACGGATTTAAAATGAAGAAGTTATGGGTAAAACAAGATTGGATAATTTTTCTCATTTTAGCTACGTGAAAATTGGTAACAAATCTATTCCAACCATAACTTAATCAACTTGTATTATATATTATGTAATCTTGAGATACCATAGACACGTATACAATGTTTCGACCTATCATGTCGACACATCTATATATATTTCGGAACAACCATAGACACTCTATATGTGAATGTTGGAGTTAGCTATACAGGGTTGAGGTTGATTCCAAAATATATATAGTTTGAGTTGTGATCAATACTGAGATACGTATACACTGGGTCGTGGATTGATTCAAGATAATATTTATCGATTTATTTCTGTACATCTAACTGTGGACAACTAGTTGTAGGTTACTAACGAGGACAGCTGACTTAATAAACTTAAAACATCAAAATATATTAAAAGTGTTGTAAATATATTTTGAACATACTTTGATATATATGTATATATTGTTATAGGTTCGTGAATCAACCAGTGGCCAAGTCTTACTTCCCGACGAAGTAAAAATCTGTGAAAGTGAGTTATAGTCCCACTTTTAAAATCTAATATTTTTGGGATGAGAATACATGCAGGTTTTATAAATGATTTACAAAATAGACACAAGTACGTGAAACTACATTCTATGGTTGAATTATCGAAATCGAATATGCCCCTTTTTATTAAGTCTGGTAATCTAAGAATTAGGGAACAGACACCCTAATTGACGCGAATCCTAAAGATAGATCTATTGGGCCTAACAAACCCCATCCAAAGTACTGGATGCTTTAGTACTTCGAAATTTATATCATATCCGAAGGGTGTCCCGGAATGATGGGGATATTCTTATATATGCATCTTGTTATTGTCGGTTACCAGGTGTTCACCATATGAATGATTTTTATCTCTATGTATGGGATGTGTATTGAAATATGAAATCTTGTGGTCTATTGTTACGATTTGATATATATAGGTTAAACCTATAACTCACCAACATTTTTGTTGACGTTTTAAGCATGTTTATTCTCAGGTGATTATTAAGAGCTTCCGCTGTCGCATACTTAAATAAGGACAAGATTTGGAGTCCATGCTTGTATGATATTGTGTAAAAACTGCATTCAAGAAACTTATTTTGTTGTAACATATTTGTATTGTAAACCATTATGTAATGGTCGTGTGTAAACAGGATATTTTAGATTATCATTATTTGATAATCTACGTAAAGCTTTTTAAACCTTTATTGATGAAATAAAGGTTATGGTTTGTTTAAAAATGAATGCAGTCTTTGAAAAACGTCTCATATAGAGGTCAAAACCTCGCAACGAAATCAATTAATATGGAACGTTTTTAATCAATAAGAACGGGACATTTCAGCACACTCCCCATGCGATTGCATGAGGGTTAGGTGCAGCAATTGTCTATAAAACGCATTCGACGTCTGGTTCTCTGAATCACTTTAACTCTCTATCTCTCTAAAACATACACTCCGTAATAGATTATTTATTTTATTATTATTATTATTATTATTATTATTATTATTATTATTATTATTATTATTATTATTATTATTATTATTATTATTATTATTATTAATATTAAGATTATTAATATTAATCTTATTATTATTAGTATTAGTATTATTAGGAGAGATATTATTAGTATTATACATAAAATACTACGACAAGGTTCTGCTCGCATGTTTTCAAAATGAGGTTTTTGAGAGGGATAGAGCTAAGGAAATTATGGGTTATAGCTATGGAGGTGATGGGTATTGTTCGGGGGTATGCTCGTGAGGTCAAATCTAGTGTTTATCATCTCCGTTGCGTCTACATACTTTCCTGCAATTTTGAATCACAATATTGATACATGAGCACTCATATCCAATCTTTTATATATTATTAGTGTATTCCTGACTAGTGCTTGAGTATATATGATTATGCATGCTTGTATGTTTAATTTTTGTCGTTAGATAGTTATATGATGAATCGCAAATTTAATACATATGCGATTGAGATAAGGTATATGATATGCATGTCGTTGGAAAACTGGAGAAAAATTAATAACTTTTCATTTAGAAAGCGTATGATTTCGGTGAACGGTTTAAAAGATACGGCCAACTGAATCTTAGTATTATTATTGAAAATGATTATTATTATAACCATCGTCGTTAATATCGTCGTTATTATTACTATCTAATTATTATTATTATTATTATTATTATTATTATTATTATTATTATTATTATTATTATTATTATTATTATTATTATTATTATTATTATTATTATTATTGTTATCAATATAAATATTATCATTAAGAATTGTTACGGTTATTATTAATACTATCATTATTATCGCTAAGGTTATTATTATTATTATTATTATTATTATTATTATTATTATTATTATTATTATTATTATTATTATTATTATTATTATTATTATTATTATTATTATTATTATTATTATTATTATTATTAGTATCATCATTAGTATTATAATTATTATTATTAATATCATTATCATTAAAACTAATATTAGTATCATCTAATTATTATGATTACTATTATTATCATTATGAATGCGATATGAAAGAGGACTAAAAGCTATTAAACAAATTGATTAGGAAATAATGAGTATGAGTATCATGATGAAATTAAAATATTGTAAGATATTTATTTAGACAAAATTATTGTTTTTTATTATTTTTATCATTATTATTATTATTATTAAAAGCATCATTTTATCAAAAATCATCATTTTAATAGAAATATCACTGTTATTATAAAATATCATTATTATTATTATTATTATTATCATTTTAGTATTATTATTATTAAAAATTATTATTTTGAATAGAATTATTATTTTATATAAAATATTATTTTAAAGTTAATATTAAAAAGTTTCGTAACTATTAAAATTACCATGATTAGAAATTATCATTTTATCATAATTAATATCATCATTAGTAAATATAAATATTGTTATTATTATTATTAGTAGAATAATAATTATTATTATTTTTACAAAATAATACAACCCTTATTCATTATTATTATTATCAATATTATTTTATCATATATATATATGTGATACAAAGATATTTTTACCAAGCATAATATAATTACATTAATAATACATACCACTATATTTTTACGATATTAAGTGAACTTTATAAATTTTATTACTTGAGATATATGAAAGTATATTTTTATCATAAATAAATTTTAATATAAATTTTATTAATAAATGACTTGTATTATTTACTCTTAAAAAATATGATAAATATATTTAAATATATATATAACGACCATATTTAAGTTATATAATGAAAATGTACAGATTTTGGGAAGTCATTTTGGGTCAAGTTGACTTTTGTTGACTCTTGCATGATAATCTCGAGCATTAGGAATGTGATACACTACGACTTGACCTAAATTGTTAGATAGATATTGACCAACATATAAATATATATATACTTAATATAGGTTCGTGAATCCGAGGCCAACCTTGCACATGTTCAATGAGGTCATATGTATTTTTACTACGAAATACGGTATAGTGAGTTTCATTTGCTCCATTTTTAAATGCTTTTTCAATATATATTTTTGGGACTGAGAATACATGCGCTGATATTATAAATGTTTGACGAAATAGACACAAGTACATAAAACTACATTCTATGGCTGGATTATTAAACCGAATATGACCCTTTTTAATCTGGTAATCTAAGAATTAGGGAACAGACACCCTAATTGAAGCGAATCCTAAAGATAGATCTATTGGGCCCAACGAGCCCCATCCAAAGTACCAGATGCTTTAGTACTTCGAATTTATCATGTTCGAAGGGAGTCCCGGAATGATGGGGATATTCTATATGCATCTTGTTAAGGTCGGTTACCAGGTGTTTACCATATGAATGATTTTTATCTCTATGCAGTGCGAAATGCCTGATATGAGTTGATGTTTATGAGAAATGGAAATAAAAATCTTGTGGTCTATTAAATTAATGGAAATGATTGTTTATGATAAACTAATGAACTCACCAACCTTTTGGTTGACACTTGAAAGCAGGTTTATTCTCAGGTATTAAAGAAATCTTCCGATGTGCATTTGCTCATTTTAAAGATATTACTTGGAGTCATTCTTGGCATATTTCAAAAGACGTTGCATTCAATTCGTTAGGTCATTTATAGTTGAATATTATGAAATGGTATGCATGCCTGTCAACTTTCTATGTGATGAAAGTTTGTCTTTTAAAAACGAATGCAATGTTTGTAAAATGTATAATATAGAGGTCAAATACCTCGCAATGTAACCATATGTTATAGTATTCCTTCTTATGGATTAGGACGGGTCGCTTCAAACATCAACCGTTGTTGACGTTGAGCCTTAATCCCCTTGATCTGATGTAACACTTTCTAATGGATTCATTTGAGTATCTTGAGAAACATCTGGAGTTGTATCAACGGATAAATCTTGAATTGGTTCAAGATTATCAGTAATAGGAGGTGAGAGGGAGGATGAAGAAACAACAGGTGAATCAGTTGGTGTTGTATCTTCATCAAAAAGACTTGGTTGAGTCTCCACAGTAGTTGACTGTGATGGTGTAACCGGTACGGCTTGAACATTTAAATTCCGTTGAGGAGTATAAAGACTATCAAACAAGATATCCAGTTCCTCTGTTGTTACCGTAGGAACACCCTTCTTCAAGAAAATTGAATTTTGTGCGGAAGAAGTAGTAGCCAGGTTAGGATCGGGTTTCGAACTGAGTTGTTAAAAAGCCAATCCCGATAACTCATCGAACCTTACATTAATACTTTCCTTGATCGTCTTCGTCTGTTTGTGATTGACACGATAGGAAACTTTGTTCGAAGAATAACCGAAAAATATGGCCTGATCGCCATGAGGATCAAACTTTCCAAGGCTGTCAAAATCGTTAAGCACATAGCATATACAACCAAAGACACGGAAATATTTGACATTCAGGCGTCTACCATATAGTAACTCATAAGGAGTTTTATCAAAACGTTTATTAATGATGCAGCAATTTTGGGTATAACATGCAGTGGAAATGACCTCCCCCCACATTTTTGGAGGTAGTTTGGAGTAAGCAAGCATCGTTCGAGCTGCCTCACACAATGTACGATTACGTCGTTCGACTACTCCATTCTGTTGTGGGGTGCGTGCAGCAGAGAACTGATGTTCAATGCCTTGGTCTTTCAAATAACTATCAATCAGCTCATTCTTAAATTCCGTCCCATTATTAGTTCGAATACTCTTAACATGTTTGTTTAAAGAGCGTTAAGTCTTTTTAATGAACTCAATGATAATGTCGGGGGTTTTTTGACTTAGTCCTTAGAATGAAAATCCATGTAAATCGGGTATAGTCATCAACAATGAAAGGCAGATGTTTCCGGCCCCCAAGGCTAGAAATTCTCATGGGTCCACATAGATCCATATGCAATAATTGCAAGGATGATGAAGTACTGGGGTTTTGCTTAAGCGGATGATTAGTCTATTTCAACTTACCCATCGCACATAATGGACACACATAATGCTTATCATATTGAAAGCTTGGAATACCATCAACTAAGTCTTTAGAGACCAGTCGATTAATAACCTTGTAATTCAGGTGTGACATCCGGTGATGCCATAACCATGAATTCTCCTTCATTGACCGAGTAGCCAAACACATGGTTTCATGTGATGGTGCATCATTGAGGTCAATAGTATAAAGTGAAGCACAACGTTTACCGATAAGGAGATCGTTTCCATCGGTGGATTGCACCGAGCATTGACGACGTTCAAACAAAACCTTGAGATCTCCGTCACAAAATTGGCCGACAGTAAATAAACTGCACCTGAAACCCTCAACATATGAGACCCGTTTGATCGTTATGTTATTTTTCACAAAATCTCCGTAACCCGTTATTGCTGCAATTTCATCATTTCCAAAAGTTACCGTTCCTAGGAATCGATATACCAAACACAGACATCGAAACCCTGTAAACGTTAATTTCCTAGAGTTTAGCTACCCAAAGTTTCTTGGGTCCTCTACGGTTAGTACCAACAATAAACTTTGGATCAACAACGAGATAATCACGTAAAGCAATATGCAATTTAGACAATAAAGCATCATTTAAAACCACATTACATGAAGCATCATATGCAATATCAAGTTATACATCGTTATCAGAAGTCTTAACAGACAACTTATTCTAAATAGATGTTTTGTTCACAAACGAAAATTGAAAAACATGAGATGATTTTCTAGGTCGACTAGCAGATTGCTTTAGTATGGTTGCTACTTTCTTAGTCGTGGACTTAATAACCCATACAGACTTGTAAGTCAAATTTGGATTATGACATGTGACACGAAAAACACCTCTGTTAGTTAGAAGTCTAAATTTTTCAGTTGACACATGAGATGATTGATTTTGCAAAATTTCTAATTTGATTTTACGTTCCTTTGCATCATACTCACTCAAATCAGGTTTAGGACTCGTGTGTTGTGTAGACTTGACTGATTTTGTTAAAAGACTCTCCTTTGATTTATTTGACATAGGAATCATAGGAATCTTTTCAGTTAACACAGAACCATTTTGAGAATGAACTTTCTTGACAACAAATTGCGTTGAAGGTGCAACTTTTGAAACATGTTTACCAAATTGATAACATAGTGGGTTTTTAAGAATAGTGATGGGTTTTGCATCCTTAGATGTTGTTATTCCCTTCCCCGTCTTAGTAATCCCACCAACACATTCAGACACATTGGTTTCAACAGAAGATGATTCCTCAAGTGTGTTAGCCTGTTTCATTTGAATTATTTCGTGTTTGAAGCTTTTAATCTCAAGACATAATTCCTCAGCAGAAACTATCACTTCATCCTCCTTAAAATCATAAGTACACTCTTTCTTAGGAAGTGGAGGCAATTTATCACACAAAGCAAGCATTTATTCTAATGATTGACACTTAAGTTGCAAATCAACATTATGCTTTTCTAGTCTATCTACCTTACGACTTAAAATGTGTAAAGCAGATACGCTAGCGTAAAATTCATTCAAAGGATCAATTGTTGCATCAAAGTCTATCAAGTTTTCAACTTTTGGTTCATCTCGAGGTTCTACCTTTACATCTAAAACAAGTTGACCTAGAGATTCTATCTCAAAGAAGACAGTTATTTCATGTGCTAGGTCTTCACAGAAAACATCATCAGAACATGCAGGTAAGGCCGGTAGAATTGGTTTTACATCAAAAGTTGGTTCATCAAACACCTCATCTATGGAAATAATGCTAGAACTAGGTTTGTTAAACACTTCATTCTCAAGCATTAAAATGTATTTCTCTAGCATGAGTGTTGGGATATAAACCAGTCTACGCTTAGGGACATAATTTTCACGTTGCATATTCTTTTCAGTTTCAACAAGTTCGTTCAAGAAATCAGGATTTGATTTACCCATTTTAGCATTAATTTTCTCATACGTTAAGCTAATTTGATGGTATTTCTGAGATTTGTGATTAACAATAATATCATCAAAATCAGCATCAGAAGCATGCACAAAATGAGATGGTAAACCAGCTCGAAAGTAATCAGAATGATATAATCCTAGAATCTTTTTGGAAGCATTATCTAAGATCTTAGGATCTTCATAACCCAACCCCCACTTTTCACCATGAATCGTTTTTGGTATATTCATGAAAATTGTTTGTTTTGAAAGTTCCATATCAATGATAGCTTTAGATTGCTATGTGCGATAGTGTTTTTCCTCATATCGAGCAAGTTGAGCTTTCATTTAAAAAGATTCTTTTGACAATGAAGAAATTTCAGTGTTCTTTTCAATTATGGTATTTTTCAATTGAATAATTTTCTTGTTTAGCTTTGAAAGTGTGGGTTCATGTTGAGTTTTCAAATCAGAAAGATTTTTTTCTAAAAATTGAACTTTTTCTGCAAGTCGTTCTGATTTTACACGATAATCTGTCCTTTCGACTTTAATCGGATGAATTGATTTCTTAAGATCTTCCAACTCAGTTTCCGTTGTGCTGAGTTGGACAGTCAATCTTTACAATTCCGATTGTAATTTAGATGAAGATGGTCTGGTCTCAGAGAGTTTGATTTTATCTTTTAAAACCTTGTTTTCAGATTTTAAACCTTTGATTTCTTTTGACATTGAGACCAGATTCTTCATCATGTCATTTTGCACTTTTATTAAATCAGGTGAGTTTTCAGATGATTGTACCTCATCATCATCAGATGTTGAGTCAGAATTCTCCATTGCTTCCTTAGCTTTGATGAGCTTAGTCACCTTGCAAACATTTGCATGTTCCACCTCTGAATCTGAATCATCAGTCCAGTTAAACCAAGTATCATCAACTGGTTTCAGCTCTCCCCCAGTTTCTACAATCTTACCCATCAACATTTTCTTCTTGTAGTAAGCTGCGTCCTTCTTCTTAGGCATCTTGCACTCACGAGAGTAATGACCAACTTTGCCATAATTGAAACAGATTGAATCATCCTTCTTGGAATCATCAGCACGTTGTTGTTGTTATTTTGATTGATCAACTTTCTTGTAGTACGAGGAAGACGATGAGTTCTTGCGTTGATTGCTTGATTTACCTTTAAAATTGTGTTTGTTCAAGGCTTTTATGAACATGTCTGCCATTTTGACTAATTCAAGGTGAGAATCATCTATATCAGAAAGATTCAACTCTTCAGAATCAGTTGATTCTTCAACAAGCACTTTCTTGGACAAGTTTTTGGAAGTCGTAAATGATTTGCTCTTCTTTTTGGCCATAAGGGCATGTGGATCGACCGGAGAAGACTCTTTCCTTCCTTCTTGAAGTTTAGACACCTCAGGTTGGTAATGCATAAGAACTCCAACAAGCTCATGAATAGTCAACTTGTCAATCTCTTTGGTAGATCGAACAATGGTTTCATAAGGAAGCCAATCAACATTGAGCTTTTTGAGAAATTTCATGTTGACTTCAGCATTTACTTTTATGATCTTGCACCTTTTCAACTCATTGAGAACACCATTGAAACGACGGTAGGTATCCTTGAGTAGTTCATCGGGTTCCTGCTTGAAATCTTCATAAAATCCCAGAGCCTTATTCAATTTAGTAACATCAGACATGTCATAACCTTCTTGCTGTCGTTTGATCTCATCCCATATATCTTTTGCTGTAGTGTTGCTATCAACATTTTCAAACAACTCATACGGGATAGCTTACATAACAATATTCTTTGCCTCTATGTCACCCTGAGCTCTCTCACATCTATCACTAGAAAGTTCATAGACTGGAATTGGCATACCAGTAACCGGATGATAATCTATAACTGGACCATCTCTCAGAGAAGACCATATGTACTTTGCTTTCGCACCCTTGTAGTCTATGTACTGAGTGATACGGTGAAGCCACTGAGTGTACTTGCCATCAAACAACACGGGAGGACGGGAATCTGATCCAATGATCAAACTATCCTGAGTAGACAATTTGAAATTGAGGTAGATTAGGTATTACACAAATCTTGGATGAAAAATCACAACAATCTAACAAAAATGTCAGATTCGGTATCTGGTTCGGTACTGTAGCAGATTCGGTATAGATTCTGTACTGTAGTAGATTCGGTAAACCAGATTCTGTATCAGAAACTGATCAGAAATACAATTAACACACCCAGATTCAGTATAGATTCGGTAACCACAAGATTTGTTGCCTGAGAACACTTAAAACCAATGAATTAAGTGATACCTAGACCCTGATTCAGTATATGACTCGGTAGTCAGATTCTGTATGAATTTGAATTCAAACACAATCCAATTCCTTTGAATTAGATTTTGTAACCTTGTTGTACAAGGAAACAAGTTAGTATTACACAAAATTTCAAAGATACCGAATGTATAGGATACCTAGTCTAAGTATGAAAACTTAGAAATTCTACAAAATCCTTTCTCAAACCACACCAATTAGATGCGTATGATCAAACTGAATGTGATAGAATCACAAACACCCCACAATCTACAACACTGAATGAGAATTAACAGCTTTAAAACAGATTCGGTATGACAGTTACGATACCCAATGTAGATCAAATCTTCAAAACGTGAAGAATTGATGAAATTAAACCGTCAGAAATGTGATTAAGCAACTCACGATCACAACTGAAACCTCAAACCTTTACTAAAATACAGAATCAAGCTGAAATTGATGAATACCTAGAGTTTAAGCCACGAACTCTAAAAATTAACTTGATTCATCATAATTGATGTTAAAAAGCTATAATGATGATCGAAACTCTTTCTAATCAACCTAATACACCTTCGCTGAACTTATCACAAGAATCTGAACGTCAGATTATCTGAGACGACCCGTCCCAATCCATAAGGACGAATACACTAACATATGGATACATTGCGAGGTATTTGACCTCTATATGATACATTTTACAAACATTGCATTCGTTTTTAAAAGATAATTTTCATTACATCGAAAGATGACAGGCATGCATACCATTTCATAATATCCAAACTATAAATGACCTAATCTGTCATTTACTTAACAATAATCTTTATCAAACTCAACAATTTAAATGCAACGTCTTTTAAAATATGCCATGAAAAACTCCAAGTAATATCTTTAAAATGAGCAAATGCACAGCGGAAGATTTCTTTAATACCTGAGAATAAACATGCTTTCAAGTGTCAACCAAAAGGTTAGTGAGCTCATTAGTTTATCATAATCAATCATTTCCATAATTTTAATAGATCACAAGATTTCATTTATTCAATAATCATACACTCGTAAGTGTTTAAAATTCATTCGTATGGATTGAACACCTGGTAACCGACCTTAACAAAATGCATCTAGAATATCCCCATATATAATCATCGAAGTACTAAAGCAGTTCAAATTCTCTTACTGGGGCGTGTCACAGCCCATAGATATATCTTTAGGATTCGAGTCAGTTGGTGGCAATTATAATAAACACCAATTCTTAGGTTACCAAGTTCAACAAGGGCGATATCCGGTATAACAATTCAACCATAGAATGTAGTTTTGATTAGTTGTGTCTATTTCGTCAATCATTTATAAAAGCGCATGTATTCTTAGTCCCAAAAATATGTATTGCAAAAGCATTTAAAAAGGGAGCAAATGAAACTCACCATACTGTATTTCGTAGTAAAAATACATATGACGTTATTGAACAAGTGCAAGGTTGGCCTCGGATTCACGAACCTATATTAATTTTATATATTTATATGTTGGTCAATATTTGTCTAACAAATTAGGTCAAGTCATAGTGTATCACAATCCTAATGCTCGAGACTACTATGCAACAGTCAACAAAAGTTAATTTGACTCAAAATGATTTCCAAAATTTATACATGATTATTATATAGTTTAAATATAGTCGTTTTATATTTTTAAATATTTTTAACAGATTTATTAGAGTAAATAATATAATTCATTTATTAAATAATAAAATTTTATATTAAAATTTATATAATAAAAAAGTATACTTTATATATCTTAAGTAATAAAATTTATAAAGTTTATTTAATATCATAAAAATAATATGATAGGTATTATTAATGTAATTATTTTACACGTAGAAAATATCTTTTTATCACATATTTATTTGATAAAATAATATCGATAATAATAATAGTAAGTAAAAGTTGTATTGTTTTGTAATAATAATTATTATTATTCTACTAATAATAATAATAATATTTATATTTACAAAAAATGGTATTATGATAAATTGCTAAAATATTGAGATATTGAGATATTGGTATTATAAAAGTTAAGTTATGAGTGCTCAAGTATCAATATTGAGATTCAATATTGCAGGAAAGGTACGTAGACGCAACGGAGATGATAAACACTAGTTTGACCTCACGAGCATACCCTCGAACATTACCCATCACCTCCATAGCTATAACCCATAATTTTCTTAGCCCTATCCTACTCAAAAAACCCGTCTTGAAATATCTCGCTCAAAACTTCGTCATAGTATTAATATTATTAAATATTAATAAATATATTAATATTAATAATAATATTAATATTAATATTAATAAATATTACGGAGTAGATCAGAGAGATGGATGGATTGAATCGAGCAGCAAAACGATCGAGCTTTATACACAAATCCTAAAACTGACACCTCCGCGATTGCGGAGGTTTTGTGCCTAAATGCTCCGCGATTGAGGAACTTTTCTGTCCAGCTCATTCCCAATGATTTCAAGGCTGCCGACGGTTTATATAATATTATATATATAATATATTTTAATTTATATAATTAATTATATATTATATTATATTCATGTGCATAGTTGACTTGTAAAATTAGTTCCGATGACTCGTACATTGTCACTCGACTTATGATCCGGTTTCGGTTTCTCGAACGCATTTTCGTACGCTTAGAAAACTAGTACTTTAAGTTTAATGACTCGTACTCTTTTCAAAATATAGGTCTAAATCATTAGTAAGGTATAATACACGAAGTGTAACTTATGCATTTGAGTGTTTTGGTCATTAGCTTCTATAAATCCTCGTCTCGTTGTATATACATATTATCGAAACGTTTTATGACTAAGTTAAAATATATGTATATTTATATTTTCATTTCGAAATATAAATTTGGAATATTTATTTAACAATAATTAATATATATAGTTTTTCAAAACTAATGATATTCAAAACTTATATATTTTAAAATCGATTAAGTAATAAGAAATATTATTTCGTAACATTTGTATTTTTAAAGTTTAAAAATTGATATACTTCATTTATATACAAACGTTTACAAAGACATTTTAATAATAAAATTATTTTATATTCAAAATCATTTTATTACCAAGTTTATAATTGTAGAAGTTGTTATGTCATAATACATTCTTAATAATAAAAGTCTAATTATATCGAAAAACGTTTTTGTTTAAGGAAGTATATATATAGCTTTATAATATAAAGCTTAAATTCTACTAATTCTATATAATCAATTTACCTTTATAAATAACAGATTGCAATAATTCAGTTTTTGAAATTGTTTTCTTACGTTTGAAAATATGACAGTCGAATATTATGAAATCCAGTTTTCCACTAACTTTTGTCTAACCTTCATCAATTGACACATTTGTTCTTACATGTAAATAACTTTACCAAATATTCCGGATATCGTTAAAGAAGGGTTTCCTAAATCAATGTGGACCTCTCAACAGAGACTCGTAATCATAATTCAATGTATCTGATAACTCAATCATTTGATATTATCTTATAATTCTATCGATAGACATATTGAAACAAATATGTTCATGTAAAGTATTATTCATTTAATACTTTGTTAATATTTCAGGTTATAATATATACACATATACATCTATAATCATATTCATTAATATAATGGTTCGTGAATTGTCGAAATTTGGTCGAGGTTAAATGAATGTATGAACACAGTTTAAAATTCTTAAGATTTAACGTTACAAACTTTGCTCATCGTGTCGGAAACATATAAATATCAAGTTTAAATTTGTTCGGAAATTTCCGGGTTGTCACAGTACCTACCCGTCAAAGAAATTTCGTCCCGAAATTTGATTGGGATGGTCATGATTGACAATAAGAATGTTTTCATGACGAATATGAGTTGGTAAATAGAGTTTTATCACCATTGAGTAATATAGATAAAACGATTCGGTTACTTAAAGAGTACGAGTGAAGCTAGCACAAAAAAATGAAATGAGAAATAAAGTTTCGTCTTAACTTTTGATGTTGTCTTGGTTGAATTCCGAAATTCAAGGGATTTAAGGAAAATCTTCAAAATCTAAAAGATTTGATTCTACAGCGAATAAGGAAATTAGGACCTCTATAATTAAATGCGGAGATCTGCCTTGATTTCTCCATCAGATATTTCACTATAAATTAACTTCTTCCGTTCCATTACTTTTACCATTCCTATACACAATTCCCAAATTCAAAAAATGGTGAAAATGCTTAATCCAGTTCTGATCCTTGTCCTTATCCTTACTATCGCAACAATCATTCTCCTTTTCCAACTTCCACCAGAGGAATCTGTTTACTTCTACTTCGCCCTTGAGGTTATAGTGTTTTTAATTCTCCCGTGTCTTTATGTTGCGATAAACATTGATATACACAGTTTGTAATTTATGTGTTGTTATCGGGCTTTATATTCTTCCTTATATTTCGGAGTTTGTTAATGGTCCAGAATTTGTAGATATGAATTTCAAAATGAACACAGTTAATGTTCTAGAAAAGAAACAGTAATAGCACAATCTGACTTGTCAAATTACCAGAATTCAAGGGAAAGATAGGACTATCAAGAAAAAACATGTTCTTGATATATTTATAGATTAGACAGAATGTAAGAGTCGTATAACATGGCACATAATGACGTTATGATTTGTGAATTATCACGTTTCATTTAGAAACTCAGCATGAATTACTGTAATATAATCACGTTGATCAAGTGTCATTATATTATATTAACTCATGCTTCAGCTCCCAACACTACTTCAAAAATATTCCTATTTTAAACTCGAATGTTTCAGAATTTAGAAACTAAAATTGTTTCTTTATGATGTAATACAGATAGTGCGAAGAGGTAAATGATTTTAGATTATAATAATTATGGAAATACCTTCAGAAATCTGGAGGATATTTATAATGAAAGATACGATAATATCTTAGAATTTCTAATATCAGAGGATGATGAAGAATATTGTCCGCAGGGGTTTAAGGTCAGGAGCAAGGTATTCGTTAATGACTTCAGCAGATACTGAATCATTTGGATTCTTTAAAGGCAGGTTTAGTCTTTGTGATTTGTCCACAGCCTCTTTCATACTTTGCTCAATCCGTTTTCCAGTTCCAAACCTTCTCTTTTTCTGTGCTTTGCCAGCACCCTATTCTTTATCATCAAACTTTTTACTGTTAAGGTCATTTACAGTTTTTGCTGCTTCATCAGCATTTTTCAAAATTCCGAGAATTTGTTCGCAGTTTAGGGTGTTTTTCAGAAACTTCACATCCGCAGTATGTAAGTCCAGGAGATAGATGTTATATGTATAACTATTGGCATGGACATGCTGCGAGATTTTAAAATACTGATTGCTAATTCCCAATGATTCGTATGGCCATTCTCATTACAAGATGCATATAAGTAAATGATGGGGTTTTGATAATTATATTGATTTTTCGGAAATTCAAAGATCAGTAAAGTTGTTGGTAAGTTTATTGCTAATGTGATGGAACATAAATGGTTCTCCGGTAATGTTGGTGAAAGGGCAACGTATCTATCGAGGTTATAGTAAGGCTGTTTCGACTGAAAAGTCGAAGTTGACTTGTTGGAGCTGTGACAAAATTGTCTATTTTTAAAAGGGATTGAAAAGTTATTTTAGCTAATAAATGCCAAAGGGTCTGACACAATTACGTGTTAAATTATGACTTTGGTTTCAAGAGTTTTTCAGGTACATAACTGTGGGTAATGTGTGGTTGGATCATCATCTCGATTGTTCATTATTTGAAGTGTCTTCAGGAATTTCGAAGGGTTTGAACACCGATTGTAATCGTTAATATACATATGATGTTCTAGCACAGTTTTGAAGTCAAAGTATAGCTTTGAAAGATGTAGGAATCTAAAAGTAATAATACTCGTTATATCTCGAATTGAATTTTGCGATTTTAAAATCAGAATGAGTATGGTTGTTTTGGTTTCTATACAAGAATGTATATTGTTGTGAAAGTAGTTAGTGTAATTGGTGATTGCTGAATCTGATTCGAAGAATGTAACATATTAATTGTGAATCTATATATCTCTTGGGTATCACCTACCCGTTAAATTTTTTTTTCACAATTAATATTTTGTACAACAGAATTTTTATTACAGTCTTTATGAAAATATATATGTGTATATTTTCTTTAGATGTAACATAGATTTAATGAGTTAATATTAAATTAAACTCATTTGATTTACGGTTGAAACTAGAATTGAGTAATCCCTAAAACTTTAGAAATTACATAAGTATTTCTTCAATGATATTGAAATTATGAAACAATACTTCGTTATTTATTGATGCATGATGTTGGTGTTCGTGGAATTCTTGTGAACTTCGCAAGGTACGAATGATGTTATTGTAAAAGTTTCGTGTACATTGATGATGAAAGTGTAAAATCAAACATATATTTGAATAATACTCTTGATTTATTATGAATTGGAATTTATTGAATTGAGACAGTGGTTGTAGTTAACGATGGTTAAGTTACGGATAAAGGACGTACATTATTGCATATTAGTAATATGAATTAACCGAATAGTTAAGACTCATACATAATAGCTTAGTACGGAAAGATTTATTTTGATCTCAAAATTTATATATATATAAAATATAAATATAATTTCTTCAGAGGGAAATAAGTTAATACTTCATAACTCGTTTATACAATATATGCGTTATTGATTTGTAATGATGTCCACGGTGATTCTTGAACTGACGAAGTTTGTGATGTTATAGGTGCTGCTGATTCTGATGATGCTGACGGTACTGACTGTGCTGGTGATGCTAACGGTACTGTTGATGTTGTTGGTAAAAACAAGTCTAGCTTGTAAATTGTGCACCATTCGGGTCAGGGTTTCTTATATCATTTCGGTCCACTCATCTGATTTATGGTTAAGGCTAGAGTAGGTAATCTCTAAGACTTTAGTGATTACATATTCGCCGCAGAATGTTTCTCCAATGAAGTTATGAATCAACACTTCATCGTTTGTTGTGGTTGGTATTCCTTGGTATGAAATGTTCCGTTCATATTGATTATAAACGTTCCATATTAATTGATTTCGTTGCGAGGTTTTGACCTCTATATGAGACATTTTTCAAAGACTGCATTCATTTTTAAAACAACCATAACCTTTATTTTATCAATAAAGGTTTTAAAAAAATTACGTAGATTATCAAATAATGATAATCTAAAATATACTGTTTAAACACAACCATTACATAATGGTTTACAATAGAAATATATTACATCGACATATGTTTCTTGAATGCAGTTTTTACACAATATCATACAAACATGGACTCCAAATCTTGTCCTTATTTTAGTATGCAACAGCGGAAGCTCTTAGTATTCATCTGAGAATAAACATGCTTTAAACGTCAACAAAAATGTTGGTGAGTTATAGGTTTAACCTATATATATCAAATCGTAACAATAGACCACAAGATTTCATATTTCAATACACATCCCATACATAGAGATAAAAATCATTCATATGGTGAACACCTGGTAATCGACATTAACAAGATGCATATATAAGAATATCCCCATCATTCTGGGACACCCTTCGGATATGATATAAATTTCAAAGTACTAAAGCATCCGGTACTTTGGATGGGGTTTGTTAGGCCCAATAGATCTATCTTTAGGATTTGCATCAATTAGGGTGTCTGTTCTCTAATTCTTAGATTACTAGACTTAATAAAAAGGGGCATATTCGATTTCGATAATTCAACTATAGAATGTAGTTTCACGTACTTGTGTCTATTTTGTAAATCATTTATAAAACCTGCATGTATTATCATCTAAAAAATATTAGATTTTAAAAGTGGGACTATAACTCACTTTCACAGATATTTCCTTCCTCGGAAATAAGACTTGGCCACGGATCGATTCACGAACCTATAAAAATTATGTACATATATATCAAAGTATGTTCAAAATATATTTACAACATTTTTAATACGTTTTAATGTTTTAAGTTTATTAAGTCAGCTGTCCTCGTTAGTAACCTACAACTAGTTGTCCACAATTAGATGTACAGAAATAAATCAATATATATTATCTTGAATCAATCCACGACCCAGTGTATACACGTCTCAGGCTAGATCACAACTCAAACTATATATATTTTTGGAATCAACCTCAACCCTGTATAGCTAACTCCGACATTACTGCATATAGAGTGTCTATGGTTGTTCCAAATAATATATATAGATGGGTCGATATGATATGTCAAAACATTTGCATACGTGTCTATGGTATCCCAAGATTACATAATATATTAGAATACATGTATAATACAATATAAGTTAGCTAGGATATGATTTGTATAGATTTGTTAAACATTTCCCGTAGCTAAAAAGATCAAAAATATCCAATCTTGTTTTACCCATAACTTCTTCATTTTAAATCCGTTTTGAGTGAATCAAATTGCTATGGTTTCATATTGAACTCTATTTTATGAATCTAAATAGAAAAAGTATAGGTTTATAGTCGGAAATATAAGTTACAAGTTATTTTTGTAAAGGTAGTCATTTTAGTCGAAAGAACGACGTCTAGATGACCATTTTAGAAAACATACTTCCACTTTGAGTTTAACCTTGATTTTTGGATATAGTTTCATGTTCATATGAAAAATCATTTTTTCAGAAGAACAACTTTTAAATCAAAGTTTATCATAGTTTTTAATTATCCAAACCAAAACAGCCCCCGGTTTCACTACGACGACGTATATCCAATTTTATGGTGTTCATCGTGTTTCCAGGTTTTAAATCATTAAGTTAGCATATCATATAGATATAGAACATGTGTTTAGTTGATTTTAAAAGTCAAGTTATAAGGATTAACTTTTGTTTGCGAACAAGTTTAGAATTAACTAAACTATGTTCTAGTGATTTCAAGTTTAAACCTTCGAATGAGATAGCTTTATATGTATGAATCGAATGATGTTATGAACATCATTACTACCTCAATTTTTATGGATAAAACTACTGGAAATGAGAAAAATGGATCTAGCTTCAAAGGATCCTTGGATGGCTTGAAAGTTCATGAAGCAGAATCATGACACGAAAACAAGTTCAAGTAAAATTTCCACTCGAAATAAGATTGTTACAGTTATAGAAATTGAATCAAAGTTTGAATATGAGTATTACCTTGTATTAGAAATATATCTTACTATAAATAATAAAGATTTCTTAAAGTTGGATGATCACTTTACAAGATTGGAAGTAAGCTAGCAAACTTGGAAGTATTCTTGATTTTATAAAACTAGAACTTATAGAATTTATGAAGAACACTTAGAACTTGAAGATAGAACTTGAGAGAGATCACTTAGATGAAGAAAATTGAAGAATAAATGTGTTTGTTGGTGTTTTTGGTCGTTGGTATTTGGATTAGATATAAAGGATATGTAATTTTGTTTTCATGTAAATAAGTCATGAATGATTACTCATATTTTTGTAATTTTATGAGATATTTTATGCTAGTTGCCAAATGATGGTTCCCATATGTGTTAGGTGACTCACATGGGCTGCTAAGAGCTGATCATTGGAGTGTATATACCAATAGTACATACATCTAAAAGCTGTGTATTGTACGAGTACGAATACGGGTGCATACGAGTAGAATTGTTGATGAAACTGAACGAGGATGTAATTGTAAGCATTTTTGTTAAGTAGAAGTATTTTGATAAGTGTCTTGAAGTCTTTCAAAAGTGTATGAATACATATTAAAACACTACATGTATATACATTTTAACTGAGTCGTTAAGTCATCGTTAGTCGTTACATGTAAATGTTGTTTTGAAACCTTTAGGTTAACGATCTTGTTAAATGTTGTTAACCCATTGTTTATTATATCAAATGAGATGTTAAATTGTTACATTATCATGATATTATGATATATAATATATCTTAGTATGATATATATACAGTTAAATGTCGTTACA
Source organism: Rutidosis leptorrhynchoides (assembly GCF_046630445.1). NCBI lineage: Eukaryota > Viridiplantae > Streptophyta > Magnoliopsida > Asterales > Asteraceae > Rutidosis > Rutidosis leptorrhynchoides. Next base: position 172,635,197 of record NC_092342.1, on the reverse strand, counting down.
ACGATAATCGTTACATATATGTCTCATTTCGAAATCATTAAGTTAGTAGTCTTATTTTTACATATGTAGTTCATTGTTAACACACTTAATTATATATTTAAATATCATTTTATCATGTTAAATATAGTGTATCAATATCTTAATATGATACATATGTATTTAGTCGACGTTATCATAACGATAATCGTTATATATATCATTTCGAGTTTCTTAACTTAGTAATCTCATTTATTATGTATATCACACATTGTTAATATACTTAGTGAGATACTTACTCATCATAATCTCATGTCAACCATATATATATATATATATGTCTATATATACCACAACATGTAGTTTTTACAAATTTGTAACGTTCGTGAATCGCCGGTCAACTTGGGTGATCAATTGTCTATATGAAACTTATTTCATTTAATCAAGTCTTAACAAGTTTGATTGCTTAACACGTTGGAAACATTTAGTCATGTAAATATCAATCTCAATTAATATATATAAACATGGAAAAGTTCGGGTCACTACAGTACCTACCCGTTAAATAAATTTCGTCCCGAAATTTTAAGCTGTTGAAGGTGTTGACGAATCTTCTGGAAGTAGATGCGGGTATTTCTTCTTCATCTGATCTTCACGCTCCCAGGTGAACTCGGGTCCTCTACGAGCATTCCATCGAATCTTAACAATCGGTATCTTGTTTTGCTTAAGTCTCTTAACCTCACGATCCATTATTTCGACGGGTTCTTCAATGAATTGAAGTTTTTCATTGATTTGGATTTCGTCCAACGGAATAGTGAGATCTTCTTTAGCAAAACATTTCTTCAAATTTGAGACGTAGAGAGTGTTATGTACAGCCGCGAGTTGTTGAGGTAGCTCCAGTTGGTAAGCTACTGGTCCGACACGATCTATAATCTTGAATGGTCCAGTGTACCTTGGATTTAGTTTCCCTCGTTTACCAAATTGAACAACGCCTTTCCAAGGTGAAACCTTAAGCATGACCATTTCTCCAATTTCAAACTCTATATCTTTTCTTTTACTGTCCGCGTAGCTCTTTTGTCGACTCTGGACGATTTTCAATCTTTGTTGAATTTGGATGATTTTCTCGGTAGTTTCTTGTATTATCTCCGGACCCGTAATCTATCTATCCCCCACTTCATTTCAACAAATCGGAGACCTGCACTTTCTACCATAAAGTGCCTCAAACGGCGCCATCTCAATACTAGAATGATAACTGTTGTTGTAGGAAAATTCTGCTAACGGTAGGTTTCGATCTCAACTATTTTCGAAATCAATAACACATGCTCGTAGCATGTATTCAAGCATTTGTATCGTCCTTTCGCTCTGCCCATCAGTTTGTGGATGATAGGCAGTACTCATGTCTAGACGAGTCCCCAATGCTTGTTGCAATGTCTGCCAGAACCTTGAAATAAATCTACCATCCCTATCAGAGATAATAGAGAGAGGTATTCCATGTCTAGAGACAACCTCCTTCAAATACAATCGCGCCAACTTCTCCATTTTTTCATCTTCTCTCATTGGCAGGAAGTGTGCTGACTTGGTGAGACGATCAACTATTACCCAAAAAGTATCATAACCACTTGCAGTCCTTGGCAATTTAGTAATGAAATCCATGGTAATGTTTTCCCATTTCCATTCCGGGATTTCAGGTTGTTGTAGTAGACCTAATGGTTTCTGATGTTCTGCTTTGACCTTAGAACACGTCAAACATTCTCCTACATATTTAGCAATATTGGCTTTCATACCCGGCCACTAAAAGTGTTTCTTGAGATCTTTATACATCTTCCACGCTCCGGAATGTATTGAATATCTGGTTTTATGTGCTTCCTTAAGTACCATTTCTCTCACATCTCCAAAATTTGGTACCCAAATTCTATCAGCCCTATATCGGGTTCCGTCTTCCCGAATATTAAGATGTTTCTCTGATCCTTTGGGTATCTCATTCTTCAACTTTCCTTCTTTTACAACCCCCTGTTGCGCCTCCTTTATTTGAGTAGTACGGTTAGTACAAATAATTATATTCATAGCTTTTACCCGTATAGGATCTCTGTCCTTTCTACTTAAAGCGTCGGCTACCACATTCGCCTTCCCCGGGTGGTATCTAATCTCAAAATCATAATCATTCAACAGTTCAATCCACCTGTGTTGTCTCATATTCAGTTGCTTCTGATTAAATATATGTTGGAGACTTTTGTGGTCGGTATATATAATACTTTTGACCCCATATAAATAATGCCTTCAAGTCTTTAATGCAAAAACAACAGCACCCAATTCTAAATCGTGAGTTGTATAATTTTGCTCGTAAATCTTCAATTGTCTAGACGCATAAGCAATCACCTTCATTCGTTGCATTAATACACAACCGAGACGTTGCTTTGATGCGTCACAATAAATTACAAAATCATTATTCCCTTCAGGCAATGAAAATATAGGTGCCGTAGTTAGCTTTTTCTTCAATAACTAAAACGCCTTCTCTTGTTCATCCTTCCATTCAAATTTCTTCCCTTTATGCGTTAATGCAGTCAAGGGTTTTGCTATTTTGGAGAAATCTTGGATGAATCTTCTGTAGTAACCAGCCAATCCTAAAAATTGACATATATGCTTCGGAGTTTTTGGGTTTCCCACTTTTCAACGGTTTCGATCTTTTGCCGGGTCCACCTGGATACCTTATTTGTTCACTATGTGACCGAGGAATTGAACTTCTTCCAACCAAAATGCACACTTTGAAAACTTAGCGTACAGTTTTTCTTTCCTCAATACTTCTAGCACTTTTCTCAAATGTTCTTCGTGCTCTTGATCATTCTTTGAGTAAATAAGTATGTCATCGATGAAAACAATGACAAACTTGTCAAGGTATGGCCCACACACTCGGTTCATAAGGTCAATTAACACAGCTGGTGCGTTAGTCAATCCAAACGGCATAACCATAAACTCGTAATGACCATAACGCATCCTAAAGGCAGATTTGGAATATCATCCTCCTTTACTCACATTTGATGATATCCAGAATGTAAATCAATTTTCGAATAAATCGACGAGCCTTGTAGTTGATTAAATAAGTCGTCAATTCTCGGCAGTGGATAACGATTTTTGATGGTTTGTTTATTCAACTCTCTGTAGTCAATACACAACCTAAATGTACCATCCTTCTTCTTGACAAACAAAATAGGAGCTCCCCATGGTGATGTGCTTGGTCGAATGAAACCACGTTCTAATAGTTCTTGCAGTTGGCTTTGCAGTTATTTCATCTCGCTGGGTGCGAGTCTGTAAGGAGCACGAGCTATTGGTGCAGCTCCTGGTACAAGATCTATTTCATCTCGCTGTGGAGGTAGTCCCGATAATTCTTTCGGAAATACATCGGGAAATTCTTTTGCGACGGGAACATCATTGATGCTCTTTTCTTCAGTTTGTACTTTCTCGACGTGTGCTAGAACTGCATAGCAACCTTTTCTTATTAGTTTTTATGCCTTTAAATTACTAATAAGATGTAGCTTCGTGTTGCCCTTTTCTCCGTACACCATTAAGGGTTCTCCTTCTTCTCGTACAATGCGAATTGCATTTTTGTAACATACGATCTCTGCTTTCATCTTCTTCAGCCAGTCCATGCCAACTATTACATCAAAACTCCCTAACTCTACTGGTATCAAATCAATCTTAAACGTTTCATCCCCCAGTTTAATTTCTCTCTCCCGACATATATTATCTGCTGAAATTGATTTATCGTTTGCTAATTCGAGTAAAAATTTACTATCCAACGGCGTCAATGGACAACTTCATTTAGTATAAAAATCTCTACTCACATAGCTTCTATCTGCACCAGAATCAAATAAAACGTAAGCAGATTTATTTTCAATAAGAAACGTACCCGTAACAAGCTCCGTTTCTTCCTGTGCCTCTGCCGCATTAATATTGAAAACTCTTCCGCAGCCTTGTCCATTCGTGTTCTCCTGGTTCGGGTAATTCCAAATAATGTGGCCTATTTTTCCACATTTATAACAAACTACATTGGCATAACTTGCAACGACACTACTTGCTCCGCCATTACTCGTTCCGACACCATTTGTTCCTTTCGTACTGTTAACCCCTGGTCCGTAGACCTCACACTTCGCCGTGCTATGACCATTTCTTTTACAATTGTTGCAAAATTTGGTGCAGAACCCCGAGTGATACTTTTTACACCTTTGGCATAGATGCTTTTGATTGTTGTTGTTGTTGTTGCGGTTGTTATTGTTGTTAGTATGATTGTTTTAGTTATTGTTGTTGTTGTTGTTTTGCAGTTTGTTGTAGTTGCGATTGATGTTGCGATTGTTGGGATAGTTGTTGTTGTTTTGGTGACTCTTATCACCGTTTTCCTCCTACTTTCTTTTGACTAGCTTCACGTTGGCCTCTTCGGCCGCATGTTCTTTAATTCTTCCCTCAATCTGGTTCACTAGTTTGTGAGCCATTCTACATGCCTTTTGTATGGAGGCAGGCTCGTGTGAACTTATATCTTCTTGGATTCTCTCCGGTAACCCTTTCACAAACGCGTCGATCTTCTCTTCCTCATCTTCGAACGCTCTCGGACACAATAGGCACAATTCTGTGAATCGTCTTTCATACGAAGTAATATCGAATCCCTGTGTTCGTAACCCTCTAAGTTTTGGCTTGAGCTTATTGACCTCGGTTCTGGGACGGTTCTTCTCGTTCATCAAGTGCTTGAATGCTGACCACGGTAGCGCGTAAGCAGCATCTTGTCCCACTTGCTCTATATAGGTATTCCACCATGTTAAAGCAATACCTGTGAAGGTATGCATAGCGTACTTCACTTTGTCTCCTTCAGCACACTTACTTATGGCAAACACCGATTCAACTTTCTCGGTCCAAGTTTTAATCCGATTGGTCCTTCGGTCCCATCAAATTCCGAAGGTTTGCAGGCAGTGAATTCCTTGTAGGAGCATCCTACACTATTTCTTGCGCCGTTAACTGTATTGCTAGATTCAGAGTTATTGTTGGTATGTAGTGCGGCCTGTACTGCGGCTATGTTTGAAGCAAGAAAGGCACGAAATTCCTCTTCGCTCATATTCAAGGTGTGTCGAGTAGTCGGTGCCATTTTCTTCAAAATTGTCAAATGAAATAATTTAATCATATAGAATATTAAGAGTAGTCAATAGTATCTCATAGCATAATATGAACTCATTTATAAAAGCTTTTTCTTCATATTAGCATTTTATAAGTTTAAATTCGGGTACTACCTACCCTTTAAGTTCATACTTAGTAGCTAATATACAATTCAACTACAACAATTCCATATGAAAAACTGATTATAATAATATATCACATACAAATATTCTTCAAACTTACAACTTCGCTATATTACATATAACATGAAATATAGTACACTATGATACAGGACAGTTTTGAAGATAAATCTAGTTAATACGCAAGTTGTTCAACAAAGGAAATAAAGACACGTAATTCATAAGTCCAGAAACAAGTCATGCATTTTGGTTTTACTAACAATAAACTTTGGGTCCTCTACGGTTAGTACCAACAATAAACTTTGGATCAACAACGAGATAATCACGTAAAGCAATATGCAATTTAGACAATAAAGCATCATTTAAAACCACATTACATGAAGCATCATATGCAATATCAAGTTTTACATCGTTATCAGAAGTCTTAACAGACAACTTATTCTAAATAGATGTTTTGTTCACAAACGAAAATTGAAAAACATGAGATGATTTCCTAGGTCGACTAGCAGATTGCTTTAGTATGGTTGCTACTTTCTTAGTCGTGGACTTAAGAACCCATACAGACTTGTAAGTCAAATTTGGATTATGACATGTGACACGAAAAACACCTCTGTTAGTTAGAAGTCTAAATTTTTCAGTTGACACAAGAGATGATTGATTTTGCAAAATTTCTAATTTGATTTTATGTTCCTTTGCATCATACTCACTCAAATCAGGTTTAGGACTCGTGTGTTATGTAGACTTGACTGATTTTGTTAAAAGACTCTCCTTTGATTTATTTGACATAGGAATCATAGGAATCTTTTCAGTTAACACAGAACCATTTTGAGAATGAACTTTCTTGACAACAAATTGCGTTGAAGGTGCAACTTTTGAAACACGTTTACCAAATTGAGAACGTAGTGGGTTTTTAAGAATAGTGATGGGTTTTGCATCCTTAGATGTTGTTATTCCCTTCCCCGTCTTAGTAATCCCACCAACACATTCAGACACATTGGTTTCAACAGAAGATGATTCCTCAAGTGTGTTAGCCTGTTTCATTTGAATTATTTTGTGTTTGAAGCTTTTAATCTCAAGACATAATTCCTCAGCAGAAACTATCACTTCATCCTCCTTAAAGTCATAAGTACACTCTTTCTTAGGAAGTGGAGGCAATTTATCACACAAAGCAAGCATTTATTCTAATGATTGACACTTAAGTTGCAAATCAACATTATCCTTTTCTAGTCTATCTACCTTACGACTTAAAATGTGTAAAGCAGATACGCTAGCGTAAAATTCATTCAAAGGATCAATTGTTGCATCAAAGTCTATCAAGTTTTCAACTGTTGGTTCATCTCGAGGTTCTACCTTTACATCTAAAACAAGTTGACCTAGAGATTCTGTCTCAAAGAAGACAGTTATTTCATGTGCTAGGTCTTCACAGAAAACATCATCAGAACATGCAGGTAAGGCCGGTAGAATTGGTTTTACATCAAAAGTTGGTTCATCAAACACCTCATTTATGGAAATAATGCTAGAACTAGGTTTGTTAAACACTTCATTCTCAAGCATTAAAATGTATTTCTCTAGCATGAGTGTTGGGATATAAACCAGTCTACGCTTAGGCACATAATTTTCAAGTTGCATATTCTTTTCAGTTTCAACAAGTTCCTTCAAGAAATCAGGATTTGATTTACCCATTTTAGCATTAATTTTCTCATACGTTAAGCTAATTTGATGGTATTTCTAAGATTTGCGATTAACAATAATATCATCAAAATCAGCATCAGAAGCATGCACAAAATGAGATGGTAAACCAGCTCGAAAGTAATCAGAATGATATAATCCTGGAATCTTTTTGGAAGCATTATCTAAGATCTTAGGATCTTCATAACCCAACCCCCACTTTTCACCATGAATCGTTTTTGGTATATTCATGAAAATTGTTTGTTTTGAAAGTTCCATATCAATGATAGCTTTAGATTGCTATGTGCGATAGTGTTTTTCCTCATATCGAGCAAGTTGAGCTTTCATTTGAAAAGATTCTTTTGACAATGAAGAAATTTCAGTGTTCTTTTCAATTATGGTATTTTTCAATTGAATAATTTTCTTGTTTAGCTTTGAAAGTGTGGGTTCATGTTGAGTTTTCAAATCAGAAAGATTTTTTTCTAAAAATTGAACTTTTTCTGCAAGTCGTTCTGATTTTCCACGATAATCTGTCCTTTCGACTTTAATCGGATGAATTGATTTCTTAAGATCTTCCAACTCAGTTTCCGTTGTGCTGAGTTGGACAGTCAATCTTTACAATTCCGATTGTAATTTAGATGAAGATGGTCTGGTCTCAGAGAGTTTGATTTTATCTTTTAAAACCTTGTTTTCAGATTTTAAACCTTTGATCTCTTTTGACATTGAGACCAGATTCTTCATCATGTCATTTTGCACTTTTATTAAATCAGGTGAGTTTTCAGATGATTGTACCTCATCATCATCAGATGTTGAGTCAGAATTCTCCATTGCTTCCTTAGCTTTGATGAGCTTAGTCACCTTACAAACATTTGCACGTTCCACCTCTGAATCTGAATCATCAGTCCAGTTAAACCAAGTATCATCAACTGGTTTCAGCTCTCCCCCAGTTTCTACAATCTTACCCATCAACATTTTCTTCTTGTAGTAAGCTGCGTCCTTCTTCTTAGGCATCTTGCACTCACGAGAGTAATGACCAACTTTGCCATAATTGAAACAGATTGAATCGTCCTTCTTGAAATCATCAGCACGTTGTTGTTGTTATTTTGATTGATCAGCTTTCTTGTAGTACGAGGAAGACGATGAGTTCTTGCGTTGATTGCTTGATTTACCTTTAAAATTGTGTTTGTTCAAGGCTTTTATGAACATGGCTGCCATTTTGACTAATTCAAGGTGAGAATCATCTATATCAGAAAGATTCAACTCTTCAGAATCAGTTGATTCTTCAACAAGCACTTTCTTGGACAAGCTTTTGGAAGCCGTAAATGATTTGCTCTTCTTTTTGGCCATAAGGGCATGTGGATTGACCGGAGAAGACTCTTTCCTTCTTGAAGTTTAGACACCTCAGGTTGGTAATGCATAAGAACTCCAACAAGCTCATGAATAGTCAACTTGTCAATCTCTTTGGTAGATCGAACAATGGTTTCATAAGGAAGCCAATCAACATTGAGCTTTTTGAGAAATTTCATGTTGACTTCAGCATTTACTTTTATGATCTTGCACCTTTTCAACTCATTGAGAAAACCATTGAAATGACGGTAGGTATCCTTGAGTAGTTCATTGGGTTCCTGCTTGAAATCTTCATAAAATCCCAGAGCCTTATTCAATTTAGTAACATCTGACATGTCATAACCTTCTTGCTGTCGTTTGATCTCATCCCATATATCTTTTGCTGTAGTGTTGCTATCAACATTTTCAAACAACTCATACGGGATAGCTTACATAACAATATTCTTTGCCTCTATGTCACCCTGAGCTCTCTCACATCTATCACTAGAAAGTTCATAGACTGGAATTGGCATACCAGTATCCGGATGATAATCTATAACTGGACCATCTCTCAGAGAAGCCCATATGTACTTTGCTTTCGCACCCTTGTAGTCTATGTACTGAGTGATACGGTGAAGCCACTGAGTGTACTTGCCATCAAACAACACAGGAGGACGGGAATCTGATCCAATGATCAAAGTATCCTGAGTAGACAATTTGAAATTGAGGTAGATTCGGTATTACACAAATCTTGGATGAAAAATCACAACAATCTAACAAAAATGTCAGATTCGGTATCTGGTTCGGTACTGTAGCAGATTCGGTATAGATTCTGTACTGTAGCAGATTCGGTAAACCAGATTCTGTATCAGAAACTGATCAGAAATACAATTAACACACCCAGATTCAGTATAGATTCGGTAACCACAAGATTTGTTGCCTGAGAACACTTAAAACCAATGATTAAGTGATACCGAGACCCTGATTCAGTATATGACTCGGTAGTCAGATTCTGTATGAATTTGAATTCAAACACAATCCAATTCCTTTGAATTAGATTCTGTAACCATGTTGTACAAGGAAACAAGTTAGTATTACACAAAATATCAAAGATACCGAATGTATAGGATACCGAATGTCAACTGTAGCAGTTGACAATACCTAGTCTAAGTATGAAAACTTAGAAATTCTACAGAATCCTTTCTCAAACCACACCAATTAGATGTGTATGATCAAACAAAATGTGATAGAATCACAAACACCCCACAATCTACAACACTGAATGAGAATTAACAGCTTTGAAACAGATTCGGTATGACAGTTACGATACCCAATGTAGATCAAATCTTCAAAATGTGAAGAATTGATGAAATTAAACCGTCAGAAATGTGATTAAGCAACTCACGATCACAACTGAAACCTCAAACCTTTACTAAAATACAGAATCAAGCTGAAGTTGATGAATACCTAGAGTTTTAGCCACCAACTCTAAAAATTAACTTGATTCATCATAATTGATGTTAAAAAGCTATAATGATGATCGAAACTCTTTCTAATCAACCTAATACACCTTCGCTGAACTTATCACAAGAATCTGAACGTCAGATTATCTGAGACGACCCGTCCCAATCCATAAGGACGAATACAATAACATATGGATACATTGCGAGGTATTTGACCTCTATATGATACATTTTACAAACATTGCATTCGTTTTTAAAAGATAATTTTCATTACATCGAAAGATGATAGGCATGCATACCATTTCATAATATCCAAACTATAAATGACCTAATCTGTCATTTACTTAACAATAATCTTTATCGAACTCAACAATTTAAATGCAACGTCTTTTAAAATATGCCATGAAAGAGTCCAAGTAATATCTTTAAAATGAGCAAATGCACAGCGGAAGATTTCTTTAATACCTGAGAATAAACATGCTTTCAAGTGTTAACCAAAAGGTTAGTGAGCTCATTAGTTTATCATAATCAATCATTTCCATAATTTTAATAGATCACAAGATTTCATTTATTCAATAATCATACACTCGTAAGTGTTTAAAATTCATTCGTATGGATTGAACACCTGGTAACCGACCTTAACAAAAATGCATCTAGAATATCCCCATATATAATCATCGAAGTACTAAAGCAGTTCAAATTCTCTGACTGGGGCGTGTCACAGCCCATAGATATATCTTTAGGATTCGCGTCAATTGGTGGCAATTATAATAAACACCAATTCTTAGGTTACCAAGTTCAACAAGGGCAATATCCGGTATAACAATTCAACCATAGAATGTAGTTTGGATTACTTGTGTCTATTTCGTCAATCATTTATAAAAGCGCATGTATTCTTAGTCCCAAAAATATATATTGCAAAAGCATTTAAAAAGGGAGCAAATGAAACTCACCATACTATATTCCGTAGTAAAAATACATATGACGTTATTGAACAAGTGCAAGGTTGGCCTCGGATTCACGAACCTATATTAATTTTATATATTTATATGTTGGTCAATATTTGTCTAACAAACTAGGTCAAGTCATAGTGTATCACAATCCTAATGCTCGAGACTACTATGCAACAGTCAACAAAAGTCAATTTGACTCAAAATGATTTCCAAAATTTATACATGATTATTATATAGTTTAAATATAGTCGTTTTATAATTTTAAATATTTTTAACAGATTTATTAGAGTAAATAATATAATTCATTTATTAAATAATAAAATTTTATATTAAAATTTATATAATAAAAAAAATATACTTTATATATCTTAAGTAATAAAATTTATAAAGTTCATTTAATATCATAAAAATAATATGATAGGTATTATTAATGTAATTATTTTACACGTAGAAAATATCTTTTTATCACATATTTATTTGATAAAATAATATCGATAATAATAATAGTAAGTAAAAGTTGTATTGTTTTGTAATAATAATTATTATTATTCTACTAATAATAATAATAATAATTATATTTACAAAAAATGGTATTATGATAAATTGCTAAAATATTGAGATATTGAGATATTGGTATTATAAAAGTTAAGTTATGAGTGCTCAAGTATCAATATTGAGATTCAATATTGCAGGAAAGGTACGTAGACGCAACGGAGATGATAAACACTAGTTTGACCTCACGAGCATACCCTCGAACATTACCCATCACCTCCATAGCTATAACCCATAATTTCCTTAGCCCTATCCTACTCGAAAAACCCGTCTTGAAATATCTCGCTCAAAACTTCGTCATAGTATTTTATGTGAATAATAATAATACTAATAATTATAATAAGATTAATAATAATAATAATAATCTTATTAATAATAATAATAATATTAATATTAATAAATATTACGGAGTAGATCAGAGAGATGGATGGATTGAATCGAGCAGCAAAACGATCGAGCTTTATACACAAATCCTAAAATTGACACCTCCGCGATTGCGGAGGTTTTGTGCCTAAATGCTCCGCGATTGAGGAGCTTTTCTGTTCAGCTCATTCCCAATGATTTCAAGGCTGCCGACGGTTTATATAATATTATATATATAATATATTTTAATTTATATAATTAATTATATATTATATTATATTCATGTGCATAGTTGACTTGTAAAATTAGTTCTGATGACTCGTACATTGTCACTCGACTTATGATCCGATTTCGGTTTCTCGAACGCATTTTCGTACGCTTATAAAACTAGTACTTTAAGTTTAATGACTCGTACTCTTATTAAAATATAGGTCTAAATCATTAGTAAGGTATAATACACGAAGTGTAACTTATGCATTTGAGTGTTTTGGTCATTAGCTTCTATAAATCCTCGTCTCGTTGTATATACATATTATCGAAACGTTTTATGACTAAGTTAAAATATATGTATATTTATATTTTCATTTCGAAATATAAATTTGGAATATTTATTTAACAATAATTAATATATATAGTTTTTCAAAACTAATGATATTCAAAACTTATATATTTTAAAATCGTTTAAGTAATAAGAAATATTATTTCGTAACATTTGTATTTTTAAAGTTTAAAAATTGATATACTTCATTTATATACAAACGTTTACAAAGACATTTTAATAATCAAATTATTTTATATTCAAAATCATTTTATTACCAAGTTTATAATTGTAGAAGTTGTTATGTCATAATACATTCTTAATAATAAAAGTCTAATTATATCGAAAAACGTTTTTGTTTAAGGAAGTATATATATAGCTTTATAATATAAAGCTTAAATTCTACTAATTCTATATAATCAATTTACCTTTATAAATAACAGATTGCAATAATTCAGTTTTTGAAATTGTTTTCTTACGTTTGAAAATATGACAGTCGAATATTATGAAATCCAGTTTTCCACTAACTTTTGTCTAACCTTCATCAATTGACACATTTGTTCTTACATGTAAATTACTTTACCAAATATTCCGGATATCGTTAAAGAAGGGTTTCCTAAATCAATGTGGACCTCTCAACAGAGACTCGTAATCATAATTCAATGTATCTGATAACTCAATCATTTGATATTATCTTATAATTCCATCGATAGACATATTGAAATAAATACGTTCATGTAAAGTATTATTCATTTAATACTTTGTTAATATTTCAGGTTATAATATATACACATATACATCTATAATCATATTCATTAATATAATGGTTCGTGAATCGTCAAAATTTGGTCGAGGTTAAATGAATGTATGAACACAGTTTAAAATTCTTAAGATTTAACGTTACAAACTTTGCTCATCGTGTCGGAAACATATAAAGATCAAGTTTAAATTTGTTCGGAAATTTCCGGGTTGTCACAGTACCTACCCGTTAAAGAAATTTCGTCCCGAAATTTGATTGGGATGGTCATGATTGACAATAAGAATGTTTTCATGACGAATATGAGTTGGTAAATAGAGTTTTATCACCATTGAGTAATATGGATAAAATGATTCGGTTACTTAAAGAGTACGAGTGAAGCTATCACAAAAAAATGAAATGAGAAATAAAGTTTCGTCTTAACTTTTGACGTTGTCTTGGTTGAATTCCGAAATTCAAGGGATTTAAAGAAAATCTTCAAAATCTAAAAGATTTGATTCTCCAGCGAATAAGGAAATTAGGACCTCTCTAATTAAATGCGGAGATCTGCCTTGATTTCTCCATCAGATATTTCACTATAAATTAACTTCTTCCGTTCCATTACTTTTACCATTCCTATACTCAATTCCCAAATTCAAAAAATGGTGAAAATGCTTAATCCAGTTTTGATCCTTGTCCTTATCCTTACTATCGCAACAATCATTCTCCTTTTCCAACTTCCACCAGATGAATCTGTTTACTTCTACTTCGCCCTTGGGGTTATAGTGTTTTTAATTCTCCCGTGTCTTTATGTTGCGATAAACATTGATATACATGGTTTGTAATTTATGTGTTGTTATCGGGCTTTATATTCTTCCTTATATTTCGAAGTTTCATACTTTTGTTTTCTCTTCCCGACTTTAAGTCAAGCGAATAATGGTCCAGAATTTGTAGATATGAATTTCAAAATGAACACAGTTAATGTTCTAGAAAAGAAACAGTAATAGCACAATCTGACTTGTCAAATTACCAGAATTCAAGGGAAAGATAGGACTATCAATAAAAACATGTTCTTGATATATTTATAGATTAGACAGAATGTAAGAGTCGTATAACATGGCACATAATGACGTTATGATCTGTAAATCATCACATTTCATTTAGAAACTCAGCATGAATTACTGTAATATAATCACGTTGATCAAGTGTCATTATATTATATTAACTCATGCTTCAGCTCCCAACACTACTTCAAAAATATTCCAATTTTAAACTCGAATGTTTCAGAATTTAGAAACTAAAATAGTTTCTTTATGATGTAATACAGATAGTGCGAAGAGGTAAATGATTTTAGATTATAATAATTATGGAAATACCTTCAGAAATCTGGAGGATATTTATAATGAAAGATACGATAATATCTTAGAATTTCTAATATCAGAGGATGATGAAGAATATTGTCCGCAGGGGTTTAAGGTCAGGAGCAAAGTATTCGTTAATGACTTCAGCATATACTGAATCATTTGGATTCTTTGAAGGCAGGTTTAGTCTTTGTGATTTGTCCACAGCCTCTTTCATACTTTGCTCAATCCGTTTTCCAGTTCCAAACCTTCTCTTTTTCTGAGCTTTGCCAGCACCCTATTCTTTATCATCAAACTTTTTACTGTTAAGGTCATTTACAGTTTTTGCTGCTTCATCAGCATTTTTCAAAATTCCGAGAATTTGTTCGCAGTTTAGGGTGTTTTTCAGAAACTTCACATCCGCAGTATGTAAGTCCAGGAGATAGATGTTATATGTATAACTATTGGCATCGACATACTGCGAGATTTCAAAATACTGATTGCTAATTCCCAATGATTCGTATGGCCATTCTCATTACAAGATGCATATAAGTAAATGATGGGGTTTTGATAATTATAATGATTTTTCGGAAATTCAAAGATCAGTGAAGTTGTTGGTAAGTTTATTGCTAATGTGATGGAACATAAATGGTTCCCCGGTAATGTTGGTGAAAGGGCAACGTATCTATCGAGGTTATAGTAAGTCTGTTTCGACTGAAAAGTCGAAGTTGACTTGTTGGAGCTGTGACAAAATTGTCTATTTTTAGAAGGGATTGAAAAGTTATTTTAGCTAATAAATGCCAAAGGGTCTGACACAATTACGTGTTAAATTATGACTTTGGTTTCAAGAGTTTTTCAGGTACATAACTGTGGGTAATGTGTGGTTGGATCATCATCTCGATTGTTCATTATTTGAAGTGTCTTCAGGAATTTCGAAGGGTTTGAACACCGATTGTAATCGTTAATATACATATGATGTTCTAGCACAGTTTTGAAGTCAAAGTATAGCTTTGAAAGATGTAGGAATCTAAAAGTAATAATACCCGTTATATCTCGAATTGAATTTTGCGATTTTAAAATCAGAATGAGTATGGTTGTTTTGGTTTCTATACAAGAATGTATATTGTTGTGAAAGTAGTTAGTGTAATTGGTGATTGCTGAATCTAATTCGAAGAATGTAACATATTAATTGTGAATCTATATATCTCTTGGGTATCACCTACCCGTTAATTTTTTTTTCCACAATTAATATTTTGTACAACAGAATTTTTATTACAGTCTTTATGAAAATATATATGTGTATATTTTCTTTAGATGTAACATAGATTTAATGAGTTAATATTAAATTAAACTCATTTGATTTACGGTTGAAACTAGAATTGAGTAATCCCTAAAACTTTAGAAATTACATAAGTATTTCTTCAATGATATTGAAATTATGAAACAATACTTCGTTATTTATTGATGCATGATGTTGGTGTTTGTGGAATTCTTGTGAACTTTGCAAGGTACGAATGATGTTATTGTAAAAGTTTCGTGTACATTGATGATGAAAGTGTAAAATCAAACATATATTTGAATAATACTCTTGATTTATTATGAATTGGAATTTATTGAATTGAGACAGTGGTTGTAGTTAACGATGGTTAAGTTACGGATAAAGGACGTACATTATTGCATATTAGTAATATGAATTAACCGAATAGTTAAGACTCATACATAATAGCTTAGTACGGAAAGATTTATTTTGATCTCAAAATTTATATATATATAAAATATAAATATAATTTCTTCAGAGGGAAATAAGTTAATACTTCATAACTCGTTTATACAATATATGCGTTATTGATTTGTAATGATGTCCACGGTGATTCTTGAACTGACGAAGTTTGTGATGTTATAGGTGCTGCTGATTCTGATGATGCTGACGGTACTGACTGTGCTGGTGATGCTAACGGTACTGTTGATGTTGTTGGTAAAAACAAGTCTAGCTTGTAAATTGTGCACCATTCGGGTCAGGGTTTCTTTTATCATTTCGGTCCACTCATCTGATTTATGGTTAAGGCTAGAGTAGGTAATCTCTAAGACTTTAGTGATTACATATTCGCCGCAGAATGTTTCTCCAATGAAGTTATGAATCAACACTTCATCGTTTGTTGTGGTTGGTATTCCTTGGTATGAAATGTTCCGTTCATATTGATTATAAACGTTCCATATTAATTGATTTCGTTGCGAGGTTTTGACCTCTATATGAGACATTTTTCAAAGACTGCATTCATTTTTAAAATAACCATAACCTTTATTTTATCAATAAAGGTTTTAAAAACATTACTTAGATTATCAAATAATGATAATCTAAAATATACTGTTTAAACACAACCATTACATAATGGTTTACAATAGAAATATATTACATCGACATATGTTTCTTGAATGCAGTTTTTACACAATATCATACAAACATGGACTCCAAATCTTGTCCTTATTTTAGTATGCAACAGCGGAAGCTCTTAGTATTCATCTGAGAATAAACATGCTTTAAACGTCAACAAAAATGTTGGTGAGTTATACGTTTAACCTATATATATCAAATCGTAACAATAGACCACAAGATTTCATATTTCAATACACATCCCATACATAGAGATAAAAATCATTCATATGGTGAACACCTGGTAATCGACATTAACAAGATGCATATATAAGAATATCCCCATCATTCTGGGACACCCTTCGGATATGATAT
Source organism: Rutidosis leptorrhynchoides (assembly GCF_046630445.1). Lineage (NCBI taxonomy): Eukaryota > Viridiplantae > Streptophyta > Magnoliopsida > Asterales > Asteraceae > Rutidosis > Rutidosis leptorrhynchoides. Next base: position 172,618,263 of record NC_092342.1, on the reverse strand, counting down.
AAATTTTGAAGTACTAAAGCATCCGGTACTTTGGATGGGGTTTGTTAGGCCCAATAGATCTATCTTTAGGATTCACATCAATTAGGGTGTCTGTTCTCTAATTCTTAGATTACTAGACTTAATAAAAAGGGGCATATTAGATTTCGATAATTCAACCATAGAATGTAGATTCACGTACTTGTGTCTATTTTGTAAATCATTTATAAAACCTGCATGTATTCTCATCCCAAAAATATTAGATTTTAAAAGTGGGACTATAACTCACTTTCACAGATATTTCCTTCCTCGGAAATAATTCTTGGCTACGGATCGATTCACGAACCTATAAAAATTATGTACATATATATCAAAGTATGTTCAAAATATATTTACAACATTTTTAATACGTTTTAATGTTTTAAGTTTATTAAGGCAGCTGTCCTCGTTAGTAACCTACAACTAGTTGTCCACAATTAGATGTACAGAAATAAATCAATATATATTATCTTGAATCAATCCACGACCCAGTGTATACACGTCTCAGGCTAGATCACAACTCAAACTATATATATTTTTGGAATCAACCTCAACCCTGTATAGCTAACTCCGACATTACTGCATATAGAGTGTCTATGGTTGTTCCAAATAATATATATAGATGGGTCGATATGATATGTCAAAACATTTGCATACGTGTCTATGGTATCCCAAGATTACATAATATATTAGAATACATGTATAATACAATATAAGTTAGCTAGGATATGATTTGTATAGATTTGTTAAACATTTCCCGTAGCTAAAAAGATCAAAAATATCCAATCTTGTTTTACCCATAACTTCTTCATTTTAAATCCGTTTTGAGTGAATCAAATTGCTATGGTTTCATATTGAACTCTATTTTATGAATCTAAATAGAAAAAGTATAGGTTTATAGTCGGAAATATAAGTTACAAGTCATTTTTGTAAAGGTAGTCATTTTAGTCGAAAGAACGACGTCTAGAAATATACTTCCACTTTGAGTTTAACCTTGATTTTTGGATATAGTTTCATGTTCATATGAAAAATCATTTTTCCAGAAGAAAAACTTTTAAATCAAAGTTTATCATAGTTTTTAATTATCCAAACCTAAACAGCCCCCGGTTTCACTACGACGACGTATATCCGATTTTATGGTGTTCATCGTGTTTCCAGGTTTTAAATCATTAAGTTAGCATATCATATAGATATAGAACATGTGTTTAGTTGATTTTAAAAGTCAAGTTATAAGGATTAACTTTTGTTTGCGAACAAGTTTAGAATTAACTAAACTATGTTCTAGTGATTTCAAGTTTAAACCTTCGAATGAGATAGCTTTATATGTATGAATCGAATGATGTTATGAACATCATTACTACCTCAAGTTTTCTGGATAAAACTACTGGAAATGAGAAAAATGGATCTAGCTTCAAAGGATCCTTGGATGGCTTGAAAGTTCATGAAGCAGAATCATGACACGAAAACAAGTTCAAGTAAAATTTCCACTCGAAATAAGATTGTTATAGTTATAGAAATTGAATCAAAGTTTGAATATGAGTATTACCTTGTATTAGAAATATATCTTACTATAAATAAGAAAGATTTCTTAAAGTTGGATGATCAATTTACAAGATTGGAAGTAAGCTAGCAAACTTGGAAGTATTCTTGATTTTATGAAACTAGAACTTTTGGAATTTATGAAGAACACTTAGAACTTGAAGATAGAACTTGAGAGAGATCAATTAGATGAAGAAAATTGAAGGATGAAAGTGTTTGTAGGTATTTTTGGTCGTTGGTGTATGGATTAGATATAAAGGATATGTAATTTTGTTTTCATGTAAATAAGTCATGAATGATTACTCATATTTTTTGTAATTTTATGAGATATTTCATGCTAGTTGCCAAATGATGGTTCCCACATGTCTTAGGTGACTCACATGGGCTTCTAAGAGCTGATCATTGGAGTGTATATACCAATAGTACATACATCTAAAAGCTGTGTATTGTACGAGTACGAATACGGGTTCGTACGAGTAGAATTGTTGATGAAACTGAACGAGGATGTAATTGTAAGCATTTTTGTTAAGTAGAAGTATTTTCATAAGTGTCTTGAAGTCTTTCAAAAGTGTATGAATACATATTAAAACAATACATGTATATACATTTTAACTGAGTCGTTAAGTCATCGTTAGTCGTTACATGTAAGTGTTGTTTTGAAACCTTTAGGTTAACGATCTTGTTAAGTGTTGTTAACCCAATGTTTATAATATCAAATGAGATTTTAAATTATTATATTATCATGATATTATGATGTATAAATATTTCTTAATATGATATATATACATTAAATGTCGTTACAACGATAATCGTTACATATATGTCTCGTTTCAAAATCATTAAGTTAGTAGTCTTGTTTTTACATATGTAGTTCATTGTTAATATACTTAATGATATGTTTACTTATCATAATATCATGTTAACTATATATATATATCCATATATATGTCATCATATAGTTCTTACAAGTTTTAACGTTCGTGAATCACCGGTCAACTTGGGTGGTCAATTGTCTATATGAAACCTATTTCAATTAATCAAGTCTTAACAAGTTTGATTGCTTAACATGTTGGAAACACTTAATCATGTAAATAACAATTTCATTTAATATATATATAAACATGGAAAAGTTCGGGTCACTACAGTACCTACCCATTAAATAAATTTCGTCGCGAAATTTTAAGCAGTTGGAGGTGTTGATGTATCTTCTGGAAATAAATGCGGGTATTTCTTCTTCATCTGATCTTCTCGTTCCCAGGTGAACTCGGGTCCTCTACGAGCATTCCATCGAACCTTAACAATTGGTATCTTGTTTTGCTTACGTCTTTTAACCTCACGATCCATTATTTCGACGGGTTCTTCGATGAATTGAAGTTTTTCGTTGATTTGGATTTCATCTAATGGAATAGTGAGATCTTCTTTAGCAAAACATTTCTTCAAATTCGAGACGTGGAAAGTGTTATGTACAGCCGCGAGTTGTTGAGGTAATTCAAGTCGGTAAGCTACTGGTCCGACACGATCAATAATCTTGAATGGTCCAATATACCTTGGATTTAATTTCCCTCGTTTACCAAAATCGAACAACGCCTTTCCAAGGTGCAACTTTAAGCATGACTATCTCTCCAATTTCAAATTCTATATCTTTTCTTTTAATGTCAGCGTAGCTCTTTTGTCGACTTTGGGCGGTTTTCAACCGTTGTTGAATTTGGATGATCTTCTCGGTAGTTTCTTGTATTATCTCCGGACCCGTAATCTGTCTATCCCCCACTTCACTCCAACAAATCGGAGACCTGCACTTTCTACCATAAAGTGCTTCAAACGGCGCCATCTCAATGCTTGAATGGTAGCTGTTGTTGTAGGAAAATTCTACTAACGGTAGATGTCGATCCCAACTGTTTCCAAAATCAATAAAACATGCTCGTAGCATGTCTTCAAGCATTTGTATCGTCCTTTCACTCTGCCCATCAGTTTGTGGATGATAGGCAGTACTCATGTCTAGACGAGTTCCTAATGCTTGCTGTAATGTCTGCCAGAATCTTGAAATAAATCTGCCATCCCTATCAGAGATAATAGAGATTGGTATTCCATGTCTGGAGACGACTTCCTTCAAATACAGTCGTGCTAAATTCTCCATCTTGTCATCTTCTCTTATTGGCAGGAAGTGTGCTGATTTGGTGAGACGATCAACTATTACCCAAATAGTATCAAAACCACTTGTAGTCCTTGGCAATTTAGTGATGAAATCCATGGCAATGTTTTCCCATTTCCATTCCGGGATTTCGGGTTTTTGAAGTAGACCTGATGGTTTCTGATGCTCAGCTTTGACCTTAGAACACGTCAAACATTCTCCAACGTATTTAGCAACATCAGCTTTCATACCCGGCCACCAAAAATGATTCGTGAGATCCTTGTACATCTTCCCTGTTCCAGGATGTATTGAGTATCTGGTTTTATGAGCTTCTCTAAGTACCATTTCTCTCATATCTCCAAATTTTTTTACCCAAATCCTTTCAGCCCTATACCGGGTTCCGTCTTCCCGAATATTAAGATGCTTCTCCGATCCTTTGGGTATTTCATCCTTTAAATTTCCCTCTTTTAAAACTCCTTGTTGCGCCTCCTTTATTTGAGTAGTAAGGTTATTGTGAATCATTATATTCATAGATTTTACTCGAATGGGTTCTCTGTCCTTCATGCTCAAGGCGTCGGCTACCACATTTGCCTTCCTCGGGTGGTAACGGATCTCAAAGTCGTAATCATTCAACAATTCAATCCACCTACGCTGCCTCATATTCAGTTGTTTCTGATTAAATATGTGCTGAAGACTTTTGTGGTCTGTATATATAATACTTTTGACCCCATATAAGTAGTGCCTCCAAGTCTTTAATGCAAAAACAACCGCGCCTAATTCCAAATCATGCGTCGTATAATTTTGTTCGTGAATTTTCAATTGTCTAGACGCATAAGCAATCACCTTCGTTCGTTGCATTAATACACAATCGAAACCTTGCTTTGATGCGTCACAATAAATCACAAAATTATCATTCCCTTCAGGCAATGACAATATAGGTGCCGTAGTTAGCTTTTTCTTCAATAACTGAAACGCTTTCTCTTGTTCATCCTTCCATTCAAATTTCTTCCCTTTATGCGTTAATGCAGTCAAGGGTTTTGCTATTCTGGAAAAGTCTTGGATGAACCTTCTGTAGTAACCAGCTAGTCCTAAAAACTGGCGTATGTGTTTCGGAGTTTTCGGGGTTTCCCACTTTTCAACAGTTTCTATCTTTGCCGGATCCACATTAATACCTTCTTTGTTCACTATGTGACCGAGGAATTGAACTTCTTCCAACCAAAATGCACGCTTTGAAAATTTAGCGTACAATTCTTCCTTCATCAATACTTCTAACACCTTTCTCAAATGTTCACCATGTTCTTGGTCATTCTTTGAGTAAATAAGCATGTCATCAATGAAAACAATCACAAACTTGTCAAGGTATGGTCCACACACTCGGTTCATAAGGTCCATGAACACAGCTGGTGCATTAGTTAAACCAAACAGCATGACCATAAACTCGTAATGACCGTAACGTGTTCTGAAAGTAGTCTTTGGAATATCATCTTCTTTCACCCGCATTTGATGATACCCGGAACGTAAGTCAATCTTTGAATAAACAGACGAGCCTTGTTTGATCAAATAAGTCGTCGATTCTCAGTAGTGGGAAGCGGTTCTTGATGGTAAGTTTATTCAACTCTCGATAGTCGATACACAACATGAATGTACCATCTTTCTTCTTGACAAACAAAACAGGAGCTCCCCACGGTGATGTGCTTGGTCGAATAAAACCACGCTCTAAAAGTTCTTGTAATTGGCTTTGCAGTTCTTTCATCTCGCTGGGTGCAAGTCTGTAAGGAGCACGAGCTATTGGTGCAGCTCCTGGTACAAGATCTATTTGAAATTCAACGGATCGATGTGGGGGTAATCCCGGTAAATCTTTCGGAAATACAACGGGAAATTCTTTTGCGACGGGAACATCATTGATGCTCTTTTCTTCAGTTTGTACTTTCTCGACGTGTGCTAGAACAGCATAGCAACCTTTTCTTATTAATTTTTGTGCCTTCAAATTACTAATAAGATGTAGCTTCGTGTTGCCCTTTTCTCCGTACACCATTAAGGGTTTTCCTTTTTCTCGTATAATGTGAATTGCATTTTTGTAACAAACGATCTCTGCTTTCACTTCTTTCAACCAGTCCATACCGATTATATATCAAAACTCCCTAACTCTACTGGTATCAAGTCAATCTTAAATATTTCGCTACCCAGTTTAATTTCTCGATTCCGGCATATATTATCTGCTGAAATTAATTTACCATTTGCTAATTCGAGTAAAAATTTACTATCCAACGGTGTTAATGGACAACTTAATTTAGCACAAAAATCTCTACTCATATAGCTTCTATCCGCACCCGAATCAAATAAAACGTAAGCAGATTTATTGTCAATAAGAAACGTACCCGTAACAAGCTCCGGGTCTTCCTGTGCCTCTGTCGCATTAATATTGAAAACTCTTCCGCGGCCTTATCCATTCGTGTTCTCCTGGTTCGGGCAATTTCTAATAATGTGGCCCGGTTTTCCACATTTATAACAAACTACATTGGCATAACTTGCTCCACCAGTACTCGTTCCGACACCATTTGTTCCTTTCGTTCTATTAACCCCTGGTCCGTAGACCTCACACTTCGCCGCGCTATGACCATTTCTTTTACAACTGTTGCAAAATTTGGTGCAGAACCCCGAGTGATACTTTTCACACCTTTAGCATAGCTGCTTCTGATTGTTGTTGTTGTTGCAGTTGTTATTATTGTTGGGATGATTATTGTAGTTGCTGTTGTTGTTGTTGTTGTTGTTGTTGTTGTTGGGCCTTTTGTTGTAGTTGCGATTGATGTTGCGATTGTTGGGATAATTGTTGCGATTATTGTTGTAATTGCTGTTGTTGTTGTATTGGTGATTCTTATCACCGTTTTCCTCCCACTTTCTTTTGACTTGCTTCACATTGGCCTCTTCAGCAGTCTGTTCTTTAATTCTCTCTTCAATCTGGTTCACTAGTTTGTGAGCCATTCTACATGCCTGTTGTATGGAGGCGGGCTCGTGTGAACTTATATCTTCTTGGATTCTTTCCGGTAATCCTTTCACAAACGCGTCGATCTTCTCTTCCTCATCTTCGAACGCTCCCGGAAACAATAGGCATAATTCTGTGAATCGTCTTTCGTACGTGGTAATATCAAATCCTTGGGTTCGTAACCCTCTAAGTTCTGTCTTGAGCTTATTGACCTCGATTCTGGGACAGTACTTCTCGTTCATCAAGTGCTTGAATGCTGACCACGGTAGTGCGTAAGCATCATCTTGTCCCACTTGCTCTATATAGGTATTCCACCATGTTAACGCAGAACCTGTGAAGGTATGCGTAGCGTACTTCACTTTGTCCTCTTCAGTACACTTACTTATGGCAAACACCGATTCGACCTTCTCGGTCCACTGTTTCAATCCGATCGGACCTTCGGTTCCATCAAATTCTAAAGGTTTGCAGGCAGTGAATTCTTTGTAGGTGCATCCTACACGATTTCCTGTACTGCTAGATCCAAGGTTATTGTTGGTATGTAGCGCAGCCTGTACTGCGGCTATGTTTGAAGCTAGAAAAGTACAGAATTCCTCTTCATTCATATTCACAGTGTGTCGAGTAGTCGGTGCCATTTCCTTTAAAATAGTCAAATGGAACAAGTTAATCATACATAATATTAAGAGTAGTTAATAGTATTTCGTAGCATAATATGAACTCATTTATAAAAGCTTTTTCTTCATATTAGCGTTTTATAAGTTTAAATTCGGGTAGTACCTACCTGTTAAGTTCATACTTAGTAGCTAATATACAATTCAACTACTACAATTCTATATGAAAAACTGATTATAATAATTTTTCTCGTTCAAACTTTTATACAATATTTTACAAACTTACAATACCGCTTATTTTACATAAAGCATGAAATATAGCACACAATAACTTTGATACAAGATAGTTGTGAAGATAATTCTAGCTAGTACACAAGTTGTTCAGCAAAGGCAATAAAGACACGTAATTCATATGTCCAGAAACAAGTCATGCATTCTGGTTTTACTAGGACTACTTCCCATCCTTGGTCTTGTGGAACATAACCGTTATGGCCGTTGATAAGACAGCGTGTTGTAACGTCGTCAAAGGATCGAGGGTTACGTAATGTCCAACAGTCCTGTAATAATCTAAAAACCTTGTTTCTCACCCCAACTACTGAGTCCGTTACTTGTGGAAATGTTTTGTTTAATAGTTGTAGCCCGATGTTCTTGTTCTCACTTTGGTGAGAAGCGAACATTACTAACCCGTAAGAATAACATGCTTCTTTATGTTTCATGTTAGCCGCTTTTTCTAAATCATGAAGTCCTATGTTCGGATACATTGCGTCAAAATAATTTCTTAACCCGTTGCGTAAAATAGCACTTGGGTTCCCCGCAATATATGCGTCAAAGTAAACACATCGTAACTTATGGGTTTCCCAATGTGATATCCCCCATCTTTCAAACGAAAGTCTCTTATAAACCAAGGCATTCTTGAAACGTTCTTCGAATGTCTTACAAACTGATTTCGCCGTAAATAGTTGTGCCGAAGAATGCTGACCGACTCTAGACAAGATTTCATCAATCATGTCTCCGGGTAGGTCTCTTAAAATATTGGGTTGTCTACCCATTTTGTGTTTTTATACTGTAAAATAGACAAGAGTTAGATTCATAAAAAAAATACTTATTAATAAAAGCAATTTTTACATATATCATAAAGCATAAGCACACTATATGTAACAACCCGTCCTTATCCCCCTAGACGAAGTCATCAACATCCGGTTCCATTGCGATGATCGACTCCAAGTAATGTCCTTAAAATGAGCAAATGCACAGCGGAAGACTTAATTCGTACCTGAGAATAACATGCTTTAAAATGTCAACATAAAGTTGGTGAGATATATAGGTTTGATGCTAGCAGCGTAATAACTATGGACCACAAGATTTCATATACATACATAATACACTCCTCGTGTATGAAAAGTCGTTGAGCACTTGGTAACCATACTTAACATTTAAATCACAGCAGCATATTCTTAAATAAACCCTACACCGTACCAAGTGTAGTAACGAAACGAAGTACTGTGCAACCGTTAAAAACTGGTCGTCCAGCCCGGTTGGGGTTGTCAGGCCCGATAGATCTATTAACAGGATTCGCGTTTACGCTCCTCACGTAAATATTAGCTACCAAGTATAAAGAAATATGCCATGGTACAACTCAACGTAGAATTTATTTTTGATCACTTGTGTCCATATCGTAAATCATTTATAAAAGTAGCGCATGTATTCTCAGCCCAAAAATATTTAGAGTTTAAAAGGGGACTATATACTCACCTAATGTATTTTGTAGTAAAAATACATATAACATCATTGATCAAATATAAGGTTGGCCTCGGATTCACGAACCTATATCATTCATATATATATTAAAACATATAATTGTAATCGAACACATTTATGTATATATTTATTAGTTAAATTATTTTTATATTAATAACATATATGTTCATATACTTATTTTGTATATCTACATCATTAGTTTGTTAAGATAATAATTATAATAATATTTAATAATAATGATAATAATATTAATGATTTTATTAATGACAATAATACTAATAGTTTTAATAATAAAGGTAATCTTATTAAAAATGATAATTTTAATAAAATAATACTTTTAATAAAATAGTAGTTTTTAATAAAATGATAAATTTAGTAATAATGATAATGAAAATAATTAGTTTTGATAATAATACTTAATAATAATACTAATAATAACAACAATAATAATGATAATAATAATAATAATAATAATAATAATAATAATAATAATAATAATAATAATAATAATAATAATAATAATAATAATAATAATAATAAACTTAATAATAACTAATAGGATTAAAAATAAGAATATATACCCTTTTGATAGCTTTTTCTAAAAAGACATGCCCTGAACGCGACTCGAACCCAAGACCTCTTGCTTATCACAAACACCACACAACCATTCAACTATCCTTATTTTTCTGCTTTAAACTTAACTTAAATATTTATAACACATCGCCATCCATCTTCATAAGATTTCATAACCTCCTCATAAAAAAAATCGATGAGTAATGGTTAGAGTTTCGGCCCAACATAAACACATGCCTTCGGCCCAATGGAAAAACGGCCCAACAGTGGCTCACAAACCCAATTAGGAAGTCTAGAAAGAAACGACCCAAGTAAATAATTAAATGGATTTCGGTTTACTCCTCTCCACCAAATGGAACCGTGACCCACCCACAATTCACGGCTCAATTTAATTCGAAGGATACAGTTTAAAACAAAGTTCATTTATAATATTTGAATCATCAACTTGTTGCTATATCCTTTTCAATGAAGTTACTAATAAGCCACTTCCCACTATCCTAAATATAATATACAAAGTGAATAATAGATGATGGCTTGTAGAATTAAATAAGTAACTTGAGTCTCATCTCTTTACAGCTAATCACCACCTTTTTTTTTAAAGTCATCGACACCTTTAACTTTTCTTTGTTTAAATAATAGTGAAAACAGAATGAAGAATTTCACGTTAAAAGAGGGTGGAGATGAGAGATATATAGGGTGACTATGATGGTTTGTGGTGGTTTATGGTTGTGTGGTTAGTGAAACATGATGATAATGATGTTGTTGTTTATCGAACATCCCAACAAGAAAGGCTTTGGTTTAACAGAAACGAGTTGCCGGTCTTATCATGGTTTGGTTTGGGTTTCGAAAATGGTACATAAGGTATGCAGTTGTAAATAATAACCTGCGACGGTAGCAGCTCGATTGTGATGAGGATAGAAAGAAGACAGAAGCAAGTAGCAATCAAAACAGTGGTTCGTGACTTGCATCGAGCAGCAGTTATTGGCAATGGTGTATGGTGATTTGAGTGTTTTGATTGAAACAGGAAACAGATTAGTTGATGATCTTGTTGGTTTGGGGGTTCACGAAGAAGAGAGAGTGAGATGGTTGATGTGGTGTTTTGGTTAAGAAGTCGTTTGTTTCTTAATCAATATCGAAGAGAGAGAGATGGATAGAAGAGAAGTCGAGATTGTTGTGGGTTCATGGTGGTGGATGATCATGGAGGAGTTGTATGATGAAGGAGGTGATATTGGGATGGTTTGTAGTGATTTACGATTAACTGAAAAAAAAATAAGGTAATAGCAGTAGTAGTTCGTAGGGTTTGGTGATGAACTTACATGGTGATGATAGAAGGTGGTGGTCTCGGTGGTAAGGTGGCGTGATAAAGGTGATCGAGGTGGCTCACGATTGTAGTCTTGGTGAGAATGGTGATATAGGAGGTGAATGAGGTAGTCCCTATTACTGCACAACTTGATTGATTTATAGTGCAAATTTGGTTGACAGTCTTGTTCAGCGGGTACACAGATAGAATAAAAAAATAAGTATAGATATGACCCTTCAACAGAATTTAACTTCATCTGTTTAGAATCGAATATTATGTACAGTTTTGGATTAAGACTTGTAACAATGTTGGGATAGAAACAAGGAATTTAAAACAGCTTGTTCGTATAGAAAAGTAAAAAAAAATAAAGTTGAATGGCTCTCCGATTGGATTATATCCAGTATAATTAATAATAATAATTAAATATAATAATTAATAAAAATAAAACTTTTAATGTTATTAAGAATAATAAACATTCTTAGTAATAAAAATTAATATTAAAAACAATGCCAATATTAATAATAATAATAATTATATTAAAATCATAAAATTAATAATATTAATAATACTAATATTAATTATAATAACTAATTAATAGTTTAAGTAACATGTTTTATGTTATCTTAAGTTATCTTTCATAACAACTAATTCACATAATAGTTTAATTTATTATATATAATTATTTACATACATTTTTATTTACGATTTAAGGTTCGAGAATCGTCAGGCTTGGTAAAAGGGTAACTGATTATCCGAATATAGATTTCAAACTTTCTAGACTCAACATTACAGATTTTGCTTATCGTGTCGGAAACATATAGAGATTAGGGTTTAAATTTGGTCGGAAATTTCCGGGTCGTTACAGTACCCACCCGTTAAAGAAATTTTGTCCCCGAAATTTGGTAGAGGTTGTCATAAATAACAATAGGAATGTTTTTATGACGAATATGAGGTAATAACAGAGTTTTATCATTATTGAAAGATATGGATAAAACGATTCGATCATGTGAAGCGCACGAGTGAAGCTATCACAAAAGAATGAAATGAGTGATTATGGAATTGTTTTAACCGATGACGTGATTAGGATTGAATTCTAGAATTTAAGGGATTTAAAGAAAATCTTATGTAACAAGATTTGGCTTTTTAGGGATCAGAATCTTCTTTGATTTAATGTGGCAATCTGTTTTGATTTCTCTGTCGGATATTTCACTATAAATCTACCTCCTCCGTTTCCTTATTCTCTACACCTTCTATTTGCTGCGATTTATTCTCCAATTTCTATTTCGGGACATTGTCCCTTCGTTTCTTCTTCCCGTCCTCAAGTCAAGCGAGTAATGATCCGAAATTCGTAGATATGAACATAGCTAATGCTCTTAGAAAGAAATGGTAATGGCAAAATTTTGATTTGTCCAATTACCAGAATATCCTGGAAAAGATCGAATCATCAAGAGAATATTTTCTTGATATGTTTAGAGATTGGATAGAATGTATGAGCCGTATTGTAGTGACCCGAACTTTTCCATGTTTATATATATTAATTGAGATTGATATTTACATGATTAAATGTTTCCAACATGTTAAGCAATTAAACTTGTTAAGACTTGATTAATTGAAATATGTTTCATATAGACAATTGACCGCCCAAGTTGACCGGTGATTCACGAACGTTAAAACATGTAAAAACTATACGATGACATATATATGGTTATATATATAGTTAACATGATTTTATTATAAGTATGTATCTCATTAGGTATTTTAACAATGAGTTATATACATAAAAATGAGACTATTAATTTAAGAAACTCGAAAACGATATATATAACGATTATCGTTATAACAACGTTTTACTAGGTACATATGAATCATATTAAGATATTGATACACTTGGTTAATTATGTTAAATGATAAGTAAATATATTATTAAGTGTATTAACAATGAATTACATATGTAAAAATAAGACTACTAACTTAATGATTTCGAAACGAGACATATATGTAACGATTATCGTTGTAACGACATTTAACAGTATATACATCATACTAGGATATATTATATATCATAATATCATGATAATATAACAATTTAACATCTCATTTGTTATAATAAACAATGGGTTAACAACATTCAACAAGATCGTTAACCTAAAGGTTTCAAAACAACATTTACATGTAACGACTAACGATGAGTTAACGACTCAGTTAAAATATATATACATGTAGTGTTTTAATATGTATTTATACACTTTTGAAAGACTTCAAGACACTTATCAAAATACTTCTACTTAACAAAAATGCTTACAATTACATCATCGTTCAGTTTCATCAACAATTCTACTCGTATGCACCCGTATTCGTACTCGTACAATACACAGCTTTTAGATGTATGTACTATTGGTATATACACTCCAATGATCAGCTCTTAGCAGCCCATGTGAGTCACCTAACACATGTGGGAACCATCATTTGGCAACTAGCATGAAATATCTCATAAAATTACAAAAATATGAGTAATCATTCATGACTTATTTACATGAAAACAAAATTACATATCCTTTATATCTAATCCATACACCAACGACCAAAAACACCTACAAACACTTTCATTATTCAATTTTCTTCATCTAATTGATCTCTCTCAAGTTCTATCTTCAAGTTCTAAGTGTTCTTCATAAATTCCAAAAGTTCTAGTTTCATAAAATCAAGAATACTTTCAAGTTTGCTAGCTCACTTCCAATCTTGTAAGGTGATCATACAACCTCAAGAAATCTTTGTTTATTACAGTAGGTTATCATTCTAATACAAGGTAATAATCATATTCAAACTTTGGTTCAATTTCTATAACTATAACAATCTTATTTCAAGTGATGATCTTACTTGAACTTGTTTTCGTGTCATGATTCTGCTTCAAGAACTTCGAGCCATCCAAGGATCCATTGAAGCTAGATCCATTTTTCTATTTTCCAGTAGGTTTATCCAAGGAACTTAAGGTAGTAATGATGTTCATAACATCATTCGATTCATACATATAAAGCTATCTTATTCGAAGGTTTAAACTTGTAATCACTAGAACATAGTTTAGTTAATTCTAAACTTGTTCGCAAATAAAAGTTAATCCTTCTAACTTGACTTTTAAAATCAACTAAACACATGTTCTATATCTATATGATATGCTAACTTAATGATTTAAAACCTGGAAACACGAAAAACACCGTAAAACCGGATTTACGCCGTCGTAGTAACACCGCGGGCTGTTTTGGGTTAGTTAATTAAAAACTATGATAAACTTTGATTTAAAAGTTGTTATTCTGAGAAAATGATTTTTATTATGAACATGAAACTATATCCAAAAATTATGGTTAAACTCAAAGTGGAAGTATGTTTTCTAAAATGGTCATCTAGACGTCGTTCTTTCGACTGAAATGACTACCTTTACAAAAACGACTTGTAACTTGTTTTTCCGACTATAAACCTATACTTTTTCTATTTAGATTCATAAAATAGAGTTCAATATGAAACCATAGCAATTTGATTCACTCAAAACAGATTTAAAATGAAGAAGTTATGGGTAAAACAAGATTGGATAATTTTTCTCATTTTAGCTACGTGAAAATTGGTAACAAATCTATTCCAACCATAACTTAATCAACTTGTATTGTGTATTATGTAATCTTGAGATACCATAGACACGTATACAATGTTTCGACCTATCATGTCGACACATCTATATATATTTCGGAACAACCATAGACACTCTATATGTGAATGTTGGAGTTAGCTATACAGGGTTGAGGTTGATTCCAAAATATATATAGTTTGAGTTGTGATCAATACTGAGATACGTATACACTGGGTCGTGGATTGATTCAAGATAATATTTATCGATTTATTTCTGTACATCTAACTGTGGACAACTAGTTGTAGGTTACTAACGAGGACAGCTGACTTAATAAACTTAAAACATCAAAATATATTAAAAGTGTTGTAAATATATTTTGAACATACTTTGATATATATATGTATATATTGTTATAGGTTCGTGAATCAACCAGTGGCCAAGTCTTACTTCCCGACGAAGTAAAAATCTGTGAAAGTGAGTTATAGTCCCACTTTTAAAATCTAATATTTTTGGGATGAGAATACATGCAGGTTTTATAAATAATTTACAAAATAGACACAAGTACGTGAAACTACATTCTATGGTTGAATTATCAAAATCGAATATGCCCCTTTTTATTAAGTCTGGTAATCTAAGAATTAGGGAACAGACACCCTAATTGACGCGAATCCTAAAGATAGATCTATTGGGCTTAACAAACCCCATCCAAAGTACCGGATGCTTTAGTACTTCGAAATTTATATCATATCCGAAGGGTGTCCCGGAATGATGGGGATATTCTTATATATGCATCTTGTTAATGTCGGTTACCAGGTGTTCACCATATGAATGATTTTTATCTCTATGTATGGGATGTGTATTGAAATATGAAATCTTGTGGTCTATTATTATGATTTGATATATATAGGTTAAACCTATAACTCACCAACATTTTTGTTGACGTTTTAAGCATGTTTATTCTCAGGTGATTATTAAGAGCTTCCGCTGTTGCATACTAAAATAAGGACAAGATTTGGAGTCCATGCTTGTATGATATTGTGTAAAAACTGCATTCAAGAAACTTATTTTGTTGTAACATATTTGTATTGTAAACCATTATGTAATGGTCGTGTGTAAACAGGATATTTTAGATTATCATTATTTGATAATCTACGTAAAGCTTTTTAAACCTTTATTGATGAAATAAAGGTTATGGTTTGTTTTAAAATGAATGCAGTCTTTGAAAAACGTCTCATATAGAGGTCAAAACCTCGCAACGAAATCAATTAATATGGAACGTTTTTAATCAATAAGAACGGGACATTTCAGTTGGTATCAGAGCGTTGGTCTTAGAGAACCAGAATTTTGCATTAGTGTGTCTTATCGGGTTTGTTAGGATGCATTAGTGAGTCTGGACTTCGACCGTGTTTACTTGAAAAAAATGATTGCCTAACAAATTTTGTTGGAAACTATATATTTTTAACATGTGAATATTATGTGATATATTAATCTCTTAACGCGTTTGATATTATGTGATAGATGTCTACCTCTAGAACAAGTCCCATTGACTCACCTAATAATAATGAAGAGTCAAATGTAAATTGGAATGATTCATGGACTGATTCACAAGTTCCCGAAGAGGAACCGGAAGAAGAGTCGGAACCAGAAGAAGAATCGGAACTGGAAGAAGAATCGGAACCGGATGAAGAAATAGAACCGGTGGGGGAAATAATAAAACGGTTAAGTAAAAGAAAATCCTCAACCAACCGACCAAGGCTAATTATGGTCAATGGTGTTTCCGCCAAGGAAGCAAAATATTGGGAGGATTATCAATTCTCCGATGAATCGGATTCCGACGAGAATTCCGATGATGTTATAGAAATTACCCCAACTGAATTTAAAAAGGCAAAAGAAAATAATAAGGGAAAGGGCATAAAAATAGAGAAATCTAATTCCAACCCCGATGAACTTTATATGTATCGTCAACCCCCGAAGTCCTTAAGTTGTAACAATGACCCGGGAACCTCTAAACCACCAGGTTTTTCTAAACCAATGTGGAAAATAATGGCTCGTATTAGGGGAACATCATATATCCCTAGAAACTTGGCAAAACGAACCAAAACCGAAGAAGAAGAAACAAGCGAGTCGGAATAAGATAGTTGTATTCGTGTGGTGTAATATATGTAATATAGTGTGCTTATGCTTTATGATATATGTAAAAATTGCTTGTATTAATAAGTATCTTTTTTATGAATCTAACTCTTGTCTATTTTACAGTATAAAAACACAAAATGGATAGACAACCCAATACTTTAAGAGACCTACCCGGAGACATGATTGATGAAATCTTGTCTAGAGTTGGTCAGAATTCTTCGGCACAACTATTTAAGGCGAGATCAGTTTGTAAGACATTCGAAGAACGTTCCAAGAATGCCTTGGTTTATAAAAGGCTTTCGTTCGAAAGATGGGGGATATCACATTGGGAAATCCATAAGTTACGATGTGTTTACTTTGACGCATATATTGCGGGGAACCCAAATGCTATTTTACGCAATGGGTTAAGAAATTATTTTGACTCAATATATCCGAATATTGGACTTCGTGATTTAGAAAAAGCGGCTAACATGCAACATAAAGAAGCATGTTATGCTTACGGATTAGTAATGTTCGCTTCTCACCAAAGTGAGAACAAGAACATCGGGCTACAACTATTAAACAAAACGTTCCCACAAGTGACGGAGTCGGTAATTGGGGTAAGAAATGAGGTATTTAGATTATTACGGGACTGTTGGACATTACGTAACCCTCGTCCCTTTGACGACGTTACAACACGCTGTCTTATCAACGGCCATAACGGTTATGTTCCACAAGACCAAGGATGGGAAGTAATCCTAGTAAAACCAGAATGCATGACTTGTTTCTGGACGTATGAATTACGTGTCTTTATTGCCTTTGCTGAACGACTTGTGTACTAGCTAGAATTATCTTCACAACCATCTTGTATCAAATTTATTGTGTGCTATATTTCATGCTATATGTAAAATAAGCGGTATTGTAAGTTTGTAAAATATTGTGTAAAAGTTTGAACGCGAAATATTATTATAATCAGTTTTTCATATAGAATTGTAGTAGTTGAATTGTATATTAGCTACTAAGTATGAACTTAACGGGTAGGTACTACCCGAATTTAAACTTATAAAACGCTAATATGAAGAAAAAGCTTTTATAAATGAGTTCATATTATGCTACAATATACTATTAACTACTCTTAATATTCTGTATGATTAACTTGTTCCATTTGACTATTTTGAAGGAAATGGCACCGACTACTCGACACACCGTGAATATGAATGAAGAGGAATTCCGTACTTTTCTAGCTTCAAACATAGCCGCAGTACAGGCTGCGCTACATACCAACAATAACCTTGGATCTAGCAGTGCAAGAAATCGTGTAGGATGCACCTACAAAGAATTCACTGCCTGCAAACCTTTGGAATTTGATGGAACCGAAGGACCGATCGGATTAAAACGGTGGACCGAGAAGGTCGAATCGGTGTTTGCCATAAGTAAGTGTACTGAAGAGGACAAAGTGAAGTACGCTACGCATACCTTCACAGGTTCTGCGTTAACATGGTGGAATACCTATCTAGAGCAAGTGGGACAAGACGATGCGTACGCACTACCGTGGTCAGCATTCAAGCACTTGATGAACGAGAAGTACCGTCCCAGAACCGAGGTCAATAAGCTCAAGACAGAACTTAGAGGGTTACGAACCCAAGGATTTGATATTACCACGTACGAAAGACGATTCACAGAATTGTGCCTATTGTGTCCGGGAGCATTCGAAGATGAGGAAGAGAAGATCGACGCGTTTGTGAAAGGATTACCGGAAAGAATCCAAGAAGATATAAGTTCACACGAGCCCGCCTCCATACAACAGGCAAGTAGAATGGCTCACAAACTAGTGAACCAGATTGAAGAAAGAATTAAAGAACAGACTGCTGAAGAGACCAATGTGAAGCAAGTCAAAAGAAAGTGGGAGGAAAACGGTGATAAGAATCACCAATACAACAACAACAGCAATTACAACAATAATCGCAACAATTATCCCAGCAATCGCAACATCAATCGCAACTACAACAAACGGCCCAACAACAACAACAACAACAACAGCAGCAGCAACTACAACAATCATCCCAACAACAATAATAACCGCAACAACAACAACAATCAGAAGCAGCTATGCCAAAGGTGTGAAAAGTATCACTCGGGGTTCTGCACCAAATTTTGCAACAAGTGTAAAAAGAAATGGTCATAGCGCGGTGAAGTGTGAGGTCTACGGACCATGGGTTAATAGAACGAAAGGAACAAATGGTGTCGGAACGAGTAATGGCGGAGCAAGTAGTGTCGGAGCAAGTTATGCCAATGTAGTTTGTTATAAATGTGGAAAACCGGGCCACATTATTAGAAATTGCCCGAACCAGGAGAACACGAATGGACAAGGCCGCGGAAGAGTTTTCAATATTAATGCGGCAGAGGCACAGGAAGACCCGGAGCTTGTTACGGGTACGTTTCTTATTGACAATAAATTTGCTTACGTTTTATTTGATTCGGGTGCGGATAGAAGCTATATGAGTAGAGATTTTTGTGCTAAATTAAGTTGTCCATTGACGCCTTTGGGTAGTAAATTTTTACTCGAATTAGCAAATGGTAAATTAATTTCAGCAGATAATATATGTCGAAATCGAGAAATTAAACTAGTTAGCGAAACATTTAAGATTGATTTGATACCAGTAGAGTTAGGGAGTTTTGATGTGATAATCGGTATGGACTGGTTGAAAGAAGTGAAAGCAGAGATCGTTTGTTACAAAAATGCAATTCGCATTATACGAGAAAAAGGAAAACCCTTAATGGTGTACGGAGAAAAGGGCAACACGAAGCTACATATTATTAGTAATTTGAAGGCACAAAAACTAATAAGAAAAGGTTGCTATGCTGTTCTAGCACACGTCGAGAAAGTACAAACTGAAGAAAAGAGCATCAATGATGTTCCCATTGCAAAAGAATTTCCCGATGTATTTCCGAAAGAATTACCGGGATTACCCCCACATCGATCAGTTGAATTTCAAATAGATCTTGTACCAGGAGCTGCACCAATAGCTCGTGCTCCTTACAGACTCGCACCCAGCGAGATGAAAGAACTGCAAAGCCAATTACAAGAACTTTTAGAGCGTGGTTTCATTCGACCAAGCACATCACCGTGGGGAGCTCCTGTTTTGTTTGTCAAGAAGAAAGATGGTACATTCAGGTTGTGTATCGACTACCGAGAGTTGAACAAACTTACCATCAAGAATCGCTACCCACTGCCGAGAATCGACGACTTATTTGATCAACTACAAGGCGCGTCTGTTTATTCAAAGATTGACTTACGTTCCGGGTATCCTCAAATGCGGGTGAAAGAAGATGATATTCCAAAGACTGCTTTCTGAACACGTTACGGTCATTACGAGTTTATGGTCATGCCGTTTGGTTTAACTAATGCACCAGCTGTGTTCATGGACCTTATGAACCGAGTGTGTGGACCATACCTTGACAAGTTTGTCATTGTTTTCATTGATGACATACTTATTTACTCAAAGAATGACCAAGAACACGGTGAACATTTGAGAAAGGTGTTAGAAGTATTAAGGAAGGAAGAATTGTACGCTAAGTTTTCAAAGTGTGCATTTTGGTTGGAAGAAGTTCAATTCCTCGGTCACATAGTGAACAAAGAAGGTATTAAGGTGGATCCGGCAAAGATAGAAACTGTTGAAAAGTGGGAAACCCCGAAAACTCCGAAACACATACGCCAGTTTTTAGGACTAGCTGGTTACTACAGAAGGTTCATCCAAGACTTTTCCAGAATAGCAAAACCCTTGACTGCATTAACGCATAAAGGGAAGAAATTTGAATGGAATGATGAACAAGAGAAAGCGTTTCAGTTATTGAAGAAAAAGCTAACTACGGCACCTATATTGTCATTGCCTGAAGGGAATGATGATTTTGTGATTTATTGTGACGCATCAAAGCAAGGTCTCGGTTGTGTATTAATGCAACGAACGAAGGTGATTGCTTATGCGTCTAGACAATTGAAGATTCACGAGCAAAATTATACGACGCATGATTTGGAATTAGGCGCGGTTGTTTTTGCATTAAAGACTTGGAGGCACTACTTATATGGGGTCAAAAGTATTATATATACCGACCACAAAAGTCTTCAACACATATTTAATCAGAAACAACTGAATATGAGGCAGCGTAGGTGGATTGAATTGTTGAATGATTACGACTTTGAGATTCGTTACCACCCAGGGAAGGCAAATGTGGTAGCCGATGCCTTGAGCAGGAAGGACAGAGAACCCATTCAAGTAAAATCTATGAATATAATGATTCATAATAACCTTACTACTCAAATAAAGGAGGCGCAACAAGGAGTTTTAAAAGAGGGAAATTTAAAGGATGAAATACCCAAAGGATCGGAGACGCATCTTAATATTCGGGAAGACGGAACCCGGTATAGGGCTGAAAGGATTTGGGTACCAAAATTTGGAGATATGAGAGAAATGGTACTTAGAGAAGCTCATAAAACCAGATACTCAATACATCCTGGAACGGGAAAGATGTACAAGGATCTCAAGAAACATTTTTGGTGGCCGGGTATGAAAGCCGATGTTGCTAAATACGTAGGAGAATGTTTGGCATGTTCTAAGGTCAAAGCTGAGCATCAGAAACCATCAGGTCTACTTCAACAACCCGAAATCCCAGAATGGAAATGGGAAAACATTACCATGGATTTCATCACTAAATTGCCAAGGACTGTAAGTGGTTTTGATACTATTTGGGTAATAGTTGATCGTCTCACCAAATCAGCACACTTCCTGCCAATAAGAGAAGATGACAAGATGGAGAAGTTAGCACGACTGTATTTGAAGGAAGTCGTCTCCAGACATGGAATACCAATCTCTATTATCTCTGATAGGGATGGCAGATTTATTTCAAGATTCTGGCAGACATTACAGCAAGCATTAGGAACTCGTCTAGACATGAGTACTGCCTATCATCCACAAACTGATGGGCAGAGCGAAAGGACGATACAAACGCTTGAAGACATGCTACGAGCATGTGTTATTGATTTCGGAAACAGTTGGGATCGACATCTACCGTTAGCAGAATTTTCCTACAACAACAGCTACCATTCAAGCATTGAGATGGCGCCGTTTGAAGCACTTTATGGTAGAAAGTGCAGGTCTCCTATTTGTTGGAGTGAAGTGGGGGATAGACAGATTACGGGTCCGGAGATTATACAAGAAACTACCGAGAAGATCATCCAAATTCAACAACGGTTGAAAACCGCCCAAAGTCGACAAAAGAGCTACGCTGACATTAAAAGAAAAGATATAGAATTTGAAATTGGAGAGATGGTCATGCTTAAAGTTGCACCTTGGAAAGGCGTTGTTCGATTTGGTAAACGAGGGAAATTAAATCCAAGGTATATTGGACCATTCAAGATTATTGATCGTGTTGGACCAGTAGCTTACCGACTAGAGTTACCTCAACAACTCGCGGCTGTACATAACACTTTCCACGTCTCGAATTTGAAGAAATGTTTTGCTAAAGAAGATCTCACTATTCCGTTAGATGAAATCCAAATCAACGAAAAACTTCAATTCATCGAAGAACCCGTCGAAATAATGGATCGTGAGGTTAAAAGACTTAAGCAAAACAAGATACCAATTGTTAAGGTTTGATGGAATGCTCGTAGAGGACCCGAGTTCACCTGGGAGCGTGAAGATCAGATGAAGAAGAAATACCCGCATCTATTTCCAGAAGATTCGTCAACACCTTCAACAGCTTAAAATTTCGGGACGAAATTTATTTAACGGGTAGGTACTGTAGTGACCCGAACTTTTCCATGTTTATATATATTAATTGAGATTGATATTTACATGATTAAATGTTTCCAACATGTTAAGCAATTAAACTTGTTAAGACTTGATTAATTGAAATATGTTTCATATAGACAATTGACCACCCAAGTTGACCGGTGATTCACGAACGTTAAAACATGTAAAAACTATACGATGACATATATATGGTTATATATATAGTTAACATGATTTTATTATAAGTATGTATCTCATTAGGTATTTTAACAATGAGTTATATACATAAAAATGAGACTATTAATTTAAGAAACTCGAAAACGATATATATAACGATTATCGTTATAACAACGTTTTACTAGGTACATATGAATCATATTAAGATATTGATACACTTGGTTAATTATGTTAAATGATAAGTAAATATATTATTAAGTGTATTAACAATGAATTACATATGTAAAAATAAGACTACTAACTTAATGATTTCGAAACGAGACATATATGTAACGATTATCGTTGTAACGACATTTAACAGTATATACATCATACTAGGATATATTATATATCATAATATCATGATAATATAACAATTTAACATCTCATTTGTTATAATAAACAATGGGTTAACAACATTCAACAAGATCGTTAACCTAAAGGTTTCAAAACAACATTTACATGTAACGACTAACGATGAGTTAACGACTCAGTTAAAATATATATACATGTAGTGTTTTAATATGTATTTATACACTTTTGAAAGACTTCAAGACACTTATCAAAATACTTCTACTTAACAAAAATGCTTACAATTACATCCTCGTTCAGTTTCATCAACAATTCTACTCGTATGCACCCGTATTCGTACTCGTACAATACACAGCTTTTAGATGTATGTACTATTGGTATATACACTCCAATGATCAGCTCTTAGCAGCCCATGTGAGTCACCTAACACATGTGGGAACCATCATTTGGCAACTAGCATGAAATATCTCATAAAATTACAAAAATATGAGTAATCATTCATGACTTATTTACATGAAAACAAAATTACATATCCATTATATCTAATCCATACACCAACGACCAAAAACACCTACAAACACTTTCATTCTTCAATTTTCTTCATCTAATTGATCTCTCTCAAGTTCTATCTTCAAGTTCTAAGTGTTCTTCATAAATTCCAAAAGTTCTAGTTTCATAAAATCAAGAATACTTTCAAGTTTGCTAGCTCACTTCCAATCTTGTAAGGTGATCATCCAACCTCAAGAAATCTTTGTTTCTTACAGTAGGTTATCATTCTAATACAAGGTAATAATCATATTCAAACTTTGGTTCAATTTCTATAACTATAACAATCTTATTTCAAGTGATGATCTTACTTGAACTTGTTTTCGTGTCATGATTCTGCTTCAAGAACTTCGAGCCATCCAAGGATCCATTGAAGCTAGATCCATTTTTCTATTTTCCAGTAGGTTTATCCAAGGAACTTAAGGTAGTAATGATGTTCATAACATCATTCGATTCATACATATAAAGCTATCTTATTCGAAGGTTTAAACTTGTAATCACTAGAACATAGTTTAGTTAATTCTAAACTTGTTCGCAAATAAAAGTTAATCCTTCTAACTTGACTTTTAAAATCAACTAAACACATGTTCTATATCTATATGATATGCTAACTTAATGATTTAAAACCTGGAAACACGAAAAATACCGTAAAACCGAATTTACGCCGTCGTAGTAACACCGCGGGCTGTTTTGGGTTAGT
The DNA here is from genome assembly GCF_046630445.1 of Rutidosis leptorrhynchoides. Lineage (NCBI taxonomy): Eukaryota > Viridiplantae > Streptophyta > Magnoliopsida > Asterales > Asteraceae > Rutidosis > Rutidosis leptorrhynchoides. The sequence continues at coordinate 172,594,065 of NC_092342.1, read as the reverse complement.
TAATTAAAAACTATGATAAACTTTGATTTAAAAGTTGTTATTCTGAGAAAATGATTTTTATTATGAACATGAAACTATATCCAAAAATTATGGTTAAACTCAAAGTGGAAGTATGTTTTCTAAAATGGTCATCTAGACGTCGTTCTTTCGACTGAAATGACTACCTTTACAAAAACGACTTGTAACTTATTTTTCCGACTATAAACCTATACTTTTTCTGTTTAGATTCATAAAATAGAGTTCAATATGAAACCATAGCAATTTGATTCACTCAAAACGGATTTAAAATGAAGAAGTTATGGGTAAAACAAGATTGGATAATTTTTCTCATTTTAGCTACGTGAAAATTGGTAACAAATCTATTCCAACCATAACTTAATCAACTTGTATTGTATATTATGTAATCTTGAGATACCATAGACACGTATACAATGTTTCGACCTATCATGTCGACACATCTATATATATTTCGGAACAACCATAGACACTCTATATGTGAATGTTGGAGTTAGCTATACAGGGTTGAGGTTGATTCCAAAATATATATAGTTTGAGTTGTGATCAATACTGAGATACGTATACACTGGGTCGTGGATTGATTCAAGATAATATTTATCGATTTATTTCTGTACATCTAACTGTGGACAACTAGTTGTAGGTTACTAACGAGGACAGCTGACTTAATAAACTTAAAACATCAAAATATATTAAAAGTGTTGTAAATATATTTTGAACATACTTTGATATATATATGTATATATTGTTATAGGTTCGTGAATCAACCAGTGGCCAAGTCTTACTTCCCGACGAAGTAAAAATCTGTGAAAGTGAGTTATAGTCCCACTTTTAAAATCTAATATTTTTGGGATGAGAATACATGCAGGTTTTATAAATGATTTACAAAATAGACACAAGTACGTGAAACTACATTCTATGTTTGAATTATCAAAATCGAATATGCCCCTTTTTATTAAGTCTGGTAATCTAAGAATTAGGGAACAGACACCCTAATTGACGCGAATCCTAAAGATAGATCTATTGGGCTTAACAAACCCCATCCAAAGTACCGGATGCTTTAGTACTTCGAAATTTATATCATATCCGAAGGGTGTCCCGGAATGATGGGGATATTCTTATATATGCATCTTGTTAATGTCGGTTACCAGGTGTTCACCATATGAATGATTTTTATCTCTATGTATGGGATGTGTATTGAAATATGAAATCTTGTGGTCTATTATTATGATTTGATATATATAGGTTAAACCTATAACTCACCAACATTTTTGTTGACGTTTTAAGCATGTTTATTCTCAGGTGATTATTAAGAGCTTCCGCTGTTGCATACTAAAATAAGGACAAGATTTGGAGTCCATGCTTGTATGATATTGTGTAAAAACTGCATTCATGAAACTTATTTTGTTGTAACATATTTGTATTGTAAACCATTATGTAATGGTCGTGTGTAAACAGGATATTTTAGATTATCATTATTTGATAATCTACGTAAAGCTTTTTAAACCTTTATTGATGAAATAAAGGTTATGGTTTGTTTTAAAATGAATGCAGTCTTTGAAAAACGTCTCATATAGAGGTCAAAACCTCGCAACGAAATCAATTAATATGGAACGTTTTTAATCAATAAGAACGGGACATTTCACGTATGACATAGCACATGATGACGGTACTGTGAATCATCACATTCTATTAGAAACTTAACATGACTTACTGTAATATAATGAAGTTGATCAAGTTTCATTATATTATACTAATTCATGCATCAGTTCCCAACACTACTTCAAAACATTCATATTTTAAACTCGAAGATTTCAGAATTTAGAAACTAACACAGTTTCTTTTATGTTGTAACGCAGATTTTACGGAGTGATAAATGATTTCAGATAAGGGTAATTGTGGAAATTTCTCCAGAATTATGGAGAATATGTATAACGAAAGATATGAAGATATCTTATAATATCTAAGATAAGATAATGATGAAGAATATCATCCGGAAAGGTTTAGAATATCGAGTAGGGTTCTTACTAACGGTTTCAGCAGGTTCTGAATCGTTTGGATTCTTTGAAAGTAAGTTCAGTTCTTGTGATTTATCCACACCTTCCTTTATTCTTTGCTCAATCCGTTTTCCAGTTTCAAATCTCTTCTTTTTCTGTGCTTTACCATCACATTATACTTTATCGTCAACTTTTGACTGCTAAATTCGTTTACAGTTTTTGCTGCTTCATCAGCATTTGAAGAACCACTTCACAGTTCAGGGTGTTTTTCAGAAACTTCACATTTGGAGTATAAAATTCTTAGGGATAAGTGTTATAGGTATAACTGGAGAAGTGCTACGAGATCTTCAAAATACTAATTGCGGATTTCGCCGAAAAGATAACGAGTTGCTGGTACATCTGTTGATGATGTTGTAGAATATAAAAGGTTCTCTGGTAACGACAGTGAATGGACAGGGTATAAATATCGAGGTTATAATAGAAGTAGTCTCACTGAGAAGTCGAAGTGGAGCTGTGACAAAATTAGCTTCTTGAAAAGGAATCGTATGGTTGTTTTTGAATGATGAGGAATTCGACGCGGATACGTTTTAACCTCGGTTTCGAAAGTTTTTCAGGTGCATAACTGTATGCATGAATCTTTCTTCCATAGACGAGGTGCGGCTGGTTCAACTTCTCGATCGAGGGGTTTTCAAGAATCATGAAAGATTTGAACGCGAATTGTAATTATCGAGGTACAAATGAGGTTTAGGATTAAATCAAGTGGCAAACTTGAAGAATTGTTTAATTTCATATGTTATAATCAATATCTTAATTTTTTTTTTTTTTAACTGTCCAAAGTTAGCAGTCCAATAGTTCGATTGTCCAATGGTCCAATAGATTCATATATAAATTAAATATATAATATTCGAATTAATTAATACGTATCGTGACCCGTGTACCGGTCTCAGTGTCGATCACAACTCAAAATATATATTTATTTTAGAATCAACTCCGACCCTGTATAGCCAACTCCCACCTTCACATATAGAGTGTCTACGATTGTTCCGAAATATATATATAGAGGGGTCAATATGATAAGTCGAAACCTTGTATACGTGTCCCGTTATTTAAATGCATAAAATAAATGAATATATATCATGACCCATTATACAACGTGTTGTCTCAGAATTAATCCGACGTATTGTTGTACATGTGTCCCGACAGTATGTACAGTGCAGAAATTAAAATTGTGAGAATGTAAATTACGATAAATTAAATGTTAATCAGTTAGCTGGGAACAGTTAGCCGGAACAGTTAGCGTGGAATCCTTAACAGATTTTCAATTAGTTAATTCGCGTGTTTCTAACAATTTTTAATTTGTCCAATGTTTCTTCATTATGCCACTTGTTGGATTCTGATAAGTCAAAGTCCAAATATGAAATTTAAATGGAATTGGTTATTTTAGGGTGAGCGGGTACGAATATCGGTGGTTGTAAGTAAGATAATAGATAATCGTTGAATCAGATTCGAAGAATGTACAGTGTAACTTATTAATGTGAATTCTAAATATTCCTCGGGTACTACCCACCCGTCAAAATATTTTCATCATTAATAGTTTGTACGAAGGAATTTTTAATTACAATCTTTATGAAAATATACTTGCATATATATTTTCTTTAGATGTAATCATAGATTTAATGAGTCAATAAGATATTAAACTCATTTGATTTATCGTTAATACTAGATTACATAATTTCTAAAACATTAGGAATTACATAATCACCATGTCGAACGAGGATAAATGAGGTGAAACGATTCGTAAAGCGAAGATAATCGATGATAATCGATGTAGAATGAAGATTATACTTGAAGAACAGACGGTGGTATTGAGGCGTGTGATGTTGATATCCGAGGTACATATTGTGATATTAAGGTTCATAACGCGGTTGTGGTTGGGGGTGATAAGGGTACTGTTGACGTTGATGATGGTGGTACTGATTATGCTGCTGGTGCTGCTGCTGGTGTTTGTAACCTTCACACCATGTTCTCCAAAGCTGTCACGCGAGTGCGAAGTTCGTTAATTTCTTCTATTATACCGAGATGATTGGTGGTTCGGACGAGCGAATGAACAGGATTCGAAATATGGGATAGTATATAATCGTGACGAGATACTCTAGAAACGAGAGAGAAAATGGTTTCTCGAACAGGTTCGCCGGTAAGCGCTTCAGGTTTATCACTAAGAGGGCAATTTGGTGGATGGAAGAGATCTTCGATGTGAAATGATTTTCAGATATCGGATGATATTCTAGCTATATAGAATATCTATATATAACACTAAAGATTTCGTAGACTACAGAGGAACCTACGGCATATGTCAGGCAATTCTACAGATACGCTAAGGTATGAATTTTTGTCTATACACTATCGATGCACTAAATGCAGTAAGACGTGTCTAGACTTAAGGATGATAAGCAGGTAATTCCCTAAGGATGATAAGCAGATGGTTTCCGACTAGATATGATAAAACTTTTGACATGTAGACACGGTCGAAGTCCAGACTCACTAATGTATCCTAACAACTACTAGTCAGACACACTAATGCAAGGCCTAGTTCGCTAAGACCACCGCTCTGATACCACATGTAACAACCCGTCCTTATCCCCATAGACGAAGTCATCAACATCCGGTTCCATTGCGATGATCGACTCCAAGTAATGTCCTTAAAATGAGCAAATGCACAGCGGAAGACTTAATTCGTACCTGAGAATAACATGCTTTAAAACGTCAACATAAAGTTGGTGAGATATATAGGTTTGATGCTAGCAGCGTAATAACTATGGACCACAAGATTTCATATACATACATAATACACTCCTCGTGTATGAAAAGTCGTTGAGCACTTGGTAACCATACTTAACATTTAAATCACAGCAGCATATTCTTAAATAAACCCTACACCGTACCAAGTGTAGTAACAAAACGAAGTACTGTGCAACCGTTAAAAACTGGTCGTCCAGCCCGGTTGGGGTTGTCAGGCCCGATAGATCTATCAACAGGATTCGCGTTTACGCTCCTCACGTAAATATTAGCTACCAAGTATAAAGAAATATGCCATGGTACAACTCAACGTAGAATTTATTTTTGATCACTTGTGTCCATATCGTAAATCATTTATAAAAGTAGCGCATGTATTCTCAGCCCAAAAATATTTAGAGTTTAAAAGGGGACTATATACTCACCTAATGTATTTTGTAGTAAAAATACATATAACATCATTGATCAAATATAAGGTTGGCCTCGGATTCACGAACCTATATCATTCATATATATATTAAAACATATAATTGTAATCGAACACATTTATGTATATATTTATTAGTTAAATTATTTTTATATTAATAACATATATGTTCATATACTTATTTTGTATATCTACATCATTAGTTTGTTAAGATAATAATTATAATAATATTTAATAATAATGATAATAATATTAATGATTTTATTAATGACAATAATACTAATAGTTTTAATAATAAAGGTAATCTTATTAAAAATGATAATTTTAATAAAATAATACTTTTAATAAAATAGTAGTTTTTAATAAAATGATAAATTTAGTAATAATGATAATGAAAATAATTAGTTTTGATAATAATAATACTTAATAATAATACTAATAATAACAACAATAATAATGATAATAATAATAATAATAATAATAATAATAATAATAATAATAATAATAATAAACTTAATAATAACTAATAGGATTAAAAATAAGAATATATACCCTTTTGATAGCTTTTTCTAAAAAGACATGCCCTGAACGGGACTCGAACCCAAGACCTCTTGCTTATCACAAACACCACACAACCATTCAACTATCCTTATTTTTCTGCTTTAAACTTAACTTAAATATTTATAACACATCGCCATCCATCTTCATAAGATTTCATAACCTCCTCATAAAAAAATTCGATGGGTAATGGTTAGAGTTTCGGCCCAACATAAACACATGCCTTCGGCCCAATGGAAAAACGGCCCAACAGTGGCTCACAAACCCAATTAGGAAGTCTAGAAAGAAATGACCCAAGTAAATAATTAAATGGATTTCGGTTTACTTCTCTCCACCAAATGGAACCGTGACCCACCCACAATTCACGGCTCAATTTAATTCGAAGGATACAGTTTAAAACAAAGTTCATTTATAATATTTGAATCATCAACTTGTTGCTATATCCTTTTCAATGAACTTACTAATAAGCCACTTCCCACTATCCTAAATATAATATACAAAGTGAATAATAGATGATGGCTTGTAGAATTAAATAAGTAACTTGAGTCTCATTTCTTTACAGCTAATCACCACCTTTTTTTTTAAAGTCATCGACACCTTTAACTTTTCTTTGTTTAAATAATAGTGAAAACAGAATGAAGAATTTCACGTTAAAAGATGGAGGAGATGAGAGATATGTAGGGTGACTATGATGGTTTGTGGTGGTTTATGGTTGTGTGGTTAGTGAAACATGATGATAATGATGTTGTTGTTTATCGAACATCCCAACAAGAAAGGCTTTGGTTTAACAGAAACGAGTTGCCGGTCTTATCATGGTTTGGTTTGGGTTTCGAAAATGGTACATAAGGTATGCAGTTGTAAACAATAACCTGCGACGGTAGCAGCTCGATTGTGATGAGGATAGAAAGAAGACATAAGCAAGTAGCAATCAAAACAGTGGTTCGTGACTTGCATCGAGCAGCAGTTATTGGCAATGGTGTATGGTGATTTGAGTGTTTTGATTGAAACAGGAAACAGATTAGTTGATGATCTTGTTGGTTTGGGGGTTCACGAAGAAGAGAGAGTGAGATGGTTGATGTGGTGTTTTGGTTAAGAAGTCGTTTGTTTCTTAATCAATATCGAAGAGAGAGAGATGGATAGAAGAGAAGTCGAGATTGTTGTGGGTTCATGGTGGTGGATGATCATGGAGGAGTTGTATGATGAAGGAGGTGATATTGGGATGGTTTGTAGTGATTTACGATTAACTGAAAAAAAATAAGGTAATAGCAGTAGTAGTTCGTAGGGTTTGGTGATGAACTTACATGGTGATGATAGAAGGTGGTGGTCTCGGAGGTAAGGTGGCGTGATAAAGGTGATCGAGGTGGCTCACGATTGTAGTCTTGGTGAGAATGGTGATATAGGAGGTGAATGAGGTAGTCCCTATTACTGCACAACTTGATTGATTTATAGTGCAAATTTGGTTGACAGTCTTGTTCAGCGGGTACACAGATAGAATAAAAAAATAAGTATAGATATGACCCTTCAACAGAATTTAACTTCATCTGTTTAGAATCGAATATTATGTACAGTTTTGGATTAAGACTTGTAACAATGTTGGGATAGAAACAAGGAATGTAAAACAGCTTGTTCGTATAGAAAAGTAAAAAAAAAATAAAGTTGAATGGCTCTCCGATTGGATTATATCCAGTATAATTTGTTGGGATTTAACAATTTTCATGATACTTAAAACCATTTAAGAATCAATTAAAAGCGGAAGCATGTAATTACCATTTTGGAACATGTTAATCTTTAACCAATTAAAGTTAAATCCCAATTAGGATCAAGTTGTGATATATACTTACAAACTACAAGCAAGTAAAGAGATTATACCTTCTCCAAGCTAGGTAGTAAGTGATGAAGATGATGATGTTGAATGGAGCTTCAAATGGATGAAACCTCAAGAGATTATACCCCAAACTTGTAACCAACACCTTGTACTTTGGTTAGGATTTAATTTACACTTGAGATAGACTTGCAAAAAGGAAAAATGAACTCTCCCACCCTTAGGAAAGGTCACGGCAGCAGCTCTCCAAAATGAGGGAGTATGCAGAATTTTTCTTGCTAGTTTTGATGTGTATTGCATGTGTGTGTAGTCTCCAAGAGTACCTAGATACTTATTCCTCTTGAAAATGCAAGTAGCCATTCAAATGGGTAGTCAAATGGCATGCATACATGGACTCCAATGCCACTCACAAGATGTAATTAAAATAAGTTTTATAAAAGATTAATCTTTTATAAAACTATTTCATAATACTTACATTCTTTAATTTATATAAACATTATATATATAAAACCAATTTATATAAAGTGTAATATAAATTAACTAATTATTTAACCTATAAATAATTAAATCCATATTATATAAATTATTCCATAATTTATATAAATACACATCAAGTAGTATTTAAGAAAACCATTTTTCTTAAAGTTCAAGTGTCGCGTATTTGATCAATGAACCAATCGTTAAAATCAAATACAAATAAGGTGTCGGTAAGTTTGTTATTGGGTATGACCCGACTTGGATCATAACACGTCAGCCACATTAATTTAATATGTCTCTCGGGCATACGAAATACCTTCAATCTCCCACTTGCACGAGAAACATAAGAAATTAATGCAAGTGATGGATACAGCCTAACACACCGTCCATCACCCCTAATATGTTATGACTTTGTGCCATTCAATAACATCATCCCTTTCGAGTTCCCATCTCGAATATGATTAGGTGAATCTTTCATTATTTCCTTTCGTCCTAGATGTCATGTTAAATCCAAGAGATACAGAGTGATCACTCTCTTATAGATTTAACTTTTCAGGCCTTAGACATCTGACTCTCAACGAATAAGAGGGACAAATTCCATCTTGACTACATACGTCCTAGATATACACTTTGTAATATACCTGAGTTCTTCCTTATGTACTACCATGTTTCAGAATAGCGAAGGAAAGAATCAAGGCACAATATTTGGTGAACATCTGAACCCTATATGTATCTCAGGTCAGAGGATACAATGATATTCTCCTTTACTCAAGATTACATGTGATCAACCACAAAGGCTCCATATAGTAAATCTTGAGAGCGGGTCTTCCAATATTTGTGTCCCACAAATATCTATGAACCTTGGTTGCAACCTTGCCCCACATTCACCATTTGAATGTTAACCAATCCAGGTTCATAATAGTCTAGACCTCACACTTGTTCCCACAAATGTGATCGACTACGGAATTTAGAATAATAGTTTATTCATGGATGAAATATGCTAAATAGGAACATAACTCAAATAAATTAACACCATAGTTATATTAATGAGTTTGAATAATTTCGTTCCGGTACAATACATAAAATAGATCATATCCAATCACTAGAATATCGAAGCCCTAATGCACAAACATGTCCCTCATGTTTTGGCCCATGTAAAAGCTTCGTGAGTGGATCCGCAACATTATGATCTGTGTGAACTTTGCGAATACATATCTTTCCTTTTTCAACTTCATCCCTTATGTAGTTGAATCTCCGCTCAATGTGACGAGTCTTTTGATGGGCACGAGGTTCCTTGATTTGAGCAATCGCACCCTCGTTGTCACAAAAGATCTCAAGAGGGTCCTGAATGGAAGGGACCACTCCTAAGTCGTCGATGAATTTCTTCATCCATGCAGCTTCCTGAGCTGCCAGTGAGGCGGCAATGTACTCCGACTCTGTAGTGGATAACGCAACAACCTCCTGTTTCGAACTCTTCCAAGAGACCGCACCACCATTTAACATGAAGACATAACCGGATTGTGATCGAGAGTCATCTCGATCAGTTTGGAAACTCGCGTCCACGTAACCTTTTACGGCGAGTTCCTCCTCACCAGACCCATATATTAGAAACATATCCTTAGTTCTCCTAAGGTATTTCAATATACTTTTAACAGCAATCCAATGACTGTTTCCTGGGTTATTCTGGTATCTACTTGTCAAGCTTAGAGCGCATGACACATCCGGTCTAGTACATATCATCGCATACATGATAGACCCAATTGCAGATGCGTATGGGACTTTCTTCATTCTATCTTGTTCATCTTTCGTGGTAGGACACTGAGATGAACTGAGAACGGTTCCTCTTTGAATAGGTACCAAACCTTTCTTAGAGTTTTCCATCTTGAACCTTTTCAAGATTTTATCAATGTATGTACTTTGACTTAAACCTATCAATCTCTTGGATCTATTCCTATAGATCCCTATCCCCAATATGTATTGTGCATCTCCAAGATCCTTAATGGAGAAGCAACTCTTTAGCCAAGTTTTGACTCCTTGCATTGTGGTAATATCATTCCCAAATAATAATATATCATCCACATATAGTACAAGGAACATGATAGTGCTCCCACTAGCTTTCTTATATACACAAGCTTCATCACCATTTTTAATGAAGCCAAATTTCTCGGCTTCCTCATTAAAACGATGATTCCACATTCTAGATGCTTGTTTCAATCCGTAGATTGACTTCTTTAACTTGCATACCTTTTTAGGATATTTTGGATCAACAAAACCTTCAGGCTGGACCATATAGACATCTTCCATAAGATATCCATTTAGGAAAGCGGTTTTGACATCCATTTGCCATATTTCATAGTCGTAGTGAGCAGCAATGGCAAATAATATCCTAATAGACTTTAGCATTGCCACTGGCGAGAAAGTTTCATCATAATCAACCCCTTGAGTTTGAGTGAAACCTTTTGCTACAAGTCTAGCTTTGTATGTATCCAAGTTTCCATGTATGTCGGTTTTCTTCTTGAAAAGCCATTTGCAATCAACTAGCTTGGAGCTAGGAGGTTGCACAACAAGTTCCCAAACTTGGTTTTCATACATGGATTGCATCTCGGCGTTCATGGCTTCCTGCCATTTATCTTTATCAATTCTTGATAAAGCATCTTTGTAGTTTGTCGGTTCATCCAAATCAACCGTATAGCAACCTTCCACGAGAAACCCATATCTCTCGGGAGGATTACTAATCCTACTAGATCTTCGAACGTCTTGTGTACCTTGATCATCCACTTGATCATTTTCAACATCCTCATGTTGAGTACTAGTGCTAACCAATTGTGTATCATCGGCTTGATCTTGTACCTCTACAAGATCTATCTTCCTTTCACCATCACCTTCCATAAGGAACTTGGTTTCAAGGAATTCCGCTTTCCAAGCAACAAATACGGTTTGCTCGGATGGATCATAGAAGTAATATCCCATGTCATCTTTGGGATATCCTATGAAGATACACTTTGTGGATCGAGCAAGTAGCTTATTTGCTACATAACGCTTAGGATAAGCTTCACATCCCCATACTTTCAAGTATGAAAGAGAAGGAGGTTTTCCAAACCACATCTCATGAGGAGTTCGTTCCACCTTCTTGGTTGGGGCCATATTTAAAATACGAGCCGCGGAGCTTAGACAATAACCCCAAAATGATAGAGGTAACGAGCTTCTTGCCATCATAGATCGAACCATATCCATTAGGGTTCGGTTCCTCCTTTCGGAAACTCCATTAAGTTGGGGTGTTCCGGGTGGAGTAAGTTGTGAGATAATCCCACAACTCCTAAGATGATCTTGGAAGGCATCGCTTAGGTATTCACCTCCTCTATCGGTACGTAGTACCTTAATTGTCTTATTGAGTTGATTTTGTACTTCGTTTTGATATTCTTTGAATGCTTCAAACGTTTCGTCCTTGTGTCTTAATAAGTAGACATATCCGAAACGACTAAAGTCATCAATGAAAGTAACAAAGTATCTTTCACCTTTCCTAGTCATGGGTTTAAAGGGTCCACATACATCCGAATGTATTAATCCCAATAAATCTTTAGCCCTTTCATAGGTCCCTTTGAAAGGTGCTTTAGTCATCTTGCCTTGTAAACAAGATTCACATACTTCAAACGAATCCATTTCATTTGATTTCAAAAGTCCATTCTTTTGAAGTGTATGTATTCGGTTCTTGTTTATGTGACCAAGGCGACAATGCCATAAGTAGGAATCACTCAAATCCCTTTTGAGTTTCTTGGTGCTTGTATGGTACATTGAGCTACTAGATGATGTGTCATCATGAACCAATTCATAAATTCCATTTGAAGGCGAAGCCTTGAAATAGAATACATTATCTTTAGAAACATGAATATCATCATCAATAAAATTAACAACGTAACCACATTGTTTTAAGCGAGAAATAGAAATAATGTTTCTACACAAATCCGGAGCATACAAAACATTTTCTAAAATAAGTTCCAATCCGCTTGGAAGCTTCAATATAAAATCTCCTTGAGCTTTAACATGCACCTTTGCACCATTGCCCATATAGAGACTTGATGTTCCCGCCTTATGATCACTTCTTTTGAACCCCTGCAAAGAATTGCAAATATGAGTTCCACATCCAGTGTCTAATACCCATGTATTAGAAGAAGTAATACTTAGCTCTATATATACCATATATATATTACCTGAGGTTTGCCCTGCATCCCTCTTGTCCTTCAACTCCTTAAGGTAGACCGGACAGTTTCGTTTCCAATGACCCATCTCACCGCAACCGAAACATGGGTCTTCCTTGGGGTTTGCCTTCTCGGTGACCTTTTGCTTCTTGGCTTTGTTGATGGTTGGGGCAACCATCTTCCCCTTCCCTTTGCCTTGATAGGCGGGTCCTTTTCTCTTAGCCACCTTTGGCTTAGAGGTCTTACCTTTGGACCCACCTTGATCGATTGCTAACACGGGTAAAGCCCTTTTACCCATGCTAGTTTCCGCCGTTCTAAGCATACCGTGAAGCTCACCTATGCTCTTATCCATCCCATTCATATTGTAATTAATTACAAATTGATCAAACCTTTTTGATAGGGAATTAAGGATAAGATCGGTGGCTAACTCATTAGATATGTTTAGGTTAAGACGGTTAGCACGATCGATAAGGCTTTTCATCTTAAGTACATAAGATGAAACCGATTGGGTATCGTCCATACGACAAGCATGTAGCGCCCGAACCGTTTCGAATCGCTCGACACGCGCTTGTTGAAGGAACATCTCCTTCAATTGCGTTATCATGTCGTATGCACTATGATGCTCGAAATCCTTTTGGAGTTCGGGTATCATAGTCCCAAGCATTAAGCATGAGACTTGGAGGGAGTCGTGGCAATACTTATCGTAAGAGGCCATTGCATCCACATCATTCTCATCCGGTTGATCGGGAATGGGGTCCTCAAGCACATACATTTTATCCTCTTGTTTGAGGACAATCCGAAGATTACGGAACCAATCCATAAAGTTTGTATGGTTGAGTTTGTCTTTCTCTAAGAGAGACCTTAATGATAGGTGGTTTAGGTTAAGAGGTGCGTTTGGAATGTTGTTGTTGTTATTGGCGGCCATCTACAAAATAAACAAGGTTCGTTTAAGTATCGATTTTAGATTTAATAAACAATACCCTTTTAATTTGTTTTATTTAAATATTAGAATCCAACGGTAAGTCAAATTCCGGTTAGGTGACCTTTATCCCGTCATTTGATTTAGCTAGGTAGTCATAATGACAATTGCAATCCTTTTGCAACTTCTAATTTTATGGGATCATGCAATCCTTTTGCATGGCATATTAATCCCATCAAACGCCTATTTGTTCCTCATGCTTCGGTGACCCTAAGTTCATGATTCCCAAATCAAGTCGTCCTACTTGTGTAGACATGTAGACTTAACATACAAGTGGTTAGGTGACCTTTATCCCACATGTATGCAAAGTGTACCTTATTCATATTAGTTCACTCATGACGGTTAGGTGACCTTTATCCCATCAAGAGATTCCTAATATGTCTAAGTGTTTCCACAAAAGGATGGCGTTTAACTTGTTTACCTTGTATTAGTTAAAGGGATTTTATGTTTTCTACATTCTAGTTTTAGAAAACAAAATGCTATACACCAACATGCATTTGGTGTGTAGTGTTTTATGAAAAACCTATTTTCATGTCCTTTTAGTAAGCCAATTACTAGTTATAAACCATTTCATATGTATGATCCTTATCATGTTCTTAATAACCGATTATTAATGTCCTTTTAGCCGTTTTTAATTTAACCATTTAAATTGACGTTTTGCATGTCGTTAATAATGTCAATTTTAACCAATTTAAATTGCCATTTTAGTTTGTTGTTAACTTGTGTGATTAACTTGTAGCATACAAACATACAATCCACATAATCATACAAAACAACCACGCATGCAAAAATCATATGTTCACAATCAAGCCATTTAGGTAGACATTTGTTTAGCCGAAAACAAATGCCACCGGTTAAGGGGTTATAACACAAAGTAGGAGGTTTTAACCTCCCACTTAATCTTGCATCCAAATGCTTCTTCATGTGTTCTTCAAGTCTTCATCATCTTCATCATTTTACAAAATATATCCTAATACATTTTGTCTAGAAAATGAAATACAACCTAATCTATTTTACATACCAAATATAAAATAAATTACATAGCCAAATGAATATAATTACAAACCAATTGAATAATTATTACATGCCTTTTGAATGAATGATAATACATACCAAATGAATCATAAATCAACCAAACACACATGCATGCAACACAAGGTCAAGGCTAGGATTGTGAACATTACATACAACCAAAATTAGACCAAATGGAAGAATCCAAAAAACCATTTTGGGTCTCCTTAAATTCGGCCTAAATACCAAACCCACCCAAACCCTAAAATTTTTGCATTCTACTATCATGCATGTTCATAAAATGCAAAATATAGTGGGTTTAACATATCATCTCGAAGCATATTTCATCAACTTCGGCTCTAGATACCATTGTTGGGATTTAACAATTTTCATGATACTTAAAACCATTTAAGAATCAATTAAAAGCGGAAGCATGTAATTACCATTTTGGAACATGTTAATCTTTAACCAATTAAAGTTAAATCCCAATTAGGATCAAGTTGTGATATATACTTACAAACTACAAGCAAGTAAAGAGATTATACCTTCTCCAAGCTAGGTAGTAAGTGATGAAGATGATGATGTTGAATGGAGCTTCAAATGGATGAAACCTCAAGAGATTATACCCCAAACTTGTAACCAACACCTTGTACTTTGGTTAGGATTTAATTTACACTTGAGATAGACTTGCAAAAAGGAAAAATGAACTCTCCCACCCTTAGGAAAGGTCACGGCAGCAGCTCTCCAAAATGAGGGAGTATGCAGAATTTTTCTTGCTAGTTTTGATGTGTATTGCATGTGTGTGTAGTCTCCAAGAGTACCTAGATACTTATTCCTCTTGAAAATGCAAGTAGCCATTCAAATGGGTAGTCAAATGGCATGCATACATGGACTCCAATGCCACTCACAAGATGTAATTAAAATAAGTTTTATAAAAGATTAATCTTTTATAAAACTATTTCATAATACTTACATTCTTTAATTTATATAAACATTATATATATAAAACCAATTTATATAAAGTGTAATATAAATTAACTAATTATTTAACCTATAAATAATTAAATCCATATTATATAAATTATTCCATAATTTATATAAATACACATCAAGTAGTATTTAAGAAAACCATTTTTCTTAAAGTTCAAGTGTCGCGTATTTGATCAATGAACCAATCGTTAAAATCAAATACAAATAAGGTGTCGGTAAGTTTGTTATTGGGTATGACCCGACTTGGATCATAACACGTCAGCCACATTAATTTAATATGTCTCTCGGGCATACGAAATACCTTCATAATTAATAATAATAATTAAATATAATAATTAATAAAAATAATACTTTTAATGTTATTAAGAATAATAAACATTCTTAGTAATAAAAATTAATATTAATAACAATGCCAATATTAATAATAATAATAATTATATTAAAATCATAAAATTAATAATAATAATAATACTAATATTAATTATAATAACTAATTAATAGTTTAAGTAACATGTTTTATGTTATCTTAAGTTATCTTTCATAACAACTAATTCACATAATAGTTTAATTTATTATATATAATTATTTACATACATTTTTATTTACGATTTAAGGTTCGTGAATCGTCAGACTTGGTAAAAGGGTAACTGATTATCCGAATATAGATTTCAAACTTTCTAGACTCAACATTACAGATTTTGCTTATCGTGTCGGAAACATATAGAGATTAGGGTTTAAATTTGGTCGGAAATTTCCGGGTCGTTACACTATATTACATATATTACACCATACGAATACAACTATCTTATTCCAACTCGCTCGTTTCTTCTTCTTCAATTTTGATTCATTTTGCCAAGTTTCTAGGGATATATGATGTTCCCCTAATACTAGCTGTCGTTTTCCACAACGGTTTAGAAAAATCTGGTGGTTTAGAGGTTACCGGGTCATTGTTACAACTTAAGGACTTCGGGGGTTGACGATACATATAAAGTTCATCGGGGTTGGAATTAGATTTCTCTATTTTTATGCCCTTTCCCTTATTATTTTCTTTTGCCTTTTTAAATTCAGTTGGGGTAATTTCTATAACATCATCGGAATTCTCGTCGGAATCCGATTCATCGGAGAATTGGTAATCCTCCCAATATTTTGCTTCCTTGGCGGAAACACCATTGACCATAATTAACCTTGGTCGGTTGGTTGAGGATTTTCTTTTACTTAACCGTTTTATTATTTCCCCCACCGGTTCTATTTCCTCCTTCAGTTCCTCCTCTTCCGGTTCTGATTCTTCTTCCGGTTCTGATTCTTCTTCCGGTTCCTCTTCGAGAACTTGTGAATCAGTCCAATATATATTCGACTCTTCGTTATTATTAGGTGAGTCAATGGGATTTGTGCTAGAGGTAGACATCTATCACACAATATCAAATATGTTAAGAGATTAATATATCACATAATATATACATGTTAATAATATATAGTTTCTAACAAAAATGTTAAGCAATCATTTTTAAAGAAAACACGGTCGAAGTCCAGACTCACTAATGCATCCTAACAAACTCGATAAGACACACTAATGTAAATTTTCTGGTTCTCTAAGACCAACGCTCGGATACCAACTGAAATGTCCTGATCTTATTGATTAAAAACGTTCCATATTAAGTGATTTCGTTGCGTGGTATTGACCTCTATACGAGACGTTTTTCAAAGACTGCATTCATTTTAAAACAAACCATAACCTTTATTTCATAAATAAAGGTTTAAAAAGCTTTACGTAGATTATCAAATAATGATAATCTAAAATATCCTGTTTACACACGACCATTACATAATGGTTAAAATACAAATATGTTACATCGAAATCAGTTTCTTGAATGCAGTTTTTACACAATATCATACAAACATGGACTCCAAATCTTGTCCTTATTTTAGTATGCAACAGCGGAAGCTCTTAGTATTCACCTGAGAATAAACATGCTTTAAACGTCAACAAAAATGTTGGTGAGTTATAGGTTTAACCTATATATATCAAATCGTAACAATAGACCACAAGATTTCATATTTCAATACACATCCCATACATAGAGATAAAAATCATTCATATGGTGAACACCTAGTAACAGACATTAACAAGATGCATATATAAGAATATCCCCATCATTCCGGGACACCCTTCGGATATGATATAAACTTCGAAGTACTAAAGCATCCGGTACTTTGGATGTGGTTTGTTAGGCCCAATAGATCTATCTTTAGGATTCGCGTCAATTAGGGTGTCTGTTCCCTAATTCTTAGATTACCAGACTTAATAAAAAGGGGCATATTTGATTTCGATAATTCAACCATAGAATGTAGTTTAACGTACTTGTGTCTATTTTGTAAATCATTTATAAAACCTGCATGTATTCTCATCCCAAAAATATTAGATTTTAAAAGTAGGACTATAACTCACTTTCACAGATTTTTTACTTCGTCGGGAAGTAAGACTTGGCCACTGGTTGATTCACGAACCTATAACAATATATACATATATATCAAAGTATGTTCAAAATATATTTACAATACTTTTAATACATTTTGATGTTTTAAGTTTATTAAGTCAGCTGTCCTCGTTAGTAACCTACAACTAGTTGTCCACAGTTAGATGTACAGAAATAAATCGATAAATATTATCTTGAATCAATCCATGATCCAGTGTATACATATTTCAGTATTGATCACAACTCAAACTATATATATATTTTGGAATCAACCTCAACCCTGTATAGCTAACTCCAACATTCACATATAGAGTGTCTATGGTTGTTCCGCAATATATATATATATAGATGGATCGACATGATAGGTCAAAACATTGTATACGTGTCTATGGTATCTCAAGATTAAATAATATACAATATAAGTTGATTAGGTTATGGTTGGAATAGATTTATTACTAACTTTCACGTAGGTAAAATGAGTAGTTTTTATCATTCTTGTTTTACTCGCCATTTCTTCGTTTCTAATCCATTTTGAGTGATTCCAGTGGCCACGGTTTCATATTGAACTTAAATTTATGAATATAAATAGAAAAAGTATAAGTTTATAGTCGGAAATACAAGTTACAAGTCGTTTTTGAAAGAGGTAGTCATTTCCGTCGAAAGAACGACATCTTGATGACCATTTTGAAAAACATACTTTCACTTTGAGTTTAACAATGATTTTTGGATATAGTTTCATGTTCATAAGAAAAATCATTTTTCCAGAAGTATAGCTTTTAAATCAAAGTTTTTCTTAGCTTTTAATTATCCCAACCAAAACAGCCCCCGGTTTTACTACGACGGCGTATATCCAGTTTTATGGTGTTTATCGTGTTTCCGGGTTTTAAATCATTAAGTTATCATATCATATAGATATAGAACATGTTTTTAGTTGATTTTAAAACTATGTTCTAGTGATTACAAGTTTATAACGTTGAATAAGACAGCTTTTTATGTATGAATCGAATGTTGTTATGAACATCATTACTACCTCAAGTTCCTTGGATAAACCTACTGGAAATGAGAAAAATGGATCTAGCTTCAAAGGATCCTTGGATGACTTGAAAGTTCTTGAAGCAGAATCATGACACGAAAACAATTTCAAGTAAGATTTCCACTCGAAATAAGATTGTTATAGTTATAGAAATTGAATTAAAGTTTGAATATGATTATTACCTTGTATTAGAAAGATAACCTACTGTAAGTAACAAAGGTTTCTTGATCTTGGTTGATTATTTGGAATGGATTTAGAAAACTTGGAAGTAAACTTGCAATCTTGGAAGTATTCTTGATTTTATGAAACTAGAACTTTTGGAATTTATGAAGAACACTTAGAACTTGAAGATAGAACTTGAGAGAGATCAATTAGATGAAGAAAATTGAAGAATGAAAGTATTTGTAGGTGTTTTTGGTCGTTGGTGTATGGATTAGATATAAAGGATATGTAATTTTGTTTTCATGTAAATAAGTCATGAATGATTACTCATATTTTTGTAATTTTATGAAATATTTCAAGCTAGTTGCCAAATGATGGTTCCTACATGTGTTAGGTGACTCACATGGGCTACTAAGAGCTGATCATTAGAGTGTATATACCAATAGTACATACATCTAAAAGCTGTGTATTGTGCGAGTACGAATACTGGTGCATACGAGTAGAATTGTTGATGAAACTGAACGAGGATGTAATTGTAAGCATTTTTGTTAAGTAGAAGTATTTTGATAAGTGTCTTGAAGTCTTTCAAAAGTGTATGAATACATATTAAAACACTACATGTATATACATTTTAACTGAGTCGTTAAGTCATCGTTAGTCGTTACATGTAAGTGTTGTTTTGAAACCTTTAGGTTAACGATCTTGTTAAGTGTTGTTAACCCAATGTTTATAATATCAAATGAGATTTTAAATTATTATATTAGCATGATATTATGATGTATAAATATCTCTTAATATGATATATATATACATTAAATGTCGTTACAACGATAATCATTACATATATGTCTCGTTTCAAAATCATTAAGTTAGTAGTCTTGTTTTTACATATGTAGTTCATTGTTAATATACTTAATGATATGTTTACTTATCATAATATCATGTTAACTATATATATATATCCATATATATGTCATCATATAGTTTTTACAAGTTTTAACGTTCGTGAATCACCGGTCAACTTGGGTGGTCAATTGTCTATATGAAATCTATTTCAATTAATCAAGTCTTAACAAGTTTGATTTCTTAACATGTTGGAAACACTTAATCATGTAAATAACAATTTCATTTAATATATATATAAACATGGAAAAGTTCGGGTCACTACACCTACCCGGAGACATGATTCATGAAATCTTGTCTAGAGTCGGTCAGAATTCCTCGGCACAACTATTTAAGGCGAGATCAGTTTATAAGACATTCGAAGAACGTTCCAAGAATGCATTGGTTTATAAAAGGCTTTCATTCGAAAGATGGGGGATATCACATTGGGAAATCCATAAGTTACGATGTGTTTACTTTGACGCATATATTGCGGGGAACCCAAATGCTATTTTACGCAACGGGTTAAGAAATTATTTTGACTCAATATATCCGAATATAGGACTTCGTGATTTAGAAAAAGCAGCTAACATGCAACATAAAGAAGCATGTTATGCTTACGGGTTAGTAATGTTCGCTTCTCACCAAAGTGAGAACAAGAACATCGGGCTACAACTATTAAACAAAACATTCCCACAAGTGACGGAGTCGGTAATTGGGGTAAGAAATGAGGTTTTTAGATCGTTACAGGACTGTTGGACATTACGTAACCCTCGTCCCTTTGACGATGTTACAACACGCTGTCTTATCAATGGCCATAACGGTTATGTTCCACAAGACCAAGGATGGGAAGTAGTCCTACTAAAACCAGAATGCATGATTTGTTTCTGGACGTATGAATTACGTGTCTTTATTGCCTTTGCTGAACAACTTGTGTACTAGCTAGAATTATCTTCACAACCATCTTGTATCAAATTTATTGTGTGCTATATTTCATGCTATATGTAAAATAAGCGGTATTGTAAGTTTGTAAAATATTGTGTAAAGGTTTGAACGCGAAATATTATTATAATCAGTTTTTCATATAGAATTGTAGTAGTTGAATTGTATATTAGCTACTAAGTATGAACTTAACGGGTAGGTACTACCCAAATTTAAACTTATAAAACGCTAATATGAAGAAAAAGCTTTTATAAATGAGTTCATATTATGCTACGAGATACTATTGACTACTCTTAATATTCTGTATGATTAACTTGTTTCATTTGACTATTTTGAAGGAAATGGCACCAACTACTCGACACACCTTGAATATGAGCGAAGAGGAATTTCGTGCCTTTCTTGCTTCAAACATAGCCGCAGTACAGGCTGCGTTACATACCAACAATTACCTTGGATCTAGCAGTACAGGAAATCGTGTAGGATGCACCTACAAAGAATTCACTGCCTGCAAACCTTTGGAATTTGATGGAACCGAAGGACCGATCGGATTGAAACGGTGGACCGAGAAGGTCGAATCGGTGTTTGCCATAAGTAAGTGTACTGAAGAGGACAAAGTGAAGTACGCTACGCATACCTTCATAGGTACTGCATTAACATGGTGGAATACCTATCTAGAGCAAGTGGGACAAGATGATGCTTACGCACTACCGTGGTCAGCATTCAAGCACTTGATGAATGAGAAGTACCGTCCCAGAACCGAGGTCAATAAGCTCAAGACAGAACTTAGAGGGTTACGAACCCAAGGATTTGATATTACCACGTACGAAAGACGATTCACAGAATTATGCCTATTGTGTCCGGGAGCGTTCGAAGATGAGGAAGAGAAGATCGACGCGTTTGTGAAAGGATTACCGGAAAGAATCCAAGAAGATATAAGTTCAGACGAGCCTGCCTCCATACAACAGGCATGTAGAATGGCTCACAAACTAGTGAACCAGATTGAAGAAAGAATTAAAGAACAGACTGCTGAAGAGGCCAATGTGAAACAAGTCAAAAGAAAGTAATGCTAAAAACGAACATATATTTCATAGCATTATTCCTCAAGAAAGACAAGCTTTTAGTTGCAATTGTTCTATTTACAAGTGATATTCGTTTAAATAATAAAAGGTGAAGACAAAAGACAGATTCGACGATTTGAAGACGCAAACGACCAAAAAGCTCAAAAGAACAAAAGACAATCAAAAAGGTTCCAATTATTGATAAGAAACGTCTCGAAATCACAAAGAGTACAAGATTCAAAACGCAAAGTACAAGATATTAAATTGTACGCGAGGACGTTCGAAAATCCGGAACCGGGACCAGAGTCAACTCTTAACGCTCGACGCAACGGACTAAAAATTACAAGTTAACTATATATATAAATATAATATAATATATAATTAATTATATTAATTATATATATATTATATATATATATTTAAAACCGTCGGCAGCAGGAAACTCCAAGGGTGTAAACTGAAAATACCTCTCCGCGACTCGCGGAGTTTGAAGGCCATTTTGCCGCGAGTCGCGGAGCCCCAAAAATCATTCCTGGCTATAAATCAACCCGAATTCTGATCAAAATCATAACATCTTTTTTCTCAATCTCTCTCAATATATACGAGTAATATATATTTATATTTATAATTTATATTTTAATTTTAATTCTAATAATAAGGGTATGTTAGCGAATGTTGTAAGGGTGTAAGTCGAAATTCTGTCCGTGTAACGCTACGCTATTTTTAATCATTGTAAGTTATGTTCAACCTTTTTATATTAATGTCTCGTAGCTAAGTTATTATTATGCTTATTTAAAACGAAGTAATCATGATGTTGGGCTAATTACTATAATTGGGTAATTGGGCTTTGTACCATAATTGGGGTTTGGACAAAAGAACGACACTTGTAGAAACTAGACTATGGGCTATTAATGGGCTTTATATTTGTTTAACTAAATGAAAGTTTGTTAATGTTAATATAAAGATTTACAATTGGGCGTCCCTATAAATTACCATATACACTCGATCGGACACGATGGGCGGGGTATTTATATGTACGAATAATCGTTCATTTAACCGGACACGGGAATGGATTAATAGCCACTAGAATAATTAAAACAGGGGTGAAATTGTAGTGACCCGAACTTTTCCATGTTTATATATATTAATTGAGATTGATGTTTACATGATTAAATGTTTCCAACATGTTAAGCAATCAAACTTGTTAAGACTTGATTAATTGAAATAGGTTTCATATAGACAATTGACCACCCAAGTTGACCGGTGATTCACGAATGTTAAAACTTGTAAAAAAACTATATGATGACATATATATGGTTATATATATAGTTAACATGATATTATGATAAGTAAACATATCATTAATTATATTAACAATGAACTACATATGTAAAAACAAGACTACTAACTTAATGATTTTGAAACGAGACATATATGTAACGTTTATCGTTGTAACGACATTTAATGTATATATATCATATTAAGAGATATTCGTACATCATAATATCATGATAATATAATAATTTAAAATCTCTTTTGATATTATAAACATTGGGTTAACAACATTTAACAAGATCGTTAACCTAAAGGTTTCAAAACAACACTTACATGTAACGACTAACGATGACTTAACGACTCAGTTAAAATGTATATACATGTAGTGTTTTAATATGTATTTATACACTTTTGAAAGACTTCAATACACTTATCAAAATACTTCTACTTAACAAAAATGCTTACAATTACATCCTCGTTCAGTTTCATCAACAATTCTACTCGTATGCACCCGTATTCGTACTCGTACAATACACAGCTTTTAGATGTATGTACTATTGGTATATACACTCCAATGATCAGCTCTTAGCAGCCCATGTGAGTCACCTAACACATGTGGGAACCATCATTTGGCAACTAGCATGAAATATCTCATAAGATTACAAAAATATGAGTAATCATTCATGACTTATTTACATGAAAACAAAATTACATATCCTTTATATCTAATCCATACACCAACGACCAAAAACACCTACAAACACTTTCATTCTTCAATTTTCTTCATCTAATTGAACTCTCTCAAGTTCTATCTTCAAGTTCTAAGTGTTCTTCATAAATTCCAAAAGTTCTAGTTTCATAAAATCAAGAATACTTTCAAGTTTGCTAGCTCACTTCCAATCTTGTAAGGTGATCATCCAACCTCAAGAAATCTTTGTTTCTTACAGTAGGTTATCATTCTAATACAAGGTAATAATCATATTCAAACTTTGGTTCAATTTCTATAACTATAACAATCTTATTTCAAGTGATGATCTTACTTGAACTTGTTTTCGTGTCTTGATTTTGCTTCAAGAACTTTGAGCCATCCAAGGATCCATTGAAGCTAGATCCATTTTTCTCTTTTTCAGTAGGTTCATCCAAGGAACTTAAGGTAGTAATGATGTTCATAACATCATTCGATTCATACATATAAAGCTATCTTATTCGAAGGTTTAAACTTGTAATCACTAGAACATAGTTTAGTTAATTCTAAACTTGTTCGCAAACAAAAGTTAATCCTTCTAACTTGACTTTTAAAATCAACTAAACACATGTTCTATATCTATATGATATGCTAACTTAATGATTTAAAACCTGGAAACACGAAAAACACCGTAAAACCGGATTTACGCCGTCGTAGTAACACCGCGGGCTGTTTTGGGTTAGTTAATTAAAAACTATGATAAACTTTGATTTAAAAGTTGTTATTCTGAGAAAATGATTTTTATTATGAACATGAAACTATATCCAAAAATTATGGTTAAACTCAAAGTGGAAGTATGTTTTCTAAAATGGTCATCTAGACGTCGTTCTTTCGACTGAAATGACTACCTTTACAAAAACGACTTGTAACTTATTTTTCCGACTAGAAACCTATACTTTTTTTGTTTAGATTCATAAAATAGAGTTCAATATGAAACCATAGCAATTTGATTCACTCAAAACGGATTTAAAATGAAGAAGTTATGGGTAAAACAAGATTGGATAATTTTTCTCATTTTAGCTACGTGAAAATTGGTAACAAATCTATTCCAACCATAACTTAATCAACTTGTATTATATATTATGTATTCTTGAGATACCATAGACACGTATACAATGTTTCGACCTATCATGTCGACACATCTATATATATTTCGGAACAACCATAGACACTCTATATGTGAATGTTGGAGTTAGCTATACAGGGTTGAGGTTGATTCCAAAATATATATTGTTTGAGTTGTGATCAATACTGAGATACGTATACACTGGGTCGTGGATTGATTCAAGATAATATTTATCGATTTATTTCTGTACATCTAACTGTGGACAACTAGTTGTAGGTTACTAACGAGGACAGCTGACTTAATAAACTTAAAACATCAAAATATATTAAAAGTGTTGTAAATATATTTTGAACATACTTTGATATATATGTATATATTGTTATAGGTTCGTGAATCAACCAGTGGCCAAGTCTTACTTCCCGACGAAGTAAAAATCTGTGAAAGTGAGTTATAGTCCCACTTTTAAAATCTAATATTTTTGGGATGAGAATACATGCAGGTTTTATAAATGATTTACAAAATAGACACAAGTACGTGAAACTACATTCTATGGTTGAATTATCGAAATCGAATATGCCCCTTTTATTTAAGTCTGGTAATCTAAGAATTAGGGAACAGACACCCTAATTGACGCGAATCCTAAAGATAGATCTATTGGGCCTAACAAACCCCATCCAAAGTACCGGATGCTTTAGTACTTCGAAATTTATATCATATCCGAAGGGTGTCCCGGAATGATGGGGATATTCTTATATATGCATCTTGTTATTGTCGGTTACCAGGTGTTCACCATATGAATGATTTTTATCTCTATGTATGGGATGTGTATTGAAATATGAAATCTTGTGGTCTATTGTTACGATTTGATATATATAGGTTAAACCTATAACTCACCAACATTTTTGTTGACGTTTTAAGCATGTTTATTCTCAGGTGATTATTAAGAGCTTCCGCTGTCGCATACTTAAATAAGGACAAGATTTGGAGTCCATGCTTGTATGATATTGTGTAAAAACTGCATTCAAGAAACTTATTTTGTTGTAACATATTTGTATTGTAAACCATTATGTAATGGTCGTGTGTAAATAGGATATTTTAGATTATCATTATTTGATAATCTACGTAAAGCTTTTTAAACCTTTATTGATGAAATAAAGGTTATGGTTTGTTTAAAAATGAATGCAGTCTTTGAAAAACGTCTCATATAGAGGTCAAAACCTCGCAACGAAATCAATTAATATGGAACGTTTTTAATCAATAAGAACGGGACATTTCAGTTGGTATCCGAGCGTTGGTCTTAGAGAACCAGAATTTTGCATTAGTGTGTCTTATCGAGTTTGTTAGGATGCATTAGTGAGTCTGGACTTCGACCGTGTTTACTTGAAAAATGATTGCTTAACAAATTTTGTTGGAAACTATATATTTTTAACATGTGAATATTATGTGATATATTAATCTCTTAATGCTTTTGATATTATGTGATAGATGTCTACCTCTAGAACAAGTCCCATTGACTCACCTAATAATAATGAAGAGTCAAATGTAAATTGGAATGATTCGTGGACTGATTCACAAGTTCCCGAAGAGGAACCGGAAGAAGAATCGGAACCGGAAGAAGAATCGGAACCGGAAGAAGAATCGGAACCGGATGAAGAAATAGAACCGGTGGGGGAAATAATAAAACGGTTAAGTAAAAGAAAATCCTCAACCAACCGACCAAGGTTAATTATGGTCAATGGTGTTTCCGCCAAGGAAGCAAAATATTGGGAGGATTACCAATTCTCCGATGAATCGGATTCCGACGAGAATTCCGATGATGTTATAGAAATTACCCCAACTGAATTTAAAAAGGCAAAAGAAAATAATAAGGGAAAGGGCATAAAAATAGAGAAATCTAATTCCAACCCTGATGAACTTTATATGTATCGTCTACCCCCGAAGTCCTTAAGTTGTAACAATGACCCGGGAACCTCTAAACCACCAGGTTTTTCTAAACCAATGTGGAAAATTACGGCTCGTATTAGGGGAACATCATATATCCCTAGAAACTTGGCCAAACGAACCAAAACCGAAGAAGAAGAAACAAGCGAGTCGGAATAAGATAGTTGTATTCGTGTGGTGTAATATATGTAATATAGTGTTCTTATGCTTTATGATATATGTAAAAATTGCTTGTATTAATAAGTATTTTTTTTATGAATCTAACTCTTGTCTATTTTACAGTTTAAAAACACAAAATGGATAGACAACCCAATATTTTAAGAGACCTACCCGGAGACATGATTGATGAAATCTTGTCTAGAGTCGGCCAGAATTCTTCGGCACAACTATTTAAGGCGAGATCAGTTTGTAAGACATTCGAAGAACGTTCCAAGAATGTCTTGGTTTATAAGAGACTTTCGTTTGAAAGATGGGGGATATCACATTGGGAAACCCATAAGTTACGATGTGTTTACTTTGACGCATATATTGCGGGGAACCCAAATGCTATTTTACGCAACGGGTTAAGAAATTATTTTGACTCAATATATCCGAATATTGGACTTCGTGATTTAGAAAAAGCGGCTAACATGCAACATAAAGAAGCATGTTATGCTTACGGATTAGTAATGTTCGCTTCTCACCAAAGTGAGAACAAGAACATCGGGCTACAACTATTAAACAAAACATTTCCACAAGTGACGGAGTCGGTAATTGGGGTAAGAAATGAGGTTTTTAGATTATTACGGGACTGTTGGACATTACGTAACCCTCGTCCCTTTGATGACGTTACAACACGCTGTCTTATCAACGGCCATAACGGTTATGTTGCACAAGACCAAGGATGGGAAGTAGTCCTAGTAAAACCAGAATGCATGACTTGTTTCTGGACGTATGAATTACGCGTCTTTATTGCCTTTGCTGAACGACTTGTGTACTAGCTAGAATTGTCTTCACAACTATCTTGTATCAAAGTTATTGTGTGCTATATTTCATGCTTTATGTAAAATAAGCGGTATTGTAAGTTTGTAAAATATTGTATAAAAGTTTGAACGCGAAATATTATTATAATCAGTTTTTCATATAGAATTGTAGTAGTTGAATTGTATATTAGCTACTAAGTATGAACTTAACGGGTAGGTACTACCCGAATTTAAACTTATAAAACGCTAATATGAAGAAAAAGCTTTTATAAATGAGTTCATATTATGCTACGAAATACTATTAACTACTCTTAATATTCTGTATGATTAACTTGTTCCATTTAACTATTTTGAAGGAAATGGCACCGACTACTCGACACACCGTGAATATGAATGAAGAGGAATTCCGTACTTTTCTAGCTTCAAACATAGCCGCAGTACAGGCTGCGCTACATACCAACAATAACCTTGGATCTAGCAGTACAGGAAATCGTGTAGGATGCACCTACAAAGAATTCACTGCCTGCAAACCTTTGGAATTTGATGGAACCGAAGGACCGATCGGATTGAAACGGTGGACCGAGAAGGTTGAATCGGTGTTTGCCATAAGTAAGTGTACTGAAGAGGACAAAGTGAAGTACGCTACGCATACCTTCACAGGTTCTGCGTTAACATGGTGGAATACCTATCTAGAGCAAGTGGGACAAGATGATGCGTACGCACTACCGTGGTCAGCATTCAAGCACTTGATGAACGAGAAGTACCGTCCCAGAACCGAGGTCAATAAGCTCAAGACAGAACTTAGAGGGTTACGAACCCAAGGATTTGATATTACCACGTACGAAAGACGATTCACAGAATTGTGCCTATTGTGTCCGGGAGCATTCGAAGATGAGGAAGAGAAGATCGACGCGTTTGTGAAAGGATTACCGGAAAGAATCCAAGAAGATATAAGTTCACACGAGCCCGCCTCCATACAACAGGCATGTAGAATGGCTCACAAACTAGTGAACCAGATTGAAGAAAGAATTAAAGAACAGACTGCTGAAGAGGCCAATGTGAAGCAAGTCAAAAGAAAGTGGGAGGAAAACGGTGATAAGAATCACCAATACAACAACAACAGCAATTACAACAATAATCGCAACAATTATCCCAACAATCGCAACATCAATCGCAACTACAACAAACGGCCCAACAACAACAACAACAACAACAACAACAGCAACTACAACAATCATCCCAACAACAATAATAACCGCAACAACAACAACAATCAGAAGCAGCTATGCCAAAGGTGTGAAAAGAATCACTCGGGGTTCTGCACCAAATTTTGCAACAAGTGTAAAAGAAATGGTCATAGCGCGGCGAAGTGTGAGGTCTACGGACCAGGGGTTAATAGAACGAAAGGAACAAATGGTGTCGGAACGAGTAATGGCGGAGCAAGTAGTGTCGGAGCAAGTTATGCCAATGTAGTTTGTTATAAATGTGGAAAACCAGGCCACATTATTAGAAATTGCCCGAACCAGGAGAACACGAATGGACAAGGCCGTGGAAGAGTTTTCAATATTAATGCGGTAGAGGCACAGGAAGACCCGGAGCTTGTTACGGGTACGTTTCTTATTGACAATAAATCTGCTTACGTTTTATTTGATTCGGGTGCGGATAGAAGCTATATGAGTAGAGATTTTTGTGCTAAATTAAGTTGTCCATTGACGCCTTTGGATAGTAAATTTTTACTCGAATTAGCAAATGGTAAATTAATTTCAGCAGATAATATATGTCGGAATCGAGAAATTAAACTGGTTAGCGAAACATTTAAGATTGATTTGATACCAGTAGAGTTAGGGAGTTTTGATGTGATAATCGGTATGGACTGGTTGAAAGAAGTGAAAGCGGAGATCGTTTGTTACAAAAATGCAATTCGCATTATACGAGAAAAAGGAAAACCCTTAATGGTGTACGGAGAAAAGGGCAACACGAAGCTACATCTTATTAGTAATTTGAAGGCACAAAAACTAATAAGAAAAGGTTGCTATGCTGTTCTAGCACACGTCGAGAAAGTACAAACTGAAGAAAAGAGCATCAATGATGTTCCCATTGCAAAAGAATTTCCCGATGTATTTCCGAAAGAATTACCGGGATTACCCCCACATCGATCCGTTGAATTTCAAATAGATCTTGTACCAGGAGCTGCACCAATAGCTCGTGCTCCTTACAGACTCGCACCCAGCGAGATGAAAGAACTGCAAAGCCAATTACAAGAACTTTTAGAGCGTGGTTTCATTCGACCAAGCACATCACCGTGGGGAGCTCCTGTTTTGTTTGTCAAGAAGAAAGATGGTACATTCAGGTTGTGTATCGACTACCGAGAGTTGAACAAACTTACCATCAAGAACCGCTACCCACTACCGAGAATCGACGACTTATTTGATCAACTACAAGGCTCGTCTGTTTATTCAAAGATTGACTTACGTTCCGGGTATCATCAAATGCGGGTGAAAGAAGATGATATTCCAAAGACTGCTTTCAGAACACGTTACGGTCATTACGAGTTTATGGTCATGCCGTTTGGTTTAACTAATGCACCAGCTGTGTTCATGGACCTTATGAACCGAGTGTGTGGACCATACCTTGACAAGTTTGTCATTGTTTTCATTGATGACATACTTATTTACTCAAAGAATGACCAAGAACACGGTGAACATTTGAGAAAGGTGTTAGAAGTATTGAGGAAGGAAGAATTGTACGCTAAGTTTTCAAAGTGTGCATTTTGGTTGGAAGAAGTTCAATTCCTCGGTCACATAGTGAACAAAGAAGGTATTAAGGTGGATCCGACAAAGATAGAAACTGTTGAAAAGTGGGAAACCCCGAAAACTCCGAAACACATACGCCAGTTTTTAGGACTAGCTGGTTACTACAGAAGGTTCATCCAAGACTTTTCCAGAATAGCAAAACCCTTGACTGCATTAACGCATAAAGGGAAGAAATTTGAATGGAATGATGAACAAGAGAAAGCGTTTCAGTTATTGAAGAAAAAGCTAACTACGGCACCTATATTGTCATTGCCTGAAGGGAATGATGATTTTGTGATTTATTGTGACGCATCAAAGCAAGGTTTCGGTTGTGTATTAATGCAACGAACGAAGGTGATTGCTTATGCGTCTAGACAATTGAAGATTCACGAACAAAATTATACGACGCATGATTTGGAATTAGGCGCGGTTGTTTTTGCATTAAAGACTTGGAGGCACTACTTATATGGGGTCAAAAGTATTATATATACCGACCACAAAAGTCTTCAACACATATTTAATCAGAAACAACTGAATATGAGGCAGCGTAGGTGGATTGAATTATTGAATGATTACGATTTTGAGATTCGTTACCACCCGGGGAAGGCAAATGTGGTAGCCGATGCCTTGAGCAGGAAGGATAGAGAACCCATTCGAGTAAAATCTATGAATATAATGATTCATAATAACATTACTACTCAAATAAAGGAGGCGCAACAAGGAGTTTTAAAAGAGGGAAATTTAAAGGATGAAATACCCAAAGGATCGGAGAAGCATCTTAATATTCGGGAAGACGGAACCCGGTATAGGGCTGAAAGGATTTGGGTACCAAAATTTGGAGATATGAGAGAAATGGTACTTAGAGAAGCTCATAAAACCAGATACTCAATACATCCTGGAACGGGGAAGATGTACAAGGATCTCAAGAAACATTTTTGGTGGCCGGGTATGAAAGCCGATGTTGCTAAATACGTAGGAGAATGTTTGACGTGTTCTAAGGTCAAAGCTGAGCATCAGAAACCATCAGGTCTACTTCAACAACCCGAAATCCCGGAATGGAAATGGGAAAACATTACCATGGATTTCATCACTAAATTGCCAAGGACTGCAAGTGGTTTTGATACTATTTGGGTAATAGTTGATCGTCTCACCAAATCAGCACACTTCCTACCAATAAGAGAAGATGACAAGATGGAGAAGTTAGCACGACTGTATTTGAAGGAAGTCGTCTCCAGACATGGAATACCAATCTCTATTATCTCTGATAGGGATGGCAGATTTATTTCAAGATTCTGGCAGACATTACAGCAAGCATTAGGAACTCGTCTAGACATGAGTACTGCCTATCATCCACAAACTGATGGGCAGAGCGAAAGGACGATACAAACGCTTGAAGACATGCTACGAGCATGTGTTATTGATTTCGGAAACAGTTGGGATCGACATCTACCGTTAGCAGAATTTTCCTACAACAACAGCTACCATTCAAGCATTGAGATGGCGCCGTTTGAAGCACTTTATGGTAGAAAGTGCAGGTCTCCGATTTGTTGGAGTGAGGTGGGGGATAGACAGATTACGGGTCCGGAGATTATACAAGAAACTACCGAGAAGATCATACAAATTCAACAACGGTTGAAAACCGCCCAAAGTCGACAAAAGAGCTACGCTGACATTAAAAGAAAAGATATAGAATTTGAAATTGGAGAGATGGTCATGCTTAAAGTTTCACCTTGGAAAGGCGTTGTTCGATTTGGTAAACGAGGGAAATTAAATCCAAGGTATATTGGACCATTCAAGATTATTGATCGTGTCGGACCAGTAGCTTACCGACTTGAGTTACCTCAACAACTCGCGGCTGTACATAACACTTTCCACGTCTCGAATTTGAAGAAATGTTTTGCTAAAGAAGATCTCACTATTCCGTTAGATGAAATCCAAATCAACGAAAAACTCCAATTCATCGAAGAACCCGTCGAAATAATGGATCGTGAGGTTAAAAGACTTAAGCAAAACAAGATACCAATTGTTAAGGTTCGATGGAATGCTCGTAGAGGACCCGAGTTCACCTGGGAGCGTGAAGATCAGATGAAGAAGAAATACCCGCATCTATTTCCAGAAGATTCGTCAACACCTTCAACAGCTTAAAATTTCGGGACGAAATTTATTTAACGGGTAGGTACTGTAGTGACCCGAACTTTTCCATGTTTATATATATTAATTGAGATTGATGTTTACATGATTAAATGTTTCCAACATGTTAAGCAATCAAACTTGTTAAGACTTGATTAATTGAAATAGGTTTCATATAGACAATTGACCACCCAAGTTGACCGGTGATTCACGAATGTTAAAACTTGTAAAAAAACTATATGATGACATATATATGGTTATATATATAGTTAACATGATATTATGATAAGTAAACATATCATTAATTATATTAACAATGAACTACATATGTAAAAACAAGACTACTAACTTAATGATTTTGAAACGAGACATATATGTAACGTTTATCGTTGTAACGACATTTAATGTATATATATCATATTAAGAGATATTCGTACATCATAATATCATGATAATATAATAATTTAAAATCTCTTTTGATATTATAAACATTGGGTTAACAACATTTAACAAGATCGTTAACCTAAAGGTTTCAAAACAACACTTACATGTAACGACTAACGATGACTTAACGACTCAGTTAAAATGTATATACATGTAGTGTTTTAATATGTATTTATACACTTTTGAAAGACTTCAATACACTTATCAAAATACTTCTACTTAACAAAAATGCTTACAATTACATCCTCGTTCAGTTTCATCAACAATTCTACTCGTATGCACCCGTATTCGTACTCGTACAATACACAGCTTTTAGATGTATGTACTATTGGTATATACACTCCAATGATCAGCTCTTAGCAGCCCATGTGAGTCAC
Organism: Rutidosis leptorrhynchoides; assembly: GCF_046630445.1. Classification (NCBI taxonomy): domain Eukaryota; kingdom Viridiplantae; phylum Streptophyta; class Magnoliopsida; order Asterales; family Asteraceae; genus Rutidosis; species Rutidosis leptorrhynchoides. Next base: position 172,560,517 of record NC_092342.1, on the reverse strand, counting down.
CTAACACATGTGGGAACCATCATTTGGCAACTAGCATGAAATATCTCATAAGATTACAAAAATATGAGTAATCATTCATGACTTATTTACATGAAAACAAAATTACATATCCTTTATATCTAATCCATACACCAACGACCAAAAACACCTACAAACACTTTCATTCTTCAATTTTCTTCATCTAATTGAACTCTCTCAAGTTCTATCTTCAAGTTCTAAGTGTTCTTCATAAATTCCAAAAGTTCTAGTTTCATAAAATCAAGAATACTTTCAAGTTTGCTAGCTCACTTCCAATCTTGTAAGGTGATCATCCAACCTCAAGAAATCTTTGTTTCTTACAGTAGGTTATCATTCTAATACAAGGTAATAATCATATTCAAACTTTGGTTCAATTTCTATAACTATAACAATCTTATTTCAAGTGATGATCTTACTTGAACTTGTTTTCGTGTCTTGATTTTGCTTCAAGAACTTTGAGCCATCCAAGGATCCATTGAAGCTAGATCCATTTTTCTCTTTTTCAGTAGGTTCATCCAAGGAACTTAAGGTAGTAATGATGTTCATAACATCATTCGATTCATACATATAAAGCTATCTTATTCGAAGGTTTAAACTTGTAATCACTAGAACATAGTTTAGTTAATTCTAAACTTGTTCGCAAACAAAAGTTAATCCTTCTAACTTGACTTTTAAAATCAACTAAACACATGTTCTATATCTATATGATATGCTAACTTAATGATTTAAAACCTGGAAACACGAAAAACACCGTAAAACCGGATTTACGCCGTCGTAGTAACACCGCGGGCTGTTTTGGGTTAGTTAATTAAAAACTATGATAAACTTTGATTTAAAAGTTGTTATTCTGAGAAAATGATTTTTATTATGAACATGAAACTATATCCAAAAATTATGGTTAAACTCAAAGTGGAAGTATGTTTTCTAAAATGGTCATCTAGACGTCGTTCTTTCGACTGAAATGACTACCTTTACAAAAACGACTTGTAACTTATTTTTCCGACTAGAAACCTATACTTTTTTTGTTTAGATTCATAAAATAGAGTTCAATATGAAACCATAGCAATTTGATTCACTCAAAACGGATTTAAAATGAAGAAGTTATGGGTAAAACAAGATTGGATAATTTTTCTCATTTTAGCTACGTGAAAATTGGTAACAAATCTATTCCAACCATAACTTAATCAACTTGTATTATATATTATGTATTCTTGAGATACCATAGACACGTATACAATGTTTCGACCTATCATGTCGACACATCTATATATATTTCGGAACAACCATAGACACTCTATATGTGAATGTTGGAGTTAGCTATACAGGGTTGAGGTTGATTCCAAAATATATATTGTTTGAGTTGTGATCAATACTGAGATACGTATACACTGGGTCGTGGATTGATTCAAGATAATATTTATCGATTTATTTCTGTACATCTAACTGTGGACAACTAGTTGTAGGTTACTAACGAGGACAGCTGACTTAATAAACTTAAAACATCAAAATATATTAAAAGTGTTGTAAATATATTTTGAACATACTTTGATATATATGTATATATTGTTATAGGTTCGTGAATCAACCAGTGGCCAAGTCTTACTTCCCGACGAAGTAAAAATCTGTGAAAGTGAGTTATAGTCCCACTTTTAAAATCTAATATTTTTGGGATGAGAATACATGCAGGTTTTATAAATGATTTACAAAATAGACACAAGTACGTGAAACTACATTCTATGGTTGAATTATCGAAATCGAATATGCCCCTTTTATTTAAGTCTGGTAATCTAAGAATTAGGGAACAGACACCCTAATTGACGCGAATCCTAAAGATAGATCTATTGGGCCTAACAAACCCCATCCAAAGTACCGGATGCTTTAGTACTTCGAAATTTATATCATATCCGAAGGGTGTCCCGGAATGATGGGGATATTCTTATATATGCATCTTGTTATTGTCGGTTACCAGGTGTTCACCATATGAATGATTTTTATCTCTATGTATGGGATGTGTATTGAAATATGAAATCTTGTGGTCTATTGTTACGATTTGATATATATAGGTTAAACCTATAACTCACCAACATTTTTGTTGACGTTTTAAGCATGTTTATTCTCAGGTGATTATTAAGAGCTTCCGCTGTCGCATACTTAAATAAGGACAAGATTTGGAGTCCATGCTTGTATGATATTGTGTAAAAACTGCATTCAAGAAACTTATTTTGTTGTAACATATTTGTATTGTAAACCATTATGTAATGGTCGTGTGTAAATAGGATATTTTAGATTATCATTATTTGATAATCTACGTAAAGCTTTTTAAACCTTTATTGATGAAATAAAGGTTATGGTTTGTTTAAAAATGAATGCAGTCTTTGAAAAACGTCTCATATAGAGGTCAAAACCTCGCAACGAAATCAATTAATATGGAACGTTTTTAATCAATAAGAACGGGACATTTCAGAAATTACATTCAAGGGTAATTGGTGTAATTGTTAACAAAGTAGTAAAACCTTGGTTTACACGCAGTCGATAACCTGGTGTATTCATTAAACAAAGTATTAAAACCTTGTTACAATTCGAATCCCCAATTAGTTGGAATATTTATCTTCGGGTATAATAATAATTTGACAAGGACACTTGCAATTTATATTTATGACTGATGGACTGTTATGGACAAAAACCAGACGGACATATTGAATAATCCAGGACAAAGGACAATTAACCCATGGGCATAAAACTAAAATCAACACGTCAAACATCATGATTACGGAAGTTTAAATAAGCATAATTCTTTTATTTCATATTTAATTTCCTTTATTTTATATTTAATTGCACTTCTAATTATCGCACTTTTATTTATTGTTATTTTATCGCACTTTTAATTATCGTACTTTTTAATTATCGCAATTTAATTTTATCGCATTTTTATTCGCAATTTTATTATCGTTATTTACTTTACGCTTTAATTTAAAGTCTTGTATTTATTTTATATTTTACATTAGGTTTTAACTGCGACTAAAGTTTTAAAATCGACAAACCGGTCATTAAACGGTAAAAAAACCCCTCTTTATAATAATAATATTACTTATATATATATTTGTATTTTTATAAAAGTAAACTAATATAGCGTTGAGCTTTGCTTAAAGATCTCCCTGTGGAACGAACCGGACTTACTAAAAACTACACTACTGTACGATTAGGTACACTGCCTATAAGTGTTGTAGCAAGGTTTAAGTATATCCATTCTATAAATAAATAAATATCTTGTGTAAAATTGTATCGTATTTAATAGTATTTTCTGCGTAAAATATAAGCTATTTTATATACACCTCGTTCGACATCAAGTATTTTTGGCGCCGCTGCCGGGGACTCATCTTAAAAGCCGGAAGCGCAACGCTAATATAAAAAAAAAAAAAAAAAGATTTTTTTTTTTAGTTTAATTTTATTAAAATTCGTTTTTATAAAAATACGTTTTAATTATTGAAAAATATAAAAAGAAAAACAAAAATATTAGTATTTTTAGGATTTTGTTAAATATTTAAGTTTTATAAGTTTCTTTATCTTTATTTTAATTTATAAAAATATAAATTTTATTAAAAATCGTTTATTTAAATTAAAAACAGAAAACAGAAAATAATAAAAAAAAAATAAATAAAGAAAACGCGTAAAAGTGAAACCTGTCAACTGTTTTTCTGAACCCCGCGACTTGCGGGGTTTTCCTCTTTATTTGCCGCGACTCGCGGAGGTCTTCTGACACACGGACAAAACCCTAAAGTTGCATTAATTACGGAGTTATAATTTATTATTATTATTATTTAACTTAATTATTATTATTATTATTATTAATTTTAGTTTTATTTTTACTTTTTACTTTATATATGTATTTTGTTTAATTAGTTTTATTAAAATTGTAAAATTAGTAGTTTTTATTAAATAAATAATATAAAAATAATATTTTTTATAAAAATTGTACTTTTTACAACTTTTTGTATATTTTTATATTTTGTACCTTTTTAATCGTTGTAGCGTAATATTTGTATTTTTTTTAGCTCATAATTAATTTTAAACTTAGTTTTAGCTATAGTTATTTTTACTCCTAGATTTTTAGGCTTTGCCGTAGAATTCCTTAAGTGCTTTTTCTTTAAACTAAGATTTAGGTGCTTTAGAATTTTGCGACGCCTTTTTAAGTTTTAGTTTCTTTTTAAGTTATTTCCATTTGGGATTTAGTTTTTCCTGTAAGCTTTAATATTTTTAGACCTTTTACTATGTATCAATTATCATTCCAATTAGTAATTTCAATTTGCGATTATAATTTTAAGTTAGTTATAGTAATAAGGTTAAATTAGTTAAGTATTTTTAAGTTTTTATAAGTTTCTTTTATTTTTCCGTCACCTTTTATTTTTCAACCATTTCTTTTTCGACATTTTGCGACGAACTCTTTGTCTTTCTTATTTCTCGCTATTCTAGTATTAGGACTTAGAATTTTTTCTACTTCTTATCTAAATTTCTAAAAATTACGAAAACTTATTTTAAGTGGTTAAATTGATAGACATCAAAATTTTCTGGTTCGTAGTAATAGTTGGATTTGTACGTGGACCGGGTTATTGGAGCCAAACAGTCCTCAATTATATTGAGACCAAACGAATCCTGCCCCTCTGCTGCATCTTTTGGCTATTCGAAACGTGGGCAAAATCAGAAAAGTCTATTGATTGGATAACTTATTATAATTTTTCTTTCCTTTTAAAAACTAATAGGATATTCAGTGAATGCACCGAGCAAGACGTTCATCACCTTTTGTACGTTCACCACCTGTAACTCGATCAAGACATCGTTTAACAAATATAACCGCCGTTGATTTTTCTTTAGAATCGTCATCCAGTCGACCAAGTACTTCAGTTCAAATTTCCGATAATCCATTTTTTGAAACAAACCTCACAATTGAGAATCCAGAAAATATTCAGGAACGGTTCGTAGATCCTGAACCATTAAACTTTCCTCCGGAACCACCAATCATTCAAACAGAGATTGTTGAGGAACGAACTATTAAATCAGAATCATCTAGTGATACCGAGTCAACAAATTCAATTATGGAGAATCTGGAACCTTTAAGTATGGAAGACCGAATGAGAGCTAAACGCACTGGCCAAGGTCACGCAATTACTCATCCAGACATTAATGCGCCAGATTATGAAATCAAAGGACAAATTCTACACATGGTAACTAATCAATGCCAATTTAGTGGTGCGCCGAAGGAAGATCCAAATGAACATCTACGTACCTTTAATAGGATCTGCACACTATTTAAAATCCGAGAAGTGGAGGATGAACAGATATATCTCATGTTATTTCCCTGGACTTTAAAGGGAGAAGCCAAAGATTGGTTGGAATCGTTACCTGAAGGGGCGATCGATACATGGGACGTTTTAATTGACAAATTTCTTAAACAATTTTTTCCTGCATCTAAAGCCGTAAGACTTCAAGCAGAAATTGTTACGTTCACACAGAAACCAAATGAAACTCTATATGAGGCGTGGACAAGATATGGAAAGTTACTAAGAGGATGTCCGCAACATGGTTTAGACACCTGTCAAATAGTACAAATATTTTACCAAGGATGCGACATCACTACAAGGAAAGATATAGATATAGCAGCTGGTGGTTCTATTATGAAGAAAACCGAAACTGATGCTTACAAAATTATTGATAATACTGCTTCCCACTCGCATGAGTGGCACCAAGAAAAAGATATCATTAGATCATCTAAAGCAGCTAGAGCCGATTCTAGCCATGACTTAGATTCCATTTCCGCAAAGATAGATGCTTTCGAGAGACGAATGGAAAAGATGACTAAAGATATTCATGCTATACGAATTAGTTGTGAGCAGTGTGGAGGACCACATTTGACAAAAGATTGTCTCAGTATTGAATTAACAATGGAACAAAGAGAGAATATTTCATACATAAACCAAAGGCCTGGAAATAATTATCAGAATAATTATCAACCGCCAAGACCGATTTACAATCAAAACCAGAATTATAACCGAAATATTCCATACAACAACCAACAAGGTCCTAGCAATCCACAAGTATCCAATAATACTTACAATCAGCAAAGACCAAATTTTCAAAACAAACCACCACAACAAACCGATGATAAAAAGCCGAATTTAGAAGATATGATGACGAAGCTAGTTGAAACTCAAACGCAGTTTTTCACATCTCAAAAACAAACCAATGAACAAAATGCTCAAGCATTTAGAAATCAACAAGCTTCTATTCAAAATCTGGAACAAGAAGTAAGTAACCTAGCAAGGTTAATAGGTGAAAGAAAACCGGGAAGTTTACCTAGTGATACAAATGCTAACCCCCGGAATGAAACAGCTAAAGCTATTACCACAAGAAGTGGTACAACACTTAAACCACCTGAAATACCTGTAACTTCTGATGAAACTATTCCTACTCCACAAGAACCACAACCTGATCAAGATAAGGAAAAAGAACCGGTAGTTGAAAAGGTTAACGAAGATAACACAGTTAAGGATAAACCTTATGTTAAACCATACCAACCACCACTTCCTTATCCGAGTAAAATGAAGAAGGAAAAACTTGAAGCCGAGCAATCCAAATTCTTGGATATGTTTAAACAGATAAATGTAAATCTTCCTTTCATTGATGTGATTTCAGGAATGCCAAGATATGCTAAATTCTTGAAAGATCTAATCACGAATAGAAAGAAAATGGAAGAACTCTCGGCTGTTACTATGAATGCAAATTGTTCAGCAGTGCTGTTGAATAAGATACCAGAAAAACTATCTGATCCAGGAAGTTTCACAATTCCATGTTTTCTGGGTAGTCTTAGTTCAATAGAAGCATTGGCTGATTTAGGTGCTAGTATAAATCTAATGCCGTATTCACTATACGCTAAACTAGACCTCGGAGAATTGAAACCAACAAGAATAAGCATACAACTAGCCGATAGATCAATAAAATATCCTAGAGGGATAATGGAGAACATGCTAGTTAAAGTTGGTACTTTAGTATTTCCAGTAGATTTTGTTGTTTTGGACATGGAAGAAGATTCTCAAGTTCCTCTCATATTAGGAAGACCATTCTTAAACACGGCTAAAGCAATGATAGACGTGTTCGGTAAGAAACTGACCCTAAGTATAGAGGATGAGAGTGTTACCTTTTCAGTTGATAGAGCAATGCAACAACCACAATCTGCAGATGATACATGTTATTATATTAAAACTATAGATGCACATGCAGAATTATTAGAAGAATTTCCAGAATTACAAGGAACAGGAGAATGTTCTTTAGGAGAAGGAAATGAACCAATTGATGAAGCTGAAATGTTAGCTACACTTATAGCTAATGGATATGAACCAACAACAGAAGAAATTCAAATGCTAAAAGAAGAAGACAGATATCGATATAAATCATCGATAGAAGAACCTCCGAAATTAGAGTTAAAGCCACTTCCAAACCATTTGGAATACGCTTATTTACATGGTGAATCTGAATTACCTGTAATAATATCGTCTTCTCTTACTGAAAATGAGAAATCACAACTCATTTCTGTGTTGAAAGCTCATAAACCAGCCATTGCATGGAAGATTCATGATATTAAAGGAATAAGTCCTTCGTATTGCACACATAAAATCCTTATGGAAGAAGGTCATAAAACGTATGTGCAACGCCAACGAAGACTAAATCCTAATATGCAAGATGTAGTTAAGAAAGAGATTATTAAACTGCTAGATGCAGGTTTGATATATCCAATTTCTGATAGTCCATGGGTAAGCCCAGTTCAATGCGTGCCTAAGAAGGGTGGCATGACTGTTATCACAAATGAGAAAAATGAGCTTATTCCTACTAGGACTGTAACAGGATGGCGTGTATGTATTGATTATAGAAAATTAAATGACGCCACCAGAAAAGATCACTTTCCCTTACCTTTCATAGATCAAATGTTGGAAAGATTAGCCGGAAATAGTTACTATTGTTTTCTAGATGGATTTTCCGGATATTTTCAAATTCCAATAGCACCCGAGGATCAAGAGAAAACCACATTCACGTGCCCTTATGGTACTTTTGCTTACAAACGCATGCCATTTGGACTTTGTAACGCCCCTGCAACCTTTCAAAGGTGTATGATGGCGATTTTTCATGACATGATAGAAGAATGCATGGAAGTATTCATGGATGACTTTTCAGTCTTCGGTGATACATTTAAATCATGTCTAATTAATCTGGAACGAATGCTAATTAGATGCGAAAAATCAAATCTAGTACTTAATTGGGAGAAATGCCATTTCATGGTTAAAGAAGGCATCGTTCTTGGACATAAAATTTCAAAAGATGGAATTGAAGTGGATAGAGCTAAAGTAGATGTAATTGCTAAACTTCCACATCCCACCAATGTTAGAGGAGTTAGGAGTTTTCTAGGGCATGCCGGTTTTTACCGACGTTTCATAAAAGATTTTTCTAAAATTGCCACTCCTATGAATAAACTCCTAGAAAAGGATGCGCCATTCATCTTTTCAGATGAATGTATCAAATCTTTTAATATACTTAAAGAAAAACTCACTAATGCGCCGATCATGATAACACCAAATTGGAATTTACCATTTGAACTAATGTGCGATGCAAGTGATTTTGCAATGGGAGCCGTTTTAGGACAAAGGATTGAAAAACGATTTCAACCTATATATTATGCTAGTAAGACATTACAAGGAGCACAAACGAACTATACAACTACTGAAAAAGAACTCCTTGCTATTGTCTTTGCTTTTGATAAATTTCGATCATATCTCGTTCTAGCAAAAACGGTGGTCTATACCGACCATTCTGCTCTTAGATACCTATTTTCAAAACAAGATGCTAAACCAAGATTAATCCGTTGGATCTTACTCTTACAAGAGTTTGATATTGAAATCCGAGATAAAAAAGGAGCAGAAAATCTCGCCGCTGATCATCTTTCTCGTCTTGAAAATCCCGAATTAGAAGTTCTGAATGAATCAGCCATACAAGACAACTTTCCTGATGAATATCTATTGAAGATAGATTATAAAGAAATCCCATGGTTTGCAGACTATGCAAACTACTTAGTTTGTGGATTCCTTGAAAAAGGATTATCGTACCAAAGACGAAAGAAATTCTTCAGTGATATAAAACACTATTTCTGGGAAGATCCACATCTGTTTAAAAGTTGTCCCGATGGAATAATACGCCGATGTGTATTTGGAGATGAAGCTAGTAAAATATTAAACCATTGTCACACAGGACCAACAGGAGGGCATTATGGGCCTCAACTAACAGCAAGAAAAGTTTATGAAGCTGGATTCTATTGGCCTACAATTTACAAAGACGCACACCTTCTTTGCAAATCCTGTGATGCATGTCAAAGGACCGGAAAAATAAGTCAACGTGATGAAATGCCACAAAATGTCATCCAAGTATGTGAAGTATTTGACATTTGGGGTATTGACTTTATGGGTCCATTTCCAAAATCTCATAATAATCTATATATACTCGTAGCCATTGACTATGTATCTAAATGGGCGGAAGCACAAGCTCTCCCAACTAACGATACACGAGTTGTAGTCAACTTTTTAAAACGTCTTTTTGCAAGGTTTGGAACACCGAAAGCTTTAATAAGTGATCGGGGTACTCATTTCTGTAATAATCAACTTGAGAAAGTTCTTAAAAGATATGGAGTAACTCATAAAATCTCCACCGCATATCATCCACAAACAAGTGGACAAGTTGAAAATACAAACCGAGCTTTAAAACGTATTCTAGAGAAAACCGTAGGATCAAATCCAAAGGAATGGTCCATTAAATTGGAGGATGCACTCTGGGCTTTTAGAACAGCCTACAAAACTCCAATTGGAACCACACCTTTTAGACTTGTTTATGGAAAAGCATGTCATCTTCCAGTAGAAATTGAACACAAAGCATTTTGGGCTTTGAAGACATGTAATCTTGATTTACATGAAGCCGGACGTCTACGATTAAGTCAACTAAACGAATTAGAAGAATTAAGACATGAAGCATACGAAAATTCGTTAATCTATAAAGAAAGAACGAAGAAATGGCATGATAAAAGAATCAGAAGTTCAAAAGAATTCAAAGAAGGAGACAGAGTTCTTCTTTTCAATTCACGATTCAAGCTATTTCCTGGAAAATTGAAATCAAGATGGTCTGGACCATTCATAGTCAAAAGAGTTTTCCCATACGGAACGATAGAATTAATAAATTCAAATGGGATTGAATTTAAAGTTAATGGTCACAGAGTTAAACATTACATACATGGTCCGATGGAAGTCGACAACGAAGTTAATCACAATTTCGACACCACAGCTAACTAAGTGTGGGGAGAATCAAGTCTTTAAAAGATAATATGTATTTCTGTTAGAGTTAGATTGTCTGTTTTCGTGTAGTTCTCGAAAATGGAACACGTATGGTCTTTCCCTAGCAGACCCTAAAGAACTAGTCTTCTCCCCCCATTCTGAATTTTTATTTTTTTAGGTTTTTACAAAATGAAGACTACCTGTGAACTAAACCATGGTCTAATGCTACACGCTTTGATCACTAAAAGAAATAATGACATACTACCGAGTGAATTAGTATCAGTAATCAGAGAAAGAATGGACGGAGTTAGAAAAGGATCCAGATGCGAAGATAATAAGTTACAATTTGGTAAAGGAAAATCAAAATCCGCAGCAAAAAGAAGAGCACGACACCTAGAAAAATGTCACAAATGCGGAAAATGGTCACATGGAGGTAAATGTTCAAATAATCAAACCTATTCAAATACCGAATTTGTTACTTTATGCAGAGACGGACCGTTCATATGTTTAGAAGAAAAGACAATGAATGCTCGAGGTTACGCCTATGCAGCCATGGAAAACCAATTAAACCGACTATCTTATGAATATAATAGATCATATAACTAAGAAATCTATTTCACAGGTATGTCTGTACAGTTTTTATTTTTATTTTTATTTTTAACCTTTTGATAATAAACGCTAATTTGTTCGCTAAAAAGTATTAAATTGGTATTAAATAAAATTAGGTTTGGCGACCGAAATTATTGATATCGTTCAAAAATTTATTACATCACTGCGAAATTTAACGTTTATTCTTAAGGTATAAATATCTTTAATCAATCAACCCAAAATATTTCAAAAATTCGTCATGAGTTAAATTAGGTCTTGGAACCGAAATTACTTTACCGAAAAGAGGGGCGCATATTTTTGATAATATTTGATTAATTAAAGTGGGATAAAAAGACAAAAAGATTTTCAATTTTATTTTTACCATGTTTTTAAAATTAATATTTAAGTCTTAAATTAATATTGTAAACTTTGTAAAAACAATATTTTTAAAATTGTAAATATTTGAAAAATTAATATAAGTTTGGTATGAATTTATGAATTTTTAAATTAAGTTTGATATAAATTAATAATGTCATTGTAATTATTTTGATTGATGATTTTGCTGACACTAATGCATATTTGGATGCACAAAATTTGTGTTTGATGTGTTTTGCAGAATGAAAGGGGTGAATCTTCATCCCAAGCCCGCCATGCTCCTGCTGAGAACTTGGAACAACAGGAGGTAGATAACTACTACAAGCAGGATGTACCTCATCCAGTCATGACCTTTTCAGATATGCACTTGGAACAGTTGCACCCGAACTTGCGATTTGACAGACTTTGGATAGATTATCCAAAATATCAACGGGGTTTGCATACTCTTCATTCCAAGGTTGTTGAGGTACCAAGGGTCATAGAATGGGGACCCTTGGAAGCTGTAGAATTGGCCGGGCCAATTAGGGAATTACTGGTACAGAGGTATGGTAATTCTTCTTTCAATGACTGGATATGTTTATTCACCATACGCAGACCTGTATATAAAGTATGGTGTGAAGAGTTGTTATGTAGTATAGAGTTGAATGATCGGGTAGCTAGTTTAACCGATCGTTCTTTTATTAGATTTTTGTTAGGCGGTTCGATGCGCCACATGTCTTTACTGGACATGGCTCAGGCTTTACGTATATATACGCCTGAGGAGTTAGCGTCTGCCGATTGTAGAGGATTGATACTAAACGGTAGGAAAATAGATGAAAATTTTGATACACACGGTGTGTGGAGTCAAATGACAAGCCATCACCGTTTTAAAGGGGGAAACTACTCTTATTTGGATATAGATAGAGCCGAATTAAGAGTAATACATAGATTTTTAGCTAATTCGATTACACAAAGGGGTAAAAACAAAGAAAAGGTAAATGAACAAGATTTGTTTTACCATATGTGTATTCGAGACCCACACAGCGCTGTAAGTATACCATATTGTGTGGGTTATTATTTATCAGCTATGGTTCGAGGGATGCGTCCACATAGCATAATAGGAGGTGGTATTTTTATTACTTTGATTGGTGAATATCTCGGTGTGGATATAAGTCGGGGGGGATTATTAGTAGAAGAGCCGGAACCCCGCGACACTATAGGTTTAAATGTATACCATGGTGCGAAAGTGTTGAAGCGGCGAAATAACGCCGCAGTACGATACAATGGTAGACATCCACAGGTAGAGAGAAACCAGGAACAAGGTAATGTAGGAGGGGGGCAAGAAATACATAGGTTTATAGCTTCTCAGGAATACGAAAATGCTAGACAGAGAGCATTTGAAGATTGGCAAGTTCATCAGAACCAGATCATAGCGCATTGCCAACACATAGGTAGAAACTATATTCCTACACCGAAACCCGTCTTCCCTCCTTGGTCGATAGAGATGCAGCCACCATATCCTACGTATGACCCTGCCGAAGCATTCTATAGCACTTATGGTTATGCGTGGAATCCCTATTGGTACCAATATCATCCTTAGTTTACTTATTTTTTTTTATTATTTTGTAATTTGTAATTATTGATATATTTAATATTTTTGTTAATATTGTAATCATTTTTATAATTTCTAACTTTTATTCTTAGATTTTAATAATTTTTGAATGTGGGGTAATAAACCAAACTTCAAAAATATGTATATATGTTTGCAGTTTATCTTATGTACACAACAGGGTAAAACAACGCATTTTCAAAGACTGGCATTAAGTTCAGCAAAAGCAAGTAATTTTGACGACAATGATGCAAAATGTATGTGAAATAACAACAAGACGGAATGAACAAATGACGTGCACCATTTATCATTCAGCAAACAAACGCCAATATATTTGGAAACTTTGGTAAAAATTTAATCATTTTCACACAAATCACCCTCAATAATTTAAATTGTTACTGATTTCTTGCAAATGAGGGCATTGCAAGATCTTAAGTGTGGGAAGGGGTTAAATTCTTTCGGATTTTAAAACTTTTACTTTATACACTTGGTTACCATTAAAAATACTAGTAAAGCAGTAGTTGTATTAGAATCTAGTGCTCTCTGATAATAAAGAACAGCCCTGGTCTTATATACTGACTACCCAATTCTAGTAAAATTTTTAAAAAAATTTTCAAATAAATGAATTCAAAATCATGTTTAAACATATTTATGAACGATAAAACTAGGTTTTAACACCGAAATTATTGTTACCTCGGAAAGGAGATAAATTGAGAAACAAACTAAAATGTTAAAATTCATTTAAAATGGAATAGAGGACGATAAAAAGAAATAAAAAGCCAAGTGTGGGAAAATTTACCAAGTTATTTTAAACATATGCCACATATATTTGTAACAAATAACTGAAAATACTTTTGCTTTGGACTAAACTAAACTGTTTTACCCAATGAAAGAAAAGAAGAGATGGATCTACACGATGAATCAATTCCATCATTAAAAGGAAGTAAAGTCTTCCGAAAAAGACACGCGCTTCTTGATTTAGGTCATGAAGTTGTCGTCCAGACCAGCTGTAGGTTGACGAAAAATCTAGAAAAGTCATCACTAAAATCAGCAGGAAATCCACGGACCTCAGCATTAAACAGGGTCGCCAAGTGGTCAGATTTATCCTAACCATGAGAAGGATTTATCTCGTACAATGGGGAGGCACCGTGCAAATTAGCTGGATAAGACTAATGAATCAGATCCCCAGAAAGGATAATCTCCTTAAAGATTAAAAATCAGCTTTTAAGACTGATATTACTCAATCCTAGAGATTGACCTTAAAGATTGAGAATTCAAACTCATGGAATTCAATGATATCTAAACTCGAGCTTAAACGAAAAAATATTTTGATCAAAATTATAAACCGATTTGTTTTCTGAAAACCCTATTTTCAATGCGTTCATTACCATTGAACGTAAAATCCTAGGAATTCACCTGGAATTCATTAGGTCACCTGAACTAAATCGGGTGTCAACCGTAAGAACGGTGGTTGCATAGCATGGTCAAAGACAGGACCTCGTGCCAAACCGACAAATTATAAGGGTGAGCTTTACTATTGCTCCTACCAAGGATAGTAATTGCGTCCGACACGTTATAGACCATAATCAAAAGCATGTCACGGGACATTGCCTTAACAGTTGCTTGTTCAACGCTTTCCTTTACAACCGGACGGTAGTTTACCGAAAGGTAATATACGGAACAAGTAAACTGGACGTGTTGCTTTCCAAATACAAGGTTAGCAAGTGGGTGACACAAAACCGCAAGTTTTGAGCTAAAATTTTCAAATCTGAAACCCACCAAACCCACAAAAATATTTTGCAAACACCGGTAAAGGGTTATTCCGGAAAACTTATCTAGGGTAAAAACTAGATTTAATTTTCAAAAGATCAAATGTTTTCATAAAGATCCAATTTCCTTAATGGATCTAAATTTTTATAGTCATGTGGGACTGTAAACCATATCGTTACTACCATTGTTTATACCGCTGTATAGAAATCACTGATGTACAAAGTGTGAAGAATAAAGAAGTGATTCTAGTATTTCAAGACAATATTGCTTGAGGACAAGCAACGCTCAAGTGTGGGAATATTTGATAATGCTAAAAACGAACATATATTTCATAGCATTATTCCTCAAGAAAGACAAGCTTTTAGTTGCAATTGTTCTATTTACAAGTGATATTCGTTTAAATAATAAAAGGTGAAGACAAAAGACAGATTCGACGATTTGAAGACGCAAACGACCAAAAAGCTCAAAAGAACAAAAGACAATCAAAAAGGTTCCAATTATTGATAAGAAACGTCTCGAAATCACAAAGAGTACAAGATTCAAAACGCAAAGTACAAGATATTAAATTGTACGCGAGGACGTTCGAAAATCCGGAACCGGGACCAGAGTCAACTCTTAACGCTCGACGCAACGGACTAAAAATTACAAGTTAACTATATATATAAATATAATATAATATATAATTAATTATATTAATTATATATATATTATATATATATATTTAAAACCGTCGGCAGCAGGAAACTCCAAGGGTGTAAACTGAAAATACCTCTCCGCGACTCGCGGAGTTTGAAGGCCATTTTGCCGCGAGTCGCGGAGCCCCAAAAATCATTCCTGGCTATAAATCAACCCGAATTCTGATCAAAATCATAACATCTTTTTTCTCAATCTCTCTCAATATATACGAGTAATATATATTTATATTTATAATTTATATTTTAATTTTAATTCTAATAATAAGGGTATGTTAGCGAATGTTGTAAGGGTGTAAGTCGAAATTCTGTCCGTGTAACGCTACGCTATTTTTAATCATTGTAAGTTATGTTCAACCTTTTTATATTAATGTCTCGTAGCTAAGTTATTATTATGCTTATTTAAAACGAAGTAATCATGATGTTGGGCTAATTACTATAATTGGGTAATTGGGCTTTGTACCATAATTGGGGTTTGGACAAAAGAACGACACTTGTAGAAACTAGACTATGGGCTATTAATGGGCTTTATATTTGTTTAACTAAATGAAAGTTTGTTAATGTTAATAT
The DNA here is from genome assembly GCF_046630445.1 of Rutidosis leptorrhynchoides. Classification (NCBI taxonomy): domain Eukaryota; kingdom Viridiplantae; phylum Streptophyta; class Magnoliopsida; order Asterales; family Asteraceae; genus Rutidosis; species Rutidosis leptorrhynchoides. The sequence continues at coordinate 172,544,558 of NC_092342.1, read as the reverse complement.
AAAGATTTACAATTGGGCGTCCCTATAAATTACCATATACACTCGATCGGACACGATGGGCGGGGTATTTATATGTACGAATAATCGTTCATTTAACCGGACACGGGAATGGATTAATAGCCACTAGAATAATTAAAACAGGGGTGAAATTACATTCAAGGGTAATTGGTGTAATTGTTAACAAAGTAGTAAAACCTTGGTTTACACGCAGTCGATAACCTGGTGTATTCATTAAACAAAGTATTAAAACCTTGTTACAATTCGAATCCCCAATTAGTTGGAATATTTATCTTCGGGTATAATAATAATTTGACAAGGACACTTGCAATTTATATTTATGACTGATGGACTGTTATGGACAAAAACCAGACGGACATATTGAATAATCCAGGACAAAGGACAATTAACCCATGGGCATAAAACTAAAATCAACACGTCAAACATCATGATTACGGAAGTTTAAATAAGCATAATTCTTTTATTTCATATTTAATTTCCTTTATTTTATATTTAATTGCACTTCTAATTATCGCACTTTTATTTATTGTTATTTTATCGCACTTTTAATTATCGTACTTTTTAATTATCGCAATTTAATTTTATCGCATTTTTATTCGCAATTTTATTATCGTTATTTACTTTACGCTTTAATTTAAAGTCTTGTATTTATTTTATATTTTACATTAGGTTTTAACTGCGACTAAAGTTTTAAAATCGACAAACCGGTCATTAAACGGTAAAAAAACCCCTCTTTATAATAATAATATTACTTATATATATATTTGTATTTTTATAAAAGTAAACTAATATAGCGTTGAGCTTTGCTTAAAGATCTCCCTGTGGAACGAACCGGACTTACTAAAAACTACACTACTGTACGATTAGGTACACTGCCTATAAGTGTTGTAGCAAGGTTTAAGTATATCCATTCTATAAATAAATAAATATCTTGTGTAAAATTGTATCGTATTTAATAGTATTTTCTGCGTAAAATATAAGCTATTTTATATACACCTCGTTCGACATCAAGGAAAATGGTGATAAGAATCACCAATACAACAACAACAACAACAACAACAACAACAACAGCAGCAATTACAACAATAATCGTAACAACTATCCCAACAATCGCAACATCAATCGCAACTACAACAAACGGCCCAACAACAACAACAACAGCAACTACAACAATCATCCCAACAACAATAACAATCGCAACAACAACAATAATCAGAAGCAGCTATGCCAAAGGTGTGAAAAGTATCACTCGGGGTTCTGCACCAAATTTTGCAACAAGTGTAAAAGAAATGGTCATAGCGCGGCGAAGTGTGAGGTCTACGGACCAGAGGTTAACAGAATGAAAGGAACAAATGGTGTCGGAATGATTAATGGTGGAGTAAGTAGTGTCGGAGCAAGTTATGCCAATGTAGTTTGTTATAAATGTGGAAAACCGGGCCACATTATTAGAAATTGCCCGAACCAGGAGAACACAAATGGACAAGGCCGCGGAAGAGTTTTCAATATTAATGCGGCAGAGGCACAGGAAGACCCAGAGCTTTTACGGGTACGTTTCTTATTGACAATAAATCTGCTTACGTTTTATTTGATTCGGGTGCGGATAGAAGCTATATGAGTAGAGATTTTTGTGTTATATTAAGTTGTCCATTGACGCCGTTGGATAGTAAATTTTTACTCGAATTAGCAAACGGTAAATTAATTTCAGCAGATTATATATTCCGGAATCGAGAAATTAAACTGGGTAGCGAAATATTTAAGATTGATTTGATACCAGTAGAGTTAGGGAGCTTTGATGTAATAGTTGGCATGGACTGGCTGAAGAAGGTGAAAGCAGAGATCGTATGTTATAAAAATGCAATTCACATTGTACGAGAAGAAGGAGAACCCTTAATGGTGTACGGAGAAAAGGGCAACATGAAGCTACATCTTATTAGTAATTTGAAGGCACAAAAACTAATAAGAAAAGGTTGCTATGCTGTTCTAGCACATGTCGAGAAAGTACAAACTGAAGAAAAAAGCATCAATGATGTTTTTGTCGCAAAAGAATTTCCCGATGTATTTTCGAAAGAATTACCGGGACTACCTCCACATCGATCTGTTGAATTTCAAATAGATCTTGTACCAGGAGCTGCACCAATAGCTAGTGCTCCTTACAGACTTGCACCCAGCGAGATGAAAGAACTACAAAGCCAACTACAAGAACTATTAGAACGTGGATTCATTTGACCAAGCACATCATCATGGGGAGCTCCTGTTTTGTTTGTCAAGAAGAAAGATGGTACATTTAGGTTGCGTATTGACTACAGAGAGTTGAACAAACTTACCATCAAAAACCGTTATCCACTGCCGAGAATTGACGACTTATTTGATCAACTACAAGGCTCGTCGGTTTATTCGAAGATCGATTTACGTTCTGGATATCATCAAATGCGAGTAAAGGAGGATGATATTCCAAAAACTGCTTTTAAGACGCGTTATGGTCATTACGAGTTTATGGTTATGCCGTTTGGATTGACTAACGCACCAGCTGTGTTCATGGACCTTATGAACCGAGTGTGTGGGCCATATCTTGACAAGTTTGACATTGTTTTCATCGATGACATACTTATTTACTCAAAGAATGATCAAGAGCACGAAGAACATTTGAGAAAAGTGCTAGAAGTATTGAGGAAAGAAAAACTGTACGCTAAGTTTTCAAAGTGTGCATTTTGGTTGGAAGAAGTTTAATTCCTCGATCACATAGTGAACAAAGAAGGTATCCAGGTGGACCCGGCAAAGATCGAAACCGTTGAAAAGTGGGAAACCCCAAAAACTCCGAAGCATATACGTCAATTTTTAGGATTGGCTGGTTAGTACAGAAGATTCATCCAAGTCTTTTCCAGAATAGTAAAACCCTTGACTGCATTAACGCATAAAGGGAAGAAATTTGAATGGAAGGATGAACAAGAGAAAGCGTTTCAGTTATTGAAGAAAAAGCTAACTACGGCACCTATATTGTCATTGCCTGAAGGGAATGATGATTTTGTGATTTATTGTGACGCATGAAAGCAAGGTCTCGGTTGTGTATTAATGCAATGAACGAAGGTGATTGCTTATGCGTCTAGACAATTGAAGATTAACGAACAAAATTATACGACGCATGATTTGGAATTAGGCGCGGTTGTTTTTGCATTAAAGACTTGGAGGCACTACTTATATGGGGTCAAAAGTATTATATATACCGACCACAAAAGTCTTCAACACATATTTAATCAGAAACAACTGAATATGAGGCAGCGTAGGTGGATTGAATTGTTGAATGATTACGACTTTGAGATTCGTTACCACCCGGGGAAGGCAAATGTGGTAGCCGACGCCTTGAGTAGAAAGGACAGAGAACCCATTCGAGTAAAATCTATGAATATAATGATTTACAATAACCTTACTACTCAAATAAAGGAGGCGCAACAAGGAGTTTTATAAGAGGGAAATTTAAAGAATGAAATACCCGAAGGATCGGAGATGCATCTTAATATTCGAGAAGATGGAACCCGGTATAGGGCTGAAAGGTTTTGGGTACCAAAATTTGGAGATATGAGAGAAATGGTACTTAGAGAAGCTCATAAAACCAGATACTCAATACATCTTGAAACGGGGAAGATGTACAAGGATCTCAAGAAACATTTTTGGTGGCCAGGTATGAAATCCGATGTTGCTAAATACGTAGGGGAATGTTTGACGTGTTCTAAGGTCAAAGCAGATCATCAGAAACCATCAGGTCTACTTCAACAACCCGAAATCCTGGAATGGAAATGGGAAAACATTACCATGGATTTCATCACTAAATTGCCAAGGACTCCAAGTGGTTTTGATACTATTTGGGTAATAGTTGATCGTCTCACCAAATCAGCATACTTCCTGCCAATAAGAGAAGATGACAAGATGGAGAAGTTAGCACGACTGTATTTGAAGGAAGTCATCTCCAGACATGGAATACCAATCTCTATTATCTCTGATAGGGATGGCAGATTTATTTCAAGATTCTGGCAGACATTACAACAAGCATTAGGAACTCGTCTAGACATGAGTACTGCCTATCATCCACAAACTGATGGGCAGAGCGAAAGGACGATACAAACGCTTGAAGACATGCTACGAGCATGTGTTATTGATTTCGGAAACAGTTGGGATCGACATCTACCGTTAGCAGAATTTTCCTACAACAACAGCTACCATTCAAGCATTGAGATGGCGCCGTTTGAAGCACTTTATGGTAGAAAGTGCAGGTCTCCAATTTGTTGGAGTGAAGTGGGGGATAGACAGATTACGGGTCCGGAGATAATACAAGAAACTACCGAGAAGATCATCCAAATTCAACAACAGTTGAAAACCGCCCAAAGTCGACAAAAGAGCTACGCTGACATTAAAAGAAAAGATACAGAATTTGAAATTGGAGAGATGGTCATGCTTAAAGTTGCACCTTGGAAAGGCGTTGTTCGATTTGGTAAATGAGGGAAATTAAATACAAGGTATATCGGACCATTCAAGATTATTGATCATGTCGGACCATTAGCTTACCGACTTGAGTTACCTCAACAACTCGCGGCTGTACATAACACTTTCCATGTCTCGAATTTGAAGAAATGTTTTGCTAAAGAAGATCTCACTATTCCGTTAGATGAAATCCAAATCAACGAAAAACTTCAATTCATCGAAGAACCCGTCGAAATAATGGATCGTGAGGTTAAAAGACTTAAGCAAAACAAGATACCAATTGTTAAGGTTCGATGGAATGCTTGTAGAGGACCCGAGTTCACCTGGGAATGAGAAGATCAGATGAAGAAGAAATACCCGCATTTATTTCCAGAAGATACGTCAACACCTCCAACTGTTTAAAATTTCGGGAAGAAATTTATTTAATTGGTAGGTACTGTAGTGACCCAAACTTTTCCATGTTTATATATATATTAAATGAAATTGTTATTTACATGATTAAGTGTTTCCAACATGGTAAGCAATCAAACTTGTTAAGAATTGGTTAATTGAAATAGGTTTCATATAGACAATTGACCACCCAAGTTGACCGGTGATTCACGAACGTTAAAACTTGTAAAAACTATATGACGACATATATATGGTTATATATATAGTTAACATGATATTATGATAAGTAAACATATCATTAAGTATATTAATAATGAACTACATATGTAAAAACATGACTACTAACTTAATGATTTTGAAACGAGACATATATGTAACGATTATCGTTGTAACGACATTTAATATATATATATCATATTAAGAGATATTTGTACATCATAATATCATGATACTATAATAATTTAAAATCTCATTTGATATTATAAACATTGGGTTATCAACATTTAACAAGATCGTTAACCTAAAGGTTTCAAAACAACACTTACATGTAACGACTAACGATGACTTAACGACTCAGTTAAAATGTATATACATGTATTGTTTTAATATGTATTCATACACTTTTGAAAGACTTCAAGACACTTATCAAAATACTTCTACTTAACAAAAATGCTTACAATTACATCCTCGTTCAGTTTCATCAACAATTCTACTCGTATGCACCCGTATTCGTACTCGTACAATACACAACTTTTAGATGTATGTACTATTGGTATATACACTCCAATGATTAGCTCTTAGCAGCCCATGTGAGTCACCTAACACATGTGGGAACCATCATTTGGCAACTAGCATGAAATATCTCATAAAATTACAAAAATATGAGTAATCATTCATGACTTATTTACATGAAAACAAAATTACATATCCTTTATATCTAATCCATACTCCATCGACCAAAAACACCTACAAACACTTTCATTCTTCAATTTTCTTCATCTAATTGATCTCTCTCAAGTTCTAACTTCAAGTTCTAAGTGTTGTTCATAAATTCTACAAGTTCTAGTTACATAAAATCAAGAATACTTTCAAGTTTGCTAGCTCACTTCCAATCTTGTAAGGTGATCATCCATCCTCAAGAAATCTTTGTTTCTTACAGTAGTTTATCATTCTAATACAAGGTATTAATCATATTAAAACTTTGGTTCAATTTCTATAACTATAACAATCTTATTTCAAGTGGTGATCTTACTTGAACTTGTTTTCGTGTCATGATTCTGCTTCAAGAACTTCGAGCCATCCAAGGATCCGTTGAAGCTAGATCCATTTTTCCCTTTTCCAGTAGGTTTATACAAGGAACTTAAGGTAGTAATGATGTTCATAACATCATTCGATTCATACATAAAAAGCTATCATATTCGAAGTGGTAAGCTTGTAATCACTAGAACATAGTTTAGTTAATTCTAAACTTGTTCTCAAATAAAATTAATCCTTCTAACTACACTTTTAAAATCAACTATACACATGATCTATATCTATATGATATGCTAACTTAATGATTTAAAACCCGGAAACACGATAAACACCATAAAACCGAATTTACGCCGTCGTAGTTACAACCCGGAGCTGTTTTGGTTTGGATAATTAAAAACTATGAAAAACTTTTATTTAAAAGCAATACTTCTGGGAAAATGATTTTTCTTATGAACATGAAACCATATCCAAAAATCATGGTTAAACTCAAAGTGAAAGTATGTTTTTCAAAACAGTCATAAAGATGTCGTTCTTTCAATGGAAATGACTACCTCTTTCAAAAACAACTTGTAACTTGTATTTCTGACTATAAACCTATACCTTCTATGTTTATTTTCATAAAGTCAAGTTCAATACGAAACCGTGGCCGCTTAAATCACTCAAAACGGATTAGAAACGAAGAAATGGCGAGCAAAACAAAATTGGTAAAAACTACTCATTTTAGCTACGTGAAAATTGGTAACAAATCTATTCCAACCATAACTTAATCAACTTGTATTGTATATTATGTAATCTTGAGATACCATAGACACGTATACAATGTTTCGACCTATCATGTCGACACATCTATATATATTTCGGAACAACCATAGACACTCTATATGTGAATGTTGGAGTTAGCTATACAGGGTTGAGGTTGATTCCAAAATATATATAGTTTGAGTTGTGATCAATACTGAGATATGTATACACTTGGTCGTGGATTGATTCAAGGTAATATATATCGATTTATTTCTGTACATCTAACTATGGACAACTAGTTGTAGGTTACTAACGAGGACAGCTGACTTAATAAACTTAAAACATCAAAATGTATTAAAAGTGTTGTAAATATATTTTGAACATACTTTGATATATATGTACATATTTATTATAGGTTCGTGAATCGACCAGTGGCCAAGTCTTACTTCCCGATGAAGTAAAAAATCTGTAAAAGTGAGTTATAGTCCTACTTTTAAAATCTAATATTTTTGGGATGAGAATACATGCAGGTTTTATAAATGATTTACAAAATAGACACAAGTACGTGAAACTACATTCTATGGTTGAATTATCAAAATCGTATATGCCCCTTTTTATTAAGTCTGGTAGTCTAAGAATTAGAGAACAGACACCCTAATTGACGCGAATCCTAAAGATAGATCTATTGGGCCTAACAAACCCCATCCAAAGTACCGGATGCTTTAGTACTTCGAAATTTATATCATATCCGAAGGGTGTCCTATAATGATGGGGATATTCTTAAATATGCATCTTGTTAATGTCGGTTACCAGGTGTTCACCATATGAATGATTTTTATCTCTATGTATGGGATGTGTATTGAAATATGAAATCTTGTGGTCTATTATTATGATTTGATAATATATAGGTTAAAACTATAACTCACCAACATTTTTGTTGACGTTTTAAGCATGTTTATTCTCAGGTGATTATTAAGAGCTTTCGCTGTCGCATACTTAAATAAGGACGAGATTTGGAGTCTATGCTTGTATGATATTGTGTAAAAACTGCATTCAAGAAACTTATTTTGTTGTAACATATTTGTATTGCAAACCATTATGTAATGGTCGCGTGTAAACAGGATATTTTAGATTATCATTATTTGATAATCTACGTAAAGCTTTTTAAACCTTTATTGATGAAATAAAGGTTATGGTTTGTTTTAAAATGAATGCAATCTTTGAAAAACGTGTCATATAGAGGTCAAAACCTCGCAACGAAATCAATTAATATGGAACGTTTTTAATCAATAAGAACAGGACATTTCACCAGGTCTTGCATTAGTGTGTCTAACTGATAGTTGTTTAGATGCATTAGTGAGTCTGAACATCGACCGTGTCTGCATGTCAAAATTTTTGTTATCATTTCATGTCGAAAATTATCTGCTTATCTTTCTTAGTCTAGACACATCTTACTGCGTTGATTGCATGAATAGTGTATAGACAAAATTCATATCTTAGAGTATCTGCTAATTCATATCTTAGCATATCTGTTATTGTTACCTTTGCCTGACAGATTCCGTAGATTCCTCCGTAACTTATGGAATTTTAGTATTATATATGCATATGTAAATTATCTATTGCAGGGTACTAATCTACCTCCTATAATCTATTTCTTATCAAAAATCCTTTATCTGATCGTACGAGATGAATCCCTCAACTAGTTCGAGTCCCTCATATTCCGATAGCTATACCGATAGTTATTCCGACATCTATTCCGACATGGATATTCACCTAAGCTCTGAAAGCAGTGTAAATGAAATGAATCAACCAAACTAGTCATCTTCAATTCATCTGATAGGTTCCTAGTCTACTTAGTCATGGGAGACAAGAAGAAGAGATCCTTTCCATCCACCACATTGCTCTCTTGGCGATGAGCCTGAAGCACTTACCGGCGAACCTGTCCGAAACACCATTTTCTCCCTCATTTCCAGAGTATCTCGTCACGACTATACACTATCTTGAATTCTAGATCTTATTCATTCGCTCGTTTCGATCGAAAATCATTCCGAAATAATATAAGAAGTCAACGAACTTCGCGCTTGAATAATCAATTTGGAGAATCTGGTACAAAAATTTACCAGCTTCAGCAACATCAGCAGCACCAACAGTACCATCAATAAACAGCACCAGTACCATCAACAATCCATGCCTCACCATCTCATTCTGTACCTCAAGTATAATCATCGTTCTACGTATCGTTCTATATCATTTATCTTCGTTCGACATGGCGATTATGTAATCTCTAATGTTTTAGAGATTATATATTCTTGTTCTAACGGTAAATCAAATGAGTTTAATATCATATTGACTCATTAAATCCATGGTTACATATGAAGAAAATATATATGTAAGTATATTTTCATAAAGATTGTAATTAAATTTTTTTTTGTACAAACTGTTAATGGTGAAAATATTTTAACGGGTAGGTAATACCCGAGGAATATTTAGATTTCACATTAATAAGTTACACTGTACATTCTTGAAATCTGAATCAACAATCATTTACTATCCTACTTACATCCACAGATATACGTATCTGTTCACCGCAGAATAACCATTTTCTTTCAATTGTATATTTGGATTTTTACTTATCAGAATCCAACAAGTGGCATAAGGAAGAAAACATTGGACAAAATAAAATTTGGTAGAAACAAACAATTGAACTATGAGAAATTTTGTTAAGAAACCACGCTAACTGTTCCTAGCGAATTGATTACATTTATTTATCGCAATTTATTTATCGCAATTTTAATTCTCGCAATTTTATTTATTGTCATTTAATTTCTGTTATTTATTTTACACATTTTAAATATCGGGTCACGTATACAAGGTTTTGACATATCATATAGACGCATATATATATATATATATATATATATATATATATATATATATATATATATATATATATATATATATATATATATATATATATATATATATATATATATATATATATATAGAGAGAGAGTGTCTATAGTGATTCCAAATAATATATATATATATATATATATATATATATATATATATATATATATATATATATATATATATATATATATATTATTTGGAATCACTATAGACACTCTATATGCAGTAATGTTTGAGTTAGCTATACAAGGTTGAGGTTGATTCTACAATAATATATATACTTTGAGTTGTGATCGAGTCTGAGACATGTACACGGGTCACGATACGTATTAATTAATTCGAATATTATATATTAAACTATATATGAATTATTGGACTGTTAACGGTGGACTATCGACTGTGGACTAATAACATTGGACAATTAAAATGAGTTAAAATATTAATTATAACATATGAAACTAAACATTTCTTCAAGTTTGCCACTTGATTTCATTTTAAACCTCATTTGTATCTTGATGATTACAATCTGCGTTCAAACCTTTCATGATTCTTGAAAACACCTCAATCGAGAGGATGAACCAACCGCACTACATCTACGGAAACAAAGACTTATGCATATAATTATGCACCTAAAAACACTCGGAACCTGAGTAAACGTTTAACAAGTATCTGTGTTAGCTCCTTGGGCTTTATTATTGTGACGACCCGGGAATTTCCGACCAAATTTAAACCTAATCTTTGTATGATTTCGACACGATGAGCAAAGTCTGCAATGTTGAGTCTTAAAAAGTTTGAACTGTTTCATATATTCAATTGACCTCGACCAGTTTCGACGATTCACGAACAATTAGTTGTAAATAGATTTGTGTGTATTTAAAAATATATGTATATATAAATATAATGAGTATTATTATTATTAATATTACTATTAAGATTATTAATTGTATTTTTTTTATATAAGCTATTATATCTAGTAATGATATTATTATTATTATTTTATTAGTATCATTTATATGATTATCATTATTGGTAATTATCATTGATGTTAGCATTAATACTATTATATTATTATCATTTATCATTATAGTCTTTATTAATAAAATTATTATTTATAATATTATTATTAGTATTATTAATATTAATACTATTAATATAATTATACTAGTTTTTTATAAAAAATAAGAATTTGATATACATATTCAAATACAAAATCAATATATACAAAAACAGAAATTTATAATTTCATATACATATATAAAATACAGATATACATATAAATAAATACATATACAAATAAATATATGTAAATACAGTGAAATACATATATAGATACAAATCAATACGTATCCTGTTTAATTTCACAATCCTGCTTTAATCAATTTTTCCTAACACTGTTAAGCTAGTACGATTGAATCAAACATTTGAAACAATCCAAAATCAGTTACATGTAACAATCTGCTTTAATATTTATTTCTCATCTGTTGAACAACTTACGTACTTCTTGTCTACCAAAATTATCAAACATCGATTTCCCAAATCAATTAAGATCAAAATACTGTTAAATCATAAATGTACTGATATATTATATACCTCCATAACTACAATTGAGAATAGAAAAGTAAAGAAAACTTCTATGAACTCTGTTCTTGAGTTATTTTCTTTTCTTCATTATTTTCTCGTCAACCTCACTAACCACCATCATATCGATCAACTCACCATTTAAACATCATTCATCAACTACTAACATCATCATCATTAAATCATACAAACTGCTACAAACGTTTTCTGTTTACAATCTTCAACGACCACCATTCTCAAATCTATCACCACCAAAATGGACAACCACTAGACAACCACCATATCACCATGCACAACGTGAGCCACCTTAAACCACCAAATACCATCGATTGATCACCACAGACCAAACCAAACCCACTTGAACTTCTATTAGTTCATCGTTGCAGTTCATGACTAGATCATCTTCAAACACCATAAAATCAATTAATCACCAAACATACTAATTTATTTTCTGTTCTTCGAAAACCCCATGAACCCATAACCCGATTAAGATTCTATATTTTTTTTCTCTAGCTCCGAACACAAAAACATAAATCTTTAACCTTCGATCAAGATTAATAAAGTAAGTGAACAAACCTTCTGTCATTCGGTTTATTTATAATTACAACATAAACAAATTGTTTGATGATGTACTTGAAAGTGATTGCCAATCCATAAAGTGCTCCCATCTCTCTTTTTAGCCGACTTGTGGTTTAATAAATAATTTAGAGATAAAGAGGAGTGAGTAATGGCAATATTATTTTTTTCTCTCGTTATTGCTTTCCATTGGCCGAAGTTTTTCCTCCCCTTCGTGACTCAGCAACAAATTAAACAGAATGTTATTGTTTCTATATCCACGACAAATGAAACCCCACATCACCCATATTTCCACTAACCGAATGATACTTTTGTTTTCCTAGTTAATCAAACCCACAAATTCTTCTTGGATCCTAAAACAACGAACAGTATTTTTTTTAAACAATTAGTCGACCCATTTTGCTAATGGTGGGACATGAAACTTGATTAAACATTTGGACAGCGAATTTACTTTTTTTATGATGGTAATTATAATACTATGTCAACTTCGTGGTGGGACAAATCTTAAGTCCATGACCGACCATGAGACTTTAGGGTCATGATTTTTTTTTTAAGTGCCAAAGATGCTATGATACAAAGTTGATGATGATTAAGAGATTACAGCGGGTATACGATTATGGCTAAATTAGGTAATGATGATGAGATTGGAATTACAAAGTCAAGAGATGATAAAATAATGGTGGGGATCAGGAAGAAATCAATTGGACGCCACCTTTTAATATTGGAATGCATTATATTTTTTTTTCTTCTATCGGTGGTGAGTGATCAAAACAGTCACGAGTTGGGTTCTTTTGGACCGTATCATCATATAGTTTGATTGGGCCACGTTCGGTTGCTGGATTAGGATGCCATAGTTCGCGGATTATAAATGGACCGTACTCTGATGAGTTGTTAAACCAAGAATCTTAATGTGAGTCGTAGTAGGCTAGAAACATAAATATTTTGGATTGATGGCGATAATGATCACAGTGATGATGTCGATTTTATGTTAATAAATTCGATGAGATGATGATGATGATGACGATGATGTTAGTGAAGAACATGATGATATTAATTTGGGTTAAGAAGGAGAAGTAAATGGAACATAGAAAATACGGGTTATAACTATATAAACATAGATTATATCAGAAAAAAAAACATGAATGGCAGATTGGTTAGGGTGTGGTGTTAAGGAACGAGGGTTCGCGAGTACGAGCCCGGGCATGGGCGTTTATTTTTTATTTAAGGCGTGATACTATAAGGTAGCCTTTATTATTTTTATTTTATTGTTATTATTATTATTATTATTATTATTATTATTATTATTATTATTATTATTATTATTATTATTATTATTATTATTATTATTATAAAAGGAAACAACTTTTTATTTATTATTATCAATATTATTTTATCATATAAATATTAGTTACTTAAAAATATATTTAATACACATAACATAACTATATTAAAATTTGTATTATTTATTTATTTAAAAGTGAATATAAAATAAACATACTTAATTAATTAATAAAAACTATAAATTATTACATATAACAAGTATATCACCAATAAAAATATGTAAACTTATTCGATTACAATTCTATGTGTTACTAAATATATGAATAATATAGGTTCGTGAATCCGAGGCCAACCCTACATTTTGTTCAATATCGTCATATGTATTTTTACTACAAAATACGTGAGTTTCATTAATCCTTTTTTTAAATGCTTTCGCAATATATATTTTGGAACTGAGAATACATGCAAATGTTTTATTAACTGTTTTACAATATTTATATGTGTGAGTTTCATTTACCTTTTTACCCTTTACATTTTTGGGCTGAGAATACATGCGCAATTTTTATAAATGTTTTACGAAATAGACACAAGTAATCGAAACTACATTATATGGTTGAATGATCGAAATCGAATATGCCCCTATTTAGTCTGGTAATCTAAGAATTAGGGAACAGACACCCTAATTGACGCGAATCCTAAAGATAGATCTATCGGGCCCAACAAGCCCCATCCAAAGTACCGGATGCTTTAGTACTTCGAAATTTATATCATGTCCGAAGGAGGATCCCGGAATGATGGGGATATTCTTATATACATATTGTGAATGTCGGTTACCAGGTGTTCAATCCATATGAATGATATTTTTGTCTCTATGCATGGGACGTATGATTATGAGAAATGGAAGTATGAAATCTTGTGGTCTATTAAAATTATGAAATGATTATTTATGTTAAACTAATGAACTCACCAACCTTTTGGTTGACACTTTAAAGCATGTTTATTCTCAAGTACGAAAGAAATCTTCCGCTGTGCATTTGCTCATCTTAGAGATATTACTTGGAGTCATTCATGACATATTTCAAAAGACGTTGCATTCGAGTCGTTGAGTTCATCAAGATTATTATTAAGTCTATTATACTAAGATATATTACGAAATGGTATGCATGTTGTCAACTTTCGATGTAATGAAAGATTGTCTTTTCAAAAACGAATGCAATGTTTGTAAAATATATCATATAGTGGTCAAATACCTCGCGATGTAATCAACTGTTGTGAATCGTTTATAATCGATATAGACTTCGTCCGGATGGATTAGGACGGGTCGCTTCAGTTGGTATCAGAGCGATGGTCTTAGTAAACTAGGTCTTACATTAGTATGTCTAACTAATAGTCGTTAGGATGCATTAGTGAGTCTGGACTTCGACCGTGTCTGCATGTCAAAAGTTTTGCTTATCATTTTGTGTCGAAAATTACCTTCTTATCATTCTTAGGGAATCACTTGCTTATCACTCTTAGTCTAGACACGTCTTACTGCCTCTATTGCATAGACAGTGTATAGATAAGTTCATATCTTAGCGTATTTGTTATTGTTACCTTTGCCTGACAACTTCCGTAGATTCCTCCGTAACTTATGGGATTTTAGTATTATATATGCATATGTAAATTATGTATTGCAGGGTACTAATCTACATCCTATAATCTATTTCTTATCGAAAATCCTTCATCTTATCGTACGAGATGAATCCCTCAACCAGTTCGAGTCCCTCAGATTTCGATAGGTATCCCGATAGTTATTCTGACAGCTATTCCGACATGAATGTTCACCTAAGCTCCGGAAGCAGCGTCACCAGAACGAATCAACCAATCGGCCATCCCCAATTCATCTGATGGGTTCGTAGTAGATTTAATCAATGGAGACGCGAAGAAGGCGATCCTTTCCACCAACCTGCACTCTTGACGATGAACCTGAAGCACTTACCGACGAACCCATTCGAAACACCATTTTCACACTCATTTTCCGAATATCTAGCCAAGATTATATTCTATCTAAAATTCTAAACCTTATTCATTCGCTCGTTCTTACCGACAATCATCCCGGAGTAATAAGTCAACGAGCTTCGCACCCAAGTTGTAGCCTTGGAAAATATGGTGCAAAATGTACCAGCTTCAGCAACATCACCAGCACCAACAGTAACATCAGTAACATCACCAGTACCATCAACAATCCATACCTCAACATCTCATTCTGTACCTCGAGTATAATTATCGTTCCACGAATCGTTCTACATCATTTATCTTCGTTCGATATGGAGATTATATAATCTCTAATGTTTTAGAGATTATATATTCTTATTCTAATGGTAAATCAAATGAGTCTAATATTATATTGACTCATTAAATCCATGATTACATCTGAAGAAAATATATATGTATATATGTTTTCATAAATATTGTAATTAAAAATTCTTTTGTACAAACTGTTAATGATGAAAATATTTTAACGGGTAGGTAATACCCGAGGAATATTTAAGATTTCACATTAATAAGTTACACTGTACATTCTTCGAATCTGATTCAACGGTATTTTATTATCCTACTTACATCCACAGATATACGTATCTGTTCACCGCAGAAAAACTATTTCCATTCAATTTCATACTTGGATTTTGATCTATCAGAATCCAACAAGTAGCATAATGAAGAAAACGTTGGACAAAATAAAATTTGTTAGAAACAAACAAATTAACTATGAGAAATTTTGTTAAGAATCCACGCTAACGAAATCCTAGCTAACTGTTCCTACCTAACCGTTAATTCCGTATTACATTTTAATTATCGCAATTTAATTATCGCAATTTATTTTATCGCAATTTTAATTCACGCAATTTTAATTTATCGTCATTTAATTTCTGTTATTTATTTTATGCACTTTATTTATCGTCATTTAAATACTGTTATTTACGCATTTAAATATCAGGACACGTATACAAAGTTTTGACATATCATATCGACGCATGTATATATATTAGTTGGAATAACCATAGAAACACTATATGCTGTAATGCTTGAGTTCACTATACATGGTTGAGGTTGATTCTACAATAATATATATACTTTGAGTTGTGATCGAGTCTGAGACATGTACACGGGTCACGATACGTATTATTTAATTCGAATATTATATATTAAACTATATATGAATTATTGAATTACTAACTGTGGACTATCAACTGAGGACCAACATTGGACAATTAAAATGAATTAAAATATTGATTATAACATATGAAACTAAATAATTCTTCAAGTTTGCCACTTGATCTCATCTTAAACCTTAATTGTATCTTAACGATTACAATCTGCGTTCAAACCTTTCATGATTCTTGAAAACACCTCAATCGAAAGGATGAACCAACCGCACTTTATCTACGGAAGAAAAGATTTATGCACATAGTTATGCACCTGAAAAACTCGGAAACTAAGTAAATGTTTAACCCGTATCTGTGCTAGCTCATTTGGCATTGTTATTATTGAAAACAGCTTTGTAATCCCTTTTAATGTAGCAAATTTTGTCACAGCTCCAGCAAGTTAATTTCGACTTTTCGTTCTAAACAACCTTATTATAACCTTGAAATATATGCGTACTCATTTATTGTTACCAGAGAACCTTTTATATTCCACCATACTACCATCAGCGTTTAATCATATAAAAGTGCAATTCTCCTGAAAACACCTCGATTTGATAACCAATGATCCAGATCCTTTAAATTTGAAAATGCTGACGAAGCAGCATGTATTAAATGGACTAAATGGCCAAGGGTTTGATGATAAGGAATAGAGTGTTGGGAACGCTCGATAGAAAATTTGGTACTGAAAAAAAAACGGATTGAGCTAACCATGAAGGATACCAAGGTAAAATACAAGGACCAGACCATATATACAAAGAATCCAGGTAATTTCGAATCCGATGAAACCTTCAACGAATACCTTGTTCCGAAGTCATGTTAGAATCTTGCGGAAAATCTTTCTTCATCAACCAACGAACTTATAAATTCCAAAATATCATCATAAATATCTTCGATATTTCTGAGGATATTTTTATAAATATTCTTGTCCGAAATTATCTACCTCTTCATGTTTTCTGTATTCCATTATATTGAAAACTTCGGTAAAATCTAAGTATAAATTATGAATGAATTATGGAGAAGTGTTGGGAATTGAAGCATGAGTTAGTATAATATAATGGCGCTTGGCCAACGTAATTATATTACAGTAAGTCATGCTGAGTTTCTAATGAAACGTGATGATTCACAGACGATAATGTCATCGTGTACCATGTTACATAACTCTTTCATTCTACTTAATCTCTAAGCATATCACGGAAATATTTCCTTGATATTTCTGTTCTTTCGTAATTTCGACAGTTGCTAATAAATCGTGCGATTACATTTTCTTTCTGACTAAAAGATTTCTTTTAAATTCGTTAAATTCCGAAAATCCACCATGACTACGTCAAAAGTTAAATCTCTATCTCAATCTTTTGTGACAGCTTCACTCATACGCTTCACATGATTGAATTGTTTTATCTATATTAGTCAATAATGATAAAGCTCTATTTATTAGCTCATAATCATCATGAAAACATTTTTATTGTCAGCCATGACCATCCCAATCAAATTTCGGGACGAAATTTCTTTAACGGGTAGGTATTGTGACGACCCGGGAATTTCCGACCAAATTTAAACCTAATCTTTGTATGATTTCGACACGATGAGCAAAGTCTGCAATGTTGAGTCTTAAAAAGTTTGAACTGTTTCATATATTCAATTGACCTCGACCAGTTTCGACGATTCACGAACAATTAGTTGTAAATAGATTTGTGTGTATTTAAAAATATATGTATATATAAATATAATGAGTATTATTATTATTATTAATATTACTATTAAGATTATTAATTGTATTTTTATTTTTTTTATATAAGCTATTATATCTAGTAATGATATTATTATTATTATTTTATTAGTATCATTTATATGATTATCATTATTGGTAATTATCATTAATGTTAGCATTAATACTATTATATTATTATCATTTATCATTATAGTCTTTATTAATCAAATTATTATTTATAATATTATTATTAGTATTATTAATATTAATACTATTAATATAATTATACTAATTATTTATAAAAAATAAGAATTTGATATACATATTCAAATACAAAATCAATATATACAAAAACAGAAATTTATAATTTCATATACATATATAAAATACAGATATACATATAAATAAATACATATACAAATAAATATATGTAAATACAGTGAAATACATATATAGATACAAATCAATACGTATCCTGTTTAGTTTCACAATCCTGCTTTAATCAATTTTTCCTAACACTGTTAAGCTAGTACGATTGAATCAAACATTTGAAACAATCCAAAATCAGTTACATGTAACAATCTGCTTTAATATTTATTTCTAATATGTTCAACAACTTACGTACTTCTTATCTGCCAAAATTAACAAACATCGATTTTCCAAATCAATTAAGATTAAAATACTGTTAAATCATAAATGTACTGATATATTATATACCTCCATAACTACAATTGAGAACAGAAAAGTAAAGAAAACTTCTATGAACTCTGTTCTTGAGTTATTTTCTTTTCTTCATTATTTTCTCGTCAACCTCACTAACCACCATCATATCGATCAACTCACCATTTAAACATCATTCATCAACTACTAACATCATCATCATTAAATCATACAAACTGCTGCAAACGTTTTTTGTTTACAATCTTCAACGACCACCATTCTCAAATCTATCACCACCAAAATGGACAACCACTAGACAACCACCATATCACCATGCACAACGTGAGCCACCTTAAACTACCAAATACCATCGGTTGATCACCACAGACCAAACCAAACCCACTTGAACTGCTATTAGTTCATCGTTGCAGTTCATGACTCGATCATCTTCAAACACCATAAAATCAATTAATCACCAAAAATACTAATTTATTTTCTGTTCTTCAAAAACCCCATGAACCCATAACCCGATTAAGATTCTATATTTTTTTTTTCTCTAGCTCCGAACACAAAAACATAAATCTTTAACCTTCGATCAAGATTAATAAAGTAAGTGAACAAACCTTCTATCATTCGGTTTATTTATAATTACAACATAAACAAATTGTTTGATGATGTACTTGAAAGTGATTGCCAATCCATAAAGTGCTCCCATCTCTCTTTTTAGCCGACTTGTGGTTTAATAAATAATTTAGAGATAAAGAGGAGTGAGTAATGGCAATATTATTTTTTTCTCTCGTTATTGCTTTCCATTGGCCGAAGTTTTTCTTCCCCTTCGTGACTCAGCAACAAATTAAACAGATTGTTATTGTTTCTATATCCACGACAAATGAAACCCCACATCACCCATATTTCCACTAACCGAATGATACTTTTATTTTCCTAGTTAATCAAACCCACAAATTCTTCTTGGATCCTAAAACAACGAACAGTATTTTTTTTTAAACAATTAGTCGACCCATTTTGCTAATGGTGGGACATGAAACTTGATTAAACATTTGGACAGCGAATTTACTTTTTTTTATGATGGTAATTATAAAACTATGTCAACTTCGTGGTGGGACAAATCTTAAGTCCATGACCGACCATGAGACTTTAGGGTCATGATTTTTTTTATTTTTTTTAGAAGTGCCAAAGATGCTATGATACAAAGTTGATGATGATTAAGAGATTACAGCGGGTATACGATTATGGCTAAATTAGGTAATGATGATGAGATTGGAATTACAAAGTCAAGAGATGATAAAATAATGGTGGGGATTAGGAAGAAAGCAATTGGACGCCACCTTTTAATATTGGAATGCATTATATTTTTTTTTCTTCTATCGGTGGTGAGTGATCAAAACAGTCACGAGTTGGGTTCTTTTGGACCGTATCATCATATAGTTTGATTGGGCCACGTTCGGTTGCTGGATTAGGCTGCCATAGTTTGCAGATTATAAATGGACCGTACTCTGATGAGTTGTTAAACCAAGATTCTTAATGTGAGTCGTAGTAGGCTAGAAACATAAATATTTTGGATTGATGGCGATAATGATCACAGTGATGATTTCAATTTTATGTTAATAAATTCGATGAGATGATGATGATGATGTTAGTGAAGAACATGATGATATTAATTTGGGTTAAGAAGGAGAAGTAAATGGAACAAAGAAAATACGGGTTATAACTATTTAAACATAGATTATATCAGAAAAAAACATGAATGGCAGATTGGTTAGGGTGTGGTGTTAAGGAACGAGGGGTCGCGAGTACGAGCCCGGGCATGGGCATTTATTTTTTATTTAAGGCTTGATACTATAAGGTAGCCTTTCTTATTTTTATTTTATTGTTATTATTATTATTATTATTATTATTATTATTATTATTATTATTATTATTATTATTATTATTATTATTATTATTATTATTATTATTATTATTATTATTATTATTAATAATATTATTATAAAAGGAAACAACTTTTTATTTATTATTATCAATATTATTTTATCATATAAATATTAGTTACTTAAAAATATATTTAATACACATAACATAACTATATTAAATTTTTTATTATTTATTTATTTAAAAGTGTATATAAAATGAACATACTTAATTAATTAATAAAAACTATAAATTATTACATATAACAAGTATATCACCAATAAAAACATGTAAACTTATTCGAATACAATTCTATGTGTTACTAAATATATGAATAATATAGGTTCGTGAATCCGAGGCCAACCCTACATTTTGTTCAATATCGTCATATGTATTTTTACTACAAAATACGTGAGTTTCATTAATCCTTTTTTTTAAATGCTTTCGCAATATATATTTTAGGACTGAGAATACATGCAAATGTTTTATTAACTGTTTTACAATATTTATATGTGTGAGTTTCATTTACCTTTTTACCCTTTACATTTTTGGACTGAGAATACATGCGCAATTTTTATAAATGTTTTACGAAATAGACGCAAATAATCAAAACTACATTATATGGTTGAATGATCGAAATCGAATATGCCCCTATTTAGTCTGGTAATCTAAGAATTAGGGAACAGACACCCTAATTGACGCGAATCCTAAAGATAGATCTATCGGGCCCAACAAGCCCCATCCAAAGTACCGGATGCTTTAGTACTTCGAAATTTATATCATGTCCGAAGGAGGATCCCGGAATGATGGGGATATTCTTATATACATATTGTGAATGTCGGTTGCCAGGTGTTCAATCCATATGAATGATATTTTTGTCTCTATGCTTGGAACGTATGATTATGAGAAATGGAAGTATGAAATCTTGTAGTCTATTAAAATTATGAAATGATTATTTATGTTAAACTAATGAACTCACCAACCTTTTGGTTGACACTTTAAAGCATGTTTATTCTCAGGTACGAAAGAAATCTTCCGCTGTGCATTTGCTCATCTTAGAGATATTACTTGGAGTCATTCATGACATATTTCAAAAGACGATGCATTCGAGTTGTTGAGTTCATCAAGATTATTATTAAGTCTATTATACTAAGATATATTACGAAATGGTTTGCATGTTGTCAACTTTCAATGTAATGAAAGATTGTCTTTTTAAAAACGAATGCAATGTTTGTAAAATATATCATATAGAGGTCAAATACCTCGCGATGTAATCAACGGTTATGAATCGTTTATAATCGATATGGACTTCGTCCGGATGGATTAGGATGGGTCGCTTCAATTATTACCGAAAATAACTTTGCAATCTCTTTCCAAATTAGCTAATTTTGTCGCAGCTTCAGCAAATCAATTTCGAATGATCATTCGAATGAACCTTATTATAACCTTGATATATAAGTTACCATTCGTCATCGTTACTAAAGAACCGTTTATATCTCACCACACTAGCAGTAAACTTACCAGTAATTTCATTGATCTTTGACTTTCCGAAAAATCATTATATTCATTGAAATCTTATCATGTACTCATCTACATCTTGTAACAAGAATTGCCATACCAATTACCGGGAATTAACAAATCTGTATTGTGAGTCTCGTAACGTTTCCACATCAACGGTTATATGTATCCATATAACATTTATCTCTTAAAACTATGATCTTCCATTCTAAAATTCTGAAAAGCACCCAGTCTGCGAATTAATACTCTGAATTTTGAAAAGATGAATGAAGCAACAAAAACTGTAAACGACCTCAACAGCCAAAAGTTGATGATAAAGAATTGTATGTTGGCAAAGCTCAGAAAAAGTTTAAAACTAAAAAACTGATTGAGCAAACTATGAAGGAGTCTCTGAACAAATCACAAGGACTAAACTTGTACATTAAGAATCCTGATGATTCTGTTTCTGATGAAATCTTTAGCGAATACCTTGCTTCTGAATCCAAACTCTTGCGGACAAATTTTTTTCACCATCCTTTGATATTAGAAATTCCAAGATATCATCGTATCTTTCATTATAAATATCCTCCATATTTCTGAAGATATTTTCATAACTATTCTTATCTGAAATCATTAATCTCTTCGTGCTATCAGTGTTACATCATATAGAAACTGTAAGTTTTTATATTCTGTAAACTTTTGAGCTTAAAATATGAATGTTATTGAAGTAATGTTGGGAACTGATGCATGAGTTAGTATAATATAATGACACTTGATCAACGTGATTATATTACAGTAAGTCATGCTGAGTTTCTAAATGGAACATGATGATTCACAGATTATAACGTCATCATATGTCATGTTACATAACTCTTTCATTCTGATTAACTTATGAACATATCAAGAAAATATATTCTTGATAGTTCTATTCTCAGTGATTCTGGTAATTTAACAAATCAAATCGTGCCTTACAATTTCCTTCTTAGAACAATAACTATTCATTCGAAACTCCATACCTACAAATTCTGGATCATCACTTGATGTGCTTAATCGATAGAAGAGAAAATAGAGCATAAAGCTTCGAAGTGTAAATGGGGGTATAAATTGCAGCAAATAGGAGAGAGCATTAATGTGGATGACAATGACTATAGGAGACAGAAGCAGGGACATCGAAATATAAGTGAAGATATAAAACTCAACAACAACCCAGAAATTTCAAACCGTGGATATTAATATGAATAGCAATATAAAGACACGGTATAATTAAGAATAGTATCACCCAAGGTAATAGTAGAAGTAAACAGATTTTTCTGGTGGAAGATTGAAAAGAAGGATGACAGAAATGATAATTAGGAAAATATCAAGGATTAGAACTGGATTAAGCATTTTCACAATCTTTTGGATGTATGAACTAAGAAAGAAAGTATAGGAATGGTGAAAATAATGGAACGGAAAAAGTTTATTTATAATGGGAATATCAGACAGAGTAATCGAGACAGATCATCGTATTTAATTATAGAGATCTTAATTTTCTTATTCGCCGAATAATCAAATCTTTTAGATTACGAAGATTTTCTCTAAATTCCTTGAATTCCGGAAATCAACCATTACGTCAAAAGTTAAGACGAAACTTTATTTTAATCATTTCACTCTTTTGTGCTAGCTTCACTCGTACCCTTCACAAAAATCAAAATCGTTTTGTTTATATTACTCGATGATGATAAAACTCTAATTTTCAGCATATATGCGTCATGAAACCATATTTATTGTCAGCCATGACAATCCCAATCAAATTTCGGGATGAAATTTCTTTAACGGGTAGGTACTGTGACGATCCGGAAATTTCCGACCAAATTTAAACTTAATCTTATATGATTTCGATACGATAAGCAAAGTCTATAAAGTTGAGTCCTAAAATTTTTGAACTGTTTAAATGGATTCCGACAACCTTTGGTTATTTCCAACGATTCACCAACTATTTTGTGTAAATAAATATAAATAAATAAATATATACAAATATAAATGTAAGTACAATAGTTTGAATTAATAAAGTACATTTTATTCATTTGAATTAAACTGTAAAATAATAAATAAAGTAATTAAGTTATTATCATATGAATATATAAATATACTTATGATATTATTATAAATATATGTTTTCTATAAATAATTATTATTATATTGAAAGGTATAAATGCTAAACATTCAATATATATATATATATATATATATATATATATATATATATATATATATATATATATATATATATATATATATATATATATATATATATATATTACATAACTATTAAATAATACATGATTAATAAATTGTAATACTAATATTTAAGTACAAATTAAAACATAAATGTTATATTAGTATTATTATATTTACTTTAATTATTAATACTAGTATAATATTAATATTAACATTAGTATAATATTGATACATCTAATTCGTTATATCATTATAATTAGTAGTAAAATTATAAATTTAAGTTATTATGATTATTTATTATTATCAATCTTTTTATTAATATTATTAATATCATTAGAATTATTATAGTTATAACTATGAGAAAATAACACACTTTATTATTAATATCATTATTATCATTTTTATGATAAATAGTAACATTATTATTATTATTATTATTATTATTATTATTATTATTATTATTATCATTAATATAATAATAATAATAATAATAATAATAATAATAATTATTATTATTATTATTATTATTATTATTATTATTATTATTATTATTATTATTATTATTATTATTATTATTATTATTATTATTATTATTATTATTATTTTAATATACTCCCTCCGTCCAACCACAAGTGTCCACATTTCCATTTTGGGATGTCCCATTTCAAGTGTCCACTTTGTGTTTCAACCAATGAGAAGAGGTTATTCTGGAGAGAGAAGATTTCTGATTGGTTGAGAATGAAGTTAGTGGAATTTCCTAAAACTGTGTTCAAAAAGTAAGTGGACACTTGTAGTGGGATGGAGGTAGTATTTATTAATCATTAATATTAGTTTAATTATATAAAATGGAGAACTTGTATGATTCTGTTAGGGGTATCGATCAACCTACTTTATATTATCAATCCTGTCTCCAATTTGATTAAAAGTCGTAGAGAATTATCAGATACTTCCAAAATTCTGCTTCAAGTCCCTTTCACCTTTTATTTTTACTTCCTGAATGATTTTTAAAAGCTAAATATTCGAATGGTGTATAAGGAGCGATCAATTTAGTTGTTAAAAGAAATCATTTTAACTTTCCTTCTTCATTACCAACTACAAGCATCAATAACAGTTATTTAATTAATGAATTTTCAGAAAAATTTTAGAACACAAGTCCGGTACCTCTGTTCTTGCTACTTTATAACCATATTTCGATTTTGAACGAAATTTCAAAATGTATTAATGCAATCTTGTTAGGAATCCTTCACTCAAACTCTCTGTAAAATCTCAAGTTCCAACTCTTTCTAACGAATTCCAATTTCGAAGTCAAACTTTTGGTTTTTGAAAGTCAAACTTTATTCTTCAATCAAATTCGTGTTACTCGTTTCGATTCAAGTTAAATTGACGATTCCAATAGTTTCTGTGAGTGATTTGGAAAATATTTCATGAAGAAATCGATATCTAAAAACATCTAAAACTCGATTTTGGTGTTTCTTTTTTTTCTTTTTTTTTTTGCGAACAGCAGGAGCACTCTGAAATTTTTTTTTTAATTTTTTTTAACAACCTTTCTAGTTTCTTGTGTGATTACAAGTCTTAAATGTTCACCATTTAAAAGTAAATTTTTTTTGTTTACAATCAGCGACAATGAAATGTCCCGTTCATATTGATTATAAACGTTCCATATTAATTGATTTCGTCGCGAGGTTTTGACCTCTATATGAGACGTTTTTCAAAGACTGCATTCATTTTTAAAACAACCATAACCTTTATTTTATCGATAAAGGTTTAAAAAGCATTACGTAGATTATCAAATAATGATAATCTAAAATATACCGTTTACACATGACAATTACATAATGGTTTACAATAAGAATATATTACATCAAAAATAAGTTTCTTGAATGCAGTTTTTACATAATATCATACAAGCATGGACTCCAAATCTTGTCCTTATTTTAGTATGCAACAGCGGAAGCTCTTAATAATCACCCGAGAATAAACATGCTTAAAACATCAACAAAAATGTTGGTGAATTATAGGTTTAACCTATATATTATCAAATCATAATAATAGACCATAAGATTTCATATTTCAATACATCTCATACATAGAGATAAAAATCATTCATACGGTGAACACCTGGTAACCGACATTAACAAGATGCATATAGAATATCCCCATCATTTCGGGACACCCATCAGACATGATAAAATCAAAGTACTAAAGCATTCCAAATTCCAGAATGGGGCTTGTTGGGTCCGATAGATCTATCTTTAGGATTCGCGTAAATTTGGGGGTCTGTTCCCAAATTTTTAGGCTACCAAGCTAAAAGGGGCATATTCGGCTTCGATCATTCACCCATATAATGTAGTTTCATTTACTTGTATCTATTTCGTAAAACATTTATAAAGTTGCATGTATTCTCATCCCAAAATATTAGATTTTAAAAGTGGGACTATAACTCACTTTCACAGATTTTTACTTCGTCGGGAAGTAAGACTTGGCCACTGGTCGATTCAGAACCTATAACAAATATGTACATATATATCAAAGTATGTTCAAAATATATTTACAACATTTTTAATACGTTTTACTGTTTTAAGTTTATTAAGTCAGCTGTCCTCGTTAGTAACCTACATCTAGTTGTCCATAGTTAGATGTACAGAAATAAATCAATATATATTATCTTGAATCAATCCACGACCCAATGTATACATGTCTCAGGCTAGATCACAACTCAAAGTATATATATATTTGGAATCAACCTCAACCCTGTATAGCTAACTCCAACATTACTGCATATAGAGTGTCTATGGTTGTTCAAAATAACATATATACATGGGTCGATATGATATGTCAAAACATTTGCATACGTGTCTATGTTATCCCAAGATTACATAATATATTATAATACATGTATAATACAATATGAGTTAGCTAGGATATGATTAATATAGATTTGTTACCAATTTTCACGTAGCTACAACAAGCAAAAATATCCAATATTGTTTTACCCATAACTTCTTCGTTTTAAATCCGTTTTGAGTGAATCCAATTGCTATAGTTTCATATTGAACTTAAGTTTATGAATATATACAGAAAAAGTATAAGTTTATAGTCGGAAGTATAGGTTACAAGTCGTTTTTTTAAAGGTAGTCATTTCAGTCGAAAGAACGACGTCTAGATGACCATTTTAGAAAATATACTTCCACTATGAGTTTAACCATGATTTTTGGATATAGTTTCATGTTCATAAGAAAAATCATTTTCCCAGAAGAACAACTTTTAAATCAAAGTTTAACATAGTGTTTAATTAACTAACCCAAAACAGCCCGCGGTATTACTACGACGGCGTATATCCAGTTTTACGGTGTTTTTCGTGTTTTCATGTTTTAAATCATTAAGTTAGCATATCATATAGATATAGAACATGTGTTTAGTTGATTTTAAAAGTCAAGTTAGAAGGATTAACTTTTGTTTGTGAACAAGTTTAGAATTAACTAAACTATGTTCTAGTGATTACGAGTTTAAACCTTCGAATAAGATATTTTTATATATATTAATCGAATGATGTTATGAACATCATTACTACCGCAAGTTTATTAGGTAAACCTACTGGAAGTGACAAGAAATGATCTAGCTTCAAAGGATCTTGGATGGCTTGAAAGTTCTTGAAGTAGGATCATGACACAAAACAAGTTCAAGTAAGATTTTTACTCGAATTAAGATAGTTTATAGTTATAGAAATTGAATCAAAGTTTGAATATGAATATTACCTTGAATAATAAAGATAACCTACTATAAATAACAAAGGTTTCTTGATCATAGATGATTACTTGGAATGGATTAGAAAGCTTGGAAGTAAACTAGTAAACTTGAAAGGATTCTCGAAGTGTTCTTGAAGTGTTCTTCCTAAGATGATTATAGCTTGATTCTTGAAGTAATTTTTGATGAAGATGATGATTAGCTACTGGAAAAATTCATTCATAAGTGTGTGTGTGTGTGTTGAGAGAGAATTAGAAAGAGAATTGGAAGTGAAATGGAGTGAATGATGAGTGGTAAGTGGTGAGTGGTGAATGAGGTTAAAAGGAGTTCTTATTAGTTGACTAGTTCATGGTAGAAGTTAAAATTGATTAGTCATGCATAACATAATCAAGAGTGGAATCCCATACTAGTTCCTATTGATATATACCCATAGTAAGTACATCTAGAAGCTGTGTATAATACGGGTATGAATACGACTAGAATTCTTGATGAAAAAAGAATGGGAATGTAACTGTAACCATTTTCGTTAAGTATGAGTGTTTTGATATATGTCTTGAAGTCTTCAAAAATTAAATTAATACATCTAAATACACTACATGTATATACATTTTAACTGAGTCGTTAAGTCATCGTTAGTCGTTACATGTAAGTATTGTTTTGAAACCTTTAAGTTAACAATCTCATTTAATGTTGTTAACCCATTGTTTATTCTATCTAATGAGATGTTAAATTACTATATTATCATGATATTATGATATATTAATATATCTAAATATGATATATATACATTTAAATGTCGTTACAATGATAATCGTTACATATATGCCTCGTTTCGAAATCCTTAAGTTAGTAGTCTTGTTTTTACATATGTAGTTCATTGTTAATATACTTAATGATGTGTTTACTTATCATAATACCATGTTAACTATATATATATATATATATATATATATATATATATATATATGACATCATATAGTTTTTACAAGTTTTAACGTTCGTGAATCACCGGTCAACTTGGGTGGTCAATTGTCTATATAAAACCTATTTCAATTAATCAAATCTTAACAAGTTTGATTGCTTAACATGTTGGAAACACTTAATTATATAAATATAAATTTCATTTAATATATATAAATTTCATTTAGGAAGGTATATACCCTGTTCCCATTTCTATTATTATTATTATTATTATTATTATTATTATTATTATTATTATTATTATTATTATTATTATTATTATTATTATTATTATTATTATTATTATTATTATTACACTTATCATTATTGTTATTATTATTAGAATTACTAGTGTTATTATTCAATGTTATTATTATCATTATTATTAACTTGGTTATTATTAAAAGAATAAGTATTTTTAGTAAAATTTTAGAATTTTTAGTATTATTAATAAAGGAACTTCCATGAACACTATGACTACGATTATTATTATTATTACCATGAAAATAATACAAACTATATCATTAATATAAGTACTTGCATCATTTCATAAATTATTAGTATCATTAACATAGGTATTATTATTATTATTATTATCATTATTATTATTAATATTACAAAGTATCGTTAATAAACTTACCAGTTAAACATTAATATTAGTAATACTGTATGATTACTAAAAATTTCTATTAAAACTATTAAAAATTACTATTATTATTAAAAGTACTATTTTTACTAAAACTATCATATTTATCGTTATCAGTATTATCTACATCATTAATATTAAAATAATTACGATTAAGAAAATAAGAGTTTTAATGACGTTATTAAAGTTATAAGCATAAAATTTTTTATATATAGATATATATTAATACACATAACTTAACTATATCTATATATAAAAGGAACTTATATAAATAATGAAACTTATTAATCTACTATATATAAATTACATCAACAATAACAATATATATACTTGTTCGATTACAATTATGTGTATTAATATATATATATATATTTATATATATATATATATATATATATATATATATATATATATATATATAAATGATATAGGTTCGTGAATCCGAGGCCAACTCTGCATTGTTCAATATCGTCATATGTATTTTTACTACAAAATACAATATAGTGAGTTTCATTACGCCCTTTTTAAATGCTTTTGCAATATATATTTTTGGGACTGAGAATACATGCGCTTTTATAAATGTTTTACGAAATAGACACAAGTAATCAAAACTACATTATATGGTTGAATGATCGAAGCCGAATATGCCCCTTTTGCATGGTAGCCTAAGAATTAGTAAACCGATCTACTAATTGACGTGAATCCTAAAGATAGATCTATTGGGCCTAACAAACCCCATCCAAAGTACCAGATGCTTTAGTACTTCGATGTTGTTTTATCATGTCTGATGGATGTCCCGGAATGATAGGGGATATTCTTATATGCATCTTGTTAATGTCGGTTACCAGGTGTTCAATCCATATGAATGATTTTTGTCTCTATGCATGGGACGTATATTTATGAGAAATGAAAATGAAAATCTTGTGGTCTATTAAATTAATGGAAATGATTATTTATGTTAAACTAATGAACTCACCAACCTTTTGGTTGACACTTTAAAGCATGTTTATTCTCAGGTATGAAGGAAATCTTCCGATGTGCATTTGCTCATTTTAGAGATATTACTTGGAGTCATTCATGACATATTTCAAAAGATGTTGCATTCAAGTCGTTGAGTTCATCAAGATTATTAATAAGTCAATTACAGTTAAATATATTATGAAATGGTATGCATGCCGTCAACTTTCGATGAAATGAAAGTTTGACTTTTAAAAACAAATACAATGTTTGTAAAATGTATCATATAGAGGTCAAGTACCTCGCGATGCAACCAAATGTAATGTATTCGTCCAGATGGATTAGGACGGGTCGTTATAAGTTTGCAGTCCATCGTTAGTAATCTACAACTAATTGTCCATAGCTAATAGTACAGAAATAAATCAATATATATTATCTCGAATCAATCCACGACCCAGTGTATACAAGTCTCAGGTTAGATCACAACTCAAAGTATATATATTTTGGAATCAACATCAACCCTGTATAGTGAACTCTAGCATTACAGCATATAGAGTGTCTATGGTTGTTCCAAATAATATATATAAATGACGTCGATATGATATGTCAAAACATTGTATACGTGTCTATGGTCTATCAAGATTACATAATATGTTAGAGTAAATGTATAATACAATATAAGTTAATTAAGTTATGGTTAGAATAGATTTGTTACAAATTTTACGTAACTACAACAAGCAAAAATATCCAATTTTATTTTACCCGTAACTTCTTCATTTTAAATCCGTTTTGAGCGATTGAAGTTGCTATTGTTTCATAATGAACTGAAATTTATGAAACTAAACATAAAAAGTATAAGTTTACAGTCGGAAATACAGGTTACAAGTCATTTTTATAAGAGGTAGTCATTTCAGTCGAAAGAACGACGTCTTGATGACCATTTTGAAAAACATACTTCCACTTTGAATTTAGCCATGATTTTTGGATATAGTTTCATGTTCATAAGAAAAATCATTTTCCCAGAAGGAAAACTTTTAATTCAAAGTTTATCATAGTTTTTAATTATCTAACCCAAAACAGCCCCCGGTTTCACTACAACGGCGTATGTCCAGTTTTACGGTGTTTTTCATGTTTCCAGGTTTTAAATCATTAAGTTAGCATATCATAAAGATATAGAACATGTGTTTAGTTGATTTTAAAATTTAAGTTAGAAGGATTAACTTTGTTTGCGAATAAGTTTAGAATTAACTAAACTATGTTCTAGTGATTACATGTTCAAATCTTCGAATAAGATAGTTATATATTTATGAGTTGAATGATGTTATGAACATCATTACTACCTCAAATATAGTAGGTAAACCTACTGGAAATGGCAAAAATAATCTTGAGCTTGAATGGATCTTTGATTGCATGGAAGTTCTTGAAGCAGAATCATGACACGAAAATAATTTCAAGTAAGATAATTACGCGAATTAAGATAGTTTATAGTTATAGAAATCGAATCAAAGTTTGAATATGAGTATTTTCTTGATTTAGAAAGATAACCTACTGTAAATAACAAAGATTTCTTGAGATTGGATGATCACTTGAAATGGATTTGCAAGATTGGAAGTAAACTGGCAAACTTGAAAGGATTTTTGAAGTGTTCTTGAAGTGTTTTTCCTATGATGATTATAGATTGATTCTTAAAGTAATATTTGATGAAGATGATGATTAGTTTACTGGATTTTTCATTCGTTAGAGTGTGTGTGTTTAGAGAGAATTAGAAAGGGAATTGGAAGTGAAATGGAGTGGGTGGTGAGTGGTGAAGGGTGAGTGGGGTTAAAAGGAGTTCTTGTTTTTGTTTCCTTGCTCATAAGTCATGCTAGTTATCTAATTGTTGGTTCCACATGTTTGTTGATTATCTAAGGCTGCTAAGAGCTGGATTATTATGTATATATACCAATAGTATATACGTCTAGGAGTTGGGTATTGTACGAGTACAAAAACGGTTGCATACGAGTAGAATTGTTGATGAAAATGAATGAAAATGCAACTATAAGCATTTTTGTTAAGTAGAAGTACTTTGATATGTGTCTTGAAGTCTTTCAAAAGTGTACTAATACTTCTTAATATACTACATGTATATACAATTTAACTGAGTCGTTAAGTCATCGTTAGTCGTTACATGTAAGTGTTGTTTTGAAACCTTTAAGTTAACGATCTCATTTAATGTTGTTAACCCATTGTTATTATATCTAATGAGATGTTAAATTATTACATTATCATGATATTATGATTTATGAATATATCTTAATATGATATATATATATATACATTAAAAATGTCGTTACAACGATAATCGTTAAATATATGCCTCGTTTCGAAATTCTTAAGTTAGTAGTCTTGTTTTACATATGTAGTTCATTGTTAACATACATAATGATATATATAATTATCATTTCATCATGTTAAACATATATATATCAATATCTTAATATGATTCATATGTATTTAGTAAGACGTTGTTATAACAAAAATCGTTATATATATCGTTTTGAGTTTCTTAATTCAATAGTCTCATTTTTATGTATATAACTCATTGTTAATATACTTAGTGAGATACTTACTTATCAAAATCTCATGTTAACTATATATATATATATATATATATATATATATATATATATATATATATATATATATATATATATATATATATATATATATATATATATATATATATATATATATATATATATATATATATATATATATATATATATATATATATATATATATATATATATATATGTATATATATATATATATATATATCAACATGTAGTTTTTACAACCTTTTAACGTTCGTGAATCGATGGTCAACTTGGGGGTCAATTGTCTACATGAAACTCATTTCAAATAATCAAGTCTTAACAAGTTTGATTGCTTAACATGTTGGAAACATTTAATCATGCAAATAGAGTTTTCAATTAATATATAGACATGGAAAAGTTCGGGTCACAACAGTACCTACCCGTTAAATAAATTTCGTCCCAAAATTTTAAGCTGTAGAAGGTGTTGACGCATCTTCTGGAAATAGGTGAGGGTATTTCAGCTTCATCTGATCTTCACATTCCCAGGAGAACTCTGGTCCTCTACGAGCATTCCATCGAACCTTAACAATTGGTATTTTATTTTACTTAAGTCTTTTAACCTCACGATCCATTATTTCGATGAGTTCTTCAATGAATTGAAGTTTTTCATTGATTTGGATTTCGTCTAACAGAATGGTGAGATCTTCTTTAGCAAAATATTTCTTCAGATTCAAGACATGAAAAGTGTTATGTACCTCAGCGAGTTGTTGAGGTAGATCAAGTCGGTAAGCTATTGGTCCGACACGATCAATAATCTTGAATGGTCCAATATATCTTGGATTTAATTTCCCCCGTTTACCAAATCGAACAACGCCTTTCCAAGGTGAAACCTTAAGCATGACCATCTCTCCAATTTCAAATTCTATATCTTTTCTTTTAATCTCTGCGTAGCTCTTTTGTCGACTTTGGGCGATTTTCAATCGTTTTTGAATTTGGATGATTTTCTCGGTAGTTTCTTGGATTATCTCTGGACCCTTAATTTGTCTATCCCCCACTTCACTCCAACAAATCAGAGATCTGCACTTTCTACCATAAAGTGCCTCAAACGGTGCCATCTCAATACTCAAGTGGTAACTGTTGTTGTAGGAAAACTCTGCTAACGGTGGATGTCGATCTCAACTGTTTCCAAAATCAATAACACATGCTCGTAGCATGTCTTCAAGCGTTTATATCGTACTTTCGCTCTGTCCATCAGTTTGTGGATGATATGCAGTACTCATATCTAGATGAGTTCCCAATGCTTGCTGTAATGTCTGCCAAAACCTTGAAACAAATCTGCCATCCCTATCAGAGATAATAGAGATTGGTATTCCATGTCTGGAGGCAACTTCCTTCAAATATAATCACGCCAACTTCTCCATTTTATCATCTTCTCTCATTGGCAGAAAGTGTGCTGACTTGGTGAGACGATCGACTATTACCCAAATAGTATCATAACCACTTGCAGTTCTTGGCAATTTAGTAATGAAATCCATGGTAATGTTTTCCCATTTCCATTCCGGGATTTCAGGTTGTTGAAGTAGACCTGATAGTTTCTGATGTTCAGCTTTGACCTTAGAACACGTCAAACATTCTTCTACGTATTTAGCAATATCGGCTTTCATACCCGGCCACCAAAAGTGTTTCTTGAGATCTTTGTACATCTTTCCCGCTCCGAGATGTATTGAATATCTGGTTTTATGTGCTTCCTTAAGTACCATTTCTCTCACATCTCCAAACTTTGGTACCCAAATTCTTTCAGCCCTATATCGGGTTCAGTCTTCCTGAATATTAAGATGTTTTTCCGATCCTTTAGGTATTTCATTCTTCAAATTTCCTTCTTTTAAAACTCCCTGCTGCGCCTCCTTTATTTGAGTAGTAAGGTTAGTACGAATAATTATATTCATAGCTTTTACCTGCATAGGTGCTCTTTCGTTTCTACTCAAAGCGTCGGCTATCACATTCGCCTTCCCCGGGTGGTAACGAATCTCAAAGTCGTAATCATTTAACAATTCAATCCACCTACCCTGCCTCATGTTTAGTTGTTTCTGATTAAATATGTGTTGGAGACTTTTGTGATCGGTATATATAATACTTTTGACTCCATATAAGTAGTGCCTACAAGTCTTTAATGCAAAAACAACAGCGCCCAATTCCAAATCATGAGTCGTATAATTTTGCTCTTGAATCTTCAATTGTCTGGACGCATAAGCAATTACCTTCGTTCGTTGCATTAATACACAATCGAGGCCTTGCTTTGAGGCTTCACAATATATCACAAAATCATCATTCCCTTTAGGAAATGACAATATAGGTGCCGTAGTTAACTTTTTCTTCAATAATTGAAATGCCTTCTCCCGCTTATCCTTCCATTCAAATTTCTTCCATTTATGCGTTAATGCAGTCAAGGGTTTCGCTATTTTGGAAAAATCTTGGATGAACCTTCTGTAGTAACCAGCCAGTCCTAAAAATTAGCGTATATGCTTCGGAGTTTTCGGGGTTTCCCACTTTTCAACGGTTTCAATCTTTGCCGGATCCACTTGAATACCTTCTTTGTTCACTATGTGACCGTGGAATTGAACTTCTTCCAACCAAAATGAACACTTTGAAAACTTAGCGTACAATTTTTCTTTCCTCAACAACTCTAGCACTTTTCTCAAATGTTCTTCATGCTCTTGATCATTCTTTAAGTAAATAAGTATGTCATCGATGAATACAATGATAAACTTGTCAAGGTATGGTCCACACACTCGATTCACGAGGTCCATGAACATAGCTGGTGCGTTAGTCAACCCAAACTGCATAACCATAAATTCATAATGACCGTAACGCGTTCTGAAAGCAGTCTTCGGAATATCATCCTCCTTCACCCGCATTTGATGGTACCCAGAACGTAAGTCAATCTTCGAATAAACTGACGAGCCTTGTAGTTGATCAAATAAGTCGTCGATTCTCGGTCGTGGGTAACGGTTCTTAATGGTAAGTTTGTTCAACTCTCGGTAGTTGATACACAACCTGAATGTACCATCCTTCTTTTTGACAAATAAAAAAGAGCTCCCCATGGTGATGTGCTTGGTGGAATGAAACCACGCTCTAAAAGTTCTTGTAAATGGCTTTGGAGTTCCTTCATTTTGCTAGGTGCGAGTCTGTATGGAGCACGGGCTATTGGTGCAGCTCCCGGTACAAGATCTATTTGAAATTCGACAGATCGGTGTGGAGGTAGTCCCGATAATTCTTTCAGAAATACATCGGGAAATTCTTTTGCGACGGGAACATCATTGATGCTCTTTTCTTCAGTTTGTACTTTCTCGACGTGTGCTAGAACAGCATAGCAACCCTTTCTTATCAGCTTTTGCGGCTTCAAATTACTAATAAGATGTAGCTTCGCGTTGCGCTTTTCTCCGTACACCATTAAGGGTTTTCCTTCTTCTCGTACAATGTGAATTGCATTTTTGTAACATACGATCTCTGCCCTCTAATTTTTCAACCAGTCCATGCCAATTATCACATCAAAACTCCCTAACTCTACTGGTATCAAGTCAATCTTAAACGTTTTGCTAACCAGTTTAATTTCTCGATTCCGACATATTTTATCTGCTGAAATTAATTTACCATTTGCTAATTCGAGTAAAAATTTATTATTCATCGGCGTCAATGGACCACTTAATTTAGCACAAAAATCTCTACTCATATGGCTTCTATCCGCACCCGAATCAAATAAAACATAAGCAGGTTTTTCATCGATAAGAAACGTACCTGTAACAAGCTCCGGGTCTTCCCGCGCTTCTTCTGTATTAATGTTAAAAACTCTTTCACGGCTTTGTCCATTATTGTTTCCCTGGTTTGGGCACGTAGTTTTGTAGTGGCCCTTCTTCCCGCATCCATAACAAATAATGTGGGCATTACTTGTTCCTTTACCCACTGGTCCATAAACTTCGCACTTCGTTGCATCGTGACCCTTTCTATTACATTTGATGCATGATGCCGAACAAAAAGTAGTTGGATGGTACCCTTCATACCTTAGGCACGGAATTTTCTGATTTAGATTACCAATATTGTTATTGAGATTGTTGTTGGGATTATTGTTGTTGCGGTTGGTATTGTTGTTGGGACGATTGTTGTAGTTGTTGTTGTTGGGATGGTTTTTGTTGCATTTGTTGTTGCGGAAAATGGTGCGGTTGTGGTTGTAATTGTGGTGTTAAATGTTGAAGCGATAGTTAATGTTGTTGTGTTGGTGACTCTTGTCACTGTTTTCTTCCCACTTTCTCTTGATTTGTTTCGTGTTGGCCTCTTCGGCTGCCAGTTCTTTAATCCTTCCCTCAATCTGATTTATGAGTTTGTGAGCCATTCGACTTGCCTTTTGTATAGAGGCGGGCTCGTGTGAACTCACATCTTCTTGAATCCTTTCTGGTAACCCTTTTACAAATGCGTCAATCTTCTCCTCTTCATCTTCGAACGCTCTTGGACACAAAAGGCACAACTCTTTGAATTGTTGTTCGTACGTGGTAATTTCAAAACCTTGCGTTCGTAATCCTCTAAGCTCTACCTTGAGCTTATTGACCTCGTTTCTGGGACGGTACTGCTCGTTCATCAAGTGCTTGAATGCTGACCACGGTAGTGCGTAAGCATCATCTTATCTCACCTGCTCGAGATAGGTGTTCCACCATGTTAACGCAGTACCTGTGAAGGTATGCGTAGCGTACTTTACTCTGTCTTCTTCAGTACATTTACTTATGGTAAACACCGATTCAACCTTTTCGGTCCACCGTTTTAATCCCATTGGACCCTCGGTTCCATCGAATTCCAAAGGTTTACAGGCAGTGAATTCTTTGTAGGAGCATCCTACACGATCTCTTGGGGAATTAGTTCCACTGCTAGAACTAGACTTATTGTTGTTATTTTGCATTGCGGCCTGCACTGCGGCTATGTTCGCAGCAAGGAAAATACGGAAGTCTTCCTCACTCATGTTCAAGTTCTGACGAGTCGTCGGTACCATTTCCTTCAAAAATAGCCAAAAGAATTGAGTTAATCATATAGAATTTAAGAGTAGTCAATAGTATTTCGTAGCATAATATGAAATTATTTATAAAAGCTTTTTCTTCATATTAACGTTTTATAGTTTTAATTCGGGTAGTACCTACCCGTTAAGTTCATACTTAGTAGCTACTATACAATTCAACTACTACGATTCTATATGAAAAACTAAATACAAATAATATTTCGCGTTCAAACTTTTATACAATATTTTACAAACTTACAATACAGTTATTTTACATATAGCATGAAATATAGCATACAATAACTTTGATACAAGGCAGTTGTGAAGTCAATTCTGAAATGTCCCGTTCATATTGATTATAAACGTTCCATATTAATTGATTTCGTTGCGAGGTTTTGACCTCTATATGAGACGTTTTTCAAAGACTGCATTCATTTTTAAAACAACCATAACCTTTATTTTATCAATAAAGGTTTCAAAAGCATTACGTAGATTATCAAATAATGATAATCTAAAATATACTGTTTACACACGACCATTACATAATGGTTTTAAATAGAAATATATTACATCGACATATGTTTCTTGAATGCAGTTTTTACATAAGATCATACAAACATGGAGTCCAAATCTTGTCCTTATTTTAGTATGCAACAGCGGAAGCTCTTAATATTCACCTGAGAATAAACATGCTTTAAACGTCAACAAAAATGTTGGTGAGTTATAGGTTTAACCTATATATATCAAATCGTAACAATAGACCACAAGATTTCATATTTCAATATGCATCCCATACATAGAGATAAAAATCATTCATATGGTGAACACCTGGTAACCGACATTAACAAGATGCATATATAAGAATATCCTCATCATTCCGGGACACCCTTCGGATATGATATAAATTTCGAAGTACTAAAGCATCCGGTACTTTGGATGGGGTTTGTTAGGCCCAATAGATCTATCTTTAGGATTCGCCTCAATTAGGGTGTCTGTTCCCTAATTCTTAGATTACCAGACTTAATAAAAAGGGGCATATTCGATTTCGATAATTCAACTATAGAATGTAGTTTCACGTATTTGTGTCTATTTTGTAAATCATTTATAAAACCCGCATGTATTCTCATCCCAAAAATATTAGATTTTAAAAGTGGGATTATAACTCACTTTCACAGATTTTTACTTCGTCGGGAAGTAAGACTTGGCCACTGGTCGATTCACGAACCTATAACAAATATGTACATATATATCAAAGTATATTCAAAATATATTAACAACACTTTGAATACATTTTGATGTTTTAAGTTTATTAAGTCAGCTGTCCTCGTTAGTAACCTACAACTAGTTGTCCAACGTTAGATGTACAGAAACAAATTGATATATATTATCTTGAATCAATCCACGACCCAGTGTATACACATCTCAGGCTAGATCACAACTCAAAGTATATATATTTTTGGAATCAACCTCAACCCTGTATAGCTAACTCCCACATTACTGCATATAGAGTGTCTATGGTTGTTCCAAATAATATATACACATGGGTCGATATGATATGTCAAAACATTTGCATACGTGTCTATGGTATCCCAAGATTACATAATATATTAGAATACATGTATAATACAATATAAGTTAGCTAGGATATGATTAATATAGATTTGTTACCAATTTTC
Source organism: Rutidosis leptorrhynchoides (assembly GCF_046630445.1). Lineage (NCBI taxonomy): Eukaryota > Viridiplantae > Streptophyta > Magnoliopsida > Asterales > Asteraceae > Rutidosis > Rutidosis leptorrhynchoides. Next base: position 172,504,538 of record NC_092342.1, on the reverse strand, counting down.
ACGTTGCTACAACAAGAAAAATTATCCAATCTTGTTTTACCATAACTTCTTCATTTTAAATCCGTTTTGAGTGAATCAAATTGCTATGGTTTCATATTGAACTCTATTTTATGAATCTAAATAGAAAAAGTATAGTTTTAGAGTCGGAAATATAAGTTACAAGTCATTTTTGTAAAGGTAGTCATTTCAGTCAAAAGAACGACGTCTAGATGACCATTTTACAAAACATACTTCCACTTTGAGTTTAACCATGATTTTTGGATATAGTTTATGTTCATAAGAAAAATCATTTTCCCAGAAGAACAACTTTTAAATCAAAGTTTATCATAGTTTTTAATTAACTAACCCAAAACAGCCCGCGGTGTTACTACGACGGCGTATGTCCGGTTTTACAGTGTTCTTCGTGTTTCCAGGTTTTAAATCATTAAGTTAGCATATCATATAGATATAGAACATGTGTTTAGTTGATTTTAAAAGTCAAGTTAGAAGGATTAACCTTTGTTTGCGAACAAGTTTAGAATTAACTAAACTATGTTCTAGTGATTACAAATTTAAACCTTCGAATAAGATAGCTTTATATGTATGAATCGAATGATGTTATGAACATCATTACTACCTCAAGTTTTCTGGATAAAGTTACTGGAAATGAGAAAAATGGATCTAGATTCAAAGGATCCTTGGATGGCTTGAAAGTTCTTGAAACAGAATCATGACACGAAAACAAGTTCAAGTAAGATTTCCACTCGAAATAAGATTGTTATAGTTATAGAAATTGAATCAAAGTTTGAATATGAGTATTACCTTGTATTAGAAAGATATCTTACTGTAAATAATAAAGATTTCTTGAGGTTGGATGATCACTCTACAAGATTGGAAGTAAGCTAGCAAACTTGGAAGTATTCTTGATTTTATGAAACTAGAACTTGTAGAATTTATGAAGAACACTTAGACCTTGAAGATAGAACTTGAGAGAGATTAATTAGATGAATAAAATTGAAGAATGAAAGTGTTTTTAGGTGTTTTTGGTTGTTGGTATATGGATTAGATATAAAGGATGTGTAATTTTGTTTACATGTAAATAAGTCATGAATGATTACTCATATTTTTGTAATTTTATGAGATATTTCATGCTAGTTGCCAAATGATGGTTCCCACATGTGTTAGATGACTTGAACAGAATGCTAAGACCTGATCATTTGAGTGTATATACCAATAATACATACATCTAAAAGCTGTGTATTGTACGAGTACGAATACGGGTGCATACGAGTAGAATTATTGATGAAACTGAACGAGGATGTAATTGTAAGCATTTTTGTTAAGTAGAAGTATTTTGATAAGTGTCTTGAAGTCTTTAAAAAGTGTATGAATACATATTAAAACACTACATGTATATACATTTTAACTGAGTCGTTAAGTCATCGTTAGTCGTTAGATGTAAGTGTTGTTTTGAAACCTTTAGGTTAACGATCTTGTTAAATGTTGTTAACCCATTGTTTATTAAATCAAATGAGATGTTAAATTATTACATTATCATGATATCATGATGTATTAATATATCTTAATATGATATATATATACATTAAATGTCGTTACAACGATAATCGTTACATATATGTCTCGTTTCAAAATCATTAAGTTAGTAGTCTTGTTTTTACATATGTAGTTCATTGTTAATATACTTAATGATATATTTACTTATCATAATATCATGTTAACTATATATATATCCATATATATGTCATCATATAGTTTTTACAAGCTTTAACGTTCGTGAATTGCCGGTCAACTTGGGTGGTCAATTGTCTATATGAAACCTATTTCAATTAATCAAGTCTTAATAAGTTTGATTGCTTAACATGTTGGAAACATTTAATCATGTAAATATCAATTTCATTTAATATATAAAAACATGGAAAAGTTCGGGTCACTACAGTACCTACCCGTTAAATAAATTTCGTCCCGAAATTTTAAGCTGTTGAAAGTGTTGACGAATCTTCTGGAAATAGATGCGGGTATTTCTTCTTCATCTGATCTTCATGCTCCCAGGTGAACTCGGGTCCTCTATGAGCATTCCATCGAACCTTAACAATCGGTATCTTGTTTTGTTTAAGTCTCTTAACCTCAAGATCCATTATTTCGACGGGTTCTTCAATGAATTGAAGTTTTTCATTGATTTGGATTTTGTCCAACGGAATAGTGAGATCTTCTTTAGCAAAACAGTTCTTCAAATTCGAGACGTGGAAAGTGTTATGTACATTCGCAAGTTGTTGAGGTAACTCAAGTCGGTAAGCTACTGGTCCGACACGATCAATAATCTTGAATGGTCCAATATACCTTGGATTTAATTTCCCCCGTTTACCAAATCGAACAACACCTTTCCAAGGTGCAACCTTAAGCATGACCATTTCTCCAATTTCAAATTCTATGTCTTTTCTTTTAATGTCGGCGTAGCTCTTTTGTCGACTTTGGGTGATTTTCAACCGTTGTTGAATTTGGATGATCTTCTCGGTAGTTTCTTGTATTATCTCTGGACCCGTAATCTATCTATCCCCCACTTCACTCCAACAAATTGGAGACCTGCACTTTCTACCATAAAGTGCTTCAAACGGCGCCATCTCAATGCTTGAATAATAGCTGTTGTTGTAGGAAAATTCTGCTAACGGTAGATGTCGATCCCAACTGTTTTTGAAATCAATAACACATGCTCGTAGCATGTCTTCAAGCGTTTGTATCGTCCTTTCGCTCTTCCCATTAGTTTGTGGATGATAGGCAGTACTCATGTCTAGACGAGTTCCTAATGCTTGCTGTAATGTCTGCCAGAATCTTGAAATAAATCTGCCATCCCTATCAGAGATAATAGAGATTGGTATTCCATGTATGGAGACAACTTCCTTCAAATACAGTCGTGCTAACTTCTCCATCTTGTCATCTTCTCTTATTGGCAGAAAGTGTGCTGACTTGGTGAGACGATCAACTATTACTCAAATAGTATCATAACCACTTGCAGTCCTTGGCAATTTAGTAATGAAATCCATGGTAATATTTTCCCATTTCCATTCCGGGATTTCAGGTTGTTGTAGTAGACCTGATGGTTTCTGATGTTCAGCGTTGACCTTAGAACACATCAAACATTCTCCTACATATTTAGCAATATCGGCTTTCATACCTGCCCACCAAAAATGTTTCTTAAGATCCTTGTACATCTTCCCCGTTCCAGGATGTATTGAGTATCTGGTTTTATGATCTTCTCTAAGTACCATTTCTCTCATATCTCCAAATTTTGGTACACAAATTCTTTCAGCCCTATACCGGGTTCCGTCTTCCCGAATATTACGATGCTTCTCCGATCCTTTGGGTATTTCATCCTTTAAATTTCCCTCTTTTAAAACTCCTTGTTGCGCCTCCTTTATTTGAGTAGTAAGGGTAGTGTGAATCATTATATTCATAGATTTTACTCGAATAGGTTCTCTGTCCTTTCTGCTCAAGGCGTCGGCTACCACATTTGCCTTACCCGGATGGTAACAAATCTCAAAGTTGTAATCATTCAACAATTCAATCCACCTACGCTGCCTCATATTCAGTTGTTTCTGATTAAATATGTGTTGAAGACTTTTGTAGTCGGTATATATAATACTTTTGACCCCATATAAGTAGTGCCTCCAAGTCTTTAATGCAAAAACAACCGCGCCTAATTCCAAATCATGCTTCGTATAATTTTCCTCGTGAATCTTCAATTGTCTAGACGCATAAGCAATCACCTTCGTCCGTTGCATTAATACACAACCGAGGCCTTGCTTTGATGCGTCACAATAAATCACCAAATCATCATTCCCTTCAGGCAATGACAATATAGGTGCCGTATTTAGCTTTTTCTTCAATAATTGAAACGCCTTCTCTTGTTCATCCTTCCATTCAAATTTCTTCCCTTTATGCGTAAATGCAGTCAAGGGTTTTTCTATTTTGGAGAAATCTTGGAAGAATCTTCTGTAGTAACCAGCCAATCCTAAAAATTGACGTATATACTTCAGAGTTTTTGGGGTTTCTTACTTTTCAACGGTTTCGATCTTTGCCGGGTCCACCTGGATACCTTCTTTGTTCACTATGTGACCGAGGAATTGAACTTCTTCCAACCAAAATGTACACTTTGAAAACTTAGCGTACAGTTTTTCTTTCCTCAATACTTCTAGCACTTTTCTCAAATGTTCTTCGTGCTCTTGATCATTCTTTGAGTAAATAAGTATGTCATCGATGAAAACAATACAAAATTGTCAAGATATGGCCCATACACTCGGTTCATAAGGTCCATGAACACTGCTGGTGCGTTAGTCAATCCAAACGGCATAACCATAAACTCGTAATGACCATAACGCGTCCTAAAAGTAGTTTTTGGAATATCATCCTCCTTTACTCGCATTTGATGATATCCAGAACGTAAATCGATCTTCGAATAAACTGACGAGCCTTGTAGTTGATCAAATAAGTCGTCAATTCTCGGCAGTGGATAACGGTTTTTGATGGTAAGTTTGTTCAACTCTCTGTAGTCAATACACAACCTAAATGTACCATCCTTCTTCTTGACAAACAAAACAGGAGCTCCCCATGGTGATGTGCTTGGTCGAATGAAACTACGTTCTAATAGTTCTTGCAGTTGGCTTTGCAGTTCTTTCATCTCGCTGGATGCGAGTCTATAAGGAGCGCGAGCTATCGGTGCAGCTCCTGGTACAAGATCTATTTGAAATTCAACAGATCGATGTGGAGGTAGTCCCGGTAATTCTTTCGGAAATACATCAGGAAATTCTTTTGCGACGGGAACATCATTGATGCTCTTTTCTTTAGTTTGTACTTTCTCGACGTTGCTAGAACAGCATAGCAACCTTTTCTTATTAGTTTTTGTGCCGTTAAATTACTAATAAGATGTAGCTTCGTGTTGCCCTTTTCTCCGTACACCATTAAGGGTTCTCCTTCTTCTCGTACAACGCGAATTGCATTTTTATAACATACGATCTCTGCTTTCACCTTCTTCAGCCAGTCCATGCCAACTATTACATCAAAACTCCCTAACTCTACGGGTATCAAATCAATCTTAAATATTTCCCTACCCAGTTTAATTTCTCGATTCCGGCATATATAATCTGCTGAAATTAATTTACCGTTTGCTAATTCGAGTAAAAATTTACTATCCAACGGCGTCAATGGACAACTTAATTTAGCACAAAAATCTCTACTCATATAGCTTCTATCCGCACCTGAATCAAATAAAACGTAAGCAGATTTATTGTCAATAAGAAACGTACCCGTAACAAGCTCCGGGTCTTCCTGTGCCTCTGCCGCATTAATATTGAAAACTCTTCCACGACCTTGTCCATTCGTGTTCTCCTGTTTCGGGAAATTTCTAATAATGTGGCCCGGTTTTCCACATTTATAACACACTACATTGGCATAACTTGCTCCGACACTACTTGCTCCGCCATTACTCGTTCCGACACCATTTGTTCCTTTCGTTCTGTTAACCCCTGGTCCGTAGACCTCACACATCACCGCGCTATGACCATTTCTTTTACACTTGTTACAAAATTTAGTGCAGAACCCTGAGTGATACTTTTCACACCTTTGGCGTAGCTACTTCTAATTGTTGTTGTTGTTGTTGTTGTTGCGGTTGTTATTGTTGTTGGGATGATTGTTGTAGTTGCTGTTGTTGTTGTTGTTGGGCCGTTTGTTGTAGTTGCGATTGATGTTGCGATTGTTGGGATAGTTGTTGCGATTATTGTTGTAATTGCTGTTGTTGTTGTATTGGTGATTCTTATCACCGTTTTCCTCCCACTTTCTTTTGACTTGCTTCACATTAGCCTCTTCAGCCGCATGTTCTTTAATTCTTTCCTCAATCTGGTTCACTAGTTTGTGAGCCATTCTACATGCCTGTTGTATGGAGGCGGGCTCGTGTGAACTTATATCTTCTTGGATTCTTTCCGGTAATCCTTTCACAAATGCGTCGATATTCTCTTCCTTATCTTCGAACGCTCTCGGACACAATAGGCACAATTCTGTGAATCGTCTTTCGTATGTGGTAATATCAAATCCTTGGATTCGTAACCCTCTAAGTTCTGTCTTGAGCTTATTGACCTCGGTTCTGGGACGGTACTTCTCGTTCATCAAGTGCTTGAATGCTGACCACGGTAGTGCGTAAGCATCATCTTGTCCCAGTTGCTCTTGAACGTACTTCACTTTGTCCTCTTCAGTACACTTACTTATGGCAAACACCAATTCGACCTTCTCGGTCCGTTTCAATCCGATCGGTCCTTCGGTTCCATCAAATTCCAAAGGTTTGCAGGCAGTGAATTCTTTGTAGGTGCATCCTACATGATTTCTTGCGCCGTTAGCTGCATTGCTAGATTCGGAGTTATTGTTGGTATGTAGCGCAGCCTGTACTGCAGCTATGTTTGAAGCAAGAAAAGCACGAAATTCCTCTTCGCTCATATTCATGGTGTGTCGAGTAGTCGGTGCCATTTCCTTCAAAATAGTCAAATGAAACGAGTTAATCATATAGAATATCAAGAGTAGTCAATAGTATTTCATAGCGTAATATGAACTTATTTATAAAAGCTCTTTCTTCATATTAGCGTTTTATACTCTTTAATTCGGGTAGTACCTACCCGTTAAGTTCATACTTAGTAGCTAACAAACCATTTCAACTACTACAATTCTATATGAAAAACTAATCACAAAAAAAAAAAAAATCATATTCAAACCTTTATACAATAACTTGCAAACTTACAATACCGCTTTTTTTTACATATAGCATGAAATATAGCACATTAAACTTTGATACAAAGTAGTTGCGAAGATAATTCTAGTTAATAAATAAGGCGTTCAGCAAAGGCAATAAAGACACGTAATTCATACATCCAGAAATAAGTCATGCATTCTGGTTTTACTAATACCACTTCCCATCCTTGGTTTTGTGGAACATAACCGTTGTGACCGATAGTAAGACAATGTGTTGTAACGTCGTCAAAAGGATGAAGGTTACGTAATGACCAACAGTCTCGTAATAACCTAAAAACCTCATTTCTTACCCCAATTACCGACTCCGATGTTCTTGTTCTCACTTTGGTGAGAAGCGAATATTACTAACCCGTAAGCATAACATGCTTCTTTATGTTGCATGTTAGCCGCTTTTTCTAAATCACGAAGTCCTATATTCGGATATATTGAGTCAAAATAATTTCTTAACCCGTTGCGTAAAATAGCATTTGGGTTCCCCGCAATATATGCATCAAAGTAAACACATCGTAACTTATGGATTTCCCAATGTGATATCCCCCATCTTTCGAACGAAAGCCTTTTATAAATCAAGGCATTCTTGGAACGTTCTTCGAATGTCTTACAAACTGATCTTGCCTTAAATAGTTGTGCCGAGGAATTCTGACCGACTCTAGACAAGATTTCATCAATCATGTCTCCGGGTAGGTCTCTTAAAATATTGGGTTGTCTATCCATTTTGTGTTTTTATACTGTAAAATAGACAAGAGTTAGATTCATAAAAAAATACTTATTAATACAAGCAATTTTTACATATATCATAAAGCATAAGCACACTATATTACATATATTACACCACACGAATACAACTATCTTATTCCAACTCGCTCGTTTCTTCTTCTTCGGTTTTGGTTCGTTTTGCCAAGTTTCTAGGGATATATGATGTTCCCCTAATACGAGCCGTCGTTTTCCATATTGGTTTAGAAAAACCTGGTGGTTTAGAGGTTCCCGAGTTATTGTCACAACTTAAGAAATACGGGTGTTGACGATACATATAAAGTTCATCGTGTTTGGAATCAAATTTCTCTATTTTTATGCCCTTTCCCTTATTGTTCTCTTTTTCCTTATTAAATTGTGTTGGGATAATTTCTATAACATCATCGGAATCCTTGTCAGGATCCGATTCATCGGAGAATTGGTAATCCTCCCAATACTTTGCTTCCTTGGCGGAAACACCATTGACCATAATTAACTTTGGTCAGTTGGTTGAGGATTTTCTTCTACTTAACCATTTTATTATTTCCCCCACTGGTTCTATTTCTTCTTCCGGTTCCGATTCTTCTTCCGGTGTCGATTCTTCTTCCGGTTTCGACTCTTCTTCCGGTTCCTCTTGGGAACTTGTGAATCAGTCCACGAATCATTCCAATTTACATTTGACTCTTCATTATTATTAGGTGAGTCAATGGGACTTGTTCTAGAGGTAGACATCTATCACATAATATCAAACACGTTAAGAGATTAATATATCACATAATATTCACATGTTAAAAATATATAGTTTTCAACAAAAATATTAAGCAATCATTTTTATAGAAAACACGGTCGAAGTCCAGACTCACTAATGCATCCTAACAAACTCGATAAGACACACTAATGCAAATTTTCTGGTTCTCTAAGACCAACGCTCTGATACCAACTAAAATGTCCCGTTCATATTGATTATAAACATTCCATATTAATTTATTTCGTTGCGAGGTTTTGACCTCTATATGAGATGTTTTTCAAAGACTGCATTCATTTTTAAAACTACCATAACCTTTATTTTATCAATAAAGGTTTCAAAAGCATTACGTAGATTATCAAATAATGATAATCTAAAATATACTGTTTACACACGACCATTACATAATGGTTTACAATAGAAATATATTACATCGACATATGTTTCTTGAATGTAGTTTTTACATAATATCATACAAACATGGACTCCAAATCTTGTCCTTATTTTAGTATGCAACAGCGGAAGCTCTTAATATTCACCTGAGAATAAACATGCTTTAAACGTCAACAAAAATATTGGTGAGTTATAGGTTTAACCTATATATATCAAATCATAACAATAGACCACAAGATTTCATATTTCAATACACATCCCATACATAGAGATAAAAATCATTCATATGGTGAACACCTGGTAACCGACATTAACAAGATGCATATATAAGAATATCCCCATCATTCCGGGACACCCTTCGGATATGATATAAATTTCGAAGTACTAAAGCATCCGGTACTTTGGATGGGGTTTGTTAGGCCCAATAGATCTATCTTTAGGATTCGCGTCAATTAAGGTGTATGTTCCCTAATTCTTAGATTACCAGACTTAATAAAAAGGGGCATATTCGATTTCGATAATTCAACCATAAAATGTAGTTTCACGTACTTGTGTCTATTTTGTAAATCATTTATAAAACCTGCATGTATTCTCATCCCAGAAATATTAGATTTTAAAAGTGGGACTATAACTCACTTTCACAGATTTTTACTTCGTCGGGAAGTAAGACTTGGCCACTGGTCGATTCACGAACTTATAACAAATATGTACATATATATCAAAGTATATTCAAAATATATTTACAACACTTTTAATACATTTTGATGTTTTAAGTTTATTAAGTCAGCTGTCCTCGTTAGTATCCTACAACTAGTTGTCCAACGTTAGATGTACAGAAACAAATTTATATATATTATCTTGAATCAATCCACGACCCAGTGTATACACATCTCAGGCTAGATCACAACTTAACGTATATATATTTTTGGAATCAACCTCAACCCTGTATAGCTAACTCCCACATTACTGCATATAGAGTGTCTATGGTTGTTCCAAATAATATATACACATGGGTCGATATGATATGTCAAAACATTTGCATACGTGTCTATGGTATCTCAAGATTACATAATATATTAGAATACATGTATAATACAATATAAGTTAGCTAGGATATGATTAATATAGATTTGTTACCAATTTTCACGTTGCTACAACAAGAAAAATTATCCAATCTTGTTTTACCCATAACTTCTTCATTTTAAATCCGTTTTGAGTGAATCAAATTGCTATGGTTTCATATTGAACTCTATTTTATGAATATAAATAGAAAAATTATAGGTTTATAGTCGGAAATATAAGTTACAAGTCATTTTTGTAAAGGTAGTCATTTCAGTCGAAAGAACGACGTCTAGATGACCATTTTAGAAAACATACTTCCACTTTGAGTTTAACCATGATTTTTGGATATAGTTTCATGTTCATAATAAAAATCATTTTCCCAGAAGAACAACTTTTAAATCAAAGTTTATCATAGTTTTTAATTAACTAACCCAAAACAGCCCGCGGTGTTACTACGACGGCGTATGTCCGGTTTTACAGTGTTCTTCGTGTTTTCAGGTTTTAAATCATTAAGTTAGCATATCATATAGATATAGAACATGTGTTTAGTTTATTTTAAAAGTCAAGTTAGAAGGATTAACTTTTGTTTGCGAACAAGTTTAGAATTAACTAAACTATGTTCTAGTGATTACAAGTTTAAACCTTCGAATAAGATAGCTCTATATGTATGAATCGAATGATGTTATGAATATCATTACTACCTCAATTTTTTCTGGATAAAGCTACTGGAAATGAGAAAAATGGATCTAGCTTCAAAGGATCCTTGGATGGCTTGAAAGTTCTTGAAGCAGAATCATGACACGAAAACAAGTTCAAGTAAGATTTCCACTCGAAATAAGATTGTTATAGTTATAGAAATTGAATGAAAGTTTGAATATGAGTATTACCTTGTATTAGAAAGATATATTACTGTAAATAATAAAGATTTCTTGAGGTTGGATGATCACTCTACAAGATTGAAAGTAAGCTAGCAAACTTGGAAGTATTCTTGATTTTATGAAACTAGAACTTGTAGAATTTATGAAGAACACTTAGAACTTGAAGATAGAACTTGAGAGAGATTAATTAGATGAAGAAAATTGAAGAATGAAAGTGTTTGTAGGTGTTTTTAGTCGTTGGTATATGGATTAGATATAAAGGATGTGTAATTTTGTTTACATGTAAATAAGTCATGAATGATTACTCATATTTTTGTAATTTTATGAGATATTTTATGCTAATTGCCAAATTATGGTTCCCACATGTGTTAGGTGACTCAAATGGGCTGCTAAGACCTGATCATTGGAGTGTATATACCAATAGTACATACATCTAAAAGCTGTGTATTGTACGAGTACGAATACGGGTGCATACGAGTAGAATTGTTGATGAAACTGAACGAGGATGTAATTGTAAGCATTTTTGTTAAGTAGAAGTATTTTGATAAGTGTATTGAAGTCTTTCAAAAGTGTATAAATACATATTAAAACACTACATGTATATACATTTTAACTGAGTCATTAAGTCATCGTTAGTCGTTACATGTAAGTGTTGTTTTGAAACCTTTAGGTTAACGATCTTGTTAAATGTTGTTAACCCATTGTTTATTAAATCAAATGAGATGTTAAATTATTACATTATCATGATATCATGATCTATTAATATATCTTAATATGATATATATACATTAAATGTCGTTACAACGATAATCGTTACATATATGTCTCGTTTCAAAATCATTAAGTTAGTAGTCTTGTTTTTACATATATAGTTCATTGTTAATATACTTAATGATATGTTTACTTATCATAATATCATGTTAACTATATATATATATATATATATATATATATATATATATATATATATATATATATATATATATATATATATATATATATATATATATATCCATATATATGTCATCATATAGTTTTTACAAGTTTTAACGTTCGTGAATCGCCGGTCAACTTGGGTGGTCAATTGTCTATATGAAACCTATTTCAATTAATCAAGTCTTAAGAAGTTTGATTGATTAACATGTTGGAAACATTTAATCATGTAAATATCAATTTCATTTAATATATAAAAACATGGAAAAGTTCGGGTCACTACAAATTCTAGTTAAGCGCAAGTCGTCCAACAAAGGTAATAAAGACACGTAATTCGTAGGTCCAAAAACAAGTCATGCATTCAGGTTTTACTAGTATTATTTCCCATCCTTGGTCTTGTGGAAAATAACCGTTGTGGTCATTGGCAAGACAGCATGTTGTAACGTCGTCAAAAGGACGTGGGTTACGTAATGCCCAACAGCCCCGTAACAATCTAAAAACCTTGTCTCTCACTCCAACTACTGAATCCGTCACTTGTGGGAATGTTTTGTTTAATAGTAGCAATCCGATGTTCTTTTTCTCAATTTGGTGAGAAGCGGACATCACTAACCCGTAAGCATAACATGCTTCTTTAAGTTGCATGTTGGAAGCTCTTTCTAAAGAACGAAGTCCTATGTTGGGATATGTGGAGTCAAAATAAGCTCTCAACCCGTAGTGTAAAATTGCATTTGGGCTCCCCGCACTTAATGCCTTAAAGAAAACACGGCGTAACTTAAGATCTCTCCAATGTGATATACCCCATCTCTCAAAGGAAAGCCTTTTATGAAATAAGGCATGCCTTGAACGTTTTTCAAATGTACGACACACTAATTTCGTCATAAATAATTGTGGTGATAAATTCTGACCAACTCTGGACAAGATTTCATCAATCATATCCTCTGGTATGTCTTCTAAAATACTCAGTTGTCTATCCTTAACATCCATTTTGTGTTTTTATACTGTAAAAATAGACGAGGATTAGATTCGTAAAAAATAATTAACAAATAATACAGGCAATTTTTACATATAACATAAAGATACAAGCACACTACAATACATATATTACACATCATGGTTACTACTCTTCATTCCGACTCACTTGTTTCTTCCTCTTCGGACTTGGTTCGTTTCGCTAATTTCCTAGGGATATATGGTGCTCCCCTAATACGATCCGTTGTTTTCACAAATGGTTTAGAAAAATCTGGTGGCTTAGATGTCCCCGGGTTACAGTTAAAACTTAAGAAATACGGGTGTTTACGGTACACCCCATCAGGGTATTTCATGTTAACGTAGAGTTCATCGGGGTTGGAATTAGGTTTTTCTATTTTGATGTCTTTTCCCTTATTATTTTATTTTGCTTTTTCAAATTAGGTCGAGGTAATTTCTATAACATCATCGGAATCCTCATCGGGATCCGATTCATCAGAAAATTGGTAATTTTCCTAATATTTTGTTTCCTCTTCGGAAACACCATTGACCATTTTTAACTTTGGTCAATTGGTTGAGAATTTTCTTTTATTTATCTGTTTTTCTGTGGTTCCTAATATTTCCTCCTCCGGAACCTCTTCTTCCGGTTCCTCTTCTTCCGGTTCCTCTTCTTCCTGTTCCTCTTCGGGAATTTGTGAATCTTCCTAAAATATATTCGACTCTTCATTATTATTAGGTGAGTCGATGGGATTTGTACTAGAGGTAGATATCTATCACACAATATCAAACACGTTAAGAGATTAATATATCACATAATATTTACATGTTAACAATATATATAGTTTCCAACAAAAAGTGTTAAGCAATCGTTTTTAAAGAAAACACGGTCGAAGTCTAGACTCACTAATGCCTCCTAACAAACTCGGTTAGACACACACTAATGCAATTTCTAGTTTTCTAAGATCAACGCTCGGATACCAACTGAAATTTCCCGTTCATATCGATTATAAACGTTTCATATTTATTGATTTCGTTGCAAGGTTTTAACCTCTATATGAGACATTTTTCAAAGACTGCATTCATTTTTAAAACGAACCATAACCTTTATTTTATCGATAAAGGTTTAAAACATTACAAAGTTTATCAAATAATGATAATCTAAAATATAGCGTTTTCACACGACCATTACATAATGGTTTACAATAATATTACACAACATTTTAAGTCTTCGAATGCAGTTTTTAAACAATATTATACAAGCATGCTGACTTCGATTCGTGTCTTTAAATTAGCATGCAACAGCAGAAACTCTTAATAATCACCTGAGAATAAACATGCTTAAAATGTCAACAAAAATATTGGTGAGTTATAGGTTTAACCTATATATTATCAAATCATAATAATAGACCACAAGATTTCATTTTTGTTTTCATAAATATACATCTCATATCAGGCATTTCGCAAATTGCATAGAGATAAAATTCTTTCATATGTTGAACACCTGGTAACCGACCTTAACAGGATGCATATAGAATATCCCCATCATTCCGGGACTCTCATCGGATATGATAAATCGAAGTACTAAAGAATCCGTAACTCGGATGAGGCTTGTTGGGCCAAATAGATATATCTTTAGGATTCGCGTCAATTAGGGGCCATTTCCCTAATTCTTAGGCTACCAAGCTAAAAAGGGGCATATTCGGTTCGATAATCCAACATAGAAAGTAGTTTCGATTACTTGTGTCTATTTTGTAAAACATTTATAAACTGCATGTATTCTCATCCAAAAATTAAAAGATTTTAAAAGTGGGACTATAACTCACTTTCACAAATTTTTACTTTGCCGAAAATAAGACTTGGCCACTGGTCGATTCAAGAACCTATAACAAATATATACATATATATCAAAGTATGATTGAAATATATTCTCAACATTTTTATTACGTTTTAATGATTTAAGTTTGTTAAGTTAATAGTCCATCGTTGGTAATCTACAACTAATTGTCCATAGCTAATAGTACAGAAGTAAATCAATATATATTATCTCGAATCAATCCACGACCCAGTGTATACAAGTCTCAGGCTAGATCACAACTCAAAGTATATATATTTTGGAATCAACCTCAACCCTGTATAGCGAGCTCTAGCATTACAGCATATAGAGTGTCTATGGTTGTTCCAAATAATATATATAGATGACGTCGATATGATATGTCAAAACATGGTATACGTGTCTATGGTCTTTCAAGATTACATAATATGTTAGAGTAAATGTATAATACAATATAATTTAATTAAGTTATGGTTAGAATAGATTTGTTACAAATTTCACGTAGCTACAACAAGCAAAATATCCAATTTTGTTTTACCCATAACTTCTTCGTTTTAAATCCGTTTTGAGCGATTCAAGTTGCTATGGTTTCATAATGAACTGAAATTTATGAAACTAAACAGAAAAAGTATAAGTTTATAGTCCGAAATACAGGTTACAAGTCATTTTTGTAAGAGGTAGTCATTTCAGTCGAAAGAACGACGTCTTGATGACCATTTTGAAAAACATACTTTCACTTTGAGTTTAGCCATGATTTTTGGATATAGTTTCATGTTCATAAGAAAAATCATTTTCAAATAAGGAAAACTTTTAATTCAAATTTTATCATAGTTTTTAATTATCTAACCCAAAACAGCCCCCGGTTTCACTACAACGGCGTATGTCCAGTTTTACGGTGTTTTTCGTGTTTCCAGATTTTAAATCATTAAGTTAGCATATCATAAAGATATAGAACATGTGTTTAGTTGATTTTAAATGTTAAGTTAGAAGGATTAACTTTGTTTGCAAACAAGTTTAGAATTAACTAAACTATGTTCTAGTGATTACATGTTCAAATCTTAGAATAAGATAGTTATATATGTATGAATCGAATGATGTTATGAACATCATTAATACCTCAAATATAGTAGATAAACCTACTGAAAATGATAAAAATAATCTTGAGCTTGAATGGATCTTTGATGGCTTAGAAGTTCTTGAAGTAGAATCATGACACGAAAGCAATTTTAAGTAAGATTATTACTCGAATTAAGATAGTTTATAGTTATAGAAATCGAATCAAAATTTGAATATGAGTATTACCTTGTTTTAGAAAGATAACCTACTGTAAATAACAAAGATTTCTTGAGATTGGATGATCATTTGAAATGGATTTGCAAGATTGGAAGTAAACTAGTAAACTTGAAAGGATTTTCGAAGTGTTCTTGAAGTGTTCTTCCTATGATGATTATAGCTTGATTCTTAAAGTAATTTTTGATGAAGATGATGATTAGTTGACTAGAAATTTCATTCTTGATAGAGTGTGTGTGTGTGTGTGTGTTTAGAGAGAATTAGAAAGGGAATTGGAAGTGAAATGGAGTGGGTGGTGAGTGGTGAAGGGTGAATGGGGTTAAAAGGAGTTCTTGTTTTCGTTTCCTTGCTCATAAGTGAAATGTCCCATTCTTATTGATTAGAAACGTTCCATATTAATTGATTTCGTTGCGAGGTTTTGACCTCTATATGAGACGTTTTTCAAAGACTGCATTCATTTTAAAACAAACCATAACCTTTATTTTATCAATAAAGGTTTAAAAAGCTTTACGTAGATTATCAAATAATGATAATCTAAAATATCCTGTTTACACACGACCATTACATAATGGTTTACAATAAAATATGTTACAACAAAATAAGTTTCTTGAATGCAGTTTTTACACAATATCATACAAGCATGGACTCTAAATCTCGTCCTTATTTAAGTATGCGACAGCGGAAGCTCTTAATAATCACCTGAGAATAAACATGCTTAAAACGTCAACAAAAATGTTGGTGAGTTATAGGTTTAACCTATATATATCAAATCATAATAATAGACCACAAGATTTCATATTTCAATACACATCCCATACATAGAGATAAAAATCATTCATATGGTGAACACCTGGTAACCGACATTAACAAGATGCATATATAAGAGTATCCCCATCATTCCGGGACACCCTTCGGATATGATATAAATTTCGAAGTACTAAAGCATCCGGTACTTTGGATGAGGTTTGTTAGGCCCAATAGATCTATCATTAGGATTCGCGTTAATTAGGGTGTCTGTTCCCTAATTCTTAGATTACCAAACTTAATAAAAAGGGGCATATTCGATTTCGATAATTCAACCATAGAATGTAGTTTCACGTACTTGTGTCTATTTTGTAAATCATTTATAAAACCTGCATGTATTCTCATCCCAAAAATATTAGATTTTAAAAGTGGGACTATAACTCACTTTCACAGATTTTTACTTCGTCGGGAAGTAAGACTTGGCCACTGGTTGATTCACGAACCTATAACAATATATACATATATATCAAAGTATGTTCAAAATATATTTACAACACTTTTAATATATTTTGATGTTTTAAGTTTATTAAGTTAGCTGTTCTCGTTAGTAACCTACAACTAGTTGTCCACAGTTAGATGTACAGAAATAAATCGATAAATATTATCTTGAATCAATCCACGACCCAGTGTATACGTATCTCAGTATTGATCACAACTCAAACTATATATATTTTGGAATCAACCTCAACCATGTATAGTTAACTCCAACATTCACATATAGAGTGTCTATGGTTGTTCCGAAATATATATAGATGTGTCGACATGATAGGTCGAAACATTGTATACGTGTCTATGGTATCTCAAGATTACATAATATACAATACAAGTTGATTAAGTTATGGTTGGAATAGATTTGTTACCAATTTTCACGTAGCTAAAATGAGAAAAATTAACCAATCTTGTTTTACCCATAACTTCTTCATTTTAAATCCGTTTTGAGTGAATCAAATTGCTATGGTTTCATATTGAACTCTATTTTATGAATCTAAACAGAAAAAGTATAGGTTTATAGTCTAAAAAATAAGTTACAAGTCGTTTTTGTAAAGGTAGTCATTTCAGTCGAAAGAACGACGTCTAGATGACCATTTTAGAAAACATACTTCCACTTTGAGTTTAACCATAATTTTTGGATATAGTTTCATGTTCATAATAAAAATCATTTTCTCAGAATAACAACTTTTAAATCAAAGTTTATCATAGTTTTTAATTAACTAACCCAAAACAGCCCGCGGTGTTACTACGCCGGCGTAAATCCAGTTTTACGGTGTTTTTCGTGTTTCCAGGTTTTAAATCATTAAGTTAGCATATCATATAGATATAGAACATGTTTTTAGTTGATTTTAAAAGTCAAGTTAGAAGGATTAACTTTTGTTTGCGAACAAGTTTAGAATTAACTAAACTATGTTCTAGTGATTACAAGTTTAAACCTTCGAATAAGATAGCTTTATATATATGAATCGAATGATGTTATGAACATCATTACTACCTTAAGTTCCTTGGATAAACCTACTGGAAAAGAGAAAAATGGATCTAGCTTCAACGGATCCTTGGATGGCTCGAAGTTCTTGAAGCAGAATCATGACACGAAAACAAGTTCAAGTAAGATCATCACTTGAAATAAGATTGTTATAGTTATAGAAATTGAACCAAAGTTTGAATATGATTATTACCTTGTATTAGAATGATAACCTACTGTAAGAAATAAATATTTCTTGAGGTTGGATGATCACCTTACAAGATTGGAAGTGAGCTAGCAAACTTGAAAGTATTCTTGATTTTATGTAACTAGAACTTGTAGAATATATGAAGAACACTTAGAACTTTAAGATAGAACTTGAGAGAGATCAATTAGATGAAGAAAATTGAAGAATGAAAGTGTTTGTAGGTGTTTTTGGTCATTGGTGTATGGATTAGATATAAAGGATATGTAATTTTGTTTTCATGTAAATAAGTCATGAATGATTACTCATATTTTTGTAATTTTATGAGATATTTCATGCTAGTTGCCAAATGATGGTTCCCATATGTGTTAGGTGACTCACATGGGCTGCTAAGAGCTGATCATTGGAGTGTATATACCAATAGTACATACATCTAAAAGTTGTGTATTGTACGAGTACGAATACGGGTGCATACGAGTAGAATTGTTGATGAAACTGAACGAGGATGTAATTGTAAGCATTTTTGTTAAGTAGAAGTATTTTGATAAGTGTATTGAAGTCTTTCAAAAGTGTATAAATACATATTAAAACACTACATGTATATACATTTTAACTGAGTCGTTAAGTCATCGTTAGTCGTTACATGTAAGTGTTGTTTTGAAACCTTTAGGTTAACGATCTTGTTAAATGTTGTTAACCCAATATTTATAATATCAAATGAGATTTTAAATTATTATATTATCATGATATTATCATGTATGAATATCTCTTAATATGATATATATATACATTAAATGTGTTTACAACGATAATCGTTACATATATGTCTCGTTTAAAAATCATTAAGTTAGTAGTCTTGTTTTTACATATGTAGTTCATTGTTAATATACTTAATGATATGTTTACTTATCATAGTATCATGTTAACTATATATATATCCATATATATGTCATCATATAGTTTTTACAAGTTTTAACGTTCGTGAATCACCGGTCAACTTGGGTGGTCAATTGTCTATATGAAACATATTTCAATTAATCAAGTGTTAACAAGTTTGATTTCTTAACATGTTGGAAACATTTAATCATGTAAATATCAATCTCAATTAATATATATAAACATGGAAAAGTTCGGGTCACTGCAGTACTTACCCGTTAAATAAATTTCGTCCCGAAATTTTAAGCTGTTGAAGGTGTTGACGAATCTTCTGGAAATAGATGCGGGTATTTCTTCTTCATCTGATCTTCACGCTCTCAGGTGAACTCGGGTCCTCTACGAGCATTCCATCGAACCTTAACAATTGGTATCTTGTTTTGCTTAAGTCTTTTAACCTCACGATCCATTATTTTGACGGGTTCTTCGATGAATTGAAGTTTTTCGTTGATTTGGATTTCATCTAATGGAATAGTGAGATCTTCTTTAGCAAAACATTTCTTCAAATTCGAGATGTGGAAAGTGTTATGTACAGCCGCGAGTTGTTGAGGTAACTCAAGTCGGTAAGCTACTGGTCCGACACGATCAATAATCTTGGATGGTCCAATATACCTTGGATTTAATTTCCCTCGTTTACCAAATCGAACAACACCTTTCCAAGGTGCAACTTTAAGCATGACCATCTCTCCAATTTCAAATTCTATATCTTTTCTTTTAATGTCAGCGTAGCTCTTTTGTCGACTTTGGGCGGTTTTCAACCGTTGTTGAATTTGGATGATCTTCTCGGTAGCTTCTTGTATAATCTTCGGACCCGTAATCTGTCTATCCCCCACTTCACTCCAACAAATCGGAGACCTGCACTTTCTACCATAAAGTGCTTCAAACGGCGCCATCTCAATGCTTGAATGGTAGCTGTTGTTGTAGGAAAATTCTGCTAACGGTAGATGTCGATCACAACTGTTTCCGAAATCAATAACACATGCTCGTAGCATGTCCTCAAGTGTTTGTATCGTCCTTTCGCTCTGCCCATCAGTTTGTGGATGATAGGTAGTACTCATGTCTAGACGAGTTCCTAATGCTTGCTGTAATGTCTGCCAGAATCTTGAAATAAATCTGCCATCCCTATCAGAGATAATAGAGATTGGTATTCCATGTCTGGAGACGACTTCCTTCAAATACAGTCGTGCTAACTTCTCCATCTTGTCATCTTCTCTTATTGGCAGGAAGTGTGCTGATTTGGTGAGACGATCAACTATTACCCAAATAGTATCAAAACCACTTGCAGTCCTTGGCAATTTAGTGATGAAATCCATGGTAATGTTTTCCCATTTCCATTCCGGGATTTCGGGTTGTTGAAGTAGACCTGATGGTTTCTGATGCTCAGCTTTGACCTTAGAACACGTCAAACATTCTCCTACGTATTTAGCAACAGCGGCTTTCATACCCGGCCACCAAAAATGTTTCTTAAGATCCTTGTACATCTTCCCCATTACAGGATGTATTGAGTATCTGGTTTTATGAGCTTCTCTAAGTACCATTTCTCTCATATCTCCAAATTTTGGTACCCAAATTCTTTCAGCCCTATACCGGGTTCCATCTTCCCGAATATTAAAATGCTTCTCCGATCCTTTGGGTATTTCATCCTTTAAATTTCCCTCTTTTAAAACTCCTTGTTGCGCCTCCTTTATTTGAGTAGTAAGGGTAGTGTGAATCATTATATTCATAGATTTTACTCGAATGGGTTCTCTGTCCTTTCTGATCAAGGCATCGGCTACCACATTTGCCTTCCCCGGGTGGTAACGAATCTCAAATTCGTAATCATTCAACAATTCAATCCACCTACGCTGCCTCATATTCAGTTGTTTATGATTAAATATGTGTTGAAGACTTTTGTGGTCGGCATATATAATACTTTTGACCCCATATAAGTAGTGCCTCCAAGTCTTTAATGCAAAAACAATCGCGCCTAATTCCAAATCATGCGTCGTATAATTTTGTTCGTGAATCTTCAATTGTCTAGACGCATAAGCAATCACCTTCGTTCGTTGCATTAATACATAACTGAGACCTTGCTTTGATGCGTCACAATAAATCACAAAATCATCATTCCCTTCAGGCAATGACAATATAGGTGCCGTAGTTAGCTTTTTCTTCAATAACTGAAACGCTTTCTCTTGTTCATCATTCCATTCAAATTTCTTCCCTTTATGCGTTAATGCAGTCAAGGGTTTTGCTATTCTGGAAAAGTCTTGGATGAACCTTCTGTAGTAACCAGCTAGTCCTAAAAACTGGCGTATGTGTTTCGGAGTTTTCGGGGTTTCCCACTTTTCAACAGTTTCTATCTTTGTCGGATCCACCTTAATACCTTCTTTGTTCACTATGTGACCGAGAAATTGAATTTCTTCCAACCAAAATGCACACTTTGAAAACTTAGCGTACAATTATTCCGTCCTCAATACTTCTAACACCTTTCTCAAATGTTCACCGTGTTCTTGGTCATTCTTTGAGTAAATAAGTATGTCATCAATGAAAACAATGACAAACTTGTCAAGGTATGGTCCACACACTCGGTTCATAAGGTCCATGAATACAGCTGGTGCATTAGTTAAACCAAACGGCATGACCATAAACTCGTAATGACCGTAACGTGTTCTGAAAGCAGTCTTTGGAATATCATCTTCTTTCACCCGCATTTGATGATACCCGGAACGTAAGTCAATCTTTGAATAAACAGACGAGCCTTGTAGTTGATCAAATAAGTCGTCAATTCTCGGTAGTGGGTAGCGGTTCTTGATGGTAAGTTTGTTCAACTCTCGGTAGTCGATACACAACCTGAATGTACCATCTTTCTTCTTGATAAACAAAACAGGAGCTCCCCACGGTGATGTGCTTGGTCGAATGAAACCACGCTCTAAAAGTTTTTGTAATTGGCTTTGCAGTTCTTTCATCTCGTTGGGTGCGAGTCTGTAAGGAACACGAGCTATTGGTGCAGCTCTTGGTACAAGATCTATTTGAAATTCAACGGATCGATGTGGGGGTAATCCCGGTAATTCTTTCGGAAAAACATCGGGAAATTCTTTTGCAATGGGAACATCATTGATGCTCTTTTCTTCAGTTTGTACTTTCTCGACGTGTGCTAGAACAGCATAGCAACCTTTTTTTATTAGTTTTTGTGCCTTCAAATTACTAATAAGATGTAGCTTCGTGTTGCCCTTTTCTCCGTACACCATTAAGAGTTTTCCTTCTTCTCGTACAATGCGAATTGCATTTTTATAACATACGATCTCTGCTTTCACCTTCTTCAGCCAGTCCATGCCAACTATTACATCAAAACTCCCTAACTCTACTGGTATCAAATCAATCTTAAATATTTCGCTACCCAGTTTAATTTCTCGATTCCGGCATATATTATCTGCTGAAATTAATTTACCGTCTGCTAATTCGAGTAAAAATTTACTATCCAATGGCGTCAATGGACAACTTAATTTAGCACAAAAATCTCTACTCATATAGCTTCTATCCGCACCCGAATCAAATAAAACGTAAGCAGATTTATTGTCAATAAGAAACGTACCCGTAACAAGCTCCGGGTTTTCCTTTGCCTCTGCCTCTGCCGCATTAATATTAAAAACTCTTCCGTGACCTTGTCCATTCGTGTTCTCCTGGTTCGGGCAATTTCTAATAATGTGGCCCGGTTTTCCACATTTATAACAAACTACATTGGCATAACTTGCTCTGACACTACTTGCTCCGCCATTACTCGTTCCGACACCATTTGTTCCTTTCGTTCTGTTAACTCCTGGTCCGTAGACCTCACACTTCGCCGCGCTATGACCATTTCTTTTACACTTGTTGCAAAATTTGGTGCAGAACCCCGAGTGATACTTTTCACACCTTTGGCATAGTTGCTTCTGATTGTTGTTGTTGTTGCGATTATTATTGTTGTTGGGACGATTGTTGTAGTTGCTGCTATTGTTGTTGTTGTTGTTGTTGGGCCGTTTGTTGTAGTTGCGATTGATGTTGCGATTGTTGGGATAATTGTTGCGATTATTATTGTAATTGCTGTTGTTGTTGTATTGGTGATTCTTATCACCGTTTTCATCCCACTTTCTTTTGACTTGCTTCACATTGGCCTCTTCAGCAGTCTGTTCTTTAATTCTTTCTTCAATCTCGTTCACTAGTTTGTGAGCCATTCTACATGCCTGTTGTATGGAGGCGGGCTCGTGTGAACTTATATCTTCTTGGATTCTTTCCGGTAATCCTTTCACAAACGCGTCGATCTTCTCTTCCTCATCTTCGAACGCTCCCGGACACAATAGGCACAATTCTGTGAATCGTCTTTCGTACGTGGTAATATCAAATCCTTGGGTTCGTAACCCTCTAAGTTCTGTCTTGAGCTTATTGACCTCGGTTCTGGGACGGTACTTCTCGTTCATCAAGTGCTTGAATGCTGACCACGGTAGTGCGTACGCATCGTCTTGTCCCACTTGCTCTAGATAGGTATTCCACCATGTTAACGCAGAACCTATGAAGGTATGCATAGCGTACTTCACTTTGTCCTCTTCAGTACACTTACTTATGGAAAACACCGATTCGACCTTCTCGGTCCACCGTTTCAATCCGATCGGTCCTTCGGTTCCATCAAATTCCAAAGGTTTGCAGGCAGTGAATTCTTTGTAGGTGCATCCTACACGATTTCCTGTACTGCTAGATCCAAGGTTATTGTTGGTATGTAGCGCAGCCTGTACTGCGGCTATGTTTGAAGCTAGAAAAGTACGGAATTCCTCTTCATTCATATTCACGGTGTGTCGAGTAGTCGGTGCCATTTCCTTCAAAATAGTCAAATGGAACAAGTTAATCATACAGAATATTAAGAGTTTTATAAGTTTAAATTCGGGTAGTACCTACCCGTTAAGTTCATACTTAGTAGCTAATATACAATTCAACTACTACAATTCTATATGAAAAATTGATTATAATAATATTTTGCGTTCAAACTTTTACACAATATTTTACAAACTTACAATACCGCTTATTTTACATATAGCATGAAATATAGCACACAATAAATTTGATACAAGATGGTTGTGAAGATAATTCTAGCTAGTACACAAGTCGTTCAGCAAAGGCTATAAAGACACGTAATTTATACGTCCAGAAACAAGTCATGCATTCTGGTTTTACTAGGACTACTTTCCATCCTTGGTCTTGTGGAACATAACCGTTATGGCCATTGATAAGACATCGTGTTGTAACTTCGTCAAAGTGACGAGGGTTACGTAATGACCAACAGTCTCGTAATAACCTAAAAACCTCATTTCCTACCCCAATTACCGACTCCGTCACTTGTGGGAACGTTTTGTTTAATAGTTGTAGCTCGATGTTCTTTTTCTCACTTTGGTGAGAAGCGAACATTACTAACCCGTAAGCATAGCATGCTTCTTTATGTTGCATGTTAGCCGCTTTTTCTAAATCATGAAGTCCTATATTCGGATACATTGAGTCAAAATAATTTCTTAACCCGTTGCGTAAAATAGCATTTGCGTTCCCCGCAATATATGCGTCAAAGTAAACACATCGTAACTTATGGGTTTCCCAATGTGATATCCCCCATCTTTCAAACGAAAGTCTCTTATAAACCAAGACATTCTTGGAACGTTCTTCGAATGTCTTACAAACTGATTTCGCCGTAAATAGTTGTGCCGAAGAATTCTGACCGACTCTAGACAAGATTTCATCAATCATGTCTCCAGGTAGGTCTCTTAAAATATTGGGTTGTCTATCCATTTTGTGTTTTTATACTGTAAAATAGACAAGAGTTAGATTCATAAAAAAAAATACTTATTAATACAAGCAATTTTTACATATATCATAAAGCATAAGCACACTATATTACATATTCCGACTCGCTCATTTCTTCTTCTTCGGTTTTGGTTCGTTTTGCCAAGTTTCTAGGGATATATGATGTTCCCCTAATACGAGCTGTCGTTTTCCACAACGGTTTAGAAAAACCTGGTGGTTTAGAGGTTCCCGGGTCATTGTTACAACTTAAGGGCTTCGGGGGTTGACGATACATATAAAGTTCATCGGGGTTGGAATTAGATTTCTCTATTTTTATGCCCTTTCCCTTATTATTTTCTTTTGCCTTTTTAAATTCAGTTGGGCTAATTTCTATAACATCATCGGAATTCTCGTCGGAATCCGATTCATCGGAGAATTGGTAATCCTCCCAATATTTTGCTTCCTTGGCAGAAACATCATTGACCATAATTAACCTTGGTCGGTTGGTTGAAGATTTTCTTTTACTTAACCGTTTTATTATTTCCCCCACCGGTTCTATTTCCTCCTCCGCTTCCTCCTCTTCCGATTCTAATTCTTCTTCCGATTATGATTCTTCTTCCGGTTCTTCTTCGGGAACTTGTGAATCAGTCCAATATATATTCGACTCTTCGTTATTATTAGGTGAGTCAATGGGATTTGTGCTAGAGGTAGACATCTATCACACAATATCAAACATGTTAAGAGATTAATATATCACATAATATATACATGTTAATAATATATAGTTTCCAACAAAAATGTTAAGCAATCATTTTTAAAGAAAACACGGTCGAAGTCCAGACTCACTAATGCATCCTAACAAACTCGATAAGATACACTAATGCAAATTTTCTGGTTCTCTAAGACCAACGCTCGGATACCAACTGAAATGTCCCGTTCTTATTGATTAAAAACGTTCCATATTAATTGATTTCGTTGCGAGGTTTTGACCTCTATATGAGACGTTTTTCAAAGACTGCATTCATTTTAAAACAAACCATAACCTTTATTTCATCAATAAAGGTTTAAAAAGCTTTACGTAGATTATCAAATAATGATAATCTAAAATATCATGTTTACTCACGACCATTACATAATGGTTTACAATACAAATATGTTACAACAAAATAAGTTTCTTGAATGCAGTTTTTACACAATATCATACAAGCATAGACTCCAAATCTCGTCCTTATTTAAGTATGCAACAGCGGAAGCTCTTAATAATCACCTGAGAATAAACATGCTTAAAACGTCAACAAAAATGTTGGTGAGTTATAGGTTTAACCTATATATATCAAATCATAATAATAGACCACAAGATTTCATATTTCAATACACATCCCATACATAGAGATAAAAATCATTCATATGGTGAACACCTGGTAACCGACATTAACAAGATGCATATATAAGAGTATCCCCATCATTCCGGGACACCCTTCGGATATGATATAAATTTCGAAGTACTAAAGCATCCGGTACTTTGGATGGGGTTTGTTAGGCCCAATAGATCTATCTTTAGGATTCGCGTCAATTAGGGTGTCTGTTCCCTAATTCTTAGATTACCAGACTTAATAAAAAGGGGCATATTCGATTTCGATAATTAAACCATAGAATGTAGTTTCACGTACTTGTGTCTATTTTGTAAATCATTTATAAAACCTGCATGTATTCTCATCCCAAAAATATTAGATTTTAAAAGTGGGACTATAACTCACTTTCACAGATTTTTACTTCATCGGGAAGTAAGACTTGGCCACTGGTTGATTCACGAACCTATAACAATATATACATATATATCAAAGTATGTTCAAAATATAATTACAACACTTTTAATATATTTTGATCTTTTAAGTTTATTAAGTCAGCTGTCCTCGTTAGTAACCTACAACTAGTTGTCCACAGTTAGATGTACATAAATAAATCGATAAATATTATCTTGAATCAATCCACGACCCAGTGTATACGTATCTCAGTATTGATCACAACTCAAACTATATATATTTTGGAATCAACCTCAACCCTGTATAGCTAACTCCAACATTCACATATAGAGTGTCTATGATTGTTCCGAAATATATATAGATATGTCGACATGATAGGTCAAAACATTGTATACGTGTCTATGGTATCTCAAGATTACATAATATACAATACAAGTTGATTAAGTTATGGTTGGAATAGATTTGTTACCAATTTTCACGTAGCTAAAATGAGAAAAATTATCTAATCTTGTTTTACCCATAACTTCTTCATTTTAAATCTGTTTTGAGTGAATCAAATTGCTATGGTTTCATATTGAACTCTATTTTATGAATCTAAACAGAAAAAGTATAGGTTTATAGTCGAAAAAATAAGTTACAAGTCATTTTTGTAAAGGTAGTCATTTTAGTCGAAAGAACGACGTCTAGATGACCATTTTAGAAAACATACTTCCACTTTGAGTTTAACTATAATTTTTGGATATAGTTTCATGTTCATAATAAAAATCATTTTCTTAGAATAACAACTTTTAAATCAAAGTTTATCATAGTTTTTAATTAACTAACCCCAAAACAGCCCGCGGTGTTACTACGACGGAGTAAATCCAGTTTTACGGTGTTTTTCGTGTTTCCAGGTTTTAA
Source organism: Rutidosis leptorrhynchoides (assembly GCF_046630445.1). Lineage (NCBI taxonomy): Eukaryota > Viridiplantae > Streptophyta > Magnoliopsida > Asterales > Asteraceae > Rutidosis > Rutidosis leptorrhynchoides. The sequence goes on along the minus strand of NC_092342.1, from coordinate 172,477,080 downwards.
ATCATTAAGTTAGCATATCATATAGATATATAAAATGTGTTTAGTTGATTTTAAAAGTCAAGTTAGAAGGATTAACTTTTGTTTGCGAACAAGTTTAGAATTAACTAAACTATGTTCTAGTGATTACAAGTTTAAACCTTCGAATAAGATAGCTTTATATATATGAATCGAATGATGTTATGAACATTATTACTACCTTAAGTTCCTTGGATAAACTACTGGAAAAGAGAAATATGGATCTAGCTTCAACAGATCCTTGGATGGCTCGAAGTTCTTGAAGCAGAATCATGACACGAAAACAAGTTCAAGTAAGATCATCACTTGAAATAAGATTGTTATAGTTATAGAAATTGAACCAAAGTTTGAATATGATTATTACCTTGTATTAGAATGATAACCTACTGTAAGAAATAAAGATTTCTTGAGGTTGGATGATCACCTTACAAGATTGGAAGTGAGCTAGCAAACTTGAAAGTATTCTTGATTTTATGTAACTAGAACTTGTAGAATATATGAAGAACACTTAGAACTTGAAGATAGAACTTGAGAGAGATCAATTAGATGAAGACAATTGAATAATGAAATTTTTTGTAGGTGTTTTTGATCGTTGGTGTATGGATTAGATATAAAGGATATGTAATTTTGTTTTCATGTAAATAAGTCATGAATGATTACTCATATTTTTGTAATTTTATGAGATATTTCATGCTAGTTGCCAAATGATGGTTCTCACATGTGTTAGGTGACTCACATGGGCTGCTAAGAGCTGATCATTGGAGTGTATATACCAATAGTACATACATCTAAAATTTGTGTATTGTACGAGTACGAATACGGGTGCATACGAGTAGAATTGTTGATGAAACTGAACGAGGATGTAATTGTAAGCATTTTTGTTAAGTAGAAGTATTTTGATAAGTGTATTGAAGTCTTTCAAAAGTGTATAAATACATATTAAAACACTACATGTATATACATTTTAACTGAGTCGTTAAGTCATCGTTAGTCGTTACATGTAAGTGTTGTTTTGAAGCCTTTAGGTTAACGATTTTGTTAAATGTTGTTAACCCAATATTTATAATATCAAATGAGATTTTAAATTATTATATTATCATGATATTATCATGTATGAATATCTCTTAATATTATATATATACATTAAATGTCTTTACAACGATAATCGTTACATATATGTCTCGTTTAAAAATCATTAAGTTAGTAGTCTTGTTTTTACATATGTAGTTCATTGTTAATATACTTAATGATATGTTTACTTATCATAGTATCATGTTAACTATATATATATCCATATATATGTCATCATATAGTTTTTACAAGTTTTAACGTTCGTGAATCACCGGTCAACTTGGGTGGTCAATTGTCTATATGAAACATATTTCAATTAATCAAGTCTTAACAAGTTTGATTTCTTAACATGTTGGAAACATTTAATCATGTAAATATCAATCTCAATTAATATATATAAACATGGAAAAGTTCGGGTCACTACAATAAGTCACGCTAGTTGTCTAATTGTTGGTTCCACATGTTTGTTGACTATCTAAGGCTGCTAAGAGCTGAATTATTATGTGTATATACCAATAGTATATACGTCTAGGAGCTGGGTGTTGTACGAGTACGAATACGATTGCATACGAGTAGAATTGTTGATGAAAATGAATGAGAATGCAATTGTAAGCATTTTTATTAAGTAGAAGTACTTTGATATGTGTCTTGAAGTCTTTCAAAAGTGTACTAATACTTCTTAATATACTACATGTATATACATTTTAACTGAGTCGTTAAGTCATCGTTAGTCGTTACATGTAAGTGTTGTTTTGAAACTTTTAAGTTAACGATCTCATTTAATGTTGTTAACCCATTGTTATTATATCTAATGAGATGTTAAATTATTACATTATCATGATATTATGATTTATGAATATATCTTAATATGATATATATGCATTAAAAAAGTCGTTACAACGATAATCGTTACATATATGCCTCGTTTCAAAAATTTTAAGTTAGTAGTCTTGTTTTACATATGTCGTTCATTGTTAACATACATAATGATATATATAATTATCATTTCATCATGTTAAACATATATATATCAATATCTTAATATGATTCATATGTATTTAGTAAGACGTTGTTATAACGAAAATCGTTATATATATCGTTTTGAGTTTCTTAATTCAATAGTCTCATTTTTATGTATATAACTCATTGTTAATATACTTAGTGAGATACTTACTTATCAAAATCTCATGTTAACTATATATATATATATATATATATATATATATATATATATATATATATATATATATATATATATATATATATATATATATCATGTAGTTTTTACAAGCTTTTAACGTTCATGAATCGCCGGTCAACTTGGGTGGTCAATTGTCTACATGAAACTCATTTCAAATAATCAAGTCTTAACAAGTTTGATTGCTTAACATGTTGAAAACATTTAATCATGCAAATGAAGTTTTCAATCAATATATAAACATAGAAAAGTTCGGGTCACTACAGATTAAGGGTTGACGCGTTCGATAATCTTCCAAAGTCACTAGAGCATTGATTATCAATGGTGAATTTTCTAACAGAAATAAGATTTTCAATAATTATGGGGGTTGATAAGTGCATTATTATATGAAGTGGGTGATATGAATTTGGAAGATTGGTGTACCCGGTGGTCATTACCGATGTTGAAGACCCGTCACCAACATAAATATAATCATGTATCCGTAATCTTGCATGTGTAAGGGTGAGGGGTGATTCTATAAAGATGCACGCGTAGAAAATTATTTTAGAAGACTGTTCTGGTTGTATGATATACACCCACCTATATTGGTTGCCGTATATCAATGATGATAAGAGTAGGAAAAATAGACAATTTCAATAGTCAATAAATCTTGACTGGTTGTACCGATCAATTACAAAACCAATGTATTAATGAATAGTGGATTATTAGAAATTGTAGGTAAAGAATCTTGCTACACTTTAAACCTTTAAAAAAAACACCAAATATGAAGTATTATAAGAAAGCAACAAACACGTAGATGGCATAATTATGATTCAAGGTGAAAGATTTAGACAAAGAGGTAGTAGGTGAGTAGTATATGTATTTAAAGAATAAAGAAAGAAAGTGTGATTTAGGAAACAAAGGGTATGAAAGTTTAAAGAAGATAGGCCAACTGGAGCAGGAAGAATAAAAGAAGAAGAGAAAAGAAAGACAAAATTGCATTCATCGTTTCTGAACTTTACATCAAATTTGACGTCATGTTATTTTTCTTTTTTTTTGTGCATTCCTCGTCCTTAATGTATCAAAAATCTACAACTCTCGTCCTCCCGTCTACTTTCTGTCAAAACCAGTCGTTACCTCTTATCAAGTGCATATCATGTGGGGGTATTTTTGTCATTGTTTTTTCTTCTTCTATGATATAAACCCCCAATTCTTCACAATTGAACCCAGATCAATTTAGGGTTTATACGACATCTTTGCATCCCTGCCGTCATCCATCCATCCATCATTGTCGTCATCCATTTATCGATGTCGTCATTCATCCATTGCGGATGACATCCATCCATCGCTGCCGTCATCCATCTATCACTTCCGTCATCTATCCATCGGAGTCGTCATTTATTTTTAGTTGAAGAAATCAATTGTATATATTTAGATCTCGTTTCCGTAGTCATACACGGTTAGATCCTGTGTATGCAAACGACGATTAGATTTTTTTATGCAAATGAAGGCTGGATCTTGTTGATATAGATAAGAAATCTTGTTAATCGGATTTAAATTTGTAGATATAATTTTTTTATTTTCGGAAGTAAATATAGATCCGTATTCTTATTTGATGATTTCGATCTGTATTTTGTTTCCTACATTAATTTTAAGGTTTGAAGGATGATAATGATGATGTGCAACTATTGATTTTCGAAGCCAGATCTACAAAAGGGAATTTCAATATGATGAAACCCATTTAATGTTACCATTATTTTTTTTTGTATTTATTTTTATTTGTGTTTTCAACCCATATGCATGTTGACGGTTCATTTTGAGGAAGGGAGATGATATATCCATCACCACTTTTACTCCTTCCACTTGAATGTTCTAAAATACCCTTAAATGATAACTTATACCAATTTTTTGTTAAATATTATTCAGAGACATTTTGGGGAAAAAGACATAAATGATGGTGGATGAAGTAAAATTAGATGTGGATATATCATCCCCTTTGAGGAAATCCATTTACCAAAATATAATTGGAATAAAAGATCGGCAATCGTGATGAAACCCACCATGAACACAATATGGTTTAGATCTTAGATTTTTTTTTTGATAGCTCTTAAATACAACAACAACAAAACTCAATACCACATAAGTAGTGTATGGGGGAGGTGAGATGTAGACAATCCTTCCCCTATCCGAGAATAAAGACAAGTCATTTCTCCACCTAAAGTCAAACACTCTCAAAAGTAGAGAAAGTCACCCCTCTCTCTATTCAACGGATACAAAGATTGCTTCCGAGTGGACCTCCGGCTAATAAGTAGGAAAAATTTAAAAAAAAATTAAATTAAAAATAAAATTGAGATGCCATGAAAATGGTAAAATCAAATTTTCATTGGTTTAAAATCCTGCATGAAATTTACTTTAGGCTCTAAAAGTCAGTCAAGTCGTAAATAAATCGACGCTTGCTGTCGACTCAATTTGATAGCTCTTAAATAAAAATATATAAAATATAAAATATTTTGCGTGAGACGACCCGTCCTAATCCATAAGAACGAATACAATAACATATGATTACATTGCGAGGTATTTGACCTCTATATGATACATTTTACAAATGTTGCATTTATTTTTAAAAGACAACCTTTCATTACAGTAAAAAGTTGACAGGCATGCATACCATTTCATAATATCCAACTTATAAATGACCTAATCTGTCATTTACTTAATAATAATCTCTATTGAACTCAACGATTTGAATGCAACGTCTTTTGAAATATGCCATGAATGACTCAAAGTAATATCTTTATAATGAGCAAATGCACAGCGGAAGATTTCTTTCAAACCTAAGAATAAACATGCTTTAAAGTATCAACTAAAAGGTTGGTGAGTTCATTAGTTTATCATAATCGATCATTATCATCATTTTAATATACCACAAGATTTTCATTTCCATTTCTCATAAATATACGTGCCATGCATAGAGACAAAAATCATTCATATGTGTTGAACACCTGGTAACCGACATTAACATGATGCATATAAGAATATCCCCATCATTCCGGGACATCCATCAGACATGATATAAAAACTCGAAGTACTAAAGCATCCGCTACAACGGATGGGGTTTGTTAGGCCCAATAGATCTATCTTTAGGATTCGCATCAATTAGTAGACTGGTTTACTAATTCTTAGGTTACCAAGCAAAAGGGGCATATTCGGCTTCGATCATTCAACCATATAATGTAGTTTCGATTACTTGTGTCTATTTAGTAAAACATTTATAAAAGCGCATGTATTCTCAGTCCCAAAAATATATATTGCAAAAGCATTTAAAAAGGGAGTAATGAAACTCACAATACTGTATTTTGTAGTAAAAATACATATGACGACATTGAACAATGCATGGTTGGCCTTGGATTCACGAACCTATATCATTGGTATGTATATATTAAAACGTATAATTGTAATCGAACAAATTTATTATATCTTAATTTATATATTATACATTTAATTTGTGTTTATATTTAAAAATGGTTATTATTTATATAGTTATATTAATATATCTATACTTGTTTAATGTTATATTAAAAAAAATTGATACTTTGCTATTTGTAAGTATTTATATAAATAATATTAATAAGTTCGATATGTATCGTAATAAGTATATTTTATATATAAAATATTTATCCGCTTAAAAAGGTAGTTTTTGAGATTAATAAAGATAATATTAATAATCATATTATTTAATAATAATACCTATTTTGATAATAATATTAGTAATAACAATAATAATTATAATTATAATTGTAACTAGGGTTATGATAACGATAATAATAGTTGGTAACTACTATTTATATTAACGGTAATAACAATAATAACTAAAATTCATAATACTTATTAATAATAATTCAGATACTTAATAATAATAATAATAATAATAATAATAATAATAATAATAATAATAATAATAATAATAATAATAATATCCTAATCATAATAATGATAACTAATACTTTTTTTAACATTAATATTAATAATAATTATAATACATGTGATAATAATAATAACTATAACTAATGATAATAATACAAATAACAATAATAAGAATAATAATTAATAATAATAATAATAACATAATAATTAAAATATTTGAAGAACTACCTTAATGAAATAAGCCTAAAAAAGAATTAAACACCCCTGCCGGGTCTCGAACCCGAGAAATCCCGTTCTCCTACATACACCCCAAACCATTTACCCTGCTTATATCTTTCTATTTTAACCCCGAAATAAAATAATATACCCATACTTATTCCAGCCCAACAGCAGCCTTAATCTAGCTTTTGGCCCAACAACACATCGACCCAACAACAATTCATTTGGACCAGCTTCTATTATATCACAACAAAGTTTACGGTTTATATATTTATTTATATTTTTTTTTTAAGTGGAATCCACCTCATCTATCCTAATCTCATCATCCTTTTCGTTTATCATCCCATGTTGACATCGTATATCATCAATATCATTATCACTATTACTGCATCACCAATTATTTACATTACTTTCATTTCACCATCGTGATCATTCATCATCATTCTTCCTCGTCGTAACAATAAATTATAGCAGCAGTAGGTGGGTTTTTGACTGGTGTTTGAACAGAAAGACGATAACCAAACAGTGAAAATGGCGGTGGTGCTCCGGTGTACTTTTAACAGAAAACAGATAGTTAGCAGCTGCACATTGATCGAAGTGGTGGTGATTCGATGGTTATGGTGTTTGTTTGATGATCTTTGGACAAAAGATAGAGAAAGACGCAAGAGAGAGAAAGATGGAGGATAGTAGTTATGGTGGTCGGAGGTGATTCTGATGATAGTGGTTGTGCCAGCCGGTGGTGTGGCGGTGACTAGGCGGTGATGGCCGGCGGTGTGTGTAAACTTCGAATGGAACAAAGATCAACAATAATTGATCGAATGTAAACAGAAAAACATATAAGTGTAAAGGTGGCAAGAACAAAAGAAAGAAAAGAAGAAAAAAAAATATAAGACAATCGTAAAAAAAAATCACAGCATAGTGTGGGTTTGTTTGATGGTGTCGTGGAGGTAGTGTGCGACGGTGTTGGGGTTCGGTTTGTAGTGGGTTAAGGTGGTGAGTATGAAGGAGTGGTAGTTACCTGCGAACAAAAATCATGCTAGCTCGTGTAACAGAAAAAGGAAAATAAGGAAGACGATGATGTTTTAATGGTGTTCGATTGGTGTTTGAGTTTGTGAGTTTTGATTGTTGATGATGATGGGTTTCATTCAACAAAAAGGTGGAACCCGAACAGGAATAGTAATCACACAAGTGGGTTTCGTGTTTTCAAGCATTTGAGTAGTAATCATAACATGATGATGAGTGGTGTTGCTTCGGCCGTCTGTAGCAGTAACCGGAACACAGAGTGTAGGAATAGAAGAAGCCTTCAATGGAACCCGGTGGTGTTCGAGTTAGGCGGTTATTGGTGGTTAACAATGGTGATTGATGATGATGGGTTAGATGGATTTCGTAGGTGGTGATGGCTGTACGTTTTTTATCAGAAAAATAGGAAACAGTCGAGCATACTGCAGCACCTCACGATGGTTGAGTGTTGTGGGTCTTAATCGAAGTTTTAGCACTCGATGGGTTTTCCTTGGTTTTGGATTTTGGGTTCATAAAAAAAAATAAAACGCAGTAGCATTAGAACAATAAAAACGATGGTAACTGATGGTGACTCATGGTGGTCATGAGATGATGTCGAAAGACAGAAGCAAGAAGAGGAAGAAGAAAGGTAAGATGGTGGGTTTTGTGTTACTTCCTTCTGCATATGTGGGAGTATATATATATATATATTCATTCTATTATAGATAGTGGGAATCATTTGAAAAAGAAGACAGCCTAGTAATCTAAATTATTACATCCCGTGCACATTAATTGTCAATATCTTACCGACAGTTTTCACGGGCTGCTAAATCGTACTCCGTTGTTAAATCAGTGGCGGATAAAAATGTTCAAAAAAATCCCATATTTTTAAATTAGCTATGTTTATTTATTTTTGTCATTATGGTATAAAATTCGATCATTGACTATTAAATAAAAATTACATTAATTATTCACTCCCGGTCCCAAGTAAAATATAAAAAGTTTTAAAATTTAATAAATAGCTCCTAGATACATTTTTACTAAGCCTATAATTTATAAAATCCATTTTTGGATCACCATTTATTTTAAAATCACATAAGTTCCTTTTTAACTCATTTACTATCTATTTAATGACAAATGAGCGGTACCGTCGTTTATTAAATAATTTCAAAATCTCAAAATATATATTCTATATATATATATATATATATATATATATATATATATATATATATATATATATATATATATATATATATATATATATATATATATATATATATATATATATATATACTCTTTAAATAATTATTATTATATATTATTATTAGTTTTTAACATTGATTATAACAATTACAATATATAATGTTTCATTTTATTATATATATATATATATATATATATATATATATATATATAATTATATGCATCTCTATATATTATATATTAAATTAATAATATTAAATATACTGATATTATTTTATATATTTATTTCCAACAATTAAATCATATATTATTTCAAATAATATTTCAAATAAAATTATATATATCCATTTACAAATTAGTTGTTCGTGAATCGTCGGGAATGGTCGAAGGTCAATTGAATATATGAAATAATTCAAAATTTTTGAGACTCAACATTGCAGACTTTGCTTATCGTGTCGAAACCATAAAAAGATTAAGTTTAAATTTGGTCGGAAGTTTCCGGGTCGTCACATTGCGTGGGTGGTCCCTCGTTGATCCGGGTTCAATTGTGGAGAATTTGAGGTTTATATCATATTCATAGAAGAAGAAAAAACAATAACAAAATACCCCCACATGATATGCACGTGATAAGAGGTAACGGCTGGTTTTGACAGAAAGTAGACGGGAGGATGAGGGATGTAGATTTTTGATACATTAGGGACGAGGAATGCATAAAAAAAAAAGAAAAAGGACATGGAGTCAAATTTGATATAAAATTCAGGGACGAGGAATGAAATTTTGTCGAAAAGAAACCCTAAACATTAGGCTCAACACCATGTTAACAGGTATTTTTCTATGAATTATCAATTGTATTAAACAACTAATACATAATACAAGCGTTAGGGCTTCATAACCAAATATATGGGCTAAGGCTGAACTAGTCTAAATGCATTTATACATATATGTAAAGTCTAATAAGTATATGCTAACATAAACCACTCAAAAAAAAAAAAAAACAAAAAAAAAAAAACAAAAAGAAATGCACCAAATTGCTCCAATACGTACGTACATCCTTTCCCACCATATCATCAAATATGTCGCCATCTGCCTCATAGTATCCTTCCATCGTAGAACCATCAGTCACCAAATTGCTGCAACAAATAACATTTTATAAAATGACTTTTGAAATCATACACATAACAAAACCCAAAGTTATCTACAATATGTTTTGAGGTGGTCATCTAAACCCATTTACTAAAAGATGGCCCATGAATTGGTTTTATTTTCGATTTTGTAATGTGCTGAATGAGTCAATTTAAAAAATAGCTAAAAGGAGATCAAATGAGTCGAATGGGTTTAAAGTTGCCCAGGTTGTATTTTCAAATCATAGCGAATGATTCACCTCATTGTAAATTGTAATATGATAATATTATATCTACAAAGAACAAAAAATAAGTGGACAAGATATAGCTTATGTGGGTCAACTCAACCCGACCAGACCCGTTTGATCCATATTAAAATTATAATACACGTTCCAAACAGTATGTGTTTTGACCATCTGAGCCAAGCCATGTTGTCACATGAACAATATAAGTTAGACATATGGGTTAGAATATCACCTTAAACAGCTAAAGCGGAAACTGACAACATGCTTGAGTTTTCTTTTGTAGAAGAAGAAAATTATAAGACCACCTAGCAGAGTAGAAGGATACAAAAGTAAGATATCAATGCAGGTAGAAGCTACACATTGGTTAAAATCAATATAAAAAATTAAAATAATGATAAAAAATAATAATTACAACACTAACAGAGATCCTTTTTCAGTGGATGGATCAGCATCGGAGTTAGGGTCATAGCTATAAACCTCACATTCAGATAATTTGATAACCTAAATATTTTGCAATTAGATCAACATCATTATTAAGTGTGGTGAAGCCATGGGGGTATAGATTAGTTTACAACAACAAAACCTTTCTTTCGCTATCCTAAAATAAATACAAGTAATTTTCCACTCAGAATGAAACATCTCAAGAGTAAAGAAAGTCCTCCCTCTCAATGTTCTATGGATAGAGAGATTGCTTCCGAATGAACCTCTAGTCAATAAGTTGATTAAATAAAAATGGACCCCAAGAGTAGAGTTGATGCAGGATTCGGTCATCATAACATTCATAATGTTGGACTTTCACACATCGGGCTGCAAGACTACTTTGGGCTTTGTTATGTTGGACCGAGTAGAGATAGAAGTGGACAAGGATAAACACTACTGGAAAAACGATTTATCCGGACGATAAATCGTCCCAGAAACTAATCCCGGACGACACATCGTCCCTGACGAGTCGTCCAGGAAAGTCTGTCCCAGAAAGTTTTTTCGGACGGCAAGTTTTTTACCCGGACGGAAGATGGGGCCCACATTGACTTTCAACGCTTGCTTTTCTGGACGATATTTCCGGACGACACTTGGAGACGACTTGTCGTCCCTAAAGGTTTAATATTAAAATAATATTATATTGTTATTAATAAATATTTAATGATAACAGAAAATAGAAAATAATCACGGACGACCTAATCACGAACGACTAGTCGTCCAGAAAGGGGTCTGATGCTTCTGCAGGAATATTCAGACCAGCTGTTTTCCAGCCGTACGAAACGGCACATTTCGCATATCAAAGCCTGCTACATAAATAGGATTATAGTTTCACAAAATACCACAATAACATTAAATAAAAGTATCCAAACGCCAATTACAATAATTTTCCAAACATTTTAAAATCCGGAAAACTACCAAATTAACTAATATCGTTTACAAAACATAACTTAACATTAAACACACACAACAAAAGTATAATTGTCTTCAAACACACCCAACAAATTACAAATCGCCAAATCCATCATCATACAAATCTTCATCATTGTTATGGCTCGGGCGCGGAGTATTGGAATTGAAAGTACCGGTAGTATACCCAAAATTTGGTAGAATATCGGGAGGGACTACAAGATTATTAAAAGCAAAGATTCGTTCAAGTTGACTCACCGTGTAGTATGGTTTCATTGGTGGTTGTCTACTCCGACCGGTAGACGATGAAGATGCGGAATTAGTTGCAGACTTTGGTAACTTCGGCCCACTCCGCGTTGGTGTCCACTTCGATCACCAAAAACTTCTTCCATGATATCGGTCTCATCTCTTCCCGGTTGTTCTTTTAACAAAGCCTTCATTTTTGTCTACAAGGTTAAACAAATATTAATATTATATATATATATATATATATATATATATATATATATATATATATATATATATATATATATATATATATATATATATATATATATATATATATATATATATATATATATATATATATATGTATATGTATATATATATATATATATATATGTATATATATATGTATATATATATCTATATGTATATATATATATATATATTTCGAGACTTATATATATATATATATATATATATATATATATATATATATATATATATATATATATATATATATATATAAGTCTCGAAATATATATATATATATATATATATATATATATATATATATATATATATATATATATATATATATATATATATATATATACCATTCGACTTATATTTATATTTATAAGTAGTACACCAAAATCTATGAAAATTTATTAATTACGTAGTTCTGTTTTGGTTTGAAATCCTTAGTCCACCCGGTTCCGTCCTTGGGTTTGTGCAAGAGCTTGTAATTTTTTATATGACCGATTTCCGGACCGATCTTTATCTTATTCTCGTTCTACAAACACACACAAAAATAACTTAAATGTATATAAATCAAATAACATATTTTCTAACATTTTATCATTTATGTAAAACATTAAAAACAAGGAGGTTTAAGTAATTTATCAAATGTTTAACTATCGATTTGCTACCATGCAAACTGTAGAATTGGACTTTAGACCAGTTTTTTGCATCTTGCTCACAATGCTTTTGGTATTCTTCGTTAAGCATCAAGTCAACAAAAGGATTCCAGATTTTTGGCTTCAATGTCCGGTGGTGGGTGGAAACGAACAAAATCAATATCATTAGGATATTGACTTCAGATGTTTTTGAAATAACCTTGGTGTTCACTTTTTATGTTTTTCCATCTATCCCCCACTATCTTGTTAACAGCAGCTCGGACTAGATGTTCTTTATCTGATTCTAGCCAAGTTTCAATTTTAAATAAATTCTACGATATAAAGTAATAGGTATATTAAAAGATTGTATATAAGAAACGCACATATAAATATATATATATATATATATATATATATATATATATATATATATATACACACACACACACATATATATATACATATATATATGTATATATATATATATGTATATATATGTATATATATGTATATGTATATGTATAAGTACTAATTAATTAAACTTGCTAAATCTTTTGAAGGCTTTGGCACACCCACCCATCACTTGTAATGTTTCAGGAACTTCGAGGGCCTAACGACACTAGATATCAAACTAACAAACCTTGAACTATTGGGGCCTATTGGATTAACGGTATTCCACCTAAAATCAAAGTCAATATCGAGTCGTCCTTGAGCATCGTACAATTTTCGTAAACCTATGTTTATTTATTTTCCCCGTTTAGCCCGTGTATTAGGTTGGGGCTCGTTATCTTTGCCACCGTCCCCCACCGATCATTAGGAAAATGAGAGTAAAGGAATTCATCTGCATAAATACAAATAAAGTGAATAGAACAATGATATATACATATATATATATATATATATATATATATATATATATATATATATATATATATATATATATATATATAATGTATATGTATATACACACACATATATGCATAAATATATACATTAAACTATAGTTTTTAACGGTTATATATATATATATATATATATATATATATATATATATATATATATATATATATATATATATATATATATATATATATATATTGTAGTGACCTGAACTTTTCCATGTTTATATATATTAATTGAGATTGATATTTACATGACTAAATGTTTTCAACTTGTTAAGCAATCAAACTTGTTAAGACTTGATTAAATGAAATAAGTTTCATATAGACAATTGATCACCCAAGTTGACCGGCGATTCACGAACGTTACAAATTTGTAAAAACTACATGTTGTGGTATATATAGACATATATATATATATATATATGGTTGACATGAGATTATGATGAGTAAGTATCTCACTAAGTATATTAACAATGTGTGATATACATAAGAAATGAGATTACTAAGTTAAGAAACTCGAAATGATATATATAACGATTATCGTTATGATAACGTCTACTAAATACATATGTATCATATTAAGATATTGATACACTATATTTAACATGATAAAATGATATTTAAATATATCATTAAGTGTGTTAACAATGAACTACATATGTAAAAACAAGACTACTAACTCAAGAATTACGAAACGAGACTTATATGTAACGATTATCGTTGTAACGATATTTTAATGTATATATCATATTAAGAGATATTCATACATCATAATATCATGATAAAATAATAATTTAACATCTCATTTGATATAATAAACATTGGGTTAACAACATTAATTGAGATCGTTAACTTAAAGGTTTCAAAACAACACTTACATGTAACGACTAACGAAGACTTAACGACTCCATTAGAATGTATATACATGTTGTGTTTTGATATGTATTCTTACACTTTTGAAAGACTTCAAGACACTTATCAAAGTACTTCTACTTAACAAAAATTCTTACAATTACATCCTCGTTCAGTTTCATCAACAATTCTACTCGTATGCACCCGTATTCGTACTCGTACAATACACAGCTTTTAGATGTATGTACTATTGGTATATACACTCCAATGATCAGCTCTTAGCAGCCCATGTGAGTCACCTAACACATGTGGGAACCATCATATGGCAACTAGCATGAAATATCTCATAAAATTACAAAAGTATTAGTAATCATTCATGACTTGACTTATTTACATGAAAACAAAATTACATATCCTTTATATCTAATCCATATACCAACGACCAAAAACTCCTACAAACACTTTCATTCTTCAATTTTCTTCATCAAATTGATATCTCTCAAGTTCCATCTTCAAGTTCTAAGTGTTCTTCATAAATTCTATAAGTATAGTTTCATGAAAATCAAGAATACTTCCAAGTTTGCAAGTCTACTTCCAAACTTTCTAATCCATTCCAAGTAATCATCTAAGATCAATGAACCTTTGTTATTTACAGTAGGTTATATTTCTAATTCAAGGTAATATTCATATTCAAACTTTGATTCAATTTCTACAACTATAACAATCTTATTTCGAGTGAAAATCTTACTTGAACTGTTTTCGGTGTCATGGTTCTGCTTCAAGAACTTTCAAGCCATCCAAGGATCCTTTGAAGCTAGATCCATTTTTCTCATTTCCAGTAGTTTTATCCAGAAAACTTGAGGTAGTAATGATGTTCATAACATCATTCGATTCATACATATAAAGCTATCTTATTCGAAGGTTTAAACTTGTAATCACTAGAACATAGTTTAGTTAATTCTAAACTTGTTCGCAAACAAAAGTTAATCCTTCTAACTTGACTTTTAAAATCAACTAAACACATGTTCTATATCTATATGATATTCTAACTTAATGATTTAAAACCTGGAAACACGATGAACACCATAAAATCGGATATACGCCGTCGTAGTGAAACCGGGGGCTGTTTTGGTTTGGATAATTAAAAACTATGATAAACTTTGATTTAAAAGTTGTTCTTCTGGGAAAATGATTTTTCATATGAACATGAAAATATATCCAAAAATCTTGCTTAAACTCAAAGTGAAAGTATGTTTTTCAAAATGGTCATGAAGATGTCGTTCTTTCGACGGAAATGACTACCTCTTTAGTAATTGACATGTAACTTAAATTTCCGACTATAAACCTATACTTTTTCTGTTTGGATTCTTAAATTAGAGTTCAATATGAAACCATAGCAATTTGATTCACTCAAAACGGATTTAAACTGAAGAAGTTATGGGTAAAACAAGATTGGATATTTTTGATCTTTTTAGCTACGGGAAATGTTTAACAAATCTATACAAATCATATCCTAGCTAACTTATATTGCATTATACATATATTCTAATATATTATGTAATCTTGGAATACCATAGACACGTATGCAAATGTTTTGACATATCATATCGACCCATGTATATATATTATTTGGAACAACCATAGACACTCTATATGCAGTAATGTTGGAGTTAGCTATACAGGGTTGAAGTTGATTCCAAAAATATATATACTTTGAGTTGTGATCTAGCCTAAGATGTGTATACACTGGGTCATGGATTGATTCAAGATAATATATATCGATTTATTTCTGTACATCTAACTGTGGACAATTAGTTGTAGGTTATTAACGAGGACAGCTACTTAATACACTCAAATCTTTAAAACATAATAAAAATGGTTGTAATTATATTTTGATCATACTTTGATATATATGTACATATTTGTATAGGTTCGTGAATCGATCCGTGACCAAGTCTTATTTCCGAGAAAGGAAATATCTGTGAAAGTGAGTTATAGTCCCACTTTTAAAATCTAATATTTTTGGGATGAGAATACATGCAGGTTTTATAAATGATTTACAAAATAGACACAAGTACGTGAAACTACATTCTATGGTTGAATTATCGAAATCAAATATGCCCCTTTTTATTAAGTCTGGTAATCTAAGAATTAGGGAACAGACACCCTAATTGACGCGAATCCTAAAGATAGATCTATTGGGCCTAACAAACCCCATCCAAAGTACCAGATGCTTTAGTACTTCGAAATTTATATCATATCTGAAGGGTGTCCCAGAATGATGGGGATATTCTTATATATGCATCTTGTTAATGTCGGTTACCAGGTGTTCACCATATGAATGATTTTTATCTCTATGTATGGGATGTGTATTGAAATACGAAAGGTTGTGGTCTATTGTTACAATTTGATATATATAGGTTAAACCTATAACTCACCAACATTTTTGTTGACGTTTAAAGCATGTTTATTCTCAGGTGAATACTAAGAGCTTTCGCTGTTGCATACTAAAATAAGGACAAGATTTGGAGTCCATGTTTGTATGATATTGTGTAAAAACTGCATTCAAGAAACATATGTCGATGTAATATATTTCTATTGTAAACCATTATGTAATGGTCATGTGTAAACAGTATATTTTAGATTATCATTATTTGATAATCTACGTAATGCTTTTAAAACCTTTATTGATAAAATAAAGGTTATGGTTGTTTTAAAAATGAATGCAGTCTTTGAAAAATGTCTCATATAGAGGTCAAAACCTCGCAACGAAATCAATTAATATGGAACGTTTATAATCAATATGAACGGGACATTTCATATATATATATATATATATATATATATATATATATATATATATATATATATATATATATATATATATATATATATATATATATATATATATATATATATATATATATATATATCTGTGTGTGTGTGTGTGTATATACATATACATATATTTCATGCGGAAAATTTATAAAAACATTCATAGAAATAACATTCATAAAAATATTAAACATTTGTAAGCGTTTTTTGAAAAATGACAAGAATTACACGTCAATAATCATCATCATCGCCAGTGAAAGCTTCATTTTGAGGAATTTAGGGATTTAGCTCATCGTCAGCCACCACATCATCATCATCATCAACATCACATATGTCATGAGGAAGGGAAATAGGGTCTAAATCACAAATGTCATCATCATCATCATCATCATCATCATCATTAACTTCATGTGTTGGTGGATTAAACTGAATTGGTGTTGATTCTCCGGGTACACTCATACTTGTATAAGTCATATTATCTAAATCAGCATCAAGGCTAAGATTGGATGAATTGGTTTTGTGTACAACATCCCATATGGTGTCTTCGATAATGTCTCTATCCCAAAGTTTTCGATGATGTACCTCATGAACGACCTTCCATCTGCTAGAGGTTTTGGAAGGATCGTCGAGGTAAAAGACTTGTTGAGCTTGTGTTGCAAAAATGTGTTGATAATCTTAGTACCACTAATCTTTCTTGTCAATACTAGTTATATTATTCACTTTAACTGTGCGTTTACGGTTTCGGGTGTTCTCAGTCTTGAGCCACCGGCATCTGAATAACACAACACTAAATGTACTACCATAATGCAACCCAATAATATCTTCCAACCGACCATAATACTTAGAGACAGGAGCACCGACATCTGCGAGTGTTGCAATTCCATTATTTTGTGTTGTGCGTCTATCATCGCGATTGCTAACCACAAACCTGACACCATTCACATTACAGGCACTGTAATGGTTTGAGGTACCCACCGGTCCTTCAGCTAAACAGATCAATTCATCGCTATACTTCGATCCGTCAACTGAACATAGTTCACGTATCTATTAAAAAATAAAAATATATATATAAAGTTTGAATAAAAATAGTTATCAAATGAAAATTTTATATATATATATATATATATATATATATATATATATATATATATATATATATATATATATATATATATATATATATATATATATATATATATATATATATATATATAATGAGTTTACATGGTTGGTGAACCAACTAGGAAAATTTTATTTCATGTCCATATTGGGGTTCTCTACTTTAAACTGACTGTAAATGTTAAAAAAGAATTGTTAGTATGATCAACGTTTACACAGTTAAGTCATTATAAATTCATATTTTAGTAAAATGACTTACTTTTTGTATTCGTCGATGTCAGAACAATTGTCGAGTACATGCCAGTGAAGTTTATCCTGAATATCCCAGGCCAGAGATTTGAACACACCTTTACTGATAAATTTACATAACAATTTGAACACACGAAACTCACATGACCTAATTGGTCCGTCCGCATATCTGTCAGGATGATTAAATCTCGTATGTATACCTTCAAGAGACATTGAACATGCATTTAATGCTTCATCGGCAACGTACCCCTCAGCTATACAACCTTTAGGCTTAGCTTTATTTCTAACATAATTTTTTAGTTTTTCATGTATCTCTCAATTAGATACATCCACCTCATGTAAACATGCCCTCCATATATAGCCTCTTCTGGTAAATGCATCACCAAATGAATCATTATGTCAAAAAAAGCGGGAGGATAAATTAACTCAAGAGTACATAATAGTTTAATCAATTGTTTTTGAGCTTTCGACATGTTTGCCACCATTAACTCTCGAGCACAAATTTGCTTAAAGAATGCGCATAGCTGCATTATTGGTGTAGAGATAGTTTCGTCCAAAAACGTGTTAACTCCGACCGGTAATAATCGTTGCATCATGATATGGCAATCATGAGATTTCATGTTCGTAATGTTGGTATTATCCTTGTTCACTTTATGCCTGAAGTTTGATCCAAATCCATCTGGAAGTTTTACTTCTTTAATGAATTTACAAAAGCTTACCCTGTATTCGGGTTTTAAAGAGTATTTGGGAAGAGGTTTGAAGAATTGCCCATCTTTTTTACCTTTGGTTTTAGGTTTGAGCCACAAATCTTTTCGAATTCCCAATTTTTTCAAGTCAACTCGTGCATTGTGAGTGTCTTGTAACATCCCGTGTTTTTCCGTTAAATTTATTTTAACGCCGTCTTTTTTTTTTTAGATAATATCTTTCGTTATCTAAATTCGTACCTTCCATTAACTAACGTTCTTAATATTCCGTTATTCGATTAAAACATCTCCCGTTTACTCTCGCATACTTAAATTAATTCGTTTAGTTAATTTACGCACCCGCTTCCAAACTCGAGGGACTATTTGTGTCAAGTGACCAAACTTGGCCAAGAGAGTCAACTAGTCAAAGTATCCTCCCCACCATTCATTCATCACCACCACCATCTTCATACTTCCATTTTTCTCTCAAATCCTCTCAACAAAGAATCATCATCTAAATTCAATCTAGCAAGCAAACATCAAAATAAATTACATATTCGTGATCCTCTCATCATCCTCTACATTTTGGTACCAATTTCATCTCGTTTGGGTAACATTTCTAAAACTCTAGATTTCATGTTCTTAGTGTTTTTAACTTGAAATGGTGTTAGTTAGTGTCTATGGCTCACTAGGTTGTTGAATATGTGATTTGTTTGCTCGATTTGTTGTTTTGGAGTAACTAGCATGAACACTTGAAATGGGTTTGTTGAATCTTTGATTTTGGGTGATTAAAAGTTGATTAAATGTTAAAGTTCATGTATTAAATGTGTTACTAGCATCATTAGCTTCGTTTTGGTATGTAGGTTGATTTAGAAAAACTTCATTAACAAAATTGTTGAATTCATGATTTTTGGTTAGGATTTAGTAACCTTGAATATGGATTTTGATGAATTGAATGCTATGAAATGTTGTTATTAAGTGTTTAGTTGCAATGTATCTTTAATTACCTTCGAAACGGCATATCGTATGTGTAAATTGGTTTCCCGAATCATGAAATGCGTTTTATGAACTTGAAACTTTGATAACAAGCTTTAAATGATCATTTGACGGGAATTCGGTTATTTAAAATGATGTTTTTGTTTAATGAAATGTGTTTAGTTGTATTCCTCATTAAATTACCTTTCCAACGATATAAGATACTTGTTTTGGATGTTTACGGTTTATAAATTATGATGGTTTGAAGTTTGGCTTGACACTTAGAAAATTCAGCATTTCAGTACCTGGAGGACCAAAGTTACGGCCGTAACCCAGGTCATTGCGGCCGTAACCCATGCCATTGCGGCCGTAACCCAGGACATTGCGGCCGTAACTATGCTACGCAACTCCGATTGACATGAAACTTTTTCTAACATGCTCATATATGATTATGAAACTTAGAAAAATTGTCCGAGACCCGACCCGAACACGTTGACTTTTTGTTGACTTTGACCAAAGTTTGACTTTTAGTCAAACTTAACCAAACACTTATACAATCGTTCTAACGTGCTTTTATACTTATATCTTACATGAAACTTGACAACGTGATTCACATGCTATATATTCGAGTCGTAACGAGCCATAGGACTAATTGAACACATTTCGCCCGACCTTGTGTCGTAACTAGTTAATTGATATAACTTACTTGTTTAGGTCAAGGCTAAACAACTTTCATGCACACGTTTACTTTGTGAAGTACTTTTATACTCGTGCACCCGAGGTGAGATCATAGTCCCACCTTCTCAACAACTTTTATTCTTTTAAATCGTAGGCTGAGAAACATATACTTTGTTATATCTTGTACTACTTACTTTTATGCTTTGAAAAAAAGTACAAAGAAACAAACATTCCACAGCGAGTTTGAACAAAAATCCTCAATTCGATTGTCATTAGTTACACTTGCCGGGTGTAAGCGAGAACTTATGTTGTATGGCCATATGGGTTTGACAAACCCTCATTCGGATGGTTCGCTACCGTTACTTCGAGTGAAATATATTTTCGAGAAACAGTGTATGTTCTAACACTATTGTGATGGGGTTCTATGGATGGAAAGTTAAGCCTTGTTAATTGGGTGCTCGTGAACTTACTTCTGGAATGCAACCGATTTGGAAAATCAACTATATTAAATCTTGTGTTCAAAAACAACGTTTATTAACACACCTATGATTT
Organism: Rutidosis leptorrhynchoides; assembly: GCF_046630445.1. Taxonomy (NCBI): domain Eukaryota; kingdom Viridiplantae; phylum Streptophyta; class Magnoliopsida; order Asterales; family Asteraceae; genus Rutidosis; species Rutidosis leptorrhynchoides. Next base: position 172,455,751 of record NC_092342.1, on the reverse strand, counting down.
CACCAACGTTTTTCGTTGACAGTTTTCTATATGTTTCTCAGTTTCATACTTGGCTACTTGATACATGCTTCCGCACACTTTGATTACTTGCTTGGAGTCAAGCATACATGCATACGCTAGCGATAACACTTTTGGATTCAACCTTAAAGCATACATACTTACGCTATTTATAGCAACCGTGATTTTAAACTAATTATGTCGCAAGTTATTTCATTTATACTTACAGTACACCTATCTCGTGTACAAAACCATTTTTCATAATGCTTAGCAGAGTAGGTTCGTATCCTTTTTCACCCGTAGGTTGCCTCACGATTTTTAAATAACCGTATACATATCTCATGCACAAAAATAATACACATAACTTGTGTATAAAAATCATTCTCTCGATACATAACATTCAATTTGATTTCATTGCTCAACATGGTAACCGACCTTAACATATAATGCGCATCAATAACATCCCCAAAACAGAACATCTCGTCTGTATAATATATAAACTTCGAAGTACTAAACACCACGCCCACTAGCTCTTCCGTCTAGTGAACATTTTGGGTGAGGGTGTTAAACCCGGTAGTTACCTTTAGGATTCGCGTGAATTAGGGCCATACCCGTTTCTAATTCTTAGGTTACCAAGCAATAATAATCAGGGGAAATATTCACAACAATTAGTGGCAATTATAACGTCCAACTAATTCAATAATAATCCACAGAACTTCTGTCTGCATAATAATTCATTCGAGGAATGTTTTGCTTGTGTCTATCTCGTCAAATATTTATAAAAGCATTTTATGTATTCTCAGTTCCAAAATATAGATTGTAAAAGCATTTAATAGAACAGTTATAAAAACAGCGCATGTATTCTCAGTCCCAAAAATGTAAAGAGTAAAAGGAAATCAAATGAACTCACTAGACAATATTTTGTAGTAAAAATATGCATACGACTGAACTGAACAATGCAGGGTTGTCCTTGAATTCACAAACCTATATCAGTTGCATATATATTAACACATATCCTATTTAATCAACTAAGTTTACTTATATTTTATAATTTATACAAATTAGTATCTTTAAATATAATTATACTTATAATAAATATATGATATATAATTTAATTAAAGTTTTATCAATATAAATGGTAATATATTAGTTAAAAACATATTAGTATGTAATATTAGTTGACTTGTAATATATTTTTATATAGATAACATTTGTTTGTTAAAAAAAATAATAATTATAATAATACTAAAAATAATAATAGTAATGATACTGATAAAAATGATAATATTTTTAATAATAATGATAATACTAATAATAAAATGATAAAAATGTTATATGTTAATAATGAAAATAATAATAATAAAAGTGGTAAAAATAATAGTAATAATAGTAGTAGTAATAATAATAATAATAATAATAATAATAATAATAATAATAATAATAATAATAACAATAACAATAATAATAATAATAATAATAATAATAATAATAATAATAATAATAATAATAATAATAATAATAATAATAATAATAATAATAATAATAATAGTAATACTACCTCAAAGAAGTAGCCCTTAAAAAATGCCCAAGTCCGGGTTTGAACCCGCGACCTCCCGCTAACCCGATAACACTTTCAGCCACTCAACCATTTCTGTGTTTCCGATGAATATCCCATTTTAAATATAGTTAACCCGTTTGTACCTATTGTCTTCTACAAAACCCTATTGTCATCATCTTTATCTAATCTATCTCGCCATCCTCATCGATTACATACCTCATCCCAATACCATCATACGTATATTATGATAATACACAAATCATCATCAATTATCATGATCATCATGATCATTTCATCGTCATCTTAATTTGTTTTCGTAAATTCACAGTTTCATAATCACAATCCTAATCTAAATCATAATTTTTATTATTCATCATCATCGTGAACTACAACATCATCATTTCCTAAACTACCTCCGTATTAATATCATCATCATTTGTACGCATCTACGTCATCATCATTCTATTATTTTTCAACATCAAGCATAACTGTCTCGGCCCAATCATTTAATCAATTGTCACGGCCCAATAACCTAATTTAGAATGGCCCAACAGAAAAATAAGGTAGTGGCCGCCCAAATATAGTAATCAATATCCAGCTTGATAGACTAGTTATTTAAAAAAAATCGTTTTCCTAAATTGACCCATCAAAACTTTATCACTTTAATTATAATTCAAATACATCCCACTCATGTTACCATCACCTTTATTATCATGCTTCACCCTATATCATTATCATTTTTGTACATCATCTCAACCTTCTTTTACATGACAACAGAACAAAATTGAATGATACACATCATCCCCTCACATTACACAGCTCGCATATACTCTACACGATATGTGTAATTTTGTTAACAAAATACGCGTACTGTTTTCTACATATATACTGTATTACCATAATATTATAGTATTAGAAATAGGATACATCAAGTAGTAATTGTGATGGTGCGTTCTTGGATGGTTCTCTCCCAAACAGACCACGAATCAAACAGCAGTGGTAGCCACTATTTTGGTAGTTGTGTAAGTTGCAGAACACGCTGCAAAAACAGCAAATGAAACGGTATCAGAAGCAACGACTGTTGTGGTGGTTTGTGGCGGTTTGATGGTATAGCAACCGAAGAATAATCGTAGCAGCTGTAGCTCATGGTGTCGGGTGGTTATAGTGGTTTCAATAGGTGTGACGACCCGGCAATTTCCGACCAAATTTAAACTTAATCTTTATAGCATTTCGATACGATAAGCAAAGTGTAATGTAGAGTGTCGAAAAGTTTTGGAACTATGTTCATATAACCAATTACCCTTTGACTGTGCCTGACGATTCACGAATTATTGGTTGTAAATAAATAAATAAATAAATAAATATATATATATATATATATATATATATATATATATATATATATATATATATATATATATATATAAATGTAAGTATATGTACATTAACTTAAGGTTATAAAATATAATTTCATCATTAGAAATAAATATGTTAAGTAAGATACATGATATTATTTTTTATTAATATTTATCATATATATATATATATGTATATAAAAATTACTATCCAATATAAATTATTACAAACGATAACATGTAATATTAATACATTAAAAAAATTATGCAACAATAATATTACTTTCAATACTATAAGAAGTATTAGTAGTAATATATGTAGTTATGAAGTGTGATAAATTTAAATTATTATAATATTATCATTAATAATATTATTGTTATACAACTTATAGATATTATTATTATCAATAATATAATTATTATCATCATTACATTATTATAAAGTGTTATTATTATTTATAATATTAAGAAGTATTCTTATTATAATTATACATATACGTGTATATATATATATATATACAGATACATTTAAATACAATGTATATATATATAAATATATATACAAGTATATATATATATATATATATATATATATATATATATATATATATATATATATATATATATATATATAGAATTACGAGTTATAATATGAATAACATGTTATTATTATTACATTCAATATTGTTAATATGTATATTAATATTAGCATTAAAAATCAGTATTAAAATTTTTATTATTATTAATAGATTTAAATTTATTATGATAGCAGATACATATACTTTTACATCACGCGTAATTTCTGTTTCCTATCATTATCATAATTATCTTCTTATCTCTGATTTTGTCATTCAGTTCCATATACCAACAATTTCTGTTGCAAGTCATTATCAGTTGTATATATTATTTTTTTCTTTCCTTTTTGGCTTCATTAATCTGTCAAATCCTTAACCCGATAGGTAAAAATCAATTCCAGTTATTTACTACAATATTAGACCTTCCACTACCTCTAACTATTATTCAAAACATTCAACAGCATCTAAATAAACTGAATTTGGTAGAAAAGTGAAGAAATAAAGGGCGACTGCCCTGTTCGTGATAATTTTATTCAATAGCCCGAATTTTAATCAATTTTCAAAAACTAAAATTGGGGTTTTGTTAGGAAGTGTCTAATTATACTATCTGTAAGTTTTCATGTCTCGATTTAATCTATTGATTACGAATTTCGGAGTCAAACTTTATAATTTCAAAAGTCAACGTTTTTGTTCATCGTGAAATTCGTAATCAATCTGATGTTTCAAGTTTAATTATCAATCCAGAAAGTTTATAGGAACATTTTCCTATCTATTTCATGTTATAAGTTTTACTTAAAACGTTTTAGAAATTGAAATTTGGATTTGAATTGGAATTGTGTTCATACGTCTGCACATCGAGTTTTATTTTTTATTTTTTTTTTTACTAAATCAGTATTCATTACAAATCCTTTGAAATTAAATTTCAAACTCTATTTCAAACATCAATTAGTTAATTGATTGAGAGTTGGGTCCCTGGTTCGTTGTTACATGAAGGAGGTGAAAATTGAAAATGGGTTAAATAATTCTGGTGAGTGAAGTAGATCAGAAAAACAAAATAGACGGGATGGTTTGAGTGTTATGTTGATGAGCGAGAGGTCGCGGGTTAGAGCCCGGACAGTGGCTTTTTATTTTTTTTGAGCTCCTTCTTCAAAGGTTGTACACTTTTAATTATTATTATTATTATTATTATTATTATTATTATTATTATTATTATTATTATTATTATTATTATTATTATTATTATTATTATTATTAATATTAATATTATTATTATTAAATTAATATTTTTCAAAACTATCATACTAATAAATAAATATTTTTGTACATTAAATATATGTATTACATAAGTATACAAATATTATACACAAACGTATGTTTTAACTAATACAATATTATAATGTTAATTGAATTATATATCAAATAAGTATTATAAACATATTATAAGTATTAATAAAATATATATATGAATATGAATCTTAATACATAACAAAGTAAATACAAAGTTGTTCAATTTCAACTATGTGTGTTAATATATATATCAATGATATAGGTTCGTGAATCCGAGGTCAACCCTACACTTGTTAAATGACGTCATATGTATTTTTACTACAAAATACAATATGGTGAGTTTTCATTACTCCCTTTTTATATATATTTTTGGGACTGAGAATACATGCGCTGCTTTTATAAATGTTTTACGATATAAACACAAGTACTCGAAACTACATTCTATGGTTGAATTATCGAAGTCGAATATACCCCTTTTTATTAAGTTTGGTAATCTAAGAATTAGGGAACAGACACCCTAATTGACGAGAACTCTAAAGATAGATCTATCAGGTCCAACAAGCCCCATCCAAAGTACCGGATGCTTTAATACTTCGAAATTTATATCATGTCCGAAGGAGGATCCCGGAATGATGGGGATATTCTTATATGTATATTGTGAATGTCAGTTACCAGGTGTTCAATCCATATGAATGATATTTTTGTCTCTATGTATGGGACGTATGTTTATGAGAATTGGAAATATGAAATCTTGTGGTCTATTAAAATTATGAAATGATTATTTATGCTAAACTAATGAACTCACCAACCTTTTGGTTGACACTTGAAAGCATGTTTATTCTCAGGTACGAAAGAAATCCTCCGCTGTGCATTTGATCATTTTAAAGATATTACTTGGAGTTATTCATGACATATTTCAAAAGATATTGCATTCGAGTCGTTGAGTTTATCAAGATCATTATTAAGTCAATTATAGTTGGATATATTATGAAATGGTATGCATGTCTGTCAACTTCAGATGTAATGAAAGATTGTCTTTTCAAAACGAATGCAATGTTTGTAAAATTTATCATATAGAGGTCAAGTACCTCGCGATGTAATCAACTGTTGTGAATCGTTTATAATCGATATGGACTTCGTCCGGATGGATTAGGACGGGTCGCTTCAGTTGGTATCAGAGCGGTGGTCTTAGCGAACCAGGTCTTGCATTAGTGAGTCTAACTGATAGTCGTTAGATGCATTAGGGTGTCTGAACTTCGACCGTGTCTGCATGTCAAAAGTTTTGCTTATCATTTTTTGGCGAAAATCATCTATTTATCATCCTTAGGAAATTACCTGCTTATCATTCTTAGTCTATGCACATCTTACTGCAATGATTGCATGAATAGTGTATAGACAAAATTCGTATCTTAGCGTATATGCTAATTCATTTCTTAGTATATCTTGTACTGTAGACTTTGTCTGACAACTTCCGTAGATTCCTCCGTAACATATGGGATTTTAGTATTGTATATGCATATGTGAATTATGTATTGCAGGGTACTAATCTACATCCTATAATATGTTCTTATTGAAAATACTTCATCTGATCGTACGAGATGAATCCCTCAACCAGTTCGAGTCCCTCAGACTTCGATAGCTAATCCGATAGTTATTCCGACAGCTATTCCGACATGGATGTTCATATAAGCTCCGGAGGCAACGTCACCAGAATGAATCAACCAATCAATCATCCCCAATTCCTCTGATAGGTTCGTAGTCGACTTAACCGATGGAGACCAGAGGAAGGCGATCCTTTCCACCCACCAACCGAATTTACCTTTTGGCAATGAACCTGAAGCACCTATCGTCGAACCAATTTGAAACACCATTTTCACTCTCATTTCCCAAATATCTCGCCACGAACATATCATATCTCATATTCTAAACTTTATTCATTCGCTGTTCCAACCGCCAATCATCCCGGAGTAATCAAAGAAGTCAACGAGCTTCGCGCCTGAGTTGTAGCCTTGAAAAATATGGTGCAAAATGTACCAGCTTCAGCAACATCATCAACATCAACGGTATCACCAACAACAACATCCGCATCCCAAGACTCAATTTCACAATCTGCCCCACGAACACCAACATCATACGCACCATAGATAACAAGGAGTACCAACAGCAATGAACGATGAAGTATTGATCCATAACTTCATTAATATTCTGCGAAGAATATGTGGATCCTAATAGTTTTAGATATTACTTATTCTAGCTCAAATCGAAAATCAAATGAGTTTAATATTATATTGACTCATTAAATCATAATTACATCTGAAGAAAATATATATGTATATATACTTTCATAAAGATTGTGATTAAAAATTCTCTTGTACAAACTGTTAATGGTGAAAATATTTTAACGGGTAGGTAATACCCGAGGAATATTTAGATCTCACGTTAATAAGTTACACTGTACATTCTTCAATTCAGATTCAGCAGTCATTAACAACACTGCTCAAATTCACACATATACGTATCCGTTCACCAAAGAACAACTATTTTCATCCAAGTTCAATTTCATGCTTGGATTTTGACCTATCAGAATCCAACAAGTGGCATAATGAAGAAAACATTTGACAAAATAAAATTTGTTAGAAACATACTAATTAACTATGAGAAATTTTGTTAAGAATCCACGCTAACTGTTTCCAGCTAACTGTTCCTAGCTAACTGATTACATTTTATTTATCGCACTTTATTTATCGCAATTTATTTATCGTCATTTAATTTCTGTTATTTACTTTACGCATTTAATTTATCGTCATTTAATTTCTGTTATTTATTTTACGCACTTTAAATATCGGGACACGTATACAAGGTTTTGACATATCATATCGACGCATCTATATATATTATTTGGAATCACCATAGACACTCTATATGCAGTAATGATCGAGTTCTCTATACAGGGTTGAGGTTGATTCTACAATAATATATATACTTTGAGTTGTGATCGAGTCTGAGACATGTACACGGGTCACGATATGTATTAATTAATTCGAAAATTATATATTAAACTATATATGAATTAGTGAATTGCTAACTATGGACTATCAATTGAGGACTACCAACATTGGACAATTAAAATGAATTAAAATATTGATTATAACATATGAAACTAAACAATTCTTCAAGCTTGCCACTTGATTTCACCTTAAACTTCATTTGTATCTTGACGATTAAAATTTGCATTCAAACCTTTCATGATTCTTGAAAACACCTCAACCGATAGGATGAACCAACCGCACTTCATCTACGGAAGAAAAGATTGATGCATATAGTTATGCACTTGAAAAACTCTCAGAAACTGAGTAAATGTTTAACACAAACTGTTCTAATTTCTTTAGTGTTATTATTACCCAAAATAACCTTGCAGTTCTTCTTCAAAATAGCCAATTTTATCACAGCTCCAGCAAGACAACTTCGACTTTTCGTACGAAACAACCTTATTATAACGTTGATATATACGAGTGCTCTTTTATTGTACCAGGGAACCTTTCATATTCCACCATATTACCATCAACGTTTAATCATCTAAAAACACAATTCTCCTGAAACTACCTCGGATTAATAACCGATGATTCATATATCATAGCATTAAATGCAGAGGAAACAGAAAAATGGTAGATGGTCTAAACGGCCAAAAGTTTGATGAAAGAAAGAAGTGTTAGGAACGCTCGATAGAAAATTGGGTATTGAAAAACAGATTGAGCTACCCATGAAGGAGACCAAGGATAAATACAAGCACCAAACTCTATATTCAAAGGAATCAGGTAATTCCGAATCCGTTGAAATCTTTAGAGAATATCTTGCTCTGTAGTCATGTTAAAATCTTGCGAAAAAAATCTTTCTCTATCAACCATCGAACTTAGAAATTCCAAAATATCATCATCAATATCTTCGATATTTCTGAGGATATTTTCATAAATATTCTCGTCCGAAATTATATACCTCCTCGTGCTTCCTGCGTATCATTATAATGGAAACATTCAATAGAAAATCTAGTACCGAAAAGCGGATTATGCGAAACTATGAAGGAAACTGTGGACAAATCACAAAGAATAAGTTTGACTTCAAAGAATCCAAATGATTCTATTTCTGATGAAATCTTTAACGAATATCTTACTTCCGAATCTAAACCCTTACGGATAAATCTTCTTCATCATCCATCGATATTTGAAATTCCAAGATATCATCGTATCTTTCATTATAAATATCCTCCATATTTCTGAAGATATTTTCATAACTATTCTTATCTAAAATCATTAATCTCTTCCTGATATCAGTGTTACATCATATAGAAACTGTTAGTTCTATATTCTGTAAACTTTCGAGTTTAAAATACGAATGTTTTGAAGTAGTGTAGGGAGCTGAAGCATGAGTTAGTATAATATAATGACACTTGATCAACGTGATTATATTACAGTAAGTCATGCTGAGTTTCTAATGAAACATGACGATTCACAGACCATAAGGTCATCATGTGTCATGTTACACGACTCTTGTATTCTATTTAACCTCAAAAATATTAAGAAAATATTTTCTTAATGATTCGGTCCTTTTCGTATATTCTGGCAATTTGACAAATCAAATCGTGCTACTACCTTTCCTTTCTACCTTGTATAATATGATAATTCGAAACTACATATCTACAAATTCTGGACCATTATTCGCTTGACTTGAAGTCGGGAAGAGAAAACAAAAGCATGGAGCTTTGAAATTTAAGAGAGAATATAAAGCCCGATAACAACACATAAATTACAAACCGTGTATATCAATATTTATCGCAACATAAATACACGGGAGAATTAAAAACATTATAATCCCAAGGGCGAAGTAGAAGAAAGCAGATTCCTCTGGTGGAAGTTGGAAAAAGAGAATGATTGTTGCGATAGTAAGGATGGGGACAAGGATCAGAACTGGATTAAACATTTTCAAAATCTTTTGGATGTATGAAACAAGAAGGAAAGTATAGGAATGGTGAGAATAATGGAACGGAAGAGTTTAATTTATAATATAAATATCAGATAGAGTAATCGAAGCAAATCACCGTATTTAATTAGAGAGATCTTAATTTCCTTATTCGCCGAAGAATCAGATCTTATAGATTTCCAAGATTTCCTTTTAAATCCCTTGAATTCCGGAATTCAACCAAGACAACGTCAAAAGCTAAGGCGCACCTTATTTTCTAATTTCCACCGTGACTACGTCAAAAGTTAAATCTCTATCTCAATCTGTTGTGAAAGCTTCATTCGTACACTTCATCTAATCGAATCGTTTTACTTATATTAGTCAACAATGATAAAACTCAATTTATCAACTCATATTTGTCATGAAAACATTTTTATTGTTAGCCATGACCACCCCACTCAAATTTCGGGACGAAATTTCTTTAACGGGTAGGTACTGTGACGACCCAGCAATTTCTGACCAAATTTAAACTTAATCTTTATAGCATTTCGATACGATAAGAAAAGTGTAATGTAGAGTGTCGAAAAGTTTTGGAACTATGTTCATATAACCAATTACCCTTTGACTGTGCCTGACGATTCAGGAATTATTGGTTGTAAATATATATATATATATATATATATATATATATATATATATATATATATATATATATAAATGTAAGTATATGTACATTAACTTAAGGTTATAAAATATAATTTCACCATTAGAAATAAATATGTTAAGTAAGATACATGATATTATTTTTTATTAATATTTATCATATATATATGTATATAAAAATTACTATCCAATATAAATTATTACAAACGATAACATGTAATATTAATACATTAAAAAAATTATGCAACAATAATATTACTTTCAATACTATAAGAAGTATTAGTAGTAATATATGTAGTTGTGAAGTGTGATAAATTTAAATTATTATAATATTATCATTAATAATTTTATTGTTATAAAACTTATAGATATTATTATTATCAATAATATAATTATTATCATCATTACATTATTATAAAGTGTTATTATTATTTATAATATTAAGAAGTATTCTTATTATAATTATACATATACGTGTATATATATATATATATACAGATACATTTAAATACAATGTATATATATATATATATATATATATATATATATATAAATATATATATATAGAATTATGAGTTATAATATGAATAACATGTTATTATTATTACATTCAATATTGTTAATATGTATATTAATATTAGCATTAAAAATCAGTATTAAAATTTTTATTATTATTAATAGATTTAAATTTATTATGATAGCAGATACATATACTTTTACATCACGCGTAATTTCTGTTTCTTATCATTATCATAATTATCTTCTTGTCTCTTATTTTGTCATTCAGTTCCATATACCAACAATTTCTGTTGCAAGTCATTATCAGTTGTATATATTTTTTTTTCTTTCCTTTTTGGCTTCATTAATCTGTCAAATCCTTAACCCGATAGGTAAAAATCGATTCCAGTTATTTACTACAATATTAGACCTTCCACTACCTCTAACTATTATTCAAAACATTCAACAGCATCTAAATAAACTGAATTTGGTAGAAAAGTGAAGAAATAAAGGGCGACTGCCCTGTTCGTGATAATTTTATTCAATAGCCCGAATTTTAATCAATTTTCAAAAACTAAAATTGGGGTTTTGTTAGGAAGTGTCTAATTATACTATCTGTAAGTTTTCATGTCTCGATTTAATCTATTGATTACGAATTTCGGAGTTAAACTTTATTATTTCAAAAGTCAACGTTTTTGTTCATCGTGAAATTCGTAATCAATCTGATGTTTCAAGTTTAATTATCAATCCAGAAAGTTTAGAGGAACATTTTCCTATCTATTTCATGTTATAAGTTTTACTTAAAACGTTTTAGAAATTGAAATTTGGATTTGAATTGGAATTGTGTTCATACTTTGCAAAGCGAGTTTTATTTTTTTTTATTATTTTTTTTTACTAAATCAGTATTCATTACAAATCCTTTCCAATTAAATTTCAAACTCTATTTCAAACATCAATTACTTAATTGATTGAGAGTTGGGTCCCTGGTTCGTTGTTACATGAAGGAGGTGAAAATTGAAAATGGGTTAAATAATTCTGGTGAGTGAAGTAGATCAGAAAAACAAAATAGACGGGATGGTTTGAGTGTTATGTTGATGAGCGAGAGGTCGCGGGTTCGAGCCCGGACAGTGGCGTTTTATTTTTTTTGAGCTCCTTCTTCAAAGGTTGTACACTTTTAATTATTATTATTATTATTATTATTATTATTATTATTATTATTATTATTATTAAATTAATATTTTTCAAAACTATCATACTAATAAATAAATATTTTTGTACATTAAATATATGTATTACATAAGTATACAAATATTATACACAAACGTATGTTTTAACTAATACAATATTATAACGTTAATTGAATTATATATCAAATAAGTATTATAAACATATTATAAGTATTAATAAAATATATATATGAATATGAATCTTAATACATAACAAAGTAAATGTAAAGTTGTTCAATTTCAACTATGTGTGTTAATATATATATCAATAATATAGGATCGTGAATCCGAGGTCAACCCTACACTTGTTAAATGACGTCATATGTATTTTTACTACAAAATACAGTATGGTGAGTTTTCATTACTCCCTTTTTATATATATTTTTGGGACTGAGAATACATGCGCTGCTTTTATAAATGTTTTACAATATAGACACAAGTACTCGAAACTACATTCTATGGTTGAATTATCAAAGTCGAATATACCCCTTTTTAATAAGTCTGGTAATCTAAGAATTAGGGAACAGACACCCTAATTGACGCGAACTCTAAAGATAGATCTATCGGGTCCAACAAGCCCCATCCAAAGTACCGGATACTTTAGTACTTCGAAATTTATATCATGTCTGAAGGAGTATCCCGGAATGATGGGGATATTCTTATATGTATATTGTGAACGTCGGTTACCAGGTGTTCAATCCATATGAATGATATTTTTGTCTCTATATATGGGACGTATGTTTATGAAAATTGGAAATATGAAATCTTGTGGTCTATTAAAATTATGAAATGATTATTTATGCTAAACTAATGAACTCACCAACCTTTTGGTTGACACTTGAAAGCATGTTTATTCTCAGGTACGAAAGAAATCCTCCGCTGTGCATTTAATCATTTTAAAGATATTACTTGGAGTTATTCATGACATATTTCAAAAGACATTACATTCGAGTCATTGAGTTTATCAAGATCATTATTAAGTCAATTATAGTTGGATATATTATGAAATGGTATGCATGTCTATCAACTTCAGATGTAATGAAAGATTATCTTTTCAAAACGAATGCAATGTTTGTAAAATGTATCATATAGAGGTCAAGTACCTCGCGATGTAATCAACTGTTGTGAATCGTTTATAATCGATACGGACTTCGTCCGGATGGATTATGACGGGTCGCTTCAATAGGGATGGGAACTAGTTGTAGGTTGGTTGTTAAATGGGTGTTCAAATACGGTGGGTATGAGATGGTTGTCGATGGTGGTTTAAAAGTTGGTGATTTATATGAACGTGTATATATATATATATATATATATATATATATATATATATATATATATATATATATATATATATATATATATATATATATATATATATATATGGTGAGCTAATGTGTGGTGGTGACGGTTTGTTTGCTCACATAAACATAAATAGAAAGTGGGTTTGTGGTGGTTCTTGTAACATTCACGATGGGAGGTGGTTATTGTGAAGGTGGCTAACGTTGGTGGATGAGGTGGTGATAGAAGTGGCTTGATTTCGGTTATGTTTGAAGAATGTGGTTGTGATAAAAAAAATGGTCGATGGATGCATGGGTATCTTTAACTAGGTATTTGTATGTATATATTGAGAGTTTAAGTCTTTTAAAATAACTGGAAGTTTAAATTAATAATTAATAATAATAAAGAAATAATATTCTAATAAATTTAATATCAATTGAATTAGAAACGTGCGATGAGTTAGCCGTCGTCTTTCACGGACTGAATTTCGTACCCGTTGTTAATTAGCGGCGGATAAAAGTCTTAGGAAAAATCCCAAATTTTTAGATTAACTATATTTATTTATTTTGGTCATTACGGTATACAATTCGATCCTTAATTTGTTAAACAAAAATTACATTAACTGTCCCTCTCAATTCTGGGTAAAATATAAAAAGTGTTAAAACTTAACAAATAGTTCCAAAATACATTTTTAATAAGCCTAAAATTTGTGACGACCTGGAAATTTCCGACCAAATTTAAACTTTATCTTTATATTATTCCGACACAATAAGCAAAGTTTGTTAAGTTAAATCTCAAGAAGTGTAAACTGTATTCATACATTCATTTAACCTCGACCAAATTACGACGATTCACGAACCATTATATGAACGAACATGATAATTTGTATATGTGTATATATTATAACTTGAAAACATTAAGAAAGTATTAGATGTATAATACTTTACATGAACGTAATTGTTTCAATATATGTTATCAACTGAATTAAAAGATAATGTTTAATGATTGAATTATCATATGCATTGTGATATGATTACGGGTCTCTATTGTGAGGTCCACTATGAATTATGAAATTTTTACTTTTTAACAATATTCGGAAGAAATGGTAAAGTGATCTTTTAGTGAGAACAAAGTGTCAATTAACGATAACTAGACAAAAGTTAGTGGAGATTCCTATTTGATTTCCAATTCATGCTTTCCAACAATTTCCTCGTGATTCTTGATAAGTAAATTATTTAGCTTTCATAATATTTAATGAAACAGTGAAAACATGTAGTATAAATAACTCATATAATGGATGTCGATCAAATAGACAAATTATTGTGCTACATTAATATGATGTCATACGATTAATTATCCATTGGACTTTACCCTTTAATTTACGAACAAAAATTTGTTAATGGATATGTGTATAAATATATAAATACAATAAATTGGATTATTAATTTTTAGAATTAAATATATAAATAACTTGCATCATATATTTAAAACGTATCGATGAATATTGAATATATATATATATATATATATATATATATATATATATATATATATATATATATATATATATATATATATATATATATATATATATATGATTTCAAATTAATTAAGTGAACGATAGTAACACTTATTTATTGATTCGATTGATATCTAGTTATGTTAATTAGGACGTTTGAGAAGTTAAAATAAATGTTGGTACATAAATTAATCATATCAAATTAAATTCTAGAGCGTAAACATTTCTATTATTTAAACGATTTTAAATTAAAAATATTAAACTTTGAAATATAATCAGTTTTTGAAAAACTAAATATTATATTATTAAGTAAATATTTAAATTAATAATTAATAATAATAAAGAAATAATATTCTAATAAATTTAATATCAATTGAATTAGAAACGTGCGATGAGTTAGCCGTCGTCTTTCACGGACTGAATTTCGTACCCGTTGTTAATTAGCGGCGGATAAAAGTCTTCGGAAAAATTCCAAATTTTTAGATTAACTATATTTATTTATTTTGGTCATTACGGTATACAATTCGATCCTTAATTTGTTAAACAAAAATTACATTAACTGTCCCTCTCAATTCTGGGTAAAATATAAAAAGTGTTAAAACTTAACAAATAGTTCAAAAATACATTTTTAATAAGCCTAAAATTTGTGACGACCTAGAAATTTCCGACCAAATTTAAACTTTATCTTTATATTATTCCGACACAATAAGCAAAGTTTGTTAAGTTAAATCTCAAGAAGTGTAAACTGTATTCATACATTCATTTAACCTCGACCAAATTACGACGACCCACGAACCATTATATGAACGGACATGATTATTTGTATATGTGTATATATTATAACTTGAAAACATTAAAAAAGTATTAGTTGTATAATACTTTACATGAACGTAATTGTTTCAATATATGTTATCAACTGAATTAAAAGATAATGTTTAATGATTGAATTATCATATGCATTGTGATATGATTACGGGTCTCTATTGTGAGGTCCACTATGAATTATTAAATTTTTGCTTTTTAACAATATTCGGAAGAAATGGTAAAGTGATCTTTTAGTGAGAACAAAGTGTCAATTAACGATAACTAGACAAAAGTTAGTGGAGATTCCTATTTGATTTCCAATTCATGCTTTCCAACAATTTCCTCGTGATTCTTGATAAGTAAATTATTTAGCTTTCATAATATTTAATGAAACAGTGAAAACATGTAGTATAAATAACTCATATAATGGATGTCGATCAAATAGACAAATTATTGTGCTACATTAATATGATGTCATACGATTAATTATCCATTGGACTTTACCCATTAATTTACGAACAAAAATTTGTTAATGGATATGTGTATAAATATATAAATACAATAAATTGGATTATTAATTTTTAGAATTAAATATATAAATAACTTGCATCATAAATTTAAAACGTGTCGATGAATATTGAAAATATATATATATATATATATATATATATATATATATATATATATATATATATATATATATATATATATATATATATATATATATGATTTCAAATTAATTAAGTGAACGATAGTAACACTTATTTATTGATTCGATTGATATCTAGTTATGTTAATTAGGACGTTTGAGAAGTTAAAATAACTGTTGGCACATAAATTAATCATATCAAATTAAATTCTAGAGCGTAAACATTTCTATTATTTAAACGATTTTAAATTAAAAATATTAAACTTTGAAATATAATCAGTTTTTGAAAAACTAAATATTATATTATTAAGTAAATATTTCAATTATATATAATATATACAAATTTATATTTTTAAATGATTATATATATATATATATATATATATATATACATATTTTTTACAAAATGATAAAATATAATATTAAATAAATAAGAAATAATATTATATTGCTAGTTGAATATAATTGTTATATTAATATTATTATCATTACTTTTATTATTGTTAATATTGATATTAATATTTGTATGATTAGTATTATTGTTAATTCTAATATAAAATTTGATATGTATAATTATTATATTATTATTAATATTATTAATATTATTATTATTATCACTAATAATATTAATATTATTATTATAACTAATAGGATTATTATTACCATTTTTATTATTGTTATCATTATTGTTATTAATAAAATTAGTATCATTTATTGTTACTAGTCTCTTTATTAATAATATTATTATTAACAACAATAATATTAGAATTATTAATAATGTTAATATATTTATATACTTGTTATATATCAAAATTTAAGAATTTAATATATATACATATATATAAACAAGACATATAAATACAGATATATATAAATAGATATACATATACAAAATACAGATTTATATATATATATATATATATATATAAATACATATATAGATTATTGATATATATAAATACGGTTGTATATATAAAAGTAAATAAATACGTAATCAAAATCATAGAATCCAAAATCAGTTTCCTATCATTATCAAACTTTTTTTTAATTTGTTTTACATCTGTAAACTTGTACTAATCGGTACCAATTAGTGATATTAACCAAAAAAATTCGTACAAAGTTGTATTGTTTTCTTCTTATTTTTTTTCTTCGTGATTGAACATTGTCGACCCAATTGATCACTACACAATAATGTGGATTGATTATAAGTATTACAATTCTTTAAATAACTCAGACACAATCTACAACTCATTAAAATTTGTATTTTAAAACAAAAGTTAAAGGAAGAACAGGTACTGCCCTGTTCTTACTTTCATTTTTCAAATAAAATGAATTCGTAATCAATTTTAAATTGTATTAATGCAAATATGTTAGAAATCTCCCACGAAAACTATCTGGAAAGTCTCAGGTCTCAATTTTATCTATCGAGCTAGAATTTTTGAGTCAAACTTAATTTCTAAAAAGTCAACCGAAGTGTTCATCATGAAATTTGAATTCTATTCGATGTTTTAGGATCAATTGAGAGTACAAAAAGTTTCTAGGATGGATTTGCAACATTTTTCATTCAGAAAACGTGGTCTAAAACTTCCTAAATTTTCGAAAGTGATTTGGAGTTCATACGAGTTTTCATCTGCTATTTTCATTTTTTTTTCTGTTTTAAATTAATTCAAATAACCACAACTGGTTAATTCTATTTCAAATAAAGAACTTAAAATTTTCCATTTAATTAATTGATTGTTTTGATTTTAATCGATTACGTTTGATGATGATGAAGAAGAAGAGAATAGGAAAAACACAGAGAAAAATATTAAAAATAATAAATACGGGTGTTAATTCAAAAATGGGAGGATGGAGGAATGGTTTTGATACTTGACGGGTTAGCGAGAGGTCACGGGTTTGAGTCCGGCTGGTGGCTATTTTTTTTAAAACATATCGTTTTGAGGTATTATTATTATTATTATTATTATTATTATTATTATTATTATTATTATTATTATTATTATTATTATTATTATTATTATTATTATTATTATTATTATTATTATTATTATTATTATTATTATTATTACCATTAATATTATGATTAAGTTGATTATAAATATGTTACTAACATAAATATATTATGAAATTAATAATAAAAGATGTTATAGCAAAGATTATGGAAAAATTGTTATAATGATATGAATAAATGTTCAATTATGGTTATGATTATAAATTATACATATAAAAGCTATGGTCATAAGTTTAAAAATTAACCACGAAGATTATGATTATTATGGTTATAAATATAAAAATTATGTATACATACATTATTATGGAAATGATTAAAGATATAATTTAGTTATGAATTAAATGGATTAATATTATTATTAAAATTAACATTATTATTATTAAAATGAATATTAGTATTGTTATTATTAAATTTATTATCATGACTATCATTTTTACTAAAATTATTATTTTTGGTATCACTAAAGCTATCATTATCATTGCTATCAGTACTATCTGTATCATTATTATTAATAATTATGATGATGGAAATAAAAGTTTTAATGATATGAGTAGAAAAATAAAGATTATATATATAAATATATATTTAATACACATAACCTAACTATATTAATATTTCTATATATAAAATGAAAATATATATAATGAAACTCATTAATTTATTACATCACTAATAATAATATATATATTTGTCCGATTACAATTATGTGTGTTAATATATACAAATGATATAGGTTCGTGAATCCGAGGCCAACACTGCACTTGTTCAATGCCATCATATGCATAATTACTACGAAATACAGTATCGTGAGTTTCATTTGCACCTTTTTAAATGCTTTTGCAATATATATTTTTGGGACTGAGAATACATGCGCTGCTTCTATAAATGTTTTACGAAATAGACACAAGTAATTGAAATACATTCTATGGTTGGATTATCAAATCGAATATCACCCTTTTTAGTCTGGTAATCTAAGAATTAGGGAACAGAAACCCTAATTGACACGAATCCTAAAGATAGATCTATCGGGCCCAACGAGCCACATCCGGGTTACGGATGCTTTAGTACTTCGATTTATCATATCCGATGAGAGTCCCAGAATGATGGGGATATTCTAGATGCATTTTTTGTTAATGTCGGTTACCAGGTATTCACCATATGAATGATTTTTAATTCGCGGGTTACGCGTATTATTTTGTACTCGGGTTACGTGTACACTTAATTATCTGAAATCTTGTGGTCTATTAAAATATTGAAATGATTGTTATGATATACTTATGAACTCACCAACCTTTTGGTTGACACTTTTAAAGCATGTTTATTCTCAGGTATGAAAGAAACCTTCCGCTGTTCAATTGCTCATTATAAGGATATTACATGGAGCCGCTCATGACATATTTAGGACAATACCTCGTAATGGGACCAAATGTTGATGACTTCATCCAGATGGATTAGGACGGGTCTCTACAAAATTTATAGAACTCATTTTCGTATCACCATTTATTTTAAAATTACATAAGTTTGAATTTAACTTGCTTAATATCAATCGAAACATCAAACGAGTATTACAATCATTTAATATTTATTTTTAATATACTTTATTTATATATAGAGATATATTTTAAATAATAATTATTATAATATCCTATTTTTATTTTATTAATTTTTAATAACAACAACATATAATACTTCAAATTATATTTTGAATTATTATTTATATATACATACACACATATCTATTTACAATTAATTGTTCGTGAATCGTCGGGCATGAAAATAGTTTACATGAAAATAGTTTACAAATTTTAATATTCAACATTACAGATTTTGCTTATCATGTCGAAATCATATAAAGATTAAGTTTAAATTTGGTCGGAAATTTCCGAGTCGTCATAAACAATGTTTGGCCAAAACCGGGTTTTGATACCAAATAATGTAAAATAACGTGGCAAAACAGAAAAACGATATGATATAGATGATAACTCGTGAATCTCACATGACAAAAAGGCTACAACTTATTTTTTTTTAATATCATCATAAACTCAAAAACTAATCCTCCTAAAAGCTACGTAGATGATATATATAATATCTCATCTTGACTTTAGGAACAAGAAAATAACAAAAGAGAAACACAAACTTTAAAAATCATATATAAAAATAGAATTAAAGTCAGACTCATTCATGCGTGGGACAAAGTTATCCTTTATCCTTGTCCACTTCTATCTCTACTCGGTCCAACATAACAAAGCCCAAAGTAGTCTTGCAGCCAGATGTGTGAAAGTCCAACATTGTGAATGTTATGATGACCGAATCCTGCATCACCACTTTTCATCACGGGATGAGTTTGATATTATATGTTACATAAGCCATATGGTGCAGGATTTGATATAGTAACAGAACAGGCTGGACTTTCAACTATTGAGCTGCACGATTTTTTTGAGTTTGGGCTT
Source organism: Rutidosis leptorrhynchoides (assembly GCF_046630445.1). NCBI lineage: Eukaryota > Viridiplantae > Streptophyta > Magnoliopsida > Asterales > Asteraceae > Rutidosis > Rutidosis leptorrhynchoides. The sequence goes on along the minus strand of NC_092342.1, from coordinate 172,434,928 downwards.
GGAGCATTTGTTGGGCCCGAAGGAACCTAAAGTTCATACTGTTAACAACTGTCAGGAAGCTACAGCTCACCTTCTTATTAGCTAGCTGGTAATTTATTTGTTACTTTTGGAATTTATTTTGTTTCCGTTTTTAATTTTTGTCTTTTTTATTATTTAAGGATTGTTTTTTAGCTGAGATCTAGAGCTGATTATTATTATTATTTACGTGTGAAATAAAGCCGTGAAGGCATATTTTGTGTTCAGTCCATATTCTAATTTGTTCTTGTTCTAGCCATGATCCGTCTCTACATTATTTGGTATCATAAGTTCAGGGATGGTAGAACATACTTCTCGTGGGGGTTTCGGAATAGGAAATAATCGCAGATTCGCAGGAAGAAGCAGCGACACTGATCCTTATGCCGAAATTGAACGATTACAGAGAAGAATTGCTGAATTGGAATTCAACAGTGATCATGATTTTGAAGAAAGTGATTCGAATCAGTCTAGCAGCGATCAATGGACTGATACGAATCCTTTCACGCCTAGAGTTTCTCGTAGGGAACATAAAGAAGATCTGTTTCATGTTCTAGGGATGAAAGTGGAGATTCCTGAGTTTACCGGATCCTTGAATCCGGATGATTTCCTAGATTGGGTTAGCATGGTGGAGCGTATCTTTGATCTCAAAGACATCCCCGACAACCTCAAGATGAAACTAGTTGCCATAAAGTTGCGAAAACACGCATCTTTATGGTGGGAACATGTCAGAAAAGATAGGGCGTGTGATCGAAAATCCAAAGTGAAGACGTAGGACAAGATGAAAAAGTTATAGAAACAAAAGTTTTTGCCAGACAATTACAGGAAATAAGCTTTTCTAGAATATCACAACCTAAAGCAACACTCTTTGAGTGTTGAACAAGTAACTCAAGAATTTGAAAAGTTTGGATGCATTGTGATATCAACGAAGAGGAGGAACAAGTAATTGCTAGGTATTTGGGCAATCATAGGACGGAAATTGCTGATGTAGTAACTCTCCAGCCCTACTAGATGTTCAATGATGTGTGTAAACTCGCCCTAAAGGTAGAAAAACAATACAAGAGAGGGAAGTCTAAAGCCCCTTTTTATGGTGCGACAAGTCCACCTCTGGTTCCTGTTCAGACTACTGCTTCAGTTACACCCGAAAAGGGAAATCTCGATACTAGACCAAATATATCAAATCCTGGAACTGGTCGTGTACCGAGGTGTTATAAATGTCAAGGAATGGGACACTACGCCCGTGAGTGCCCAAATCAACGTACCGTTACCATGTGGGAGGATGAAGAGTACCCTAAGTATGATACTAATGGTGAAACTGATCAGGGGAAACAAGCATAACATGAAAAGGCTGAAGTTATATATGCCGATCAAGGTGAAGCTTTGATCATCAGTCGTGCTCTTAACGTGGCTACGAAAATTGATGATAACTATTCATGGCTCAGGAACAACATCTTCTGCACAAAGGTGACCTCGAAAGGAATGGTTTGTTCGATGATCATTGATGGTGGTAGTTGTGAGAATGTTGTTTCTGCTGAGATGGTCAAGAAACTCAGATTACAAGCTGTTGACCATCCGGAGCCGTATCAGTTGACGTGTTAAAATGTGGCAACCATGTGAAGGTAAGTAAACAATGCTTGGTCAATTTTTCAATTGGTACTAAGTATAATGATGAAAATTGGTGCGAGGTTATTCCTAGGTACGCTTGCCATTTACTCCTTGGCCGACCGCGGCAGTTTGATCGAAAAACACAACATGATGGGTTTCATAACACATATACTTTTTCAAAAGAAAGAGTAAATATTATGTTAGCACCATTAGATACACGCAAGAAAGCAGCCGATGAACCCACCTTATTCTATCGTAGTAATGAATTTGAACATGAACTTCGAGCTGCTATGGAGTACAACCAGTAAGTCAATGAAAGTCCAAACATTACCAAGCAAGATGAAAGTCCAAACATTATCCAGCCCTTGTTAAGTTCCTGTGCTGTACCTACATTATTGGTCCCAAAAAAGGCGGTAGAGACCAGGTTAACCAAACATTATCTAGCCCTTGTTAAGTTCCTGCCATGTACCTACATTATTGGTCCCAAAACAAGGAGGTAGAGACCAGGTCGACCACTTCAAGAAGTTGCACACTCAGGTCAGCGAGCAGGTAGATGGACAAATTAAAGTGTATAAACGGAAAGCTGATACACATCTCAAACAGGTGGTATATCAAGTTGGTGATTATGTTTGGATTCATTTACGCAAGGAAAGATTTTTGGGTGGTAGGCGTGTCAAAATTGACCCACGGGTTGATGGACCGTTTAGGGTGTTGGAAAAGATTAACGATAGTGTGTATAAGTTTAGATTGTCTGGTCACTACATCGTGTCTGCTACTTTCAATGTGGCAGATCTTTCACCATATGTTCATGACAACGGAGATACTTTAGACTCGAGGTCGAATCTTTCCGAAGTGGGAGGGGATGATGCAGGATTTGATACAATAACAGAACAGGCTGGACTTTCAACTACTGGGCTGCATGATTTTCTTGAGTTTGGGCTTAGAGCATTTGTCGGGCCTGGAGGAAGCTGCAGTTCATGCTGTTAACAACCGTAAGGAAGCTACAGTTCACCTTCCCGTTAGCTAGCTGGGAATTTATTTGTTACTTTTAGAGTCTATTTTGTTTCCGTTTTTAGTTTTTGTTTTTTTTTATTATTTAAGGATTGTTTTTTAGCTGAGATCTAGAGCTAATTATTGTTATTATTAACGTGAGAAATAAAGCTGTGAAGGCATATTTTGTGTTTAGTTCATATTCTGATTTATTCTAGTTATAGCCACGATCCGTCTCTACATTATTTGGTATCAGAAGTTCAGGGATGTCAGAACGTACTTTTCGTAGGGGTTTCGGAAGAGGAGGTAATTGTAGATTCACAGGAAGAAGCAGCGACACCGATCCTTATCCCAGAATTGAATGATTACGGAGAAGAATTGCTGAATTAGAATTAAACCGTGATCATGATTTTGAAGAAAATGATTCAGATCAGTCTAGAAGCAATCAATGGACTGATACGAATCCTTTCATGCCTAGAGGTCATCGTGGGGAAAATAAAGAAGATCCGTTGCGTGGTTAAGGGATGAAAGTGGAGGTTCCAGAGTTTACGGAATCCTTGCATCCGGATGATTTCCTAGATTAGGTTAGCACGGTGGAGCGTATCTTTGATCTCAAAGACATCCCCGACAGCCTCAAGGTGAAACTAGTTGCCATAAATTTGTGAAAACACGCATCTTTATGGTGGGAACATGTCAGAAAATATAGGGCGTGTGCCCAAAAATCCAAAGTGAAGACGTGGGACAAGATGAAAAAGTTATTGAAACAAAAGTTTTTTCCAGGAAATTATAGGCAAGAAGCTTTTTTAGAATATCGCAACCTAAAGCAACAATCTTTGAGTGTTGAACAAGTAACTCAAGAATTTGAAAAGTTGAGGATGTGTTGTGATATCAACGAAGAGGAGGAACAAGTAATTGCTTGGTATTTAGGCGTTCTTAGGATGAAAATTGCTGATGTAGTAACTCTACATCCCTACTGGATGTTTTATAATGTGTGTAAACTCGCCCTAAAGGTAGAAAAATAACACAAGAGAGGGAAGTCTAAAGCCCCTTTTTATGGTGTGACAAGTCCACCTCTGGTTCCTGTTCAGACTACTACTTCAGTTGCACCCGAAAAGGGAAAGCTCGATGCTAGACCAAATACATCGTATCCTGGAATTATTTATGTATCGAGGTGTTATAAATGTCAAGGAATGGGACACTATGGCCGTGAGTGCCCAAATCAACGTACCGTTACCATGTGGGAGGATGAAGAGTACCCTAAGTATTATACTGATGGTGAAACTGATCAGGGGAAACAAGCTGATATCGGCTAAAAAGTCACGTTTTTACCCCGGTATTAAGGCTCAAAAACAAGAAAGATTCGAACTTTATCGGCAAAATGCCCACTTCGTCGGTTAGAATTGAAGAACAAGTAATTACGTAGACGATGCAAAAAGAATCAAGAGAATCGGAGCTAAAACGAAGATTCTAGAGCGAAAACGGTGAAAGACAATAAATCAAGTTACGATCCAGGGAATCAGCAGGCCAAACGGCCTGCCAATGTGAAAAACGGCCAGCCAAACGACCTGATCAAACAGCCACAGCAAACGGGCTGCCTCAGCAAACGGGCTGGCCAAACGGGCTGCCAAACTGCCTGCCAGCCATTTGCAGGTAAAAATCAAGCTTATTTAAAGGGCACTTGTCATTCATTTTCAACACACACTTCAATTCACTTCTTTCTCTCTCTTGTATTAGTCATACTTTCAAGGTCTTAGACTCCGTGCGAGAAACGTAGTACCCGGAGAAAAATGCCAAAGATTGTATTAGGAGCGGTCTAGAGTCTTGAAGTTGTCACTTTTGTATTCAGAACTTGTTTAATCTACTGGTAATTCTATCCCTTTTCTTTTTATAATGTCTTCCATTTTTAGGTTTTGCGATATTGTTGCCATGATTAGCGAGTAGTTATCTTTAGTGTATGTTATGACGTAATCAGTTATAATGCCGAAATTATATTATGGCTTGTGTATGTTGTCAAAATAATTTCCGATTATGCGTTGAACTCAATCGCTTTTCCAACTAATAGAATGTAGTTATTGGCTCTATTATTGGGAAGTCACGAACCCCGATTCAGAGTACACTATCTGGGTCACCCCTTGGTAAGAGAAGTCTATCGAATAAAACGTGAGTTTTACTGAGGCACACCGGTTGTAGTAAGTCCACCGAGCCTTAGATTCCAACTGAGGACTCTTTCGTAGTGAAATATCTGACTAGACCCCTAGTACATTGTCGGTCCTAGACGATGCTAGTGTAGTCACCAAGCATATAAACTTCGTACGTGCACGCTGAAGCACAATGGTAGTTGTAAGCTGTACCTCTGCTAAGTAAGGCCATGGAACACGGTTAGTGTTGAGTAGTACATTTCACCATAACGCGGTCTCAAGCGTTGCACCCCGCTTAAGGGATTCTTTGTCAATTAAGGAACTGTTTGTTCGAACACATAAAGGATTGGACCGTTAGGATAACCGAACATTTCCTGGAAGTCAGCTTGACTTGGCCATGGTGTTCTTTATGGTTAAACTCTTTTAAGGGCCTAACTATCTTCTAAACCAATCATTAACGAAAGCATTGCGACCCATCACGTCTCTCGAATATGGAAAACCATGTATTCTATTATGCTTAAGAAAGTTTAGACCATTTCGAAATGTTAATACATCACCCAACCGAGTCGCTCAATTGGATGAGCCGTCTGAACGTGTATGCCTGTAGTCAGAATGCAATGGCGTCAGGGGTAAGGGACGTTGCTGTCTATTCAGAATCTTCAAGCCAAGCGCATTACCAGTTACATGTCTTATGACAGGGGCGTTTAGGACTAGTGTAGTAAATACAGGGTCACTTCCTATCCATGAGCCATCATTCCATAATACCAGGCAAAGTAACTGATGAAATCATAGCATGCACTTGTTTTAGCCTTATCTGAATTACAAATTTTATCTTATTTACTTTACTTTACTTTAATCTAGAAAACCCAAAATTAGGTAATCACCAACTACTCCTGCACTTTATAATTATCTTAAGTTTTAGATATAGGTTCGATTCTACTAATATCTCAAAAATACAACTCTATGTCATACTTCTCTTACTCATAATAAGGAGTATTACGATTTAGACCCCGCTAAATATAAATTTAAAACAAGTGTCCCCCCTCTTGGTGGCCGGACCTGACGCGCTGCGACCTAACGACATCGCGCAAAATAAAACCGTTCATTTCGGTCATATCAAGAGGGGGACAAGTTTTTGGCGCCACTGCCGAGGAACTGGTATCAGACAATACTGCTCTCTATCAAACTCATTCATAAACATTTAAGTGTTGTCTAAGAAAGACAATTATACACGGACTTAGTTGTTGGATTTTCAGAACAGTCTCCAATTATATTGGAACAAAAAGGAACCTGCCTCTCCGTAGTCAGCCTGGCCACTTGGTTTATTGAATAGTTCATGTGAAGCTCTGTTATTAAAATACCAGGGAATGAGTAGCAAGAACCAAAAACATATCTATAATTAGGATAATTAGAATACCTTATCCTAGAATAAGACTACCTTAGACTATAATTAGAATACCTTAGATTACTTTAGATTAGCTTACCTTAGATTAAATTAGGAACTTAGTTTATCTGTATAAAAATTAAAACAAAAAAAAGAGGCATACCCAGTGTATGACCCAAACCCGATCTATACCAGGGCCGTTGTTATTCGTACCTGATCCAGACGCCATAATCTCTAAAGCACGCAAGGAAGCACGAATCAGAAATCGAATGGCATTACGCGTTACTTTAGCAGAAAACACTAAACCCTTGATTGAAGGTCGAGGAGGACCGATCAGATTTCCATAGATTCAAGGACACTCGTTCGAGTTAAAACATCACATCATCCAGCTCATTCAGTATAACATCCCGCATTTTTCAGTTAAATTTATTTTAACACTGTCTTTTTCTTTTCAGATAATATCTTCTGTTATCTAAATTCGTACCTTTCGTTAACTAACGTTCCTAATATTCCCGTTATTTAATTATAACATCTCACGTTTACTCTAGCGTTTTTTTTTTAAATATTCGTTCGATAAATTTCCGCACCCGCTTTTACACTCGAGGGACCAACTTTGCCAATTGACCAATGTGGTAACTAGGTCAAATGGTCAAAGTCACCACCCACCACTCATTTCCATCTTCCACCATTTCTCTCTTTTTCTTACTTCCATATTTTCTCCATCTTCTTCTTTTGTAAAGAATCATCATCTAAATCCCATCTAGCAAGTAAACATCAAAACAAATTACATTTTCGTGATCCTCTCATCATCCTCTACATTTTGGTGTTGGGATTTAACAAGTTCCATTATACTTAAAACATTTTAAGAATCAAATAAAGTGGAAGCATGTAATTACCATTTTAGAACATTGTATATGTTTAACCAATTAAAGTTAAATCCCAATTAGGATCAAGTTATGAAATATACTTACAAACTACAAGCAAGAAAAGAGATTATACCTACTCCAAGCTTGTTGAAGAGTGATGAAGATGATGATGATGATGATGATGATGAATGGAGCCTCAAATGGATGAAACCTCAATTAGTTATATCCCAAGCTAACCACCAACATCTTGTACTTTAGTTAGGATTTAATTTACACTTGAAACAAGCTTGCAAAAAAAGAAAAATGAACCCTTCCTTCCTCTTGAAAGGTCACGACAGCAGCAGCACTCAAAGAGAGTGTGCAGTTTTTTTCTTCTTCTTATTTTGATGTGTATTGCAAGTGTGTGTCTCTAGGAGTCAAGATGCTTGCATGTTTTTATGGAAATGGAAAAGCATAGGAATCTCTAGCATGCCTACTATACTTCAAATGCCACTTCCATGTATATAAAATAGTTTTATAAGACTTGACATTATTTATAAACATGCATATTTCTTAAACTTGTTTTTATAAAATTAGATTTTATAAAACAAATTTTATAAACTTGAAAATTTTAAATTATGTATACTTATTTATAAAACTTATTTTATTAATTCCATATTATAAGTTATGTTTACTTTGAAGGTATTTCCTATACCCGAGAGACATATTAAATTAATGTGGCTAATAAGTTTTGATCCAAGTCGGGTCATACCCAATAACAAGCTTACCAACAGCTTATTCGTATTTATTCTTAGCGATTGGATCATTAATTAAATACGCGGCACTTGAACTTTATGAAAACATGGTTTTCTTAAATATTACTTGATGTGTATATATATAAATTATGGAATAATTTATATAATTTGGATTTAATTATTTATAGGTTAAATAATTAATAAATTTATGTTACATTTTATATAAATGGGTTTTATATAATAAAATGTACATAAATAAATATGGAAGTTTATAAAATGTTTTATAAAATTTGATTCTTTTATAAAACTTATTTTATAAAACAAATTTGGAAGTGGCATGGGAGTCTCAACAAACATGCCATTTTGACTAGCTTTAAGTGTGACTTCCAAAGATTCCATGGGTGAAGTACCAAGACCTCTTGGAGACTTAAACACTTGAACATACACATCAAATACTAGAAAAATACATCAAAAAAACTGCACCAAAAACCTCCCAAATACTGCATTCTGGCCGTGTGGTTTTAGGATCAAAGGAGGGTTCAAATTTTGGTTTTTGCAAGCTCCATTCAAGTGTAATTAAATCCTAAATAAAGGCTAGGTGTTGGTGCAAAAGCTTGGGGTATTTCTCCTTGAGGTTTCATTCTTTTGGAACTCCATTCTTCATCATCTTCATCATCATTTTGGATTAACCCTCAACTAGCTTGAGGAGGTATTATCTCTAACCCACTTGTAGTTTGTAAGTATATTTCACAACTTGATCCTAATTGGGATTTGACTTTAATTGGTTAAAGATTAACATGTTCTAATGGTAATACTTACATGCTTCTGCTTTAATTTGATTACTAAAATGTTTTAAGTATATTGAAACTTGTTAAATCCCCACATTGGTATCTAGAGCCGAAGTTGTTGAAATATGCTTCGAGATGGTTATTATACTCACCATATATTTTGCATTTTATGTACATGCATGAAAGTAAAATGGAAAAATTATTGGTTTTGGGTGGGTTACATTTTTGGCCGAATTTCATGGCTCCCAAAATGGGTTTTGGGTTGTTCCATTTTAGTCATATTTGTTGTATGTTAAAGTTCACAATCAAGCCTTGACCTTGTGTTTGAATGGTTGCATGTTTGGTTGAATTAATTCATTCATTTGGTATGTAATATTAATTCATTCATTTGGTTTGTAATACTATTATTTTGGTTATGTAATTTATTTTATATTTGGTATGTAAAATAGATTAGGTTGTAATTTCATTTTTTAGAGAAAAATGTATTAGGATATATTTTGTAAAAAAATGATGAAGATGATGAAGACTTGAAGAACATAAGAAGAAGCATTTGGATGCAAGATTAAGTGGGAGATTTAAAATCTCCTACTTTGTGTTATAACCCTTTAACCGGTGGCATTTGTTTTCGGTTAAACAAATGTCTACCAAAATGGCTTGATTGTGAACATATTTATTTTGCATGCATGGTTGTTTATTGTGTTTGTATGTTTGGTTGCTACAAGTTTATCACAAGTTAACAACAAGCAAAATGACAATTTAATTGGTTAAATTAGACATTATTAACTACATGCAAAACGACAATTTAAATGGTTAAATTGAAATGGCAAAAGGACATTAATAAATGGTTATTAAGAACACTAAAAGGATCACACATATAAAATGGTTTATATCAAGTAATTGGCTTAATTACAAGACTTGAAAATGGATTTCAAATGAACCATACACTAAATGCATGTTGGTGTATGGCATAAAAGTTTTCTCAAACTAGAATTAATGAAAACTTAAAATCCCTTAATCAACAAGGCAAACAAGTTAAACGCCATCCTTTTGTATGACACTTAAAAATATTAGGGAACTCATAATGGGATAAAGGTCACCTAACCGTTATGAGCAAACTAATATGATTAAGGTGAATTTCGCATGCTTGTGGGACAAAGGTCACCTAACCACTTGTATGTTAAATTTACACCTTTACACAAGTAGGACGACTTGATTTGGGAATCATGAACTTAGGGTCACCGAAGCATGAGGAACAAATAGGTGTTGATGGAATAAATATGCCATGTAAAAGGATTGCATGATTCCAGAACTTAGAAGTTGCAAAAGGATTGCAATTGTCATATAATGACTACCTAGCTAAATCAAATGACGGGATAAAGGTCACCTAACCGAAATTTGGTTTACCGTTGGATTCTAAAATTTAATAAATATCAATTGGATTTAAAGGGTATTGATTGTTAAATGAAAATTGACACTTAAACAACTTTGTTAAATTTTGTAGATGGCCGCCAATAACAACAACATTCCCAACGCACCTATCAACTTTAACAACCTATCGTTGAGGTCAATCCTCGAAAAGGAAAAACTCAACCATACAAACTTCATGGATTGGTTTTGCAATCTAAGAATTGTCCTCAAACTAGAGGATAGGGCGTATGTGTTGGAAGACCCATTCCCGATCAACCGGACGAGGATGATACGGAAGGCATGGCTTATTGGGAGAAATATTGCACCGATTCGGTGCAAGTTTCTTGCCTCATGCTTGGGACTATGATACCAGAACTCCAAAAGGATTTTGAGCTTCATAGTTCATATGACATGATCACACAATTGAAGGAGATGTTCCTTCAACAAGCTCGTGTCGAGCGCTTCGAAACGGTTCGAGCGCTTCATGCATGTCGGACGGACGACTCCCAATCCGTTTCATCTTATGTCCTTAAGATGAAAAGCCTAATTGATCGAGCGAACCGTCTAAACTGCAACGTGTCTAATGAATTAGCCACGGACCTTATCCTTAATTCTTTGTCAAAGAGGTTTGACACATTTGTAATGAATTACAACATGAATGGATGGGATAAGAGCATTGGCGAATTACATGCCATGCTTAAGACGGCTGAAGCGAGCATGGGTAAAAGGGCTTCACCCATGTTTATGATCAATGAAGGCGGGTCCAAAAACAATAACACTTTTAAGCCAAAGACGGCTAAGAGGAAAGGACCCGCCTACCAAGGCAAGGGCAAGGGAAAGGGGAAGATGGTTACCCCAACCAACAATAACAAGAAGTAAAAGGTTGCCCGTAAAGCTAACCCCAAGGAAGATCCGTGCTTTGGTTGCAGTGAAATGGGTCACTGGAAACGCAACTGCCCGGTCTACCTAAAGGAGTTGAAAGAAAAGAGGGATGCAGGGCAAACCTCAGGTAATGTATATATGGTATACGTTGAGCTTAGTATTACTTCTTTTAATACATGGGTATTAGACACAGGATGTGGAACTCATATTTGCAATTCTTTGTAGGGTTCAAAAGAAGTAATCAAGATGCGGGAACAACAAGTCTCTTCATGGGAAATGGAGCAAGGGTGCAAGTGAAAGCTCAAGGAGACTTTGTTTTAAAGCTTCCAAGTGGTTTGGAGCTTACTTTGAAAACTGTTTTGTATGCACCCGATTTATCACGAAACATTATTTCTGTATTCCGTTTGAAACAATATGGTTTTAATCTTAATTTCATTAATGATGATATCCATGTTTATTTAGATAATGTGTTCTATTTTAAGGCTTCACCTTTGAATGGTATTTATGAATTGGGTCATGATGACACATCGTTCAATAACTCAATGTTCCATGCAAACACCAAGAAACTCAAAAGGAATTTAAGTGATTCCTACTTATGGCATTGTCGCCTTGGTCACATAAACAAGAATCGAATGCATACACTTCAAAAGAATGGACTTTTGAAATCAAATGAACTAGACTTGTTTGATGTATGTGAATCTTGTTTACAAGGCAAAATGACTAAAGCACCTTTCAAAGGGACCTATAAAAGGGCTAAAGACTTATTGGGATTAATACATTCGGATGTATGTGGACCCTTTAAACCCATGACTAGGAAATGTGAAAGATACTTCGTCACTTTCATTGATGACTTTAGTCGTTTCGAATATGTCTAATTGTTAAGACATAAGGACGAAACTTTTGAAGCATTCAAGGAATATTAAAACGAAGTATAAAATTAACTCAATAAGACAATCAAGGTACTTTGTACCGATAGAGGAGGTGAATACCTAAGCGATGCTTTCCAAGATCATCTTAAAAGTTGTGGGATTATCTCGCAACTTACTCATCCTGGAACACCCCAACTTAATGGAGTTTCCGAAAGGAGGAACCGAACCCTAATGGATATGGTTCGATCTATGATGGCTAGAAGCTCGTTGCCTCTATCATTTTAGGGTTATTGTCTATGCTCCGCGGCTCGTATTTTAAATATGGCCCCAACCAAGAAAGTGGAACGAACTCCTCATGAGATGTGGTTTAGAAAACCTCCATCTCTATCATACTTAAAGGTATGGGGATGTGAAGCTTATCCTAAGCGTTACGTCCCTAATAAGTTGAATGCTCGATCCACGAAGTGTATCTTCATAGGATACCCCAAGGATGATATGGGATACTATTTCTATGATCCATCCGAGCAAAATGTATTTGTTGCTCGGAAGGCTGAATTCCTTGAAACTACTTCCTAATGGAAGGTAATAGTGAAAGGAAGATAGATCTTGAAGAGGTTCAAGATCAAGTAGATGATACACAATTGGTTGACACTAGCACTCAACATGAAAATGTTGAGAATGATCAAATGGATGATCAAAGTATATAAGACGTTCGTGAATCTGGTAGGATTAGTAATCCTCCTGAGAGATATGGGTTTCTCATGGACGGTTGCTATGTGGTTGATTTGGATGAACCAACAAACTACCAATATGCTTTATCAAGGATTGATAAAGATAAATGGCAGGAAGCCATGAACGCTGAGATGCAATCCATGTATGATAACCAAGTTTGGGAACTTGTTGAACAACCTACTGGCTCAAGGCTAGTTGATTGTAAATGGCTTTTCAAAATTAAAACCAACATACATGGAAACTTGGATACATATAAAGCTAGACTTGTAGCAAAAGGTTTCACTCAAACTCAAGGGGTTGACTATGATGAAAATTTTTTGCCTGTAGCAATGCTAAAGTCTTTTAGGATATTACTTGCCATTGCTACTCATTATGATTATGAAATATGGAAAATGGATGTCAAGACCGCTTTCCTAAATGGACATCTTGAGGAAGATGTCTATATGGTTCAGCCTAAAGGTTTTGTTGATCCGAAGTGTCCTAAAAAGGCATGCAAGTTAAAGAAGTCAATCTACGGATTGAAACAAGCATCTAGAATGTGGAATCATCGTTTTAATGAGGTGGCCAAGAAATTTGGCTTCATTAAAAATGGTGATGAAGCTTGTGTATATAAGAAAGCTAGTGGGAGCACTATCATGTTCCTTGTATTATATATGGATGATATATTATTATTTGGGAACGATATTCCGGCAATGCAAGGTGTTAAAACTTGGTTAAGTAAATGCTTCTCCATTAAGGATCTTGGAGAAGCACAATACGTTTTGGGGATTGGGATCTACAAGGATAGATCCAAGAAACTGATAGGTTTGAATCAAAGTGCATACATTGAAAAGATCTTGAAAAGGTTCAAGATGGAGAACTCTAAGAAAGGTTTGGTACCTATTCAAAGAGGAATGCTTCTCAGTTCATCCCAATGTCCTACCACGAAAGATGAACAAGAGAGAATGAAGAAAGTCCCATACACATCTGCGATTGGGTCAATCATGTATGCAATGATATACACTAGACTAGATGTGTCATGCGCTCTTAGTCTGACAAGTAGATACCAGAATAACCCAGGAAACAATCATTGGATTGCTGTCAAAAGTATATTGAAATACCTTAGGAGGACTAAGGATATGTTTCTAATATATGGGTCTGGTGAGGAGGAACTCATTGTAAAAGGTTATGTGGACGCGAGTATCCAAACTGATCGAGATGATTCTCGGTCACAGTCCGGTTATGTCTTCACGTTAAATGGAGGTGCGGTCTCTTAGAAGAGTTTAAAACAGGATGTTGTTGCATTATCCACTACAGAGTCAGAGTACATTGCTGCCTCATTGGCAGCTCAGGAAGCTGCATGGATGAAGAAATTCATCGATGACTTAGGAGTGGTCCCTTCTATTCAGGACCCTCTTAAGATCTTTTGTGACAACGAGGGTGCAATTGCTCAAATCAAGGAACCTCGTGCTCACAAAAAGACCCGTCACATTGAGCGGAGATTCAACTACATAAGGGATGAAGTTGAAAAGGGAAAGATATGTATTCACAAAGTTCACACAGATCTTAACATAGTGGATCCTCTCACGAAGCTCTTACATGGATCAGAACATGCAGGACATGTTTGTGCATTAGGGCTTTGATATTCTAGTGATTGGTCATGATCTGTTTTAAGTATTGTAATGGAACGAAATTGTTCAAACTCATTAATATAATTATGGTATTAATTTATTTTGAGTTATGTTCCTATTTTGCATATTTTATCCATGAATAATAATTATTCTAAAATTCCGTGGTCAATCACATTTGTGGGAACAAGTGTGAGGTTTAGACTATTATGAACTTGGATTGGTATACATTCACTGGATGAATGTGGGGTAAGGTTGCAACCAAGGTTCATAGATATTTGTGGGATACAAATATTGGAAGACCCGCCCTCAAGATTTACTAAATGGAGCCTTTGTGGTTGATCACATGTAGTCTTGATTAAAGGCGAATATCATTGTATCCTCTGACCTAAGATACATATTGGGTTCGGATATTTACCAAGTATTGTGCCTTGATTCTTTCCTTCGCTATTTTGAAATATGGTAGTTCATAAGGAAGAGCTCAGGTATAATACAAGGTATATATTTAGGACGTATATAGTCAAGATGGAATTTGTCCCTCTTATTCGTTGAGAGTCAGATGTCTAAGGCCTGATAAAGTTAAATCTAGAAGAGAGTGATCACTCTGTGTCTCTTGGATTTAACATGACATCTAGGACGAAAGGTAATAATGAAAGATTCACCTATTCATATTCGAGATGGGAACTCAAAAGGGATGATGTTATTGAATGGTACAAAGTCATAACATATTGAGGGGGGGGATGGATGGTCGTTAGGTGGTATCCATCACTTGCATTAATTTCTTATGTTTCTCGTGTAAGTGGGAGATTGAAGGTATTTCGTATGCCCGAGAGACATATTAAATTAATGTGGCTAATATGTTTTGATCCAAGTCGGGTCATACCCAATAACAAGCTTACCGACAACTTATTCGTATTTGATCTTAGCGATTGGATCATTGATTAAATACACGGCACTTGAACTTTAAGAAAAAATGGTTTTCTTAAATATTACTTGATGTGTATATATATAAATTATGGAATAATTTATATAATTTGGATTTAATTATTTATAGGTTAAATAATTAATAAATTTATGTTACATTTTATATAAATGGGTTTTATATAATAAAATGTACATAAATAAATATGGAAGTTTATAAAATGTTTTATAAAATTTGATTCTTTTATAAAACTTATTTTATAAAACAAATTTAGAAGTGGCATGGGAGTCACAACAAGCATTCCATTTTGACTAGCTTTAAGTGTGATTTCCAAAGATTCCATGGTGAAGTACCAAGACCTCTTGGAGACTTAAACACTTGAACATACACATCAAATACTAGAAAAATACATCATAAAAACTGCACCAAAAACCTCCCAAATACTGCATTCTGGCCGTGGGGTTTTAGGAGCAAAGGAGGGTTCAAATTTTGGTTTTTGCAAGCTCCATTCAAGTGTAATTAAATCCTAACTAAAGGCTAGGTGTTGGTGCAAAAGCTTTGGGTATTTCTCCTTGAGGTTTCATTCTTTTGGAACTCCATTCTTCATCATCTTCATCATCATTTTGGATTAACCATCAACTAGCTTGAGGAGGTATTATCTCTAACCCACTTGTAGTTTGTAAGTATATTTCACAACTTGATCCTAATTGGGATTTGACTTTAATTGGTTAAAGATTAACATGTTCTAATGGTAATACTTACATGCTTCCGCTTTAATTTGATTACTAAAATGTTTTAAGTATATTGAAACTTGTTAAATCCCAACATACTTTATTTTATAAAACCAATTTTATAAAATGTAACATAACTTTATTAATTATTTAACCTATAAATAATTAAATTCTTATTATATAAATTATTCCATAATTTATATACACATCAAGTAATATTATTTTAGAAAACCATTTTTCTTAAATTTCAAGTGTCACATAATTTAATCTACGATCCAATCACCAAGATCAAATACGATTAAGGTGTCGATAAGTTTGTTATTGGGTATGACCTGACTTGGATCAAAACATATTAGCCACGTTAATTTAATATGTCTCTCGGGCATACGAAAAACCTTCAATCTCCCACTTGCACGAGAAACATAAAAAATTAATGCAAGTGACGGATACCACCTAACGACTGTCCATCACCCCCAAGATGTTATGACTTTGTGTCATTCAACAACATCATCCCTTTCGAGTTCCCATCTCGAATATGAATAGGTGAATCTTTCATTTATCCTTTCATCCTAGATGTCATGTCAAATCCAAGAGATACAGAGTGATCACTCTCTTCTAGATTTAACTTTATCAGGCCTTAGACATCTGACTCTCAACGAATAAGAGGGACAAATTCCATCTTGACTACATACGTCCTAGATATATACTTCATATTACACCTGAGCTCTTCCTTATGAACTACCATATTTCAGAATAGCGAAGGAAAGAATCAAGGTATAATACTTAGTGAATATCCGAACCCAATATGTATCTCAGGTCAGAGGATACAATGATATTTGCCTTTACTCAAGATTACATGTGATCAACCACAAAAGCTCCATTTAGTAAATCTTGAGGGCGGGTCTTCCAATATTAGTATCCAATAAATATCTATGAACCTTGGTTGCAACCTTGCCCCACATTCATCCCGTGAATGTATACCAATCCAAGTTCATAATAGTCTAAACCTCACACTTGTTCCCACAAATGTGATCGACTACGGAATTTAGAATAATTACTTATTCATGGATAAAATATGCAAAATAGGAACCTGACTCAAGATTAATAAATTAACACCATAATTTTATTAATGAGTTTGAACCACTTCGTTCCATTACAATACGTAAAACAGATCACAACCAATCACTAGAATATCGAATCCCTAATGCACTAACATGCCCTTGATGTTTTGCACCATGTAAGAGTTTCGTGAGTGGATCCGCTATATTAAGATCTGTGTGAACTTTGTGAATACATATCTTTCCCTTTTCAACTTCATCCCTTATGTAGTTGAATCTCCGCTCAATGTGACGGGTCTTTTGTTGAGCACGAGATTCCTTGATTTGAGCAATCGCACCCTCGTTGTCACAAAAGATCTCAAGAGGGTCCTGAATGGAAGGGACTACTCCTAAGTCGTTGATGAATTTCTTCATCCATGCTGCTTCCTGAGCTGCCAATGAGGCGGCAATGTACTCTGACTCTGTAGTGGATAAGGCAACAACATCCTATTTTGAACTCTTCCAAGAGACCGCACCTCCATTTAATGTGAAGACATAACTGGACTGTGATCGAGAATCGTCTCGATCAGTTTGAAAACTCGCGTCCACGTAACCTTTTACAGCAAGTTCCTCCTCGCCAGACCCATATATTAGAAACATATCCTTAGTCCTCCTAAGCTATTTCAATATACTTTTGACAGCAATCCAATGACTGTTTCCTGGGTTATTCTGGTATCTACTTGTCAGGCTAAGAGCGCATGACACATCTGGTATACATATCATTGCATACATGATTGACCCAATAGCAGATGCATATGGGACTTTCTTCATTCTCTCTTGTTCATCTTTCGCGATAGGGCACTGAGATGAATTGAGAAGAGTTCCTCTTTGAATAGGTACCAAACCTTTCTTAGAGTTCTCCATCTTGAACCTTTTCAAGATCTTTTCAATGTATGCTCTTTGATTCAAACCTATCAGTTTCTTAGATCTATCACTGTAGATCCCAATCCCCAAAATGTATTGTGCTTCTCCTAGATCCTTAATGGAGAAGCATTTACTTAGCCAAGTTTTAACACCTTGCATTGCCGGAATTTCATTTCCAAATAACAATATATCATCCACATATAGTACAAGGAACATGAGAGTGCTCTCACTAGCTTTCTTGTATACACAAGCTTCATCACCATTTTTAATGAAGCCAAATTTCTTGGCCTCCTAATTAAAACGATGATTCCACATTCTAGATGCTTGTTTCAATCCGTAGATTGACTTCTTTAACTTGCATACCTTTTTAGGATATTTCGGATCAACAAAACCTTCAGGCTGAACCATATACACATCTACCTCAAGATATCCATTTAGACATCCATTTTCCATATTTCATAATCATAATGAGCAGCAATGGCAAGTAATATCCTAATAGACTTTAGCATTGCCACAGGCGAAAAAGTTTCATCATAGTCAACCCCTTGAGTTTGAGTGAAACCTTTTGCTACAAGTCTAGCTTTATATGTATCCAAGTTTCCATGTATGTCGGTTTTCATTTTGAAAAGCGATTTACAATCAACTAGCCTTGAGCCAGTAGGTTGTGCAACAAGTTCCCAAACTTGGTTGTCATACATGGATTGCATTTCGGCGCTCATGGCTTCCTGCCATTTATCTTTATCAATCCTTGACAAAGCATCATAGTAGTTTATTGGTTCATCCAAATCAACCACATAGCAACCGTCCATGAGAAACCCATATCTCTCAGGAGGATTACTAATCCTACCAGATCTAAGAACGTCTTGTATACTTTGATCATCCATTTAATCATTCTCAACATTTTCATGTTGAGTGCTAGTGTCAACCAATTGTGTATCATCTACTTGATCTTGAACCTCTTCAAGATCTATTTTCCTTTCTCTATTACCTTCCATTAGGAACTTAGTTTCAAGGAATTCAGCCTTTCGAGCAACAAATACATTTTGCTCGGTTGGATCATAGAAATAGTATCCCATATCATCCTTGGGATATCCTTTGAAGATACACTTTTTGGATTGAGCATTCAACTTATTAGGGACGTAATTCTTAGGATAAGCTTCACATCCCCATACCTTTAAGTATGATAGAGATAGAGGTTTTCCAAACCACATCTCATGAGGAGTTCGTTCCACTTTCTTGGTTAGGACCATATTTAGAATACGAGCTGCAGAGCATAGACAATAACCCCAAAATGATAGAGGTAACGAGCTTCTAGCCATCATAGATCGAACCATATCCATTAGGGTTCGGTTCCTCCTTTCGGATACACCATTAAGCTGTGGTGTCCCGGGTGGAGTAAGTTGCGAGATAATCCCACAACTTCTAAGATGATCTTGGAAAGCATCGCTTAGGTATTCACCTCCTCTATCGGTACGAAGTACCTTGATTTTCTTATTGAGTTGATTTTGTACTTTGTTTTGATATTCCTTGAATGCTTCAAAAGTTTCGTCCTTGTGTCTTAATGAGTAGACATATCCGAAACGACTAAAGTCATAAATGAAAGTAACGAAGTATCTTTCACCTTTCCTAGTCATGGGTTTAAAGGGTCCACATACATCCAAATGTATTAATCCCAATAAGTCTTTACCCCTTTCATAGGTCCCTTTGAAAGGTGCTTTAGTCATTTTGCCTTGTAAACAAGATTCACATACATCAAATGAGTCCAGTTCATTTGATTTCAAAAGTCCATTCTTTTGAAGTGTATTCATTCGATTCTTGTTTATTTGACTAAGGCGACAATGCCATAAGTAGAAATCACTCAAATCCCTTTTGAGTTTCTTGGTGTTTGCATGGAATATTGAGCTATTGTATGATGTGTCATCATGAACCAATTCATAAATACCATTTGAAGGCGAAGCCTTGAAATAGAACACATTATCTAAAGAAACATGGATATCATCATTAATGAAATTAAGATTAAAACCACATTGTTTCAAACGGGATACAGAAATAATGTTTCGAGATAAATCGGGTGCATAAAAAACATTTTTCAAAATAAGCTCCAAACCACTTGGAAGCTTTAAAACAAAGTCTCCTTGAGCTTTCACTTGCACCCTTGCTCCATTACCCATGAAGAGACTTGTTGTTCCCGCATCTTGATTACTTCTTTTGAACCCCTGCAAAGAATTGCAAATATGAGTTCCACATCCCGTGTCTAATACCCATGTATTAGAAGAAGTAATACTATGCTCAATGTATACCATATATACATTACCTGAGGTTTGCCCTGCATCCCTCTTTTATTTCAACTCCTTTAGGTAGACCGGGCAGTTGCGTTTCCAGTGACCCATTTCACCGCAACCAAAGCACGGATCTTCCTTGGGGTTAGCTTTACCGGCAACCTTTTGCTTCTTGTTATTGTTAGTTGGGGTAACCATCTTCCCCTTTCCCTTGCCCTTGCCTTGGTAGGCGGGTACTTTCCTCTTAGCCACCTTTGGCTTAAAAGTGTTATTGGTTTTGGACCTGCCTTCATTGATCATAAACATGGGTGAAGCCTTTTTACCCATGCTTGCTTTAGCCGTCTTAAGCATGGCATGTAATTCGCCAATGCTCGTATCTTAACCATTCATATTTTAATTAATTACAAATGTGTCAAACCTCTTTGATAAGGAATTAAGGATAAGGTTCGAGGCTAATTCATTAGACACGTTGCAGTTTAGACGGTTCGCTCGATCAATTAGGCTTTTCATCTTAAGGACATAAGATGAAACGGATTGGGAGTCGTCTATTCGACATGCGTGAAGCGCTCGAACCGTTTCGAAGTGCTCGACATGAGCTTGTTGAAGGAACATCTCCTTCAATTGTGTGATCATGTCATATGCACTATGATGCTCGAAATCCTTTTGGAGTTCTGGTATCATAGTCCCAAGCATAAGGCAAGAAACTTGCACCGAATAGGTACAATATTTCTCCCAATAAGCCATGCCTTCCGTATCATCCTCGTCCGATTGATCGGGAATGGGGTCTTCCAACACATACGCCTATCCTCTAGTTTGAGGACAATTTTTAGATTGCGAAACCAATCCATGAAGTTCGTATGGTTGAGTTTTTTCTTTTCGAGGATTGACCTCAACGATAGGTTGTTAAAGTTGATTGGTGCGTTTGGAATGTTGTTGTTATTGGCGGCCATCTACAAAATTTAACAAAGTTGTTTAAGTATCAATTTTAATCTAATAATCAATACCCTTTAAATCCAATTGATATTTATTAAATTTTGGAATCCAACGGTAAACCAAATTTCGGTTAGGTGATCTTTATCCCTTCATTTGATTTAGCTAGGTAGTCATTATATGACAATTGCAATCCTTTTGCAAATTCTAAGTTATGGGATCATGCAATCCATTTGCATGGCATATTTAACCCATCAACGCCTATTTGTTCCTTATGCTTCAGTGACCCTAAGTTCATGATTCCCAAATCAAGTCGTCCTACTTGTGTAAACATGTAAATCCAACATACAAGTGGTTAGGTGACCTTTATCCCACAAGTGTGCGAAATTCACCTTAATCATATTAGTTTGCTCATAATGGTTAGGTGACCTTTATCCCATCATGAGTTCCCTAATATGCCTAAGTGTCACACAATAAGGATGGCGTTTAACTTGTTACCTTTTTAATTTAGGGATTTTAAGTTTTCATAATTTCTAGTTTAAGAAAACTATTGTACCATACACCAACATGCATTTAGTGTATGGTTTATTTGAAAATCCAATTTTCATGTTATGTAATAAAGCCAATTTCATTACATTGATATAAACCATTTTATATGTGTTACCTTTTCATGTTCTTAATAACCATTTATCAATGTCCTTTTGCCACTTTTAATTTAACCAATTAAATTGTCGTTTTGCATGTCGTTAATGTAGTGACCCGAACTTTTCCATGTTTATATATATTAATTGAGATTGATATTTACATGATTAAATGTTTCCAACATGTTAAGCAAACAAACTTGTTAAGACTTGATTAATTGAAATAGGTTTCATATAGACAATTGACCACCCAAGTTGACCGGTGATTCACGAACGTTAAAACTTGTAAAAAACTATATGATGACATATATATGGTTATATATATAGTTAACATGATATTATGATAAGTAAACATATCATTAATTATATTAACAATGAACTACATATGTAAAAACAAGACTACTAACTTAATGATTTTGAAACGAGACATATATGTAACGTTTATCGTTGTAACGACATTTAATGTATATATATCATATTAAGAGATATTCGTACATCATAATATCATGATAATATAATAATTTAAAATCTCTTTTGATATTATAAACATTGGGTTAACAACATTTAACAAGATCGTTAACCTAAAGGTTTCAAAACAACACTTACATGTAACGACTAACGATGACTTAACGACTCAGTTAAAATGTATATACATGTAGTGTTTTAATATGTATTTATACACTTTTGAAAGACTTCAATACACTTATCAAAATACTTCTACTTAACAAAAATGCTTACAATTACATTCTCGTTCAGTTTCATCAACAATTCTACTCGTATGCACCCGTATTCGTACTCGTACAATACACAACTTTTAGATGTATGTACTATTGGTATATACACTCCAATGATCAGCTCTTAGCAGCCCATGTGAGTCACCTAACACATGTGGGAACCATCATTTGGCAACTAGCATGAAATATCTCATAAGATTACAAAAATATGAGTAATCATTCATGACTTATTTACATGAAAACAAAATTACATATCCTTTATATCTAATCCATACACCAACGACCAAAAACACCTACAAACACTTTCATTCTTCAATTTTCTTCATCTAATTGAACTCTCTCAAGTTCTATCTTCAAGTTCTAAGTGTTCTTCATAAATTCCAAAAGTTCTAGTTTCATAAAATCAAGAATACTTTCAAGTTTGCTAGCTCACTTCCAATCTTGTAAGGTGATCATCCAACCTCAAGAAATCTTTGTTTCTTACAGTAGGTTATCATTCTAATACAAGGTAATAATCATATTCAAACTTTGGTTCAATTTCTATAACTATAACAATCTTATTTCAAGTGATGATCTTACTTGAACTTGTTTTCGTGTCATGATTTTGCTTCAAGAACTTTGAGCCATCCAAGGATCCATTGAAGCTAGATCCATTTTTCTATTTTCCAGTAGGTTCATCCAAGGAACTTTAGGTAGTAATTATGTTCATAACATCATTCGATTCATACATATAAAGCTATCTTATTCGAAGGTTTAAACTTGTAATCAATAGAACATAGTTTAGTTAATTCTAAACTTGTTCGCAAACAAAAGTTAATCCTTCTAACTTGACTTTTAAAATCAACTAAACACATGTTCTATATCTATATGATATGCTAACTTAATGATTTAAAACCTGGAAACACGAAAAACACCGTAAAACCGGATTTACGCCGTCGTAGTAACACCGCGGGCTGTTTTGGGTTAGTTAATTAAAAACTATGATAAACTTTGATTTAAAAGTTGTTATTCTGAGAAAATGATTTTTATTATGAACATGAAACTATATCCAAAAATTATGGTTAAACTCAAAGTGGAAGTATGTTTTCTAAAATGGTCATCTAGACGTCGTTCTTTCGACTGAAATGACTACCTTTACAAAAACGACTTGTAACTTATTTTTCTGACTAGAAACCTATACTTTTTTTGTTTAGATTCATAAAATAGAGTTCAATATGAAACCATATCAATTTGATTCACTCAAAACGGATTTAAAATGAAGAAGTTATGGGTAAAACAAGATTGGATAATTTTTCTCATTTTAGCTACGTGAAAATTGGTAACAAATCTATTCCAACCATAACTTAATCAACTTGTATTATATATTATGTAATCTTGAGATACCATAGACACGTATACAATGTTCGACCTATCATGTCGACACATCTATATATATTTCGGAACAACCATAGACACTCTATATGTGAATGTTGGAGTTAGCTATACAGGGTTGAGGTTGATTCCAAAATATATATAGTTTGAGTTGTGATCAATACTGAGATACGTATACACTGGGTCGTGGATTGATTCAAGATAATATTTATCGATTTATTTCTGTACATCTAACTGTGGACAACTAGTTGTAGGTTACTAACGAGGACAGCTGACTTAATAAACTTAAAACATCAAAATATATTAAAAGTGTTGTAAATATATTTTGAACATACTTTGATATATATGTATATATTGTTATAGGTTCGTGAATCAACCAGTGGCCAAGTCTTACTTCCCGACGAAGTAAAAATCTGTGAAAGTGAGTTATAGTCCCACTTTTAAAATCTAATATTTTTGGGATGAGAATACATGCAGGTTTTATAAATGATTTACAAAATAGACACAAGTACGTGAAACTACATTCTATGGTTGAATTATCGAAATCGAATATGCCCCTTTTTATTAAGTCTGGTAATCTAAGAATTAGGGAACAGACACCCTAATTGACGCGAATCCTAAAGAGAGATCTATTGGGCCTAACAAACCCCATCCAAAGTACCGGATGCTTTAGTACTTCGAAATTTATATCATATCCGAAGGGTGTCCCGGAATGATGGGGATATTCTTATATATGCATCTTGTTATTGTCGGTTACCAGGTGTTCACCATATGAATGATTTTTATCTCTATGTATGGGATGTGTATTGAAATATGAAATCTTGTGGTCTATTGTTACGATTTGATATATATAGGTTAAACCTATAACTCACCAACATTTTTGTTGACGTTTTAAGCATGTTTATTCTCAGGTGATTATTAAGAGCTTCCGCTGTCACATACTTAAATAAGGACAAGATTTGGAGTCCATGCTTGTATGATATTGTGTAAAAACTGCATTCAAGAAACTTATTTTGTTGTAACATATTTGTATTGTAAACCAATATGTAATGGTCGTGTGTAAACAGGATATTTTAGATTATCATTATTTGATAATCTACGTAAAGCTTTTTAAACCTTTATTGATGAAATAAAGGTTATGGTTTGTTTAAAAATGAATGCAGTCTTTGAAAAACGTCTCATATAGAGGTCAAAACCTCGCAACGAAATCAATTAATATGGAACGTTTTTAATCAATAAGAACGGGACATTTCAGTTGGTATCAGAGCATTGGTCTTAGAGAACCAGAAAATTTGCATTAGTGTGTCTTATCGAGTTTGTTAGGATGCATTAGTGAGTCTGGACTTCGACCGTGTTTTCTTTAAAAATGATTGCTTAACATTTTTGTTGGAAACTATATATTTTTAACATATGAATATTATGTGATATATTAATCTCTTAACGTGTTTGATATTATGTGATAGATGTCTACCTCTAGAACAAGTCCCAATGACTCACCTAATAATAATGAAGAGTCAAATGTAAATTGGAATGATTTGTGGACTGATTCACAAGTTCCCGAAGAGGAACCGGAAGAAGAGTCGGAACCGGAAGAAGAATCGGAACCGGAAGAAGAATCGGAACCGGATGAAGAAATAGAACCGGTGGGGGAAATAATAAAACGGTTAAGTAAAAGAAAATCATCAACCAACCGACCAAAGTTAATTATGGTCAATGGTGTTTCCGCCAAGGAAGCAAAATATTGGGAGGATTACCAATTCTCCGATGAATCGGATTTCGACGAGAATTCCGATGATGTTATAGAAATTACCCCAACTGAATTTAAAAAGGCAAAAGAAAATAATAAGGGAAAGGGCATAAAAATAGAGAAATCTAATTCCAACCCCGATGAACTTTATATGTATCGTCAACCCCCGAAGTCCTTAAGTTGTAACAATGACCCGGGAACCTCTAAACCACCAGGTTTTTCTAAACCAATGTGGACAACGACGGCTCGTATTAGGGGAACATCATATAACCCTAGAAACTTGGCAAAACGAACCAAAACTGAAGAAGAAGAAACGAGCGAGTCGGAATAAGATAGTTGTATTCATGTGGTGTAATATATGTAATATAGTGTTCTTATGCTTTATGATATATGTAAAAATTGCTTGTATTAATAAGTATTTTTTTTATGAATCTAACTCTTGTCTATTTTACAGTTTAAAAACACAAAATGGATAGACAACCCAATATTTTAAGAGACCTACCCGGAGACATGATTGATGAAATCTTGTCTAGAGTCGGCCAGAATTCTTCGGCACAACTATTTAAGGCGAGATCAGTTTGTAAGACATTCGAAGAACGTTCCAAGAATGTCTTGGTTTATAAGAGACTTTCGTTTGAAAGATGGGGGATATCACATTGGGAAACCCATAAGTTACGATGTGTTTACTTTGACGCATATATTGCGGGGAACCCAAATGCTATTTTACGCAACGGGTTAAGAAATTATTTTGACTCAATATATCCGAATATTGGACTTCGTGATTTAGAAAAAGCGGCTAACATGCAACATAAAGAAGCATGTTATGCTTACGGATTAGTAATGTTCGCTTCTCACCAAAGTGAGAACAAGAACATCGGGCTACAACTATTAAACAAAACGTTTCCACAAGTGACGGAGTCGGTAATTAGGGTAAGAAATGAGGTTTTTAGATTATTACGGGACTGTTGGACATTACGTAACCCTCGTCCCTTTGATGACGTTACAACACGCTGTCTTATCAACGGCCATAACGGTTATGTTGCACAAGACCAAGGATGGGAAGTAGTCCTAGTAAAACCAGAATGCATGACTTGTTTCTGGACGTATGAATTACGTGTCTTTATTGCCTTTGCCGAACGACTTGTGTACTAGCTAGAATTGTCTTCACAGCTATCTTGTATCAAAGTTATTGTGTGCTATATTTCATGCTTTATGTAAAATAAGCGGTATTGTAAGTTTGTAAAATATTGTATAAAAGTTTGAACGCGAAATATTATTACAATCAGTTTTTCATATAGAATTGTAGTAGTTGAATTGTATATTAGCTACTAAGTATGAACTTAACGGGTAGGTACTACCCGAATTTAAACTTATAAAACGCTAATATGAAGAAAAAGCTTTTATAAATGAGTTCATATTATGCTACGAAATACTATTAACTACTCTTAATAATCTGTATGATTAACTTGTTCCATTTAACTATTTTGAAGGAAATGGCACCGACTACTCGACACACCGTGAATATGAATGAAGAGGAATTTCGTACTTTTCTAGCTTCAAACATAGCCGCAGTACAGGCTGCGCTACATACCAACAATAACCTTGGATCTAGCAGTACAGGAAATCGTGTAGGATGCACCTACAAAGAATTCACTGCCTGCAAACCTTTGGAATTTGATGGAACCGAAGGACCGATCGGATTGAAACGGTGGACCGAGAAGGTTGAATCGGTGTTTGCCATAAATAAGTGTACTGAAAAGGACAAAGTGAAGTACGCTACGCATACCTTCACAGGTTCTGCATTAACATGGTGGAATACCTATCTAGAGCAAGTGGGACAAGATGATGCGTACGCACTACCGTGGTCAGCATTCAAGCACTTGATGAACGAGAAGTACCGTCCTAGAACCGAGGTCAATAAGCTCAAGACAGAACTTAGAGGGTTACGAACCCAAGGATTTGATATTACCACGTACGAAAGACGATTCACAGAATTGTGCCTATTGTGTCCGGGAGCATTCGAAGATGAGGAAGAGAAGATCGACGCGTTTGTGAAAGGATTACCGGAAAGAATCCAAGAAGATATAAGTTCACACGAGCCCGCCTCCATACAACAGGCATGTAGAATGGCTCACAAACTAGTGAACCAGATTGAAGAAAGAATTAAAGAACAGACTGCTGAAGAGGCCAATGTGAAGCAAGTCAAAAGAAAGTGGGAGGAAAACGGTGATAAGAATCACCAATACAACAACAACAGCAATTACAACAATAATCGCAACAATTATCCCAACAATCGCAACATCAATCGCAACTACAACAAACGGCCCAACAACAACAACAACAACAAGAACAACAACAGCAACTACAACAATCATCCCAACAACAATAATAACCGCAACAACAACAACAATCAGAAGCAACTATGCCAAAGGTGTGAAAAGAATCACTCGGGGTTCTGCACCAAATTTTGCAACAAGTGTAAAAGAAATGGTCATAGCGCGGCGAAGTGTGAGGTCTACGGACCAGGGGTTAATAGAACGAAAGGAACAAATGGTGTCGGAACGAGTAATGGCGGAGCAAGTAGTGTCGGAGCAAGTTATGCCAATGTAGTTTGTTATAAATGTGGAAAACCAGGCCACATTATTAGAAATTGCCCGAACCAGGAGAACACGAATGGACAAGGCCGTGGAAGAGTTTTCAATATTAATGCGGTAGAGGCACAGGAAGACCCGGAGCTTGTTACGGGTACGTTTCTTATTGACAATAAATCTGCTTACGTTTTATTTGATTCGGGTGCGGATAGAAGCTATATGAGTAGAGATTTTTGTGCTAAATTAAGTTGTCCATTGACGCCTTTGGATAGTAAATTTTTACTCGAATTAGCAAATGGTAAATTAATTTCAGCAGATAATATATGTCGGAATCGAGAAATTAAACTGGTTAGCGAAACATTTAAGATTGATTTGATACCAGTAGAGTTAGGGAGTTTTGATGTGATAATCGGTATGGACTGGTTGAAAGAAGTGAAAGCGGAGATCGTTTGTTACAAAAATGCAATTCGCATTATACGAGAAAAAGGAAAACCCTTAATGGTGTACGGAGAAAAGGGCAACACGAAGCTACATCTTATTAGTAATTTGAAGGTACAAAAACTAATAAGAAAAGGTTGCTATGCTGTTCTAGCACACGTCGAGAAAGTACAAACTGAAGAAAAGAGCATCAATGATGTTCCCATTGCAAAAGAATTTCCCGATGTATTTCCGAAAGAATTACCGGGATTACCCCCACATCGATCCGTTGAATTTCAAATAGATCTTGTACCAGGAGCTGCACCAATAGCTCGTGCTCCTTACAGACTCGCACCCAGCGAGATGAAAGAACTGCAAAGCCAATTACAAGAACTTTTAGAGCGTGGTTTCATTCGACCAAGCACATCACCGTGGGGAGCTCCTGTTTTGTTTGTCAAGAAGAAAGATGGTACATTCAGGTTGTGTATCGACTACCGAGAGTTGAACAAACTTACCATCAAGAACCGCTACCCACTACCAAGAATCGACGACTTATTTGATCAACTACAAGGCTCGTCTGTTTATTCAAAGATTGACTTACGTTCCGGGTATCATCAAATGCGGGTGAAAGAAGATGATATTCCAAAGACTGCTTTCAGAACACGTTACGGTCATTACGAGTTTATGGTCATGCCGTTTGGTTTAACTAATGCACCAGCTGTGTTCATGGACCTTATGAACCGAGTGTGTGGACCATACCTTGACAAGTTTGTCATTGTTTTCATTGATGACATACTTATTTACTCAAAGAATGACCAAGAACACGGTGAACATTTGAGAAAGGTGTTAGAAGTATTGAGGAAGGAAGAATTGTACGCTAAGTTTTCAAAGTGTGCATTTTGGTTGGAAGAAGTTCAATTCCTCGGTCACATAGTGAACAAAGAAGGTATTAAGGTGGATCCGGCAAAGATAGAAACTGTTGAAAAGTGGGAAACCCCGAAAACTCCGAAACACATACGCCAGTTTTTAGGACTAGCTGGTTACTACAGAAGGTTCATCCAAGACTTTTCCAGAATAGCAAAACCCTTGACTGCATTAACGCATAAAGGGAAGAAATTTGAATGGAATGATGAACAAGAGAAAGCGTTTCAGTTATTGAAGAAAAAGCTAACTACAGCACCTATATTGTCATTGCCTGAAGAGAATGATGATTTTGTGATTTATTGTGACGCATCAAAGCAAGGTCTCGGTTGTGTATTAATGCAACGAACGAAGGTGATTGCTTATGCGTCTAGACAATTGAAGATTCACGAACAAAATTATACGACGCATGATTTGGAATTAGGCGCGGTTGTTTTTGCATTAAAGACTTGGAGGCACTACTTATATGGGGTCAAAAGTATTATATATACCGACCACAAAAGTCTTCAACACATATTTAATCAGAAACAACTGAATATGAGGCAGCGTAGGTGGATTGAATTATTGAATGATTACGATTTTGAGATTCGTTACCACCCGGGGAAGGCAAATGTGGTAGCCGATGCCTTGAGCAGGAAGGATAGAGAACCCATTCGAGTAAAATCTATGAATATAATGATTCATAATAACATTACTACTCAAATAAAGGAGGCGCAACAAGGAGTTTTAAAAGAGGGAAATTTAAAGGATGAAATACCCAAAGGATCGGAGAAGCATCTTAATATTCGGGAAGACGGAACCCGGTATAGGGCTGAAAGGATTTGGGTACCAAAATTTGGAGATATGAGAGAAATGGTACTTAGAGAAGCTCATAAAACCAGATACTCAATACATCCTGGAACGGGGAAGATGTACAAGGATCTCAAGAAACATTTTTGGTGGCCGGGTATGAAAGCCGATGTTGCTAAATACGTAGGAGAATGTTTGACGTGTTCTAAGGTCAAAGCTGAGCATCAGAAACCATCAGGTCTACTTCAACAACCCGAAATCCCGGAATGGAAATGGGAAAACATTACCATGGATTTCATCACTAAATTGCCAAGGACTGCAAGTGGTTTTGATACTATTTGGGTAATAGTTGATCGTCTCACCAAATCAGCACACTTCCTACCAATAAGAGAAGATGACAAGATGGAGAAGTTAGCACGACTGTATTTGAAGGAAGTCATCTCCAGACATGGAATACCAATCTCTATTATCTCTGATAGGGATGGCAGATTTATTTCAAGATTATGGCAGACATTACAGCAAGCATTAGGAACTCGTCTAGACATGAGTACTGCCTATCATCCACAAACTGATGGGCAGAGCGAAAGGACGATACAAACGCTTGAAGACATGCTACGAGCATGTGTTATTGATTTCGGAAACAGTTGGGATCGACATCTACCGTTAGCAGAATTTTCCTACAACAACAGCTACCATTCAAGCATTGAGATGGCGCCGTTTGAAGCACTTTATGGTAGAAAGTGCAGGTCTCCGATTTGTTGGAGTGAGGTGGGGGATAGACAGATTACGGGTCCGGAGATTATACAAGAAACTACCGAGAAGATCATCCAAATTCAACAACGGTTGAAAACCGCCCAAAGTCGACAAAAGAGCTACGCTGACATTAAAAGAAAAGATATAGAATTTGAAATTGGAGAGATGGTCATGCTTAAAGTTTCACCTTGGAAAGGCGTTGTTCGATTTGGTAAACGAGGGAAATTAAATCCAAGGTATATTGGACCATTCAAGATTATTGATCGTGTCGGACCAGTAGCTTACCGACTTGAGTTACCTCAACAACTCTCGGCTGTACATAACACTTTCCACGTCTCGAATTTGAAGAAATGTTTTGCTAAAGAAGATCTCACTATTCCGTTAGATGAAATCCAAATCAACGAAAAACTCCAATTCATCGAAGAACCCGTCGAAATAATGGATCGTGAGGTTAAAAGACTTAAGCAAAACAAGATACCAATTGTTAAGGTTCGATGGAATGCTCGTAGAGGACCCGAGTTCACCTGGGAGCGTGAAGATCAGATGAAGAAGAAATACCCGCATCTATTTCCAGAAGATTCGTCAACACCTTCAACAGCTTAAAATTTCGGGACGAAATTTATTTAACGGGTAGGTACTGTAGTGACCCGAACTTTTCCATGTTTATATATATTAATTGAGATTGATATTTACATGATTAAATGTTTCCAACATGTTAAGCAATCAAACTTGTTAAGACTTGATTAATTGAAATAGGTTTCATATAGACAATTGACCACCCAAGTTGACCGGTGATTCACGAACGTTAAAACTTGTAAAAAACTATATGATGACATATATATGGTTATATATATAGTTAACATGATATTATGATAAGTAAACATATCATTAATTATATTAACAATGAACTACATATGTAAAAACAAGACTACTAACTTAATGATTTTGAAACGAGACATATATGTAACGTTTATCGTTGTAACGACATTTAATGTATATATATCATATTAAGAGATATTCGTACATCATAATATCATGATAATATAATAATTTAAAATCTCTTTTGATATTATAAACATTGGGTTAACAACATTTAACAAGATCGTTAACCTAAAGGTTTCAAAACAACACTTACATGTAACGACTAACGATGACTTAACGACTCAGTTAAAATGTATATACATGTAGTGTTTTAATATGTATTTATACACTTTTGAAAGACTTCAATACACTTATCAAAATACTTCTACTTAACAAAAATGCTTACAATTACATTCTCGTTCAGTTTCATCAACAATTCTACTCGTATGCACCCGTATTCGTACTCGTACAATACACAGCTTTTAGATGTATGTACTATTGGTATATACACTCCAATGATCAGCTCTTAGCAGCCCATGTGAGTCACCTAACACATGTGGGAACCATCATTTGGCAACTAGCATGAAATATCTCATAAGATTACAAAAATATGAGTAATCATTCATGACTTATTTACATGAAAACAAAATTACATATCCTTTATATCTAATCCATACACCAACGACCAAAAACACCTACAAACACTTTCATTCTTCAATTTTCTTCATCTAATTGAACTCTCTCAAGTTCTATCTTCAAGTTCTAAGTGTTCTTCATAAATTCCAAAAGTTCTAGTTTCATAAAATCAAGAATACTTTCAAGTTTGCTAGCTCACTTCCAATCTTGTAAGGTGATCATCCAACCTCAAGAAATCTTTGTTTCTTACAGTAGGTTATCATTCTAATACAAGGTAATAATCATATTCAAACTTTGGTTCAATTTCTATAACTATAACAATCTTATTTCAAGTGATGATCTTACTTGAACTTGTTTTCGTGTCATGATTTTGCTTCAAGAACTTTGAGCCATCCAAGGATCCATTGAAGCTAGATCCATTTTTCTATTTTCCAGTAGGTTCATCCAAGGAACTTAAGGTAGTAATTATGTTCATAACATCATTCGATTCATACATATAAAGCTATCTTATTCGAAGGTTTAAACTTGTAATCAATAGAACATAGTTTAGTTAATTCTAAACTTGTTCGCAAACAAAAGTTAATCCTTCTAACTTGACTTTTAAAATCAACTAAACACATGTTCTATATCTATATGATATGCTAACTTAATGATTTAAAACCTGGAAACACGAAAAACACCGTAAAACCGGATTTACGCCGTCGTAGTAACACCGCGGGCTGTTTTGGGTTAGTTAATTAAAAACTATGATAAACTTTGATTTAAAAGTTGTTATTCTGAGAAAATGATTTTTATTATGAACATGAAACTATATCCAAAAATTATGGTTAAACTCAAAGTGGAAGTATGTTTTCTAAAATGGTCATCTAGACGTCGTTCTTTCGACTGAAATGACTACCTTTACAAAAACGACTTGTAACTTATTTTTCTGACTAGAAACCTATACTTTTTTTGTTTAGATTCATAAAATAGAGTTCAATATGAAACCATATCAATTTGATTCACTCAAAACGGATTTAAAATGAAGAAGTTATGGGTAAAACAAGATTGGATAATTTTTCTCATTTTAGCTACGTGAAAATTGGTAACAAATCTATTCCAACCATAACTTAATCAACTTGTATTATATATTATGTAATCTTGAGATACCATAGACACGTATACAATGTTCGACCTATCATGTCGACACATCTATATATATTTCGGAACAACCATAGACACTCTATATGTGAATGTTGGAGTTAGCTATACAGGGTTGAGGTTGATTCCAAAATATATATAGTTTGAGTTGTGATCAATACTGAGATACGTATACACTGGGTCGTGGATTGATTCAAGATAATATTTATCGATTTATTTCTGTACATCTAACTGTGGACAACTAGTTGTAGGTTACTAACGAGGACAGCTGACTTAATAAACTTAAAACATCAAAATATATTAAAAGTGTTGTAAATATATTTTGAACATACTTTGATATATATGTATATATTGTTATAGGTTCGTGAATCAACCAGTGGCCAAGTCTTACTTCCCGACGAAGTAAAAATCTGTGAAAGTGAGTTATAGTCCCACTTTTAAAATCTAATATTTTTGGGATGAGAATACATGCAGGTTTTATAAATGATTTACAAAATAGACACAAGTACGTGAAACTACATTCTATGGTTGAATTATCGAAATCGAATATGCCCCTTTTTATTAAGTCTGGTAATCTAAGAATTAGGGAACAGACACCCTAATTGACGCGAATCCTAAAGATAGATCTATTGGGCCTAACAAACCCCATCCAAAGTACCGGATGCTTTAGTACTTCGAAATTTATATCATATCCGAAGGGTGTCCCGGAATGATGGGGATATTCTTATATATGCATCTTGTTATTGTCGGTTACCAGGTGTTCACCATATGAATGATTTTTATCTCTATGTATGGGATGTGTATTGAAATATGAAATCTTGTGGTCTATTGTTACGATTTGATATATATAGGTTAAACCTATAACTCACCAACATTTTTGTTGACGTTTTAAGCATGTTTATTCTCAGGTGATTATTAAGAGCTTCCGCTGTCGCATACTTAAATAAGGACAAGATTTGGAGTCCATCCTTGTATGATATTGTGTAAAAACTGCATTCAAGAAACTTATTTTGTTGTAACATATTTGTATTGTAAACCAATATGTAATGGTCGTGTGTAAACAGGATATTTTAGATTATCATTATTTGATAATCTACGTAAAGCTTTTTAAACCTTTATTGATGAAATAAAGGTTATGGTTTGTTTAAAAATGAATGCAGTCTTTGAAAAACGTCTCATATAGAGGTCAAAACCTCGCAACGAAATCAATTAATATGGAACGTTTTTAATCAATAAGAACGGGACATTTCAGTTAATAAGTCTAATTTAACCAATTAAATTGTCATTTTGCTTGTTGTTAACTTGTGATTTACTTGTAGCATTCAAACATACAAACACAATAAACAACCATGCATGCAAAACAAATATGTTCATAATCAAGCCAATTTGGTAGACATTTATTTAGCCGAAAACAAATGCCACCGGTAAAGGGTTATAACACAAAGTAGGAGATTTCAAAATCTCCCACTTAATCTTGCATCCTTCCTTGTGTTCTTCATTGTCACCTTCTTGTATCTTCATTTTTACAAAATATATCCTAATACATTTTTCTCTCTAAAAAATGATAAATGTCCTTTTGCCACTTTTAATTTAACCAATTAAATTGTCGTTTTGCATGTCGTTAATAAGTCTAATTTAACCAATTAAATTGTCATTTTGCTTATTGTTAACTTGTGATTTACTTGTAGCATTCAAACATACAAACACAATAAACAACCATGCATGCAAAACAAATATGTTCACAATCAAGCCAATTTGGTAGACATTTATTTAGCCGAAAACAAATGCCACCGGTAAAGGGTTATAACACAAAGTAGGAGATTTCAAAATCTCCCACTTAATCTTGCATCCTTCCATGTGTTCTTCATTGTCACCTTCTTGTATCTTCATTTTTACAAAATATATCCTAATACATTTTTCTCTCTAAAAAATGAAAATACAACCTAATCTATTTTACATGCCAAATATAAAATAAATTACATGACTAAGTGAATAATATTACAAACCAATTGAATAATTAATATTACAAACCAAAATGAATGAATATTACAACCATATCAAATGAATAATTAATCAACCAAACATGCAACCATTCAAACACAAGGTCAAGGCTTGATTGTGAACTTTAACATACAACAAAAATTGACCAAATGGCAAGTTCCAAACCCATTTGGAACCTCCTAAAATCTGGCCAAACCAACTAACCCACCCAAACATATAATTTTTGCATTTTACTATCATGCATGTACATAAAATGCAAAGATATAGTGGGTTTTAATAACCATCTCGAAGCATATTTCAACAACTTCGGCTCTAGATACCATTGTTGGGATTTAACAAGTTCCATTATACTTAAAACATTTTAAGAATCAAATAAAGCGGAAGCATGTAATTACCATTTTAGAACATTGTATATCTTTAACCAATTAAAGTTAAATCCCAATTAGGATCAAGTTATGAAATATACTTACAAACTACAAGCAAGAAAAGAGATTATACCTACTCCAAGCTTGTTGAAGAGTGATGAAGATGATGATGATGAATGGAGTCTCAAATGGATGAAACCTCAAGTAGATATACCCCAAGCTAACCACCAACACCTTACTTTAGTTAGGATTTAATTTACACTTGAAACAAGCTTGCAAAAAAAGAAAAATGAACCCTTCCTTCCTCTTGAAAGGTCACGGCAGCAGCAGCACTCAAAGAGAGTGTGCAATTTTTTTTTCTTCTTATTTTGATGTGTATTGCAAGTGTGTGTCTCTAGGAGTCAAGATGCTTGCATGTTTATGGAAATGGAAAAGCATAGGAATCTCTAGCATGCCTACTATACTTCCAATGCCACTTCCATGTATATAAAATAGTTTTATAAGACTTGACATTATTTATAAACATGCATATTACATAAACTTATTTTTATAAAATTAGATTTTATAAAACAAATTTTATAAACTTGCAATTTATAAATTATGTATACTTATTTATAAAACTTATTTTATTAATTCCATATTATAAGTTATGTTTACTTTATTTTATAAAACCAATTTTATAAAATGTAGCATAACTTTATTAATTATTTAACCTATAAATAATTAAATTCTTATTATATAAATTATTCCATAATTTATATACACATCAAGTAATATTATTTTAGAAAACCATTTTTCTTAAATTTCAAGTGTCACGTAATGTAATCAACGATCCAATCGCCAAGATCAAATACGATTAAGGTGTCGGTAAGTTTGTTATTGGGTATGACCCGACTTGGATCAAAACATATTAGCCACATTAATTTAATATGTCTCTCGGGCATACGAAAAACCTTCATTTGGTACTAATTTCATCTCGTTTGGATAACATTTCTAAAACTCTAGATTTCATGTTCTTAGTGTTTTTGACTAGAAATGGTGTTAATTAGTGTCTATGGCTCAAGTCTAACATGAATATGTGTTTGGTTTGCTCTATTTGTTGTTTTGAGTAACTAGTTTGAATATGAAAAATGGGTGTGTTTAATCTCTAGTTTTAAGTGATTAAATGCTGTTTAAATATTAAAGTTCATGTATTAGATGTGTTACTAACATCATTAGCTTCAATTTGATGTGTTGGTTGATTTAGAAAAGCTTCATTTGCAAAATGGTTGAATTCATGATTTTGGTTAGGGTTTGATGAACTTTAAAACGAACTTTTAACGCATTGAATGCTATGAAATGTTGTTAGTAAGTGTTTAGTTGCATTGTATGTTTCATTACCTTCAAAACAGCGTATCGTATGCGTAAATTGGATTCTCGAATCACCATTTGCATTTTTGAGCTTGAAACGTTAAATAATGATCATTTATTGTGGTTTTTATTATTGTTAATGATGGATTTGATTGATGAAATGTTTTTAGTTGTATTTCTATTTAAATTACCTTTCCAACGATATAAGGTACGTGTTTTGAATGTTTACGTTTCATAAGTTATGGTTGTTTGAAGTTGGATTCGTGCTTGAGTGTTCAAAAACTGCCAGACTTGCTGAAAAACCATTCTGAGCGCCGCTCCGGGCCCCGGCTGTCCAAAAATACGCATTTTTGTTTAATTCTAACTATGCTATGCACCTCCGATCAACATGAAACTTGGCCAACATGCTTATATATGATTAAAAACCTCAGAAAAATTATCGGATACCCGACCCGACCCCGTTGACTTTTTTGTTGACTTTGACCAAGTTTGACTTTTAGTCAAACTTAACAAAACACTTATGCAATCGTTCTAATCTTATTTTATACTTGATTCTTGCATGAAACTTGACAACGTGATTCACATGCTACATAATCGAGTCGTAACGAGCCATAGGACTAATTGAACACATTTCGATCGACCTTGTTTGTGTCTTACCCGGTATTGATATAACTTACTTGTTTAGGTCAATACTAAGCAACTTTCATGTACACGTTTACTTTGTGAAGTACCTTTATACTCGTACACTCGAGGTGAGATCATAGTCCCATCTTTTCAACAACTTTTATACTTTTAAATCATGGGATGAGAAACATATACAGTTTTATACTACATACTTTATACATTGAACACAAGTACGAAAACAAACATTCCACGTGCGAGTTAGAACCAAAAGCCTCAATTCGATTATCATTAGTTACACCTGCAGGGTGTAAACGTGAACTTATGTTATGTGATCACATGGGCTTGACGAGCCTCATTCGGACGGTTAGCTACCGTTAGGGGATGAAATATATTTTCGAGTATAGTGTATGTTCTAACACTACGTAAAAGGGTACAAAATAGTTAAGTGTTGATAAATGGGTGCTCGCGAACGTACTTTTGGAATGCAAACAATTTGGATAATTAACTATACAAAATCTTGTGGTTCAAAAACAACGTTTACAAACACCTATGATTTCACCAACGTTTTTCGTTGACAGTTTTCTATATGTTTCTCAGGTTCATGATTGGCTATTTGATACATGCTTCCGTGTACACTCATACTTGCTTGGGGTCAAGCATACATGCATACACTTTGATTACTTGCTTG
Organism: Rutidosis leptorrhynchoides; assembly: GCF_046630445.1. Taxonomy (NCBI): domain Eukaryota; kingdom Viridiplantae; phylum Streptophyta; class Magnoliopsida; order Asterales; family Asteraceae; genus Rutidosis; species Rutidosis leptorrhynchoides. The sequence goes on along the minus strand of NC_092342.1, from coordinate 172,396,462 downwards.
GAGTCAAGCATTCATGCATACGCTAGTGATAGCACCTTTGAATTCAAACAAATGTTTACATACATATTTACGCTATTTATAGCAACCGTGATTTTAAACTAATTGTGTCACAAGTTATTTCATTTATACTTTATAACTTTTGTAAACTTAAACTTGTTGTCGAACCGTTTGGTAACCTAAACTTTGTAAGTCTTATACATTTCAAATGAATGCGACATAATTTTGGTCAAACGCGTCTCATATAGGAACTATAACCACGTAACGGGACCTAAGTTAACGGCGCCAGCAATGATGATTTGGCCGGGTCACTACATATGGTATCAGAGCGTTGGTTATAGGGATCTTGGATGTGCATTAGTGTGTCTGACAGAGTCGTTAGGATGCATTAGTGAATCTAGACTACAACCGAATAGTTAGCCATTGCATTCTGACATACATTTGCTATAGATAGCACTTACTTGACTACTTGTGCATATATGTTTGAATCATTCTTAGGCAAACTTTTTAATGGTACCAAACTTTCATCATACGAATCCGTATTCTACCCCTTTCTGGTAACAAACGTAAATTCAAGATTCATACGCGTAAGGATGACGACGACTTCATTAGTCACTCTAGTTCGAGAACTCTGTCTCCTCGGTTTTTATTCATCACCGTCCCGGCTTACTATCCACAAGTGTTGTAAAGTTACCACCACTACTTTAGATGAGTATCGTCATCACTACTTATCACTACGGTTACGTACTACTCGTTATCATAATTTGTTACTCTTTTTGTACCTAAAGACTTTATTGTTTGACTTGAACCGCATTGACGTGAACAATCATTTATACACTTCCCTCGGGAAACGATTCTTCAGAGTTTCACAAATTCTTTTGATTAAATACGAGTCACGTTAGTGATGTCGCTATACTTTGTTCATTTTAAATCTTCATGATTACACGAACTTGATATTATGGAGTGATGTGGGAATGGAGGTATGAGTTAGTGTAATATAACGACACTCGATCAACATGGTTATATTATAGTAAGTCATACCAAAGTTCTAATGACTCGTGATGGTGATTGGACTCGATCAACCTAATCACCACCATGTGCCATGTACATGACTTCATTCTTTTTGTTGGACATTCGAAAACTCCGAGAATATTGATGACAACCATACCAAGGACACACCTTCGATTATTGTCGAACCATATTTATGCTTCCGAATGAATGGAAAATTCTTTCAACTTCAAACATATGTTACACGTGTATACTATCTCGTTTTTGCACAGTTTTATCGACGAACTACAATATGCTTGATATGCTCACATCGAGGAGCAAATTTCTCTCGCATTAAACTCGTACTTTCGTATAAGGAAATATTTTATCTAAATTCTCAATGGAGAGAGAGACTCTTCACGTTATACTAGTATTCGCGACGAGGGTGAATAGTCCTAGCGAACGTTTTCGGAAACCGATAAATCTTCCGCGATGCGAATTTCTTGAGAAACAAAAACTTGTTCAAATATATCTTAAAGGAATGTACCTCGTCTCGGATCGAGATTCTCATTTCACTTCTAGATTTTTGGGGTGCCTTACAAAAAGCCTCGAGACCACGTTTAGACATGAGTACGACGTATCAACCACAAACTGTAAGACCAGGCAAACATACGATTCAAACCTTGGAAAACATATCACGAACTTGTATTGTTGCCTTTAATTAATTCCTCTTACAACGATAGCTATCACTCGTGTATTAACGCCGCACCTTTTCGAAACTCATATAGCCGCAATTGTCGCTTTCTTAATTGTTGAACCGAAGTAGGTGACAAGCAAAACACCGGACCCGAACTCATTCATGAAACAACCGAGAAATTTGTTCAAACCCGAGAAAGACTCAAGACGGCCCGTCGTCGCCAAAAGAGCGATGCCGATGTTAGACGTAAACCTCTCGAATTCCAAGTGAGTGACCGCGTAATGTTAAAAGTCGCACCTTGAAAAGGTGTAATCCATTTCGGGAAACGTAGAAAGCTAGATCAGCGATACATTAATCCTTTTGAAATCTTGGGGCGTAGTGGACCCGTTGCTTACCGTTTCGAATTCCCAACTCAAACAAATTCCGTTCATCCTACATTCTGCGTATCAAACTTAAAGACGTGTCTTGCAAAATAAGAACTTGTTATTCCGTTCGATAAGCTTACTATCGATGATAAACTTCCCTTCCTAGGAGAACCGGCTGAAATAATGACTCGTGAAACCAAACTCTGAGACAACGTGAAATCCCGACTGTCAAAGTTCGTTGAAATGCCCAAGGAAGTACCTTCACTTATTCGTAGAATTGGCAACACAAGATCTCGAGGAAGAAACAACGACCATAACTTCCAACTAAATTTCGGGACGAAATTTCTTTTAAGGTGTGGGTAATGTAACATCCCGCATTTTTCCATTAAATTTATTTTAACACCGTCTTTTATTTTCAGATAATATCTTCCGTTATCTAAATTCGTACATTTTGTTAACTAACGTTCCTAATATTCCCGTTATTTAATTATAACATCTCACTTTTACTCTAGCGTTTTTTCTTTTAAATATTCGTTCGGTAAATTCCCGCACCCACTTTTAAACTCGAGGGACCAACTTTGCCAATTGACCAATGTGGTAACTAGGTCAAATGGTCAAAGTCACCACCCACCACTCATTTCCATCTTCCACCATTTCTCTCTTTTTCTTACTTCCATATTTTCTCCATCTTCTTCTTTTGTAAAGAATCATCATCTAAATCCCATCTAGCAAGCAAACATAAAAACAAATTACATTTTCGTGATCCTCTCATCATCCTCTACATTTTGGTACCAATTTCATCTCATTTGGGTAACATTTCTAAAACTCTAGATTTCATGTTCTTAGTGTTTTTGACTAGAAATGGTGTTAATTAGTGTCTTTGGCTCAAGTGTAACATGAATATGTGTTTGGTTTGCTCAATTTGTTGTTTTGAGTAACTAGTTTGAATATGAAAAATGGGTGTGTTTAATCTTGAGTTTTGAGTGATTAAATGTTGTTTAAATGTTAAAGTTCATGTATTAGATGTGTTACTAGCATCATTAGCTTCAATTTGATGTGTTGGTTGATTTAGAAAAGCTTCATTTGCAAAATGGTTGAATTCATAATTTTGGTTAGGGTTTGATGAACTTTAGAACGAACTTTTGACACATTGAATGCTATGAAATATTGTTATTAAGTGTTTAGTTGTATTTTATGTTTCATTACCTTCAAAACGGCGCATCGTATGCGTAAATTGGATTCCCGAATCACCGTTTGCATTTTTGAGCTTGAAACGTTAAATAATGATCATTTATTGAGGTTTTCATTATTGTTAATGATGGATTTGATTGATGAAATGTGTTTAGTTGTATTCCTCTTTAAAATTACTTTTCCAACGATATAAGATACATGTTTTGAATGTTTACGGTTCATAAGTTATGGTTGTTTGAAGTTGGATTCGTGCTTGAGTGTTCAAAAACTGCCAGACTTGCTGAACAGCCATTCTGAACGCCGATCAGGGTTCTGGAGGGCCGCTCCGGGCCCCGGCTGTCCAAAAATACGCATTTTCGTTTAATTTTAACTATACTATGCACCCCCGATCAACATGAATATTGGCTAACATGCTTATATATGATTAAAAACCTCAGAAAATTGTCGGATACCCGACCCGACTCCGTTGACTTTTTTGTTGACTTTGACCAAGTTTGACTTTTAGTCAAACTTAACAAAACACTTATGCAATCTTTCTAATCTTATTTTATATTTGATTCTTGCATGAAACTTGACAACGTGATTCACATGCTACATAATCGAGTCGTAACGAGCCATATGACTAATTGAACACATTTCGATCGACCTTGTTTGTGTCTTACCCGGTATTGATATAACTTACTTGTTTAGGTCAAGACTAAGCAACTTTCATGCACACGTTTACTTTGTGAAGTACCTTTATACTCGTACACTCGAGGTGAGATCATAGTCCCATCTTTTCAACAACTTTTATACTTTTAAATCATGGGATGAGAAACATATACAGTTTTATACTACATACTTTATACTTTGAACACAAGTACGAAAAAAAACATTCAACGTGCGAGTTAGAACAAAAAGCCTCAATTCAATTATCATTAGTTACACTTGTAGGGTGTAAACATGAACTTATATTATGTGATCACATGGGCTTGACGAGCCTCATTCGGACGGTTCGCTACCGTTAGCGGATGAAATATATTTTCGAGTATAGTGTATGTTCTAACACTACGTAACAGGGTACAAAACAGTTAAGTCTTGATAATTGGGTGCTCGCGAACGTACTTTTGGAATGCAAACGATTTGGATAATCAACTATACAAAATCTTGTGGTTCAAAAACAACGTTTACAAACACCTATGATTTCACCAACGTTTTTTGTTGACAGTTTTCTATTTGTTTCTCAGGTTCATGATTGGCTATTTGATACATGCTTCCGCGTACACTCATACTTGCTTGGGGTCAAGCATACATGCATACACTTTGATTACTTGCTTGGAGTCAAGCATACATGCATACGCTAGTGATAGCACCTTTGGATTCAAACAAATGTTTACATACATATTTATGCTATTTATAGCAACGGTGATTTTAAACTAATTGTGTTTCAAGTTAATTCATTTATACTTTATAACTTTTGTAAACTTAAACTTGTTGTCGAACCGTTTGGTAAACTAAACTTTGTAAGTCTTGTATGTTTCAAATGAATGCGACATAATTTTGGTCAAACGCGTCTCATATAGGGACTATGACCACGTAACGGGACCTAAGTTAACGGCACCGGCAATGACGATTTGGCCGGGTCGCTACATTCAGAACAGCTGTCAGTTTCATGGATTACCTAATGATGATCCTAATTCTCACCTTGATAAATTTATATCTCTTTCGAACTCCTACAAGCAGCCAGAGATAGGACAAGATATAATCCGGCTATACTTGTTCCCCTATTCTCTCACTCATCATGCTCAAACCTGGTTCGAAGGAATGGAAAAAGATTCCATCACGTCATGGACGGAGATGGCTACTAAATTCCTAACCAAATATTTTCCTCCTTCTAAACAAACCAAGCTGAAGAATGACATCATTAACTTCAAATAAAGTTATGATGAATCTCTTTACACTGCATGGGAGCGATTCAAAACCCTACTGAAGAAATGCCCTAATCACCAGCTAGAACGGTCAGCCCAAATCTGTACCTTCTACAATGGTCTTACGGTAAATCATAGGACAACGATCGATGCAGCAGCTCAAGGGAATCTGATGAACCAAACCGCAGACGAAGCATGGGAGTTGCTCGAGAACATGACAATGCATCATCATGACTGGAACAGTGGTGAAACAACTTCATCATATGCCCCACACTCTGCACTCAACATGTGATAACCCGTCCTAATCCATCTGGACGAATACATTACATTTGGTTACATCGCGAGGTACTTGACCTCTATATGATACATTTTACAAACATTGCATTCATTTTTGAAAAGAAAATCTTTCATTACATCGAAAGTTGACGGCATGCATACCACTTCATAATATATCCAACTATAATTGACTTAATAGTTATCTTGATGAACTCAACGACTCGAATGCAACGTCTTTTGGAATATGTCATGAATGACTCCAAGTAATATCTCAAATATGAGCAAATGCACAGCGGAAGATTTCTTTCATACCTGAGAATAAACATGCTTTAAAGTGTTGTAACGACCCAACCCGTTAACCATCCGAAAACGTGCCACAAAAAAAAATTTCTGAAACAGTTGATCTGGACGGCGTCCAAAAGCTTGGGCGGCGTCCAGCTCTTAAGACTGGGATGGCGTCCAGACATCTGGGACGGCGTCCAGATGTACTAAAACATTCTGATCAGTTTTTCGAACTCACGCGGGCGAAAACCCGCTTCCCGACACTTTTAAACCAAAACACTTTCACAATATATTACAATAGTTTAACTAAGAGTTTTTCACAATAAAAACCGAGTTTTACGACACCAGGCCCACATCGACCCAAAATACCATAAGTGACTATTTCGACCCATTAGTTTATACAAAAACATAGTCCGAGCATGGGATTGGGGACACGCTACCCAATCCTAATCAAATCCAAAAGCGAGTCTTCTAAAGCAACTACGCAAGTCCACTAGTCCCCGCGCTTACCCGAGCCACCGCATCCGTGCAATCTATAAAAATGTAAACAATGAGAGGGTAAGCTAAAATGAAATGAGAATATACTACATACATATGTATGCATAAATGAAATGCGCATCGCTAACACACAAATACGAGCCACATACCGCAATCTAAGCATAACCAAGCAATGTTATACCTAACGTACCACCAAGTCAAACCGCTAGATTAGTTACAACAATATAAGTAAATACACGTACATAAATGGGTAACCAAACTACAAGGTTAACCCCTTAACCTCAATCATACGAACATTGGCCGAACAACCCGAGCCTTAGTGAATTCGCACAACCCGAAATTCACTTCTCTACCAATTCAACAACCGAGGTTGGCCGAACTACCCGAGCCTTAATGAATTCGCACAACCCGAAATCCATCACCTCATAAAAAGGATGACCGAACAACCTGAGTCATCATGAATCCGCACTACCCGAGATTCACTTCCCAAAGGTGGTCAACCAAAACGCAGAACCGTGCCAATTGGACTCATACACAAGTCCATCAATCCACCTATATGTGAAGTGAGCTCTATAGCCGAGAATCACTTCACCCGACCCGCACCCATCCTACACATACATATACATATAGGATATTAACACTCACCTTGTCGCCTTGATGAATGCTTCCAAATAATCCGCAACTCGTCAATGGAACGTACCTATTCCATTATCACAATACAAACAACACAATTAGGGTTGACTTACAAACCAACCCAATTGACCCTTAGTGCAAATTCGACCCATTTGCACTTCCAAGCACAAACCGCGCCCAAATTAAATCAATAATCACTAATACACGTGAAAATGGTCTTAACACACCAATTAAACCCAAACACAAGTGTTAAACACGTGTCATACCCATTTTGACACCAAACCCTAATTTTGACCCATTTCAAAATTAGTTAACCAAACTCACCCAAAAGAGTTTCACCACTTCCATAATCACTAAACCTAGTGATTAAACTCAAGATCAAACCCTAAACAACGCTAAAACGTCAACCGACCCAAAACCCACCAAGTGACAAGAATAACTAGTCACCATAAACCCATTTCATCACCTAAAAGGGTTTCACAACAAACTAACTCAAAACCCTAACTTGAAAATCAAATTTAACAAATGAAATTTGGAGTTTGAGCTTACCAATACCACCACAACGTAGCTAGGAGCGAGATGAACAACTTTAGAACCCGAGCTTTTGCGAGAATCCGACTCCTTCTTCTCCAAATCCACCTCTCTCTCTCTAAAACTCTTACTCTCTCACTAGAACAAGATGAGAGTGTTTGTGTGGGTGTTAGTGGAGCAAATGAGGCTCCTAGAACTGATCTTGTGGCCTTAACTCGTTCCATAAGTGAAAATACCATTTTGCCCCTCTAAAAAAAATCTTAAAATAACCCAGCTGGCCTGACAGACAAACTGGACGGCGTCCCAATTTCTGGACGGCGTCCAGCCTTTAACATCTGGACGGCGTCCTGAACAACTAAAAAGTCAGAAACAGGATTAGGGTCTTACAACTCTCCCCCACTTAGAATCGATCACGTCCTCGTGATCCTCGTCACTTAACCAAACGGACCACACTCCACGGTCCTCAACATAAGTCCCAATCCGACTTTCCTAGGCAACTCTTCCCAAGGAATCACCTTTAACAACTAAAATCGTCTCCCGTGATTTATCAAACCCACTATCCGAGCACTAAAACCATGCTCACTCCCTATCATCAGGAAAACTCAACCAATCTCGGACCGAGATATCAATCCCCTAGCGTATCCTTACCGAGTACAATGCTAAAAGTAACCAAGTCAACCTAAGGTCAACAACACGAAACGATGGAGATCGAACCAAACGAATCCTTACGGATAACACCAATCACTAAACATCCCTTGTAGTGCGCAATACGACCCATACGCAACTACCGTAACATCATAACAAACGGTTAAAACCGATAGCGCCCAAAACGACTATGGCAATGCTAATCCAAAGGTGTACCAAAATTGACAATTCGTCACACCTGTAACAACATGTGAGCAAAGCACGGCTATCGCATCACTAATCCTACAACATGGTTCTCACGACCCCACCATCGGTGTATAAATTAACCGATAGTTCACACAACATGGTCCTTACGATCCCACCATTGGTGCATAAAACAACCAATAGATCAAACCAAACGGTCCTTACGACCCCACTATCGGCGTATAAAACAACCGATAGATCACAACTCAACATGGCCGAAACAACCCGAGCCTGAACACATATGGAGGATGGTCGAAACAACCCGAACCTTAGTGATTTCGCACAACCCGAAATTCACCTACCCAATCCATATATCTCACAACGAAATGACCGCACAACCCGAGTCATCGTGAATACGCGCAACCCGATATTCACTACCACCGCCACATAGTATAACCGAGGATGGCCGTACAACCCGAGCCTTAGTGAATCCGAACTACCCGACATTCACTACCTCAAACTACGAGTCCAACCAACAGGGACAATCGTACTACCCGAAATATTGTGAATACGAACAACCCGATATTCACGTCCCACAATACAACTCAGGAATGGTACTCGTATTTCCCACCGGTACTCGCATTTCCCGATAATGTTACACCATACCGACATAACACTACTCCCTTGACGAAGTCAGCGGACCAGAAGATCATGCTTCACCAATCAACAACCATGATGAAGTCAGCGGACCCTAAAGGTCATGCTTCACCAATCTCAATACCGGATGAAGTCAGCGGACTCCGAAAGTCATGCTTCACCGATATAACACCTCGCTCATGATGAAGTCAGCGGACCCCGAAGATCACGCTTCACCAATCAACAACCATGATGAAGTCAGCGGACCCTAAAGGTCATGCTTCACCAATCTCAATACCGGATGAAGTCAGCGGACTCCGAAAGTCATGCTTCACCGATATAACACCTCGCTCATGATGAAGTCAGCGGACCCCGAAGGTCATGCTTCACCAATCGCATACTCCCATGATGAAGTTAGCGGACCCTAAAGGTCATGCTTCATCAATCACCAATACCATGATGAAGTCAGCGGACTCCGAAAGTCATGCTTCATCAATCAACACCCTTTTGGCCTCGAACGACGAGTAGCGTAACATCGCGCTCTGTTACGCCATAGTGAATCCTAACGGATACCACTAACCATTCACACACTCGAGCAAGAACCACCTATATCAAACATAGGCACAAGACAATAATTCTCTAGAAGAGAATCCGACACACACCTCCCTTAACCGAAGGATTTCACCTTGCTCACCAAACACGTCCATTATCTCTCAACGAGATTTACCACATTACCACCTCGGTGATAATTTAAATCCAAACCATAAGTAAAATTTATCCAAAATTGTAATCTACCACAAATCGACCAAACTAGGTCCCAACACAATTTTCGGATCTTACTAAAACGTCATCCGAAATCTCACACTAAAACGTCCTCGGGCGGGAGTGTAACTCCCCCACTTGGAACTACATCACATAACCTCATCTCTTACAACCGTACCATGCTACCAAAGGTAGACTTTACCAACAATTGGGCTCTCACGACCCATCACCACAGCTTGCTCCAACCGAGAGCACACGAAGGATTTAAATCAATCCTCAAACACTTCGAACGAAAAGTGTACTACAATTACACAAACCACACCCTCGCAATCATCCAATTGCTCTAGTTTGTCAATTTCCACCTAGTCACTCATGTACCTAAGGGTTTCACTTCGGTACCCTAAGTACAATGTAACCGCAACACAATCGGAGTTGAACATCATGCTAGTAGGTATAAAAGAGGCACCTAATGCCGCGTCATATAAACTCCATTACCAACATACATCGAGATTCAAAACACTCGATTTCAAGGGTTCCAACCACCCGACGAACCTCATAGTTCATCAACTTCCACATACAAGCGAACACGCGCTTAACAATCGAACACCAAGACCCATTTCCATGGCTTGGTAGAAACATTTCCCAAATAATAAGGAATGCTTGGTTACACCAAGTCTTACGCCCTTCGTCCAAAAATCAGTCATTACCATAGGGTACTTCCATTAGGAACGTTACCGTTAACAATAACATGCACAACACAATGCAATAACAAATCCGAACTTAAACGCCACATAAATAAATATTCAAATGACATATTTATTAAAATGAAACGTACCTCAACGTCTCCTTGCAGCATTCGCCACCAACTCGGGACAATCCGGCTTGTGATGCCCCTCCTTATGACAATAGTAGCACATCCCGTCATCACTTCTCGGCATTGTGCACTCCCACAACTTGTGGCCCCTAATACCACAATTGAAACATCTAGGTGCACGAGAATCCACCGTGCCTTTTCCCACATTACCCGTACTCGCACTTGCACCCTTATTTTTCTTACCCGGGGCGCCGTACGAATCAACCCTCCTCTTACTTGAAGGTTCACACATCTTTGATCGCGTATACGACTCGAAACCTCTAGCCAAGTTGAATAATTCCGCAAACGATTTCGCTTGACCCCGACTAATTTTACTTTTCAAGTCATCATTCATGGTCCGATAGAAATCCCCCATTAACAAACGATCATTCCCCAAATACTCTGGGCAAAAACGAGCCTTCGCCATAAAGGTCGTCTTGAGAGTATTCAAATCCATAGATCCTTGCCACAAATTTCGCAACTCATTACACAATTCCCACAAATCGGTCGAAGTCCGGAACTCCTCGAAGAATTCCTCCTTAAACTCATTCCACGATAAGGCCATAAACGTTTCGCCACCAACAAGATCGATCTTACCATCCAACCAATCCCTTGCCCTGCCCCGCTACATACTAGTAGCGAGTCTCGTCTTTTTATCGGGAGGGCAATCAATAGTACGAAAACACCCTTCGACATCCGAAATCCAAGTTGTGCTTACCAAAGGATCCGGTTTCCCGTCATACATCGGGGGTTTAGTCCTCATGAAGCTCTTAAGACAACGCTCCATTTCACTGCTACCCCGAATTTCGGAATACTTTCTATCCATTTCTTCTCGAAACGCACTCATTTGCTCCGCAACGGCGGCCGCAACTCTAGAGTTAAACTCCTCGTCATTCGTCTCGATCTCATTTCGCGTCGTCATTCTAAAGAATGCAAAACGATTAGTCCACGAACGTATAAAACAACACGCATAACACCGCCCCATCTTGCTCAACACTCGTCGTACATCACTTGTTAAACACGACTTGCACCCGTAATAAGGTTTGGAAGTCCTTATTACGCACACACATCGTATCCCCTCGTTAGTACAACGACCATCTTGCTCGATGATATTTGCAACGCAACATAAACATAAACATAACACAATCGTATATTAATAATATCCACGTATTAATATACACGTTAGTCCACCTATCAATTAAGGCACTAACCAAATTCCCATTCCGACCCGTAATCCTACAAGTCCCGCAACAAATAAGCACACACAAAAGTCTAAGTCTAGGCACCTATCTCAAGTCACCTAAATCCCTTAGACCATGCTCTGATACCACTTGTAACGACCCAACCCGTTAACCATCTGAAAAAGTGCCACAAAATTTTTTTCTGAAACAGTTGATCTGGACGGCGTCCAAAAGCTTGGACGGTGTCCAGCTCTTAAGACTGGGACGGCGTCCAGACATCTGGGATGGTGTCCAGACATCTGGGACGGCATCCAGGTGTACTAAAACATTCTGATCAGTTTTTCAAACTCACGCGGGAGAAAACCCGCTTCCCGACACTTTTAAACCAAAACACTTTCACAATATATTACAATAGTTTAACTAAGAGTTTTTCACAATAAAAACCGAGTTTTACGACACCGGGCCCACATCGACCCAAAATACCATAAGTGACTATTTCGACCCATTAGTTTATACAAAAACATAGTCCGAGCATGAGATTGGGGACACGCTACCCAATCCTAATCAAATCTAAAAGCGAGTCTTCTAAAGCAACTACGCAAGTCCACTAGTCCCCGCGCTTACCCGAGCCACCGCATCTGTGCAATCTATAAAAATGTAAACAACGAGAGGGTAAGCTAACGCTTAGTGAATGAGAATATACTGCATACATATATATGCATAAAATGAAATGCGCATCGCTAACACACAAATACGAGCCACATACCGCAATCTAAGCATAACCAAGCAATGTTATACCTAACGTACCACCAAGTCAAACCGCTAGATTAGTTACAACAATATAAGTAAATACGCGTACATAAATGGGTAACCAAACTACAAGGTTAACCCCTTAACCTCAATCATACGAACATTGGCCGAACAACCCGAACCTTAGCGAATTCGCACAACCTGAAATTCACTTCTCTACCAATTCAACAACCGAGGTTGGCCGAACTACCCGAGCCTTAATGAATTCGCACAACCCGAAATCCATCACCTCATAAAAAGGATAACCGAACAACCCGAGTCATCATGAATCCGCACTACCCGAGATTCACTTCCCAAATACCAAAACCCACGGTCACGGGATTATAAAATCCACCACATCTGGGTTATCCACATCACAACATTATCAACCCTTCGCCATTGGGGTTATAACATCCACATCACAACCACGTGTGATCACGTACACTCAAAATGTGCACCACGTCAAAGGTGGTCAACCAAAACGCACAACCGTGCCAATTGGACTCATACACCAGTCCATCAATCCACCTATATGTGAAGTGAGCTCTATAGCCGAGAATCACTTCACCCGACCCGCACCCATCCTACACATACATATGCATATAGGATATTAACACTCACCTTGTCGCCTTGATGAATGCTTCCAAATAATCCGCAACTCGTCAATGGAACGTACCTATTCCATTATCACAATACAAACAACACAATTAGGGTTGACTTACAAACCAACCCAATTGACCCTTAGTGCAAATTCGACCCATTTGCACTTCCAAGCACAAACCGCGCCCAAATTAAATCAATAATCACTAATACACGTGAAAATGGTCTTAACACACCAATTAAACCCGAACACAAGTGTTAAACACGTGTCATACCCATTTTGACACCAAACCCTAATTTTGACCCATTTCAAAATTAGTTAACCAAACTCACCCAAAAGAGTTTCACCACTTCCATAATCACTAAACCTAGTGATTAAACTCAAGATCAAACCTTAAACAACGCTAAAACGTCAACCGACCCAAAACCCACCAAGTGTCAAGAATAACTAGTCACCATAAACCCATTTCATCACCTAAAAGGGTTTCACAACAAACTAACTCAAAACCCTAACTTGAAAATCAAATTTAACAAATGAAATTTGGAGTTTGATCTTACCAATACCACCACAACGTAGCTAGGAGCGAGATGAACAACTTTAGAACCCGAGCTTTTGCGAGAATCCGACTGCTTCTTCTCCAAATCCACCTCTCTCTCTCTCTAAAACTCTTACTCTCTCACTAGAACAAGATGAGAGTGTTTGTGTGGGTGTTAGTGGAGCAAATGAGGCTCCTAGAACTGATCTTGTGGCCTTAACTCATTCCATAAGTGAAAATACCATTTTGCCCCTCTAAAAAAAATCTTAAAATAACCTAGCTGGCCCGACAGACAAACTGGACGGCGTCCTAATTCCTGGACGGCGTCCAGCCTTTAACATCTGGACGGCGTCCCACCATCCTGGACGGCGTCCCGAACAACTAAAAAGTCAGAAACAGGATTAGGGTCTTACAAGTGTCAACCAAAAGGCTGGTGAGTTCATAGGTTTAATTTCTATATAATAATCATAATATTTAATAAGCCACAAGATTTCATTTAATTAAATGCGCAGGATCATTACAACTGCAAAAATCATTCATACGATAAGTCGCCTGGTAATCGACCTTAACATAGATCGCTTAAGATATCTGGCATCATACATTCCACTATTTAAATGTATGACAAGAACCCTTCGAAGTACTAAAGCATTTCCACTATTCGAAAATGGGGGTGGTTGGTGCCCGTAGATCTACCTTTGGGATTCACGTCAATTATTGTTTTTCACTAATTCTTAGGTTACCAAGTATAATAATAATAAGTATAGATATCCGGTATAACAAAACAATAGTAGAATGTAGTTCCATGAACTTGTGCTTATTTTGTAAAACATTTATAAATTTTGCATGTATTCTCATCCCAAAATAATTTAGATAGTAAAAATGGGACTATAACTCACCATACTGTATTTCGTAGTAAAAATACATATAACGTCATTGAACAAGTGCAAGATTGGCCTCGGATTCACGAACCTAAATTAATTATATATATATATTTTGGTTAATATTCGTCTAACAAATTAGGTCAAGTCATAGTGTACCACAATCCTAATGCTCGAGACTAATATGCAAAAGTCAACAAAAGTCAATTTGACTCAAAGTGATTTCCAAAATTTATACATGATTATTATATAGCTTAAATATCGTCATTTTATATTTTATTTAAATATATATATATATATCTTTTAAAAGATTTATTAGAGTAAATAATACAATTTATTTATTAATAAATAAAACTTTATATAAAAATATACTTTTATATATCTTAAGTTATAAAATTTATAAAGTTCCTTTAATATCATAAAAATATTATGATAGGTTTTGTTAAGGTAGTTATATTATTTGTATTACATATTTATTTGATAAAATAACATTGATAATAATAATAAGTAAAAGTTGTATTATTTTGTAATAATAATTATTATTATTCTATGAATAAAAATATTAATATTTATATTTACTAAAAATGATATTATGATAAAATGATAATTCTAATTATGATAACTTTAATATTTACGATACTTTTTAAAATAATAATTTTATTTAACATGATAATAATAATGATTTTTTATAATAACAATACATTTCTATTATAATGATAATTTTTGTTAAAATGATAGTTTTAACGATACTTTTAATAATAATAGTAATGATAAAAATAATAAGAACAATAATTTTATCTAAATCAATATCTTACAATATTTTAATTTCATCATGATACTCATACTCATTATTTCCTAATCAATTTGTTACTAGCTTTTAATCGTCTTTTATATCGCGTTTATTTTAATGAATATAATAGTAATCAAAATATTTAAGTGTTACAAATATTAGTTTTAAGTATAATAATACTAATAATAAATATTATGATAATGATATTACTAGTAACTATTTTAATAATAATAATAATAATACTAATTGTAACTTTAACAATAAAAATAACAATTTTTAATGATAATACTTTTTATTGATAATGATAAAATAATAATAATAATAATAATAATAATAATAATAATAATAATAGTAATAATAATAATAATAATAATAATAATAATAATAATAATAATAATAATAATAATAATAATAATAATTTGATAAAACTATAACGACGATAATAATAATCATTTTTACAAAAATTCAATTGGTTATAACTTCTAATCCGTTAATCGAAACCATTCGACATCTAAATAAAAAGTTCTTAATTTTTCGCTAGCTTTCCAATGACATGCACATCTTATACCTTATCTCAACCGCATATGTAACTAATTCAGGATTCAACATATCATATCTAATGGCAATATCAAAAATACAAGCATGCATAATCCTATATACTCGAGCACTAGTCAGGGATACACTATTAATATGTAAAAATTAATTTACGAGTACTCACGTATCAATATTGAGATTCAATATTGCAGGAAAGGTACGTAGACGCAATCGAGATAATAAATGCTAGATGGACCTCACGAGCATACCCATGAACTATACCCATCACCTCCATAGCTATAACCTATAATTTCCTTAGCCCTATCCCGCTCATAAAACCCATGTTGCAATAGCTCGCGCGTACCCCTTGTCGTAGTATTTTATGTATAATAATAATAATAATAATAATAATAATAATAATAATAATAATAATAATAATAATAATAATAATAATAATAATAATAATACTAATATGATTGATAATAATATTAATCGTAATAATAATAATAATATGAATATAAGTACAGAGAAGAATGGATCGATATGTATGTGAAAAAAATGAACGAGCTAGTTTGGTTTATAAAGAGTTTCAGGACACTCTTTCAACCTTTCAACCAATTATGTTTACCGAAATTCATTTAATTATTATATATATATATATAATATATTTAATTTATGTAATTAATTATATATTATATTATATTTACGTTCATGATAAAAATATAATTTTTACAAAAATGACACGGACGTGGTCTCACGACTCATGTACCACTTTCGGTTTTTCGAGCGCACTCTTGTACGTTTAGAAAACTAGCCTTTTACGTTACACGACGTGTACCATTAGTAACAGTTTGATTTATTCATCAATAAATTACTTTGTAAAAATGTATCTTATAAAATTTGAGCGTCGTGGTCATTTGCTTCTATAAATCAGTGACTCGTTGTTTATGAAAATATTTTATTTTAAATTAAGACATTTTATGATGAGGTTAATATATATATATATATATATATATATATACATTTTTAGAAATCTAAATTTGTATCCAAAATCTTTCATCTAACAATATAACATTTAGTTTTTCAAAACTATTTATTTTTCATAGTTTATTTTTATTTCATTTAGGAAAATAGTTTAGCGCGTAACGTTTTTCTTTTTAAGAATTTAAATAGATGCAAGTACTAATCGTTTTTAAATATCAATTGCGTCACTAGGCGGGTGTTACTACCGTAGACATAATTTGAAAACATATATATTTAATGAACACGTTTTAAATACACGTTACAACCAATATTTCAACTTACGTTTGTTTATTCAAAGGCAATTTAGATAAACAAGTCCTGTTATATGAAAAAGTGTTTTCGTACAGTTGAAAACTACATCAATTGATTACTATGGAATTCCATCGACAAACATATGGAACCAAATACTATATTGTAAAGTATTTATACTTAATATTTCGTTAACGTTATCAAGTTATAATATATATATATATATATATATATATATATATATATATATATATATATATATATATATATATATGCGTATATATAATATTTTACGTTCGTTTAATGGTTCGTGAATCGTTGGAATTTGGTCGAGGTTAAATGAATGTATGAACATAGTTTCAAATCCTTGAGATTTAATTTAACAAACTTTGCTTATCGTGTCGGAATAATATACAGATAAAGTTTAAATTTGGTCGGAAATTCACGGGTCGTCACAGTACCTACCCGTTAAAGAAATTTCGTCCCGAAATTTGATCGTGGTCGTCATGACTAATCATAAAAATGTTTTCATGTCGAATATGGGTTGGTATATAGAGTTTTATCACTATTGAGTAATATAGATAAAACGATTCGATTACTTGAAGAGTATTAGTGAAGTTATCGTAAAAGAATGAGATGAAAATGGTAAAATTTCGTCATATCTTTTGACATAGGCAGGTTGTTTTCCGAAGTTCAAGAGATTTGGAGAAGATCTTAGTAATAAGATTTTCTTAAGAAAATTAGGATCTGCTTTAAATGCGATCATTCATTTTGATTGCCCTTGAAATGTCTCGTTCTTATTGATTAAAAACGTTCCATATTAATTGATTTCGTTGCGAGGTTTTGACCTCTATATGAGACGTTTTTCAAAGACTGCATTCATTTTTAAAACAAACCATAACCTTTATTTCATAGATAAAGGTTTTAAAAAGCTTTACGTAGATTATCAAATAATGATAATCTAAAATATCCTGTTTACACACGACCATTACATAATGGTTTACAATACAAATATGTTACAACAAAATAAGTTTCTTGAATGCAGTTTTTACACAATATCATACACGCATGGACTCCAAATCTCGTCCTTATTTAAGTATGCGACAGCGGAAGCTCTTAATAATCACCTGAGAATAAACATGCTTAAAATGTCAACAAAAATGTTGGTGAGTTATAGGTTTAAGCTATATATATCAAATCATAATAATAGACCACAAGATTTCATATTTCAATACACATCCCATACATAGAGATAAAAATCATTCATATGGTGAACACCTGGTAACCGACATTAACAAGATGCATATATAAGAATATCCCCATCATTCCGGGACACCCTTCGGATATGATATAAATTTCGAAGTACTAAAGCATCCGGTACTTTGGATGGGGCTTGTTGGACCCGATAGATCTATCTTTAGGATTCGCGTCAATTAGGGTG
Source organism: Rutidosis leptorrhynchoides (assembly GCF_046630445.1). Taxonomy (NCBI): domain Eukaryota; kingdom Viridiplantae; phylum Streptophyta; class Magnoliopsida; order Asterales; family Asteraceae; genus Rutidosis; species Rutidosis leptorrhynchoides. Next base: position 172,377,998 of record NC_092342.1, on the reverse strand, counting down.
TCTGTTCCCTAATTCTTAGATTACCAGACTTAATAAAAAGGGGCATATTCGATTTCGATAATTCAACCATAGAATGTAGTTTTACGTACTTGTGTCTATTTTGTAAATCATTTATAAAACCTGCAAGTATTCTCATCCCAAAAATATTAGATTTTAAAAGTGGGACTATAACTCACTTTCACAGATTTTTACTTCGTCGGGAAGTAAGACTTGGCCACTGGTTGATTCACGAACCTATAACAATATATACATATATATCAAAGTATGTTCAAAATATATTTACAACACTTTTAATATATTTTGATGTTTTAAGTTTATTAAGTCAGCTGTCCTCGTTAGTAACCTACAACTAGTTGTCCACAGTTAGATGTACAGAAATAAATCGATAAATATTATCTTGAATCAATCCACGACCCAGTGTATACGTATCTCAGTATTGATCACAACTCAAACTATATATATTTTGGAATCAACCTCAACCCTGTATAGCTAACTCCAACATTCACATATAGAGTGTCTATGGTTGTTCCGAAATATATATAGATGTGTCGACATGATAGGTCGAAACATTGTATACGTGTCTATGGTATCTCAAGATTACATAATATACAATACAAGTTGATTAAGTTATGGTTGGAATAGATTTGTTACCAATTTTCACGTAGCTAAAATGAGAAAAATTATCCAATCTTGTTTTACCCATAACTTCTTCATTTTAAATCCGTTTTGAGTGAATCAAATTGCTATGGTTTCATATTGAACTCTATTTTATGAATCTAAACAGAAAAAGTATAGGTTTATAGTCAGAAAAATAAGTTACAAGTTGTTTTTGTAAAGGTAGTCATTTCAGTCGAAAGAACGACGTCTAGATGACCATTTTAGAAAACATACTTCCACTTTGAGTTTGACCATAATTTTTGGATATAGTTTCATGTTCATAATAAAAATCATTTTCTCAGAATAACAACTTTTAAATCAAAGTTTATCATAGTTTTTAATTAACTAACCCAAAACAGCCCGCGGTGTTACTACGACGGCGTAAATCCGATTTTACGGTGTTTTTCGTGTTTCCAGGTTTTAAATCATTAAGTTAGCATATCATATAGATATAGAACATGTGTTTAGTTGATTTTAAAAGTCAAGTTAGAAGGATTAACTTTTGTTTGCGAACAAGTTTAGAATTAACTAAACTATGTTCTAGTGATTACAAGTTTAAACCTTCGAATAAGATAGCTTTATATGTATGAATCGAATGATGTTATGAACATCATTACTATCTTAAGTTCCTTGGATAAACCTACTGGAAAAGAAAAAAATGGATCTAGCTTCAACGGATCCTTGGATGGCTCGAAGTTCTTGAAGCAGAATCATGACACGAAAACAAGTTCAAGTAAGATCATCACTTGAAATAAGATTGTTATAGTTATAGAAATTGAACCAAAGTTTGAATATAATTATTACCTTGTATTAGAATGATAACCTACTGTAAGAAACAAAGATTTCTTGAGGTTGGATGATCACCTTACAAGATTGGAAGTGAGGTAGCAAACTTGAAAGTATTCTTGATTTTATGAAACTAGAACTTGTAAAATATATGAAGAACACTTAGAACTTGAAGATAGAACTTGAGAGAGATCAATTAGATGAAGAAAATTGAAGAATGACAGTGTTTGTAGGTGTTTTTGGTCGTTGGTGTATGGATTAGATATAAAGGATATGTAATTTTGTTTTCATGTAAATAAGTCATGAATGATTACTCATATTTTTGTAATTTTATGAGATATTTCATGCTAGTTACCAAATGATGGTTCTCACATGTGTTAGGTGACTCACATGGGCTGCTAAGAGCTGATCATTGGAGTGTATATACCAATAGTACATACATCTAAAAGCTGTGTATTGTACGAGTACGAATACGGGTGCATACGAGTAGAATTGTTGATGAAACTGAACGAGGATGTAATTGTAAGCATTTTTGTTAAGTAAAAGTATTTTGATAAGTGTATTTAAGTCTTTCAAAAGTGTATAAATACATATTAAAACACTACATGTATATACATTTTAACTGAGTCGTTAAGTCATCGTTAGTCGTTATATGTAAGTGTTGTTTTGAAACCTTTAGGTTAACGATCTTGTTAAATGTTGTTAACCCAATGTTTATAATATCAAATAAGATTTTAAATTATTATATTATCATGTATGAATATCTCTTAATATGATATACATACATTAAATGTCTTTACAACGATAATCGTTACATATATGTCTCGTTTAAAAATCATTAAGTTAGTAGCTTTGTTTTTACATATGTAGTTCATTGTTAATATACTTAATGATATGTTTACTTATCATAGTATCATGTTAACTATATATATATATCCATATATATGTCATCATATAGTTTTTACAAGTTTTAACGTTCGTGAATCACCGGTCAACTTGGGTGGTCAATTGTCTATATGAAACATATTTCAATTAATCAAGTCTTAACAAGTTTGATTTCTTAAAATGTTGCAAACATTTAATCATGTAAATATCAATCTCAATTAATATATATAAACATGGAAAAGTTCGGGTCACTACAGTACCTACCCGTTAAATAAATTTCGTCCCGAAATTTTAAGCTGTTGAAGGTGTTGACGAATCTTCTGGAAATAGATGCGGGTATTTCTTCTTCATCTGATCTTCACGCTCCCAGGTGAACTCGGGTCCTCTACGAGCATTCCATCGAACCTTAACAATTGGTATCTTGTTTTGCTTAAGTCTTTTAACCTCACGATCCATTATTTCGACGGGTTCTTCGATGAATTGAAGTTTTTCGTTGATTTGGATTTCATCTAACGGAATAGTGAGATCTTCTTTAGCAAAACATTTCTTCAAATTTGAGACGTGGAAAGTGTTATGTACAGCCGCGAGTTGTTGAGGTAACTCAAGTCGGTAAGCTACTGGTCCGACACGATCAATAATCTTGAATGGTCCAATATACCTTGGATTTAATTTCCCTCGTTTACCAAATCGAACAACGCCTTTACAAGGTGCAACTTTAAGCATGACCATCTCTCCAATTTCAAATTCTATATCTTTTCTTTTAATGTCAGCGTAGCTCTTTTGTCGACTTTGGGCGGTTTTCAACCGTTGTTGAATTTGGATGATCTTCTCGGTAGTTTCTTGTATAATCTCCGGACCCGTAATCTGTCTATCCCCCACTTCACTCCAACAAATCGGAGACCTGCACTTTCTACCATAAAGTGCTTCAAACGGCGCCATCTCAATGCTTGAATGGTAGCTGTTGTTGTAGGAAAATTTTGCTAACGGTAGATGTCGATCCCAACTGTTTCCGAAATCAATAACACATGCTCGTAGCATGTATTCAAGCGTTTGTATCGTCCTTTCGCTCTGCCCATCAGTTTGTGGATGATAGGCAGTACTCATGTCTAGACGAGTTCCTAATGCTTGCTGTAATGTCTGCCAGAATCTTGAAATAAATCTACCATCCCTATCAGAGATAATAGAGATTGGTATTCCATGTCTGGAGACGACTTCCATCAAATACAGTCGTGCTAACTTCTCCATCTTGTCATCTTCTCTTATTGGCAGGAAGTGTGCTGATTTGGTGAGACGATCAACTATTACCCAAATAGTATCAAAACCACTTGTAGTTCTTAGCAATTTAGTGATGAAATCCATGGTAATGTTTTCCCATTTCCATTCTGGGATTTCGGGTTGTTGAAGTAGACCTGATGGTTTCTGATGCTCAGCTTTGATCTTAGAACACGTCAAACATTCTCCTACGTATTTAGCAACATCGGCTTTCATACCCGGCCACCAAAAATGTTTCTTGAGATCCTTGTACATCTTCCCCGTTCCAGGATGTATTGAGTATCTGGTTTTATGAGCTTCTCTAAGTACCATTTCTCTCATATCTCCAATTTTTGGTACCCAAATCCTTTCAGCCCTATACCGGGTTCCGTCTTCCCGAATATTAAGATGCTTCTCCGATCCTTTGGGTATTTCATCCTTTAAATTTCCCTCTTTTAAAACTCCTTGTTGCGCCTCCTTTATTTGAGTAGTAAGGTTATTATGAATCATAATATTCATAGATTTTACTCGAATGAGTTCTCTGTCCTTCCTGCTCAAGGCATCAGCTACCACATTTGCCTTCCCCGGGTGGTAACGAATCTCAAAGTCGTAATCATTCAATAATTCAATCCACCTACGCTGCCTCATATTCAGTTGTTTCTGATTAAATATGTGTTGAAGACTTTTGTGGTCGGTATATATAATACTTTTGACCCCATATAAGTAGTGCCTCCAAGTCTTTAATGCAAAAACAACCGCGCCTAATTCCAAATCATGCGTCGTATAATTTTGTTCGTGAATCTTCAATTGTCTAGAAGCATAAGCAATCACCTTCGTTCGTTGCATTAATACACAACCGAGACCTTGCTTTGATGCATCACAATAAATCACAAAATCATCATTCCCTTCAGGCAATGACAATATAGGTGCCGTAGTTAGCTTTTTCTTCAATAACTGAAACGCTTTCTCTTGTTCATCATTCCATTCAAATTTCTTCCCTTTATGCGTTAATGCAGTCAAGGGTTTTGCTATTCTGGAAAAGTCTTGGATGAACCTTCTGTAGTAACCAGCTAGTCCTAAAAACTGGTGTATGTGTTTCGGAGTTTTCGGGGTTTCCCACTTTTCAACAGTTTCTATCTTTGCCGGATCCACCTTAATACCTTCTTTGTTCACTATGTGACCGAGGAATTGAACTTCTTCCAACCAAAATGCACACTTTGAAAACTTAGCGTATAATTCTTCCTTCCTCAATACTTCTAACACCTTTCTCAAATGTTCACCGTGTTCTTGGTCATTCTTTGAGTAAATAAGTATGTCATCAATGAAAACAATGACAAACTTGTCAAGGTATGGTCCACACACTCGGTTCATAAGGTCCATGAACACAGCTGGTGCATTAGTTAAACCAAACGGCATGACCATAAACTCGTAATGACCGTAACGTGTTCTGAAAGCAGTCTTTGGAATATCATCTTCTTTCACCCGCATTTGATGATACCCGGAACGTAAGTCAATCTTTGAATAAACAGTCGAGCCTTGTAGTTGATCAAATAAGTCGTCGATTCTCGGTAGTGGGTAGCGGTTCTTGATGGTAAGTTTGTTCAACTCTCGATAGTCGATACACAACCTGAATGTACCATCTTTCTTCTTGACAAACAAAACAGGAGCTCCCCACGGTGATGTGCTTGGTCGAATGAAACCACACTCTAAAAGTTCTTGTAATTGGCTTTGTAGTTCTTTCATCTCGCTGGGTGCGAGTCTATAAGGAGCACGAGCTATTGGTGCAGCTCCTGGTACAAGATCTATTTGAAATTCAACGGATCGATGTGGGGGTAATCCCGGTAATTCTTTCGGAAATACATCGGGAAATTATTTTGCAATGGGAACATCATTGATGCTCTTTTCTTCAGTTTGTAGTTTCTCGACGTGTGCTAGAACAGCATAGCAACCTTTTCTTATTAGTTTTTGTGCCTTCAAATTACTAATAAGATGTAGCTTCGTGTTGCCCTTTTCTCCGTACACCATTAAGGGTTTTCCTTTTTCTCGTATAATGCGAATTGCATTTTTGTAACAAACGATCTCTGCTTTCACTTCTTTCAACCAGTCCATACCGATTATCACATCAAAACTCCCTAACTCTACTGGTATCAAATCAATCTTAAATGTTTCGCTAACCAGTTTAATTTCTCGATTCCGACATATATTATCTGCTGAAATTAATTTACCATTTGCTAATTCGAGTAAAAATTTACTATCCAAAGGCGTCAATGGACAACTTAATTTAGCACAAAAATCTCTACTCATATAGCTTCTATCCGCACCCGAATCAAATAAAACGTAAGCAGATTTATTGTGAATAAGAAACGTACCCGTAACAAGCTCCGGGTCGTCTTGTGCCTCTGCCGCATTAATATTGAAAACTCTTCCGCGGCCTTGTCCATTCGTGTTCTCCTGGTTCGGGCAATTTCTAATAATGTGGCCCGGTTTTCCACATTTATAACAAACTACATTGGCATAACTTACTCCGACACTACTTGCTCCGCCATTACTCGTTCTGACACCATTTGTTCCTTTCGTTCTATTAACCCCTGGTCCGTAGACCTCACACTTCGCCGCGCTATGACCATTTCTTTTACACTTGTTGCAAAATTTGGTGCAGAACCCCGAGTGATTCTTTTCACACCTTTGGCATAGCTGCTTCTGATTGCTGTTGTTGTTGCGGTTATTATTGTTGTTGGGATGATTGTTGTAGTTGCTGTTGTTGTTGTTGTTGTTGTTGTTGTTGTTGGGCCGTTTGTTGTAGTTGCGATTGATGTTGCGATTGTTGGGATAATTGTTGCTATTATTGTTGTAATTGCTGTTGTTGTTGTATTGGTGATTCTTATCACCGTTTTCCTCCCACTTTCTTTTGACTTGCTTCACATTGGCCTCTTCAGCAGTCTGTTCTTTAATTCTTTCTTCAATCTGGTTCACTAGTTTGTGAACCATTCTACATGCCTGTTGTATGGAGGCGGGCTCGTGTGAACTTATATCTTCTTGGATTCTTTCCGGTAATCCTTTCACAAACGCGTCGATCTTCTCTTCCTCGTCTTCGAATGCTCCCGGACACAATAGGCACAATTTGTGAATCGTCTTTCGTACGTGGTAATATCAAATCCTTGGGTTCGTAACCCTCTAAGTTCTGTCTTGAGCTTATTGACCTCGGTTCTGGGATGGTACTTCTCGTTCATCAAGTGCTTGAATGCTGACCACGGTAGTGCGTACGCATCGTCTTGTCCCACTTGCTCTAGATAGGTATTCCACCATGTTAACGCAGAACCTGTGAAGGTATGCGTAGCGTACTTCACTTTGTCCTCTTCAGTACACTTACTTATGGCAAACACCGATTCGACCTTCTCGGTCCACCGTTTCAATCCGATCGGTCCTTCGGTTCCATCAAATTCCAAAGGTTTGCAGGCAGTGAATTCTTTGTAGGTGCATCCTACACGATTTCCTGTACTGCTAGATCCAAGGTTATTGTTGGTATGTAGCGCAGCCTGTACTGCGGCTATGGTTGAAGCTAGAAAAGTACGGAATTCCTCTTCATTCATATTCACGGTGTGTCGAGTAGTCGGTGCCATTTCCTTCAAAATAGTCAAATGGAACAAGTTAATCATACAGAATATTAAGAGTAGTTAATAGTATTTCGTAGCATAATATGAACTCATTTATAAAAGCTTTTTCTTCATATTAGCGTTTTATAAGTTTAAATTCGGGTAGTACCTACCCGTTAAGTTCATACTTAGTAGCTAATATACAATTCAACTACTACAATTCTATATGAAAAACTGATTATAATAATATTTCGCGTTCAAACTTTTATACAATATTTTACAAACTTACAATACCGCTTATTTTACATATAGTATGAAATATAGCACACAATAAATTTGATACAAGATGGTTCTGAAGATAATTCTAGCTAGTAGACAAGTCGTTCAACAAAGGCAATAAAGACACGTAATTCATACGTCCATAAACAAGTCATGAAATCTGGTTTTACTAGGATTACTTCCCATCCTTGGTCTTGTGGAACATAACCGTTATGGCCGTTGATAAGACAGCGTGTTGTAACGTCGTCAAAGGGACGAGGGTAACGTAATGTCCAACAGTCCCGTAACAATCTAAAAACCTCATTTCTTACCCCAATTACCGACTCTGTCACTTGTGGGAACGTTTTGTTTAATAGTTGTAGCCCGATGTTCTTGTTCTCACTTTGGTGAGAAGCGAACATTACTAATCCGTAAGCATAACATGCTTCTTTATGTTGCATGTTAGCCGCTTTTTCTAAATCACGAAGTCCAATATTCGGATATATTGAGTCAAAATAATTTCTTAACCCGTTGCGTAAAATAGCATTTGGGTTCCCCGCAATATATGCATCAAAGTAAACACATCGTAACTTATGGGTTTCCCAATGTGATATCCCCCATCTTTCAAACGAAAGTCTCTTATAAACCAAGACATTCTTGGAACGTTCTTCGAATGTCTTACAAACTGATCTCGCCTTAAATTGTTGTGCCGAGGAATTCTGACCGACTCTAGACAAGATTTCATCAATCATGTCTCCGGGTAGGTCTCTTAAAATATTGGGTTGTCTATCCATTTTGTGTTTTGAAACTGTAAAATAGACAAGAGTTAGATTCATAAAAAAATACTTATTAATACAAGCAATTTTTACATATATCATAAAGCATAAGCACACTATATTACATATATTACACCACACGAATACAACTATCTTATTCCGACTCGCTCGTTTCTTCTTCTTCGGTTTTGGTTCGTTTTGCCAGGTTTCTAGGGATATATGATGTTCCCCTAATACGAGCCATAATTTTCCACATTGGTTTAGAAAAACCTGGTGGTTTAGAGGTTCCCGGGTCATTGTTACAACTTAAGGACTTCGGGGGTTGACGATTCATATAAAGTTCATCGGGGTTGGAATTAGATTTCTCTATTTTTATGCCCTTTCCCTTATTATTTTCTTTTGCCTTTTTAAATTCAGTTGGGGTAATTTCTATAACATCATCGGAATTCTCGTCAGAATCCGATTCATCGGAGAATTGGTAATCCTCCCAATATTTTGCTTCCTTGGCGGAAACACCATTGACCATAATTAATCTTGGTCGGTTGGTTGAGGATTTTCTTTTACTTAACCGTTTTATTATTTCCCCCACCGGTTCTATTTCTTCATCCGGTTCCTCCTCTTCCAGTTCTGATTCTTCTTCCGATTTCGACTCTTCTTCCGGTTCCTCTTCGGGAACTTGTGAATCAGTCCACGAATCATTCCAATTTACATTTGACTCTTCATTATTATTAGGTGAGTCAATGGGACTTGTTCTAGAGGTAGACATCTATCACATAATCTCAAACGCGTTAAGAGATTAATATATCACATAATATTCACATGTTAAAAATATATAGTTTCCAACAAAATTTGTTAAGCAATCATTTTTCAAGTAAACACGGTCGAAGTCCAGACTCACTAATGCATCCTAACAAACTCGATAAGACACACTAATGAAAAATTCTGGTTCTCTAAGACCAACGCTCGGATACCAACTGAAATGTCCCGTTCTTATTGATTAAAAACGTTCCATATTAATTGATTTCGTTGTGAGGTTTTGACCTCTATATGAGACGTTTTTCAAAGACTGCATTCATTTTTAAAACAAACCATAACCTTTATTTCATAGATAAAGGTTTTAAAAAGATTTACGTAGATTATCAAATAATGATAATCTAAAATATCCTGTTTACACACGACCATTACATAATGGTTTACAATACAAATATGTTACAACAAAATAAGTTTCTTGAATGTAGTTTTTACACAATATCATACACGCATGGACTCCAAATCTCGTCCTTATTTAAGTATGCGACAGCGGAAGCTCTTAATAATCACCTGAGAATAAACATGCTTAAAACGTCAACAAAAATGTTGGTGAGTTATAGGTTTAAGCTATATATATCAAATCATAATAATAGACCACAAGATTTCATATTTCAATACACATCCCATACATAGAGATAAAAATCATTCATATGATGAACACCTGGTAACCGACATTAACAAGATGCATATATAAGAATATCCCCATCATTCCGGGACACCCTTCGGATATGATATAAATTTCGAAGTACTAAAGCATCCGGTACTTTGGATGGGGCTTGTTGGACCCGATAGATCTATCTTTAGGATTCGCGTCAATTAGGGTGTCTGTTCCCTAATTCTTAGATTACCAGACTTAATAAAAAGGGGCATATTCGATTTCGATAATTCAACCATAGAATGTAGTTTCACGTACTTGTGTCTATTTTGTAAATCATTTATAAAACCTGCATGTATTCTCATCCCAAAAATATTAGATTTTAAAAGTGGGACTATAACTCACTTTCACAGATTTTTACTTCGTCGGGAAGTAAGACTTGGCCACTGGTTGATTCACGAACCTATAACAATATATACATATATATCAAAGTATGTTCAAAATATATTTACAACACTTTTAATATATTTTGATATTTTAAGTTTATTAAGTCAGCTGTCCTCGTTAGTAACCTACAACTAGTTGTCCACAGTTAGATGTACAGAAATAAATCGATAAATATTATCTTGAATCAATCCACGACCCAGTGTATACATATCTCAGTATTGATCACAACTCAAACTATATATATTTTGGAATCAACCTCAACCCTGTATAGCTAACTCCAACATTCACATATAGAGTGTCTATGGTTGTTCCGAAATATATATAGATGTGTCGACATGATAGGTCAAAACATTGTATACGTGTCTATGGTATCTCAAGATTACATAATATACAATACAAGTTGATTAAGTTATGGTTGGAATAGATTTGTTACCAATTTTCACGTAGCTAAAATGAGAAAAATTATCCAATCTTGTTTTACCCATAACTTCTTCATTTTAAATCCGTTATGAGTGAATCAAATTGCTATGGTTTCATATTGAACTCTATTTTATGAATCTAAACAGAAAAAGTATAGGTTTATAGTCGGAAAAATAAGTTACAAGTCGTTTTTGTAAAGGTAGTCATTTCAGTCGAAAGAACGACGTCTAGATGACCATTTTAGAAAACATACTTCCACTTTGAGTTTGACCATAATTTTTGGATATAGTTTCATGTTCATAATAAAAATCATTTTCTCAGAATAACAACTTTTAAATCAAAGTTTATCATAGTTTTTAATTAACTAACCCAAAACAGCCCGCGGTGTTACTACGACGGCGTAAATCCGATTTTACGGTATTTTTCGTGTTTCCAGGTTTTAAATCATTAAGTTAGCATATCATATAGATATAGAACATATGTTTAGTTGATTTTAAAAGTCAAGTTAGAAGGAATAACTTTTGTTTGCGAACAAGTTTAGAATTAACTAAACTATGTTCTAGTGATTACAAGTTTAAACCTTCGAATAAGATAGCTTTATATGTATGAATCGAATGATGTTATGAACATCATTACTACCTTAAGTTCCTTGGATAAACCTACTGGAAAAGAGAAAAATGGATCTAGCTTCAACGGATCCTTGGATGGCTCGAAGTTCTTGAAGCAGAATCATGACACGAAAACAAGTTCAAGTAAGATCATCACTTGAAATAAGATTGTTATAGTTATAGAAATTGAACCAAAGTTTGAATATAATTATTACCTTGTATTAGAATGATAACCTACTGTAAGAAATAAAGATTTCTTGAGGTTGGATGATCACCTTACAAGATTGGAAGTGAGCTAGCAAACTTGAAAGTATTCTTGATTTTATGTAACTAGAACTTGTAAAATATATGAAGAACACTTAGAACTTGAAGATAGAACTTGAGAGAGATGAATTAGATGAAGAAAATTGAAGAATGAAAGTGTTTGTAGGTGTTTTTGGTCGTTGGTGTATGGATTAGATATAAAGGATATGTAATTTTGTTTTCATGTAAATAAGTCATGAATGATTACTCATATTTTTGTAATTTTATGAGATATTTCATGCTAGTTGCCAAATGATAGTTCCCACATGTGTTAGGTGACTCACATGGGCTGCTAAGAGCTGATCATTGGAGTGTATATACCAATAGTACATACATCTAAAAGCTGTGTATTGTACGAGTACGAATACGGGTGCATACGAGTAGAATTGTTGATGAAACTGAACGAGGATGTAATTGTAAGCATTTTTGTTAAGTAAAAGTATTTTGATAAGTGTATTTAAGTCTTTCAAAAGTGTATAAATACATATTAAAACACTACATGTATATACATTTTAACTGAGTCGTTAAGTCATCGTTAGTCGTTATATGTAAGTGTTGTTTTGAAACCTTTAGGTTAACGATCTTGTTAAATGTTGTTAACCCAATGTTTATAATATCAAATAAGATTTTAAATTATTATATTATCATGATATTATCATGTATGAATATCTCTTAATATGATATACATACATTAAATGTCTTTACAATGATAATCGTTACATATATGTCTCGTTTAAAAATCATTAAGTTAGTAGTCTTGTTTTTACATATGTAGTTCATTGTTAATATACTTAATGATATGTTTACTTATCATAGTATCATGTTAACTATATATATATCCATATATATGTCATCATATAGTTTTTACAAGTTTTAACGTTCGTGAATCACCGGTCAACTTGGGTGGTCAATTGTCTATATGAAACATATTTCAATTAATCAAGTCTTAACAAGTTTGATTTCTTAAAATGTTGCAAACATTTAATCATGTAAATATCAATCTCAATTAATATATATAAACATGGAAAAGTTCGGGTCACTACAGCCCAATCGGAGAATATTTTACTATAAATCCACCTCCCTTGTTTCCTTACGACTCACATCTCTTATTCTTTCTCCTCAATTCATTTTTTTTAAAATATTTATCAATATGCTTCATCCAGTTCTACTTCTTGATATAGTCCTCATCTTCATATCTGTCATTCTTCTTTTTCACCTACGTCCGGAAGAATCTATTTACTTCTGCTATACTCTTGGGTTTATAGTGTTTTTAGTTCTCCCGTGCCTTTTTATTGCTATATGCATCGATATATACGATTTATAATTTCCGTATGGTTATCGGGTTTTATATCTTCCCTTATATTTCGATGTCCCTGCTTCTGTGTTCTATAATCATTGTCATCCCCAGTTAATGCTCTCTTTTATTTGCTGCGATTTATACTCCAATTTCTATTTTGGAGTTTTTGTCCCTTCGTTTCTTCTTCATGCGATTACGCATCGCTTGTAATGGTCTAGAATTCGCAGATATGAATTTCGGAATGAACATTGTTAATGTTCTAAGAAGGAAATGGTAATGGCACGATCTTGATTGGTTAAATTACCAGAATACCCTGGAAAAGACCGAATCATCGAGAAATATTTTCTTGATATTTTAGAGGTTAAAATCGAATACAAGAGTCGTGTAACATAGCACATGATGACGTTATGATCTGTGAATCATCACGTTCCATTTAGAAACTCAGCATGACTTACTGTAATATAATCACGTTGATCAAGTGTCATTATATTATACTAACTCATGCATCAGTTCCCAACACTACTTCAAAAACATTCATAGTTTAAACTCAAAAGTTTACAGAATAGAAACTAATAGTTTCTTATATGATGTAACACTGATAGCACAAAGAGATAAATGACTTCAGATAAGATTTTTTGTGAAAAATATCTTCAGAAATATCGAGGATATTTATAATGAAAGATATGATAATATCTTAGAATTTCTAATATTGATGGATGATGATGAAGATTTGTCTGTAAAGGTTTAGAATAAGGAGTAAGGTATTCGTTAATGACTTTAGCAGGCACTGAATCATTTGGATTCTTTGAAGGCAGATTTAGTCTTTGTGATTTGTCCACAGCCTCCTTCATAGTCTGTTCAATCCGTTTTCCAGTTCCAAACCTTCTCTTTTTCTCAGCTTTACCACCTTACTAATCTTTATCATCACACTTTTTACTGTTAAGATTGTTTACAGTTTTTGCTGCTTCGTCAGCATTTCAAGAACTAGTTTGCAGTTCAAAATGTTTTTCAGAACTTCACATTCAAAGTATGTAAATCCAGGAGATAGACGTTTTACGTACACATATATCTGTTGGCATAGACATGTCACGAGATTTCAAAATACTGATTGTTAATTTCTGATGATTTGTATGGCAATTCTCATTAAAAGATGCGAATGAGTAAATAATGGGGTTTCGATATAATGATTTTTCGGAAAGTGAAAGATCAATGAAGTTGTCGGTAAGTTTATTGCTAATATGATGAAATATGAAAGATTTCCCAGTAACGTCGGTGAATGAGCAACATATCTATCGAGGTTATAATAAAACTGTGTTGATTGAGAAGCCGCAGTTGTCTTGCTGGAGCTGTGGCAAAACTGTCTACTTTAAAATGGAATTGATAAGTCATTTTTGTTAGTAAATGCCAATGGATCTGACACGGATATGTGTCAAATTATGACTTTGGTTTCAAGAATTTTTTTTTTTTTGTATATAACTGTTGGTAACATGTGGATGGATCATCATCTCGATTGTTCATTATTTGAAGTGTCTTCGGGAATTTTGAAAAATTAGAACACAGATTGTAATCGTAAAGATACAATTAAGGTTTTATATGAAAATCAAGTGGCAAACTTGAAGAATTGTTTAGTTTCATATGTTATAATCAATATTTTAATTCATTTTAATTATCCAATAATGGTAGTCCTTAGTTGATAGTCCAATTATTCATATATAGTTAGATATATAATATTCGAATTAATATGTGGTGACCCGTGTACATGTCTCAGACTCGATCACAACTCAAAGTATATATATTATTGTAGAATCAACCTCAACCCTGTATAGCGAACTCAAGCATTACATCATATAGAGTGTCTATGGTTATTCCAAATAATATATATACATGCATCGATATGATATGTCAAAAATTTGTATACATGTCCCGATATTTAAAGTGCGTAAAATAAATAACAGAAATTAAATGACGATAAATAAAATTGCGAGAATGCAAATTGCGAGAATGTAAATTGCGATAAATAAAATGTAACCAGTTAGTTAGGAACAGTTAGCTAGGAAGAGTTAGCGTGGATTCATAACAAAATTCTTCTCATAGTTAAATTGTTTGTTTACAACAAATTTTATTTTGTCCAATGTTTTCTTCATTATGCCACTTGTTGGATTCTGAGAGGTCAAAATCCAAACATGAAATTTGAATGAAAATGGTTATTCTGTGGTGAACGGATAGTAAATGACCGTTGAATCGGATTCGAAGAATGTACAGTGTAACTTATTTATGTGAAATCTAAATATTCCTCGGGTATTACCTACCCGTTAAAATATTTTCACCATTAACAATTTGTACAAAAGAATTTTTAATTACAATCTTTATGAAAACATATATACATATGTATTTTCTTCAGATGTAAACATAGATTTAATGAGTTAATCTCATTTGCTTTTCGGTTTGGGCTAGAATAAGTAATCTCTAAAACTATTAGGAACTAAATATTCTTCGCAGAATATTAATGAAGTTATGGATCAATACTTCATCGGTTATTGTTGTTGGTACTCGTTGGTATCAATGGTGCGTACGATGTTGATGTTCATGGGACAAATTGTGAATTTGAGGTGTGAGATGTGGATGTTGCTGTTGATGATGATGATGGTACTGTTGATGTTGCTAATGGTGGTACTGTTTATGCTGCTGATGCTGCTGCTGGTGCTTGTAATCTTTGCACCACATTTTCCAAAGCCACTACCCGAGCGTGAAACTCGTTGACTTCTTCTATTACACCGGGGTGATTGTCGGTTCGGACGAGCGGATAAATAAAATCTAGAATTTGGTGTAGTATATAATCATGACGAGATACTCTGGAAATGAGAGAGAAAATGGTGTTTCGGACAGGTTCGCCGGTAAGTGCTTCAGGTTCATCGTCAAGAGGGCAATGTGGTGGGTGGAAGGGATCACCTTCTTCTTATCTCCAATGATTAAGGAGGCTACGAACCCATCCCCAATTCATCCAAAATAGATGATGGCTGATTGGTTGATCCATTCCGGTCGCACTGCTTTCGGAGCTTGAGTGAGATTCCATTTCGGAATTCGAGTGACTTGCACTGATGATGAATTCCATTTCGTACGATTTACATAAGGGATTGATTTTTGAGTATTGGATGGTATTCTAACTATATAGAATATCTATATATATATATATATATATATATATATATATATATATATATATATATATATATATATATATATATATATATATATATATATATATATATATATATATATATATATATAGAGCAAAAGGTTTCGTAGATTACGGAGGAATTTACGGGATGTGTCAGGCAATGTTTACAGTAATAGATACGATAAGATATAATTTAGCAGATACGCTAAGATATGAATTTTGTCTATACACTATTCATGCAATTAATGCAGCAAGGCGTGTCTAGACTGAGAATGATAAGAAGATAATTTTCGACACCAAGTGATAAGCAAAACTTTTTGACATGCAGACCAGGTTCAAGTCCAGACTTATTAATATAACCTAACAACTACTAGGTCGAAGTCCAGACTCACTAATGTATCCTAACGACTTATTAGTTAGACACACTAATGCAGACCTGGTTTGCTAAGACCACCGCTCTGATACCAACTGTGATAACCCGTCCAAATCCATCTGGACGAATACATTACATTTGGTTACATCGCGAGGTACTTGACCTCTATATGATACATTTTACAAATATTGCATTCGTTTTTGATAAGACAATCTTTCATTACATCGAAAGTTGACGGCATGCATACCACTTCATAATATATCCAACTATAATTGACTTAATAGTAATCTTGATGAACTCAACGACTCGAATGCAACGTCTTTTGAAATATGTCATGAATGACTCCAAGTAATATCTCTAATATGAGCAAATGCACAGCGGAAGATTTCTTTCATACTTGAGAATAAACATGCTTTAAATTGTCAACCAAAAGGCTGGTAAGTTCATAGGTTTAATTTCTATATAATAATCATAATATTTAATAAGCCACAAGATTTCATTTAATTAAATGCACATGATCATTACAACTGCAAAAATCATTCATACGATGAGTCTCCTGGTAATCGACCTTAACATAGATCGCTTAAGATATCTGGCATCATACATTCCACTATTCAAATGTATGACAAGAACCCTTTGAAGTACTAAAGCATTTCCACTATTTGAAAATGGGGGTGGTTGGTGCCCGTAGATCTACCTTTAGGATTCGCGTCAATTATTGTTTTTCACTAATTCTTAGGTTACCAAGCATAATAATAATAAGTACAGATATCCGGTATAACAAAACAATAGTAGAATGTAGTTCCATGAACTTGTGCTTATTTTGTAAAACATTTATAAATTTTGCATGTATTCTCATCCCAAAATAATTTAGATAGTAAAAATGGGACTATAACTCACCATACTGTATTTCGTAGTAAAAATACATATAACGTCATTGAACAAGTGCAAGATTGGCCTCGGATTCACGAACTTAAATTAATTAATTATATATATATATATATATATATATATATATATATATATATATATATATATATGTATATATATATATATATATGTATATATATATATATATATATGTATATATATATATATATGTATATATATATATATATATATATATATGTATATATATATATATATATATATATATATATGTATATATATATATATAGTTTGGTTAATATTCGTCTAACAAATTAGGTCAAGTCATAGTGTACCACAATCCTAATGCTCGATACTAATATGCAAAAGTCAACAAAAGTCAATTTGACTCAAAGTGATTTCCAAAATTTATACATGATTATTATATAGCTTAAATATCGTCGTTTTATATTTTTTTTAAATATATATATATTTTTTAAAAGATTTATTAGAGTAAATAATACAATTCATTTATTAATAAATAAAACTTTATATAAAAATATACTTTTATATATCTTAAGTAATAAAATTTATAAAGTTCCTTTAATATCATAAAACTATTATGATAGGTTTTGTTAAGGTAGTTATATTATTTGTATTACATATTTATTTGATAAAATAACATTGATAATAATAATAAGTAAAAGTTGTATTATTTTGTAATAATAATTATTATTATTTTATGAATAAAAATATTAATATTTATATTTACTAAAAATGATATTATGATAAAATGATAATTCTAATTATGATAACTTTAATATTGTGAAAACCCGTCCTAATCCATCCGGACGAAGTCCATATTGATTATAAACGATTCACAGCAGTTGATTACATCGCGAGATACTTGACCTATATATGATACATTTTACAAACATTGCATTCGTTTTAGAAAAAGACAAACTTTCATTACATCAAAAGTTGACGACATGCATACCATTTCATAATATATTCAAATTATAAATGACTTGATAATAATCTTGATGAACTTAACGACTCGAATGCAACGTCTTTTAAAATATCTCATGAATGACTCTAAGTAGTGTCTCTAAAATGAGCAAATGTACAGCGGAAGATTTCTTTCGTACCTGAGAATAAACATGCTTTAAAGTGTTAGCCAAAAGGTTGGTGAGTTCATTAGTTTATCATAAATAATCAATTCATAATTTTAATAGACCACAAGATTTCATATTTCCATTTCTCATAAACATACGTCTCATGCATAGACACAAAAATATCATTCATATGGATTGAACACCTAGTAACCTACATTCACAAGATGCATATAAGAATATCCCCATCATTCCGGGATCCTCCATCGGACATGATATAAATTTCGAAGTACTAAAGCATCCGGTACTTTGGATGGGGCTTGTTGGGCCCGATAGATCTATCTTTAGGATTCGCGTCAATTAGGGTGTCTGTTCCCTAATTCTTAGATTACCAGACTAAAAAGGGGCATATTCGATTTAATAATCCAGCCATAGAATGTAGTTTCATTTACTCGTGCCTATTTCGTAAAACAGTTATAAAAGCAGCGTATGTATTCTCAGCCCAAAAATATAAAGGGTAAAAAGGCAAATGAAACTCACCTAATGTATTTTGTAGTAAAAATACATATGACTATATTGAACAACTGAACAATGCAGGGTTGGCCTCGGATTCACGAACCTATATCATTTGTATATTCATTAATATATATATAATCGTAATCGAATAAATATACTTATTATTATTAGTGATATAATGTTTATATTAATAACTTATATATATGTATATATATTATTTTCTTGTGAAACTCGTAATTATCATAATGCTTAAATGATATTTATCCTGTAAAAATATTAATTTTGGTAATACTTAATATTACTAATAATGTTAATGATAGTAATGATATTAAAATTTCAAATATTTTAATAATACTAATAGAAATGATACAAATACTAATATTAATAAAAATATTAATAAATTTTATTATTTTCATAATAACACTAATAATAATAATTATTATCATTATAATAATAATAAATGATAATTTTTATCTTAATACCTATATTTGTAATAACAATAATTATAGTTATAACACTAATGATAATTATAATAATGATAATCTTAATATTAGTAATATTAATAATATTAATAATAATAATAATGATAATAATAATAATAATAATAATAATAATAATAACACTTATAATGATACTAGTAGTAAAACCGACGATAATACTAATATAGTTGCTACAATAATAATTTTTAACAACAACAATGCTAATAAAGTTAATACTAATGTTATTAATAATAATATTACTTACAATAATAATAATAATAATAATAATAATAATAATAATAATAATAATAATAATAATAATAAGAATAATAATAATAATAATAATAATAAAGATACTAATACTTAATACATAATAATAATAATAATTATAATCATAATCATAATAATAAATGTTAATAATAATAATAATAATACATATCATACTAATAACAATAATAATAATAATAATTAGTATTTAACAATAATAATAATAATAATAATAATAATAATATTAAAGTTTAAAGAATATACCCTCTTCATGAAATTTTTATAAAAAGAATGCTTCAACCGGAATCGAACCCGAGACCTCCCGTTCCCTCACCAACATGCTAAACCATCCCTCCATCCCTCGATTCTCTTAATTATACCCCCTTCTAATTTACTTAAACCAATATCTGTTTTATCTTCTTCATCTCCTTCTAAGCTCAATCGATTCCAAACCAAATTAACACACATCAAATGAGTTACCAAATTAACTTAGGTTTTAAGATTAGAAATAGAAACATTTTAGAATGAGTTAAAAGTAATTAGCAAACAAAAAAAAAATAAAAAAAAAAGACAGCATCAGCTGCTGTTCGTCGTTTAGAAAAAAATAATAATAATTGAGTTTGAAATTTAAAACATTTTAGATAAAAATTCCTAAATAACATAAGTTCTAAATCGTTATAAGAATCTGTCTTGATCATCAATAGAACCTATAACATCAAAACAATTATGAATTTCCTCATGAACACAAGGTTTGACTTTTTGTATAAATAGCTTTGACTCAAAAATTTGATCTTGTTTTGAAGAATTTGGATTTCATATTTCACAGATAGTTTCAATATAAGATTCCTAACAACTCTGTAATTTTAGATTTTAAAATAAAATACGAATTCATAATTTGACTATAATATTCAAAAACAGAGGTTTACGAGTATACCTGCATCAGTTTTCTGGTAAATTACCCACTTATGGAACTTGCAAGTAATTGAAACAGATAAAGGTGTTTGATAATTGAGAACTTCTTAAATTATTAGCTGTTTTATTCCGAAAGAAGCTGTGAGGTCCGACATATAGTCACAGACAAATAGAAACACACCACAGAAAAATATATATAAACAGATAATGGCTCCACTTAAAACACATCTGCATATAAATATAATTATATCCGTATTTATAGTATTTTTTATATATATGTATTCATATATATAATTTATTTTTAATATTCTTAATAATTATATAATATATATAAATAATAATACAATTAATCATATTAAAAATAATTAAGATTCTAATAATAATTATCTTTATAATATAAATACTGATTTTTTATATATATCAGTATGTAGTAGTTTATGCATATAAATATTTCCGTATAATATCAATTTATAATTATATTTTCATTTGTATATTCTTTTATTTATATTATTTATATTTATAGATTGTAATTTATCTTATTTTTAATAATATATTAGTAATAATGATATTTCATTATGTTAATATTAAATGTTAAATATTAATAATAATAATATTATTAATAATGATAATAATCATATTAGCAATAATAATAATATAACAAATTAAATGTATCAAATTTTATTTAAATTTATAATATTCATAATATTGATATTTGTTTTAATGATAATAATGAAAGTTCTATTATAATGTATTAACTATGTTTTAACTAATAATTTCATATATTAAAATCACCATTTTTATTTATGCACTATTATATAATACATATATTGAATATTTATTAATTATGCATTTTAACATCTTACCATATATATATGTATATAATTATTAGTTATATATATATATATATATATATATATATATATATATATATATATATATATATATATATATTTTGATACCAACCTAATTATTTATATTTTATTATTTACCATTATTATATGTACGTACATTCATATATATCTATACATATTTATTTACAACAATTGTTCGTGAATTATCGGGCAAGGTCAAAAGGGTAAATGCATTCATGTAAACTGTTTCAAGGTTTTCGAGACTCAACATTAGGAAAATTTACTTATCGTATCGAAATCATATAAAGATTAAGTTTAAATTTAGTCGAAAATTATCGGGTCATCACAGTACCTACCCGTTAAAGAAATTTCGTCCCGAAATTTGAGTGAGGTCGTCATGGATAACAATAAATATGTTTTCATGACGAATATGAGTTGATAAATAGAGTTTTATCATCATTGAGTAATATGGATAAAACAATTAGATTATTCGAAGAGTACGAGTGAAGCTATCACCAAGGAGTGAAATAGAAAAGTAAATATTCATCTTAACTTTTGACAGAGTCAGGATTGAATTCCGAAATTCAAGGGATTTAAAGAAAATCTTCGAAATCTAAAAGATTTGATTCATCGGCGAGTAAGGAAATTAAGATCTTTCTAATTAAATACGGTGATCTGCTTCGATTACTCTGTTTGATATTTCCATTATAAATTAAACTCTTCCGTTCCATTATTTTCACCATTCCTATACTTTCCTTCTTGTTTCATACATCTAAAAGATTCTGAAAATGCTTAATCCAGTTCTGATCCTTGTCCTCATCCTTACTATCGCAACAATCATTCTCCTTTTCCAACTTCCACCAGAGGAATCTGGTTTCTTCTACCTCGCCCTTGGGATCATAATGTTTTTAATTCTCCTGTGTCTTTATGTTACGATAAACATTGATATACAAGGTTTGTAATTTATGTGTTGTTATCAGGCTTTATATTCTCCCTCATATTTCAAAGCTCTTTGCTTTTGTTTTCTCTTCCCGAATTCAAGTCAAGCGAATAATGGTCCAGAATTTGTAGATATAGAGTTTCGAATGATTATAATATTCTAAGCAGGAAGGAACGTGATAGCACAATTTGATTTTCAAATTTATCAACATCGCGGAAGATAGGACCATCAAGAATACATTTTCTTGATTTGTTCAAGAGTTAAGTAGAATGAAAGAGCTATGTAACATGGCACATAATGACGTTATGATCTGTGAATCATCACGTCCCATTAGAAACTCAGCATGACTTACTGTAATATAATCACGTTGATCAAGTGTCATTATATTATACTAACTCATGCATCAGTTCCCAACATTACTTCAATAACATTCATATTTTAGGCTCGAAAGTTTACAGAATATAGAAACTAACAGTTTCTATATGATATAATACTGATAGCACGAAGAGATTAATGATTTCAGATAAGAATAGTTATAAAAATATCTCCAGAAATATGGAGGATATTTATAATGAAAGATACGATAATATTTCAGAATATCTAAGATCAGAGGATGATAGAAACTATTATCTGCAAGGGTTTAGAGTAAGGAGCAAGATATTCACTAAAGACTTTAGCAGACATTGAATCATTTGGATTCTTTGAAGTCAAACTTATTCTTTGTGATTTGTCCACGGCTTTCTTCCTAGTTTCGCATAATCTGCTTTTTCGGTACTAAATTTTCTATTGAATGCTTCCAATATAATGATACACATGAAGCACGAGGAGGTATTGATGATGATATTTTGGAATTTCTAAGATTTCAACGGATCCAGAATTACCTGAATCCTTTGAATATAGGGTTTGGTCCTTGTATTTGTCCTTGGTCTCCTTCATGGGTAGCTCAATATGTTTTTTTTTTTTTTTTTAATACCCAATTTTCTATTGAGCGTTCCTAACACTCCTTTCTTTATCATCAAACTTTTGGTCGTTTAGACCATCTACCATTTTTTTGTTTCCTCTGTATTTAATGCTATGATATCTGAATCATCGGTTATTAATCCGAGGTGGTTTCAGGAAAATTGTGTTTTTAAATGATTAAACACTGATGGTAATATGGTGGAATATGAAAGGTTCCCTGGTAACAATAAAAGAGCTCGCGTATATATCAACGTTATAATAAGGTTGTTTCGTACGAAAAGTCGAAGTTGTCTTGCTGGAGCTGTGACAAAACTAGCTATCTCGAACAGCAGATGCAAAGTTATATTCGGTAATAATAACGCTAAAGGAATTAGTACAGCTACGTGTTAAATGTTTACTCAGGTTCCGAGTGTTTTCAGGTGCATAACTATATGCATCAATCTTTTCTCCCGTAAATGAAGTGCGGTTGGTTCATCCACTCGATTGAGGTGTTTTCAAGAATCATGAAAGGTTTGAACGCAGAATGTAATCGTGAAGATACAAATGATGTTTAAGACGAAATCAAGTGGCAACTTGAAGAATTGTTTAGTTTCATATGTTATACATTTTAATTGTCCAATGTTATTAGTCCACAGTCGATAGTCCACAGTTGACAGTCCAATAATTCATATATAGTTTAATATATAATATTCGAATTAATTAATACGTGTCGTGACCTGTATACGTCTCAGAATCGATCACAACTCAAACTATATATATTATTGTAGAATCAACCTCAACCCTGTATAGAGAACTCGATCATTACTGCATATAGAGTGTCTATGGTGATTCCAAATAATATATATAGTTGCGTCGATATGATATGTCAAAACCTTGTATACGTGTCCTGATATTTAAAGTGCGTAAAATAAATAACAGAAAATTAAATAACGATAAATAAAGTGCGTAAAGTAAATAACAGAAATTTAATGACGATAAATAAAATTGCGAGAATGTAAATTGCGATAAAATAAATTGCGATAAACAAAATGTAATCAGTTAGCTAGGAACAGTTAGCTAGGATTTTGTTAGCGTGGATTCTTAACAAAATTTCTCATAGTTAATTTGTTTGTTTCTAACAAATTTTATTTTGTCCAATGTTTTTCTTCATTATGCCACTTGTCGGATTTTGATAGGTCAAAATCTAAATATGAAATTGAATGAAAATGGTTATTCTGTGATGAACAAATTCGTATAGCTGTGGTTGCAAGTAGGATAGTAAATGACTGTTGAATCAGATTCGAAGAATGTACAGTGTAACTTATTAATGCGAAATCTAAATATTCCTCGGGTATTACCTACCCGTTAAAATATTTTCACCATTAACAGTTTGTATAATAAAAATTTTAATTACAATCTTTATGAAAACATATATACATATTTATTTTTTTTCAGACGTAATTATGGATTTAATGAGTCAATGTGATATTAAACTCATCAGATTTACAGCTAGAACTAGAGTACATAATCTATAAAATATTAGAGATTACATAATCACCATGAAGGACGAAGATAGTTTATGTAGAACGATTCGTAAAACGATTCGTAGAACGATGATTATGCTTGAGGTATAGATTGCGAGGTTGAGACGTGTGACGATGTTGTTGTTGTTGTTGGTACTCCTTGGTATCCATGGTGTGTATGACGTTGATGTTCGAGGTATAGATTAAGATGTTGAGGTGTGGGATGCGGATGTTGATGTTAGTGGTGGTGATGGTACTGTTGACATTGGTGGTGGTACTGGTTATGCTGCTGGTGCTGCTGCTGGTGTTTGTAACCTTCGCACCATATTCTCTAAAGCCACTACCCGAGCGCGAAGCTCGTTGACTTCTTCTATTACACCGGGGTGATTTTCGGTTCAGACTAGCGGATAAATATAATCTAGAATTTGGTATAGTATATAATCGTGGCGAGATACGCTGGAAATGAGAGAAAAGATGGTGTTTCGAACAGGTTCACCGGTAAGTGCTTCAGGTTCTTCGCCAATAGGGCAATGTGTCGGATGAAAAGGATCACCTTCTTCTTGTCTCCAATGATTGAGGAGGCTACGAACTCATCCCCAATTCATCCAGAATAGATGATGACTGATTGGTTGATCCATTCCTGTCACACTGCTTTCGGAGCTTGAGTGGGATTCCATTTAGGAATCCGAGTGACTTGAACTAATGACGAATTCCATTTCGTACGATTGAATAAAGAATTTTTAGATATGAAATGATTTTCTGGCTAACGGATGGTATTCCTAATTACATAGAATATCCATATATATATAGAACAAAAGGTTTCGTAGATTACGGAGGAATTTACCGGATACGCCAGGTAAGGTTTACAGTAACAGATACGCTAAGATATGAATCTTGTCTATACACTATTCATGCAATCAATGCAGCAAGACGTGTCTAGACTAAGAATGATAAGCAGATAATTTTTGACACAAAATGATAAGCAAAACTTTTTGACATGCAGACCAGGTCGAAGTCCAGACTCACTAATGCATCCTAACGACTACTAGTTAGACACACTAAAGCAAGACCTGGTTCGCTACGACCACCGCTCTGATACCAACTGTGAAGACCCGTCCTAATCTATCCGGACGAAGTCCATATCAATTATAAACGATTCACAATAGTTGATTACATCGCGAGGTACTTGACCTCTATATGATACATTTTACAAACATTGCATTCGTTTTTGAAAAAGACAAACTTTCATTACATTTAAAGTCATGCATACCATTTCATAATATATTCAAATTATAAATGACTTGATAATAATCTTGATGAACTTAACGACTCGAATGCAATGTCTTTTGAAATATCTCATGAATGACTCCAAGTAATGTCTCTAAAATGAGCAAATGTACAGCGGAAGATTTCTTTCGTACCTGAGAATAAACATGCATTAAAGTGTCAACCAAAAGGTTGGTGAGTTTCATTTGCTCCCTTTTACTCTTTACATTTTTGGGGCTGAGAATATATGCAAATGTTTTATTAACTGTTTTACAATAATTATATGCGTGAGTTTCATTTGCTCCCTTTTACTCTTCACATTTTTGGGGCTGAGAATACATTAAAATGTTTTATTAACTGTTTTACAATAATTATATGCGTGAGTTTCATTTGCCTTTTTACCCTTTATATTTTTGGGCTGAGAATACATCCGCTGCTTTTATAACTGTTTTACGAAATAGACACGAGTAAATGAAACTACATTCTATGGCTGGATTATTAAACCGAATATGCCCCTTTTTAGTCTGGTAATCTAAGAATTAGGGAACATACACCCTAATTGACACGAATCCTAAAGATAAATCTATCGGGCCCAACAAGCCCCATCCAAAGTACCGGATGCTTTAGTACTTCGAAATTTATATCATGTCCGATGGAGGATCCCGGAATGATGGGGATATTCTTATATGCATCTTGTGAATGTCGGTTACCAGGTGTTCAATCCATATGAATGATATTTTTGTCTCTATGCATGGGACGTATGTTTATGAGAAATGGAAATATGAAATCTTGTGGTCTATTAAAATTATGAATTGATTATTTATGATAAACTAATGAACTCACCAACCTTTTGATTGACACTTTAAAGCATGTTTATTCTCAAGTAAGAAAGAAATCGTCCGCTGTACATTTGCTCATTTTAGAGACATTACTTGGAGTCATTCATGAGATATTTCAAAAGACATTGCATTCGAGTCGTTAAGTTCATCAAGATTATTATCAAGTCATTTATAATTTGAATATATTATGAAATGGTATGCATGTCGTCAACTTTCGATGTAATGAAAGTTTGTCTTTTTCAAAAACGAATGCAATATTTGTAAAATGTATCATATAGAGGTCAAGTACCTCACGATGTAATCAACTGTTGTGAATCATTTATAATCGATATGGACTTCGTCCGGATGGATTAGGACGGGTCTTCACAAATAATGATATTTTATAATAACAATACATTTCGATTATAATGATAATTTTTGTTAAAATGATAGTTTTAACGATACTTTTAATAATAATAGTAATGATAAAAATAATAAGAACAATAATTTTATCTAAATCAATAACTTAAAATATTTTAATTTCATCATGATACTCATACTCATTATTTCCTAATCAATTTGTTATTAGCTTTTAATCGTCTTTTATATCGCGTTTATTTTAATGAATATAATAGTAATCAAAATAATTAAGTGTTACAAATATTAGTTTTAAGTATAATAATACTAATAATAAATATTATGATAATGATATTACTAATAACTATTTTAATAATAATAATAATACTAATTGTAACTTTAACGATAAAAATAACAATTTTTATTGATAATACTTTTTATTGATAATGATAATAATAATAATAATAATAATAATAATAGTAGTAGTAATAATAATAATAATAATAATAATAATAATAATAATAATAATAATAATATTCATAATAATAATAATAATAATAATAATAATAATAATCTGATAAAACTATAACGACGATAATAATAATCATTTTTACAAAAATTCAATTGGTTATAACTTCTAATCCGTTCATCGAAACCATTCGACAACTAAATGAAAAGTTCTTAATTTTTCGCTAGTTTTCCAACGACATGCATATCTTATACCTTATTTCAACCACATATGTAACTAATTCAGGATTCAACATATCAAATCTAATGGAAAATCAAAAATACAAGCATGCATAATCCTATATACTCGAGCACTAGTCAGGGATACACTATTAATATTTAAAAATTAATTTACGAGTACTCACGTATCAATATTGAGATTCAATATTGCAGGAAAGGTACGTAGACGTAATCGAGATAATAAACACTAGATTGACCTCACGAGCATACCCATGAACTATACCCATCACCTCCATAGCTATAACCCATAATTTCCTTAGCCCTATCCCGCTCATAAAACCCATGTTGCAATAGCTCGCGCGTACCCCTTGTCGTAGTATTTTATGTATAATACATAATAATAATAATAATAATAATAATAATAATAATAATAATAATAATAATAATAATAATAATAATAATAATAATAATAATAATAATAATACTACTAATAAGATTAATAATAATATTAATCGTAATAATAATAATAATAATAATAATAATAATAATAATAATAATAATAATAATAATAATAATAATAATAATAATAATAATAATAATAATAATATGAATATAAGTAGAGTGAAGAATGGATCGATATGTATGTGAAAAAAAATGAACGAGCTAGTTTAGTTTATAAAGAGTTTCAGGACACTCTTTCAACCTTTCAACCAATTACGTTTACCGACATTCATTTAATTATTATATATATATAATATATTTAATTTATGTAATTAAATATATATTATATTATATTTACGTTCATGATAAAAATATAATTTTTACAAAAATGACACGGACGTGGTCTCACGACTCATGTACCACTTTCAATTTTTCGAGTGCACTCTTGTACGTTTAGAAAACTAGCCTTTTACGTTACGCGACGTGTACCTTTAGTAATAGTTTGATTTATTCATCAATAAATTACTTTGTAAAAATGTATCTTATAAAATTTGAGCGTCGTGGTCATTTGCTTCTATAAATCAGTGACTCGTTGTTTACGAAAGTATTTTATTTTAAATTAAGACATTTTATGACGAGGTTAAATATATATATATATATATATATATATATATATATATATATATATATATATATATATATATATATATATATATATATATATATATATATATATATATATATATATATATATATATACATTTTTAGAAATCTAAATTTGTATCCAAAATCTTTCATCTAACAATATAACATTTAGTTTTTCAAAACTATTTATTTTTCAAAGTTTATTTTTATTTCATTTAGGAAAATAGTTTAGCGCGTAACGTTTTTCTTTTTAAGAATTTAAATAGATGCAAGTACTAATCGTTTTTAAATATCAATTGCATCGCTAGGCGGGTTTTACTACCATAGACTTAATTTGAAAACATATATATTTAATGAACACGTTTTAAATACACGTTACAACCAATATTTCAACTTACGTTTGTTTATTCAAAGGCAGTTTAGATAAACAAGTCCTGTTATATGAAAAAGTGTTTTCGTACAGTTGAAAACTACATCAATTGATTACTATGGAATTCCATCGACAAACATATGGAACCAAATACTATATTGTAAAGTATTTATACTTAATATTTTGTTAACGTTATCAAGTTATAATATATATATGGGTATATATAATCTTTTACATTCGTTTAATGGTTCGTAAATCGTTGGAATTTGGTCGAGGTTAAATGAATGTATGAACATAGTTTCAAATCCTTGAGATTTAATTTAACAAACTTTGCTTATCGTGTCGGAATAATATAAAGATAAAGTTTAAATTTGGTCGGAAATTCACGGGTCGTCACACAACAATCAAACGGAGGCCATCAAATCCCTCACAGATAGGATGGAATCTCTTGCTAAACAACTCAGAGAATTGAAGACGCAGCTGCAGCAGGTCAACCAAGCTCAGGCTTGTGTAAATTGTACTAACCCGCAACCCACTGAAGAATATCAAGTAGAGTACAAAAACCCCAACGGTTCGGTCTGTTACGTTCAATACCCAGCTCGTCCACCAAATCCCGGATTCAATCAACAACCTAGGGTTAATCAATTTCAGCGAAACAATCAACCTTTTCGCTATCACTATCCACCTTACCCAGCCCAACAATCTCAATTGACCTAAGATCAACCACTTCCACTCACTGGTACCTAGATTACGAAAGCAACTAACCCCACTCTCGGAGCTGATGATCAGTTGACTCAGTTCATTCAAGGACAACAACCGCTAAATCAGAGAACTGCAGTCAGGAAAGATCAGACGAAGATACTAATGAGAAACCAATTGGCTCTGCTCAAAAGCCTGGAAATGCAGCTCAGACAATTATCACAACGCCTTGAAACCCTACCGCATGGAAGATTTCCAATACTACTATCCAAAATCCCCACATAGAAGAAGCAAAACAAATAGATTCCGTAATCCCAGAGGAAGAACCACGGAGAAGGTCAGCCAGGCTTAAGAACAAATCAACATACTCAGAAGCTGACACCGGAAACTCCAGTTCATGTACCCTATCCTGGAAGGCTACAAGAAGAACCATCCAAGCTTGATTCCTTCAAACTTGATGGAAGATTCCTGGACACTATGTCCGAAGTCCCCAACCAGAAGAGATACATCCCAAGGCTTCTCTCTACAAATGAGAGGATACCAGACTCTAACAAAATTCCATTGAGTGAAGAATGCTCTGCATTACTCAGGAACTCCGTGTTCAATCTACTAATCTGGAACCATTCATGCGCTAGCAGATTTAGGAGCAAGTATCAACCTAATCCCCTACTCTCTCTACAAGAGATTAGAGTTAGGAGACTTTTCACCAACCAAAATGACAATCCAACTTGCCGATCACACAATTCGATATCCTAAGGGCATAGTTCAGAAGGTCTTGGTGAAAGTCAACAAATTCTTGTATCCTACAGATTTCGTAGTAATGGATATCAAGGAAGACCTACACACACCAATAGTGTTAGGAAGACCTTTCATGAATACGGCTAGGACTGTCATTGATGTGTACAATCAAACCTTGATCTTACGATCACATGGGGAGAGCGTTACATTCAAAATTGACCGATCAACCGATCTTTCTGGACATGCAGAGATGTTTGCTATTTCCACCAGACGGATCACTTCCGATGACGAGTCTTCACCACCAGCCGATGATATCGAGATGGGGGTCAAATCACAGTCTGTAGACGACCCAGAAATGGAAGAAGAGGATCTCAGCGAAGAAATAGAGGAAGAGGAGGAATCTGAAGAGGAAGAGGAAATGAAAGACGTAAAAGAAACTGCGACAATACCCGCTCCAAGCATTGAGCGTCATGAAGAAATAATGAGGCTTGAGATGGCAGATCACAGTTTAATCATTCGCTTCAAGAAGAAGACCGACAAGGTTGAGGTTAAGGATATAGAAATTGATCCTGCAAGTATCAAACTGGAGAATCAGAATATTGAAGAAACCCGTTCATCAGGCGCATCCTCAGAAGAACAATACACCGATGATGATGAGGTAGAGCAACATGAAGACATTATGAATAACTCACACTCTCCAACCGAACCAGATCAAAGGGAGTCAGAATCTTCTTCAGATCGGATTCCGGTTATATCTACACAGGCAGACATGATAACTTTCATCAATGATACTGATGAATTTGAAGATATTCTCAAAGCCATCTGAAAATCAACCATTGATTTTTCGCTACTCTTAACAGAACGAATTATGGCTATCCGAGAAGAACACAACCTCTATCTCCGAAGAGAAGACAATGATGTTGAAATCCTAGAAGAACGCATTCAAGACTTTATCAATTCTCTTCACGATCATATCTACCAAGAAGAAAGGCAACGAGAGCACAATTCAGTGGTTCGCACTATTCTTGAGACAAGATTCTGTCGAGATCAGAAGATCATTTACTCTAAGGTCTACAATGCCTTAGCAGGATCTGCACTTCCATTCTCACGAAACCAACGAGCACTACTGACTCTTATCCGAAAGCATATGGATCTTTCCACCAGACGCCCAACTTATCACTCTGACTTGCAAATGATCGAGGACATTCACAGTTTTTTTGCTCTCTTGGAAAGGGATAATTTCGAAAGCACACCAGACAGACTAGTGATTTACGTAGCAATTGATCACCATGCTGATCTGATTATCAAAGAGTTACGAGACTCTGTTACGGAGGAAGTAAGGCGAAACAATCCGTTCTCTAATCTTGAACCAGATCGAGTCAACGTTGCCACCTATGTTACGAAGCAGATATCACGTATCTTCCATGAATCCACAGATCCTAGTTTCACATTTAAAGCTGGATGTTAGGAGATATACTCAAAAGCGGTGACATTAATGCTCGGATCAGGATTGCTGTTCACTTCTTTTCAGCTTCGTCGTTTAACAAATCTGTGCAAAGCTATAGACTCTTACTGTGGAGATCACCATTCCGAAGACTTCGAGATTCTAAAGATACAGTTTCTAACATTGTTTGAAAACCTCCGAAATGAGCATCCCATCAGAGAAACAATCACCACCAGCACTGCCTCTATGATTGACATTTATGGGTCAACCAGCAGAGCCGTGGATCATATTCTCATCGAACTTCAATGTAGTGACCCGAACTTTTCCATGTTTATATATATTAAATGAAATTGATATTTATATAATTAAGTGTTTCCAACATGTTAAGCAATCAAACTTGTTAAGACTTGATTAATTGAAATAGGTTTTATATAGACAATTGACCACCCAAGTTGACCGGTGATTCACGAACGTTAAAACTTGTAAAAACTATATGATGTCATATATATGGATATATATATATAGTTAACATGGTATTATGATAAGTAAACATATCATTAAGTATATTAACAATAAACTACATATGTAAAAACAAGACTACTAACTTAAGGATTTCGAAACGAGAACGATTATCGTTGTAACGACATTTAAATGTATATATATCATATTTAGATATATTAATATATCATAATATCATGATAATATAATAATTTAATATCTCATTAGATATAATAAACAATGGGTTAACAACATTAAATGAGATCGTTAACTTAAAGGTTTCAAAACAACACTTACATGTAACGACTAACGATGACTTAACGACTCAGTTAAAATGTATATACCTGTAGTGTATTTAGATGTATTAATATAATTTTGGAAGACTTCAAGACATATATCAAAACACTCATACTTAACAAAAATGGTTACAGTTACATTCCCATTCTTTTTTCATCAAGAATTCTAGTTATTCATACCCGTGTTATACACAGCTTCTAGACGTACTTACTATGGGTATATACCAATAGGAACTAGCATGGGATTCCACTATTTATTATGTCATGCATGACTAATCAATTTTAACTTCTACCATGAACTAGTTAACTAACTAGAACTCCTTTTAACCCCACTCACCACTTACCACTCATCATTCACTCTATTTCACTTCCAATTCTCTTTCTAATTCTCTCTCAACACACACACACATACACACACACACATACACATACACACACACACACACTTATGAACGAATTTTTCCAGTAGCTAATCATCATCTGCATCAAAAATTACTTCAAGAATCAAGCTATAATTATCTTAGGAAGAATACTTCAAGAACACTTTGAAAATCCTTTCAAGTTTACTAGTTTACTTCCAAGCTTTCTAATCCATTCCAAGTAATCATCTAAGATCAAGAAACTTTTGTTATTACAGTAGGTTATCTTTCTTATTCCAAGTAATATTCATATTCAAACTTTGATTCAATTTCTATAACTATAAACTATCTTAATTCGAGTAAAAATCTTACTTGAACTTGTTTTGTGTCATGATCCTACTTCAAGAACTTTCAAGCCATCCAAGATCCTTTGAAGCTAGATCATTTCTTGTCACTTCCAGTAGATTTACCTACTAAACTTGAGGTAGTAATGATGTTCATAACATCATTCGATTCATATATATAAAACTATCTTATTCAAAGATTTAAACTCGTAATCACTAGAACATAGTATAGTTAATTCTAAACTTGTTCACAAACAAAAGTTAATCCTTCTAACTTAACTTTTAAAATCAACTAAACACATGTTCTATATCTATATGATATGCTAACTTAATGATTTAAAACCTGAAAACACGAAAAACACCATAAAACTGGATATATGCCGTCATAGTAACACCGCGGGCTGTTTTGGGTTAGTTAATTAAAAACTAGGTTAAACTTTGATTTAAAAGTGGTTCTTCTGGGAAAATAATTTTTCTTATGAACATGAAACTATATCCAAAAATCATGGTGAAACTCAAAGTGGAAGTATGTTTTCCAAAATGGTCATCTAGAGTCGTTCTTTCGACTGAAATGACTACCTTTACAAAATACAACTTGTAACCTGTATTTTCGACTATAAACTTATACTTTTTCTGTATAGATTCATAAACTTAAGTTCTATATGAAACCATAGCAATTGGATTCACTCAAAACGGATTTAAACGAAGAAGTTATGGGTAAAACAAGATTAGATATTTTTGCTTGTTGTAGCTACGTGAAAATTGGTAACAAATCTATATTAATCATATCCTAGCTAACTCATATTGTATTATACATGTATTCTAATATATTATGTAATCTTGGGATACCATAGACACGTATGCAAATGTTTTGACATATCATATCGACCCATGTATATATGTTATTTGGAATAACCATAGACACTCTATATGCAGTAATGTTGGAGTTAGCTATACAAGGTTGAGGTTAATTCCAAAAATATATATACTTTAAGTTGTGATCTAGCCTGAGACGTGTATACACTGGGTCGTGGATTGATTCAAGATAATATATATCGATTTATTTCTGTACATCTAACTATGTAGGTTACTAATGAGGACAGCTGACTTAATAAACTTAAAACAGTAAAACGTATTAAAAATGTTGTAAATATATTTTGAACATACTTTAATATATATGTACATATTTGTTATAGGTTCGTGAATCGACCAGTGGCCAAGTCTTACTTCCCCACGAAGTAAAAATATGTGAAAGTGAGTTATAGTCCCACTTTTAAAATCTAATATTTTGGGATGAGAATACATGCAATTTTATAAATATTTTACGAAATAGACATAAGTAAATAAAACTACTTTATATGGGTGAATGATCGAAGCCGAATATGCCCCTTTTTAGCTTGGTAGCCTAAGAATTTGGGAGCAGACCCCCAAATTGACGCGAATCCTAAAGATAGATCTATCGGGCCCAACAAGCCCATTTCTGGAATTTGGAATGCTTTAGTACTTCGATTTTATCATGTCCGATGGGTGTCCCGGAATGATGGGGATATTCTATATGCATCTTGTTAATGTCGGTTACCAAGCGTTCACCGTATAAATGATTTTTATCTCTATGTATGGGATGTATTGAAATATGAAATCTTGTGGTCTATTATTATGATTTGATAATATATAGGTTAAACCTATAACTCACCAACATTTTTGTTGACGTTTTAAGCATGTTTATTCTCAGGTGATTATTAAGAGCTTCCGCTGTTGCATACTAAAATAAAGACAAGATTTGGAGTCCGTACTTGTATGATATTATGTAAAAACTGCATTCAAGAAACTTATTTTTGATGTAATATATTCTTATTGTAAACCATTATGTAATGGTCATGTGTAAACGGTATATTTTAGATTATCATTATTTGATAATCTACGTAATGCTTTTTAAACCTTTATCGATAAAGTAAAGGTTATGGTTGTTTTAAAAATGAATGCAGTCTTTGAAAAACGTCTCATATAGAGGTCAAAACCTCGCGACGAAATCAATTAATATGGAACGTTTATAATCAATATGAACGAGACATTTCAGTTGGTATCCGAGCGTTGGTCTTAGAAAACTAGAAGTTTGCATTAGTGTGTCTTATCGAGGTTGTTAGGATACATTAGTGAGCCTGGACTTCGACCGTATTTTTCTTTAAAAATGATTGCTTAACACTTTTGTTGGAAACTATATATTATTAACATGTAATTATTATGTGATATATTAACCTCTTAATGTGTTTGATATTGTGTGATATATGTCTACCACTAGTACAAATCCCATCGACTCACCTAATAATAATGAAGAGTCGAATATACTTTGGGAAGATTCACAAATTCCCTAAGAGGAACCGGAAGAGGAGGAACCAGAAGAAGAGGAACCAGAAGAAGAGGAACCGGAAGAGGAGGAATCAGAAGAGGAGGAACCGGAAGAAGAAGAGGTTCCGGAGGAAGAAATATTGATACCTATAGTAAAACGTTTAAATAAAAGAAAATCCTCAACCAACGGACCAAAGTTAAAAATGGTTAATGGTGTTTCCGCCGAGGAAGCAAAATATTGGGAAGATTACCAATTTTCCGATGAATCGGATCCTGATGAGGATTCTGATGATGTTATAGAAATTACCTCGACCCAATTTAATATAGCAAAAGAAAATAATAAGGGAAAAGGTATAAAAATAGAGAAACCTGATTCCAACCCCGATGAGCTTTATATGTATCGACAACATTCGTATTTCCTAAAGTGTAACAATAACTCAGGAAACTCTAAACCACCAGGTTTTTCTAAACCATTGTGGAAAACGACGGTTCGTATTAGAGGAACACCATATATCCCTAGAAAATTAGGAAAGCGAACCAAGTCCGAAGAAGAAGAAACCAGTGATTCAGATTAGGGAGTTGTAATCATGTTGTGTATTATATGTATTGTTGTGTGCTTGTACTTTTATGTTCTATGTAAAAATTGCGTGTATTGTTTGTTAATTATCTTTTATGAATCTAATCCTTGTCTATTTTACAGTATAAAAATAAAATGGACGTTAAGGGTAGACAACCGAATATTTTAGAAGACCTACCAGAGGATATGATTGAGGAAATCTTGTCTAGAGTCGATCAGAATTCATCAGCACATTTAGTTATGGCGAAATTAACTTGTCAAACATTTGAAAGACTTTCCAGAAATGCCTTAGTTTATAAAAGGCTTTCCTTTGATAGGTGGGGTATATCACATTGGGGAGACCGTAAGTTATGTCGTGTTTTCTTTAAAGCGTTAAATGCGGGGAACCCAAATGCAATTTTACGCTACGGGTTAAGAACTTATTTTGACTCAACATATCCCAACATAGGATTTCACAAGTTAGAAAGAGCTTCTAACATGCAACATAATGAAGCATGTTATGCTTACGGATTAGTGATGTTCGCTTCTTACCAAAGTGAGAAAAAGAACATCGAATTACAACTTTTAAATAAAACCTTTTCACAAGTGACGAATTCAGTAGTTGAGGTAAGAAACAAGGTTTTTAGATTATTACGGGGCTGCTGGACATTACGAAACCCTCGTCCTTTTGATGACATTACAACATGCTACCTAGCCAATGGTCATAACGGTTACTTTCCACAAGACCAAGGATGGGAAGTCGTCTTAGTAAAACTAGAATGCATGATTTGTTTCTGGACTTATGAATTACGTGTCTTTATTTCTTTTGGTGAACGACTTGCGTATTAACTAGAATTGCCTTTATAGCTGCCGAGTAGCAAAGTTATTATGTGCTATATTTCATCCTATATGTATAATAGTGGTGTTGTAAGTTTGTAAAATATTGTATAAATTTGAACACGATATATTATTATAATCAGTTTTTTCATATAGAATTATAGTAGTTGAATTGTATATTAGCTACTAAGTATGAACTTAATGGGTAGGTACTACCCGAATTAAAACTATAAAATGCTAATATGAAGAAAAAGCTTTTATAAATGAGTTCATACTATGCTACGAAATACTATTGACTACTCTTAAAATTCTATATGATTAACTTAATTCTTTTGGGCTATTTTTGAAGGAAATGGCACCGGCAACTCGTCAGAATTTGAACATTAGTGAGGAAGACTTCCATGTTTTCCTAGCAGTAAACATATCCGCAGTACAGGCTGCGATGCAAAATAACAATAACTCTAGATCTAGCAGTGGAACTAATTCTACAAGAAATCGTGTAGGATGCTCCTACAAAGAATTCACTGCTTACAAACCTTTGGAATTTGATGGAACCGAAGGGCCAATTGGATTGAAACGGTTGACCGAGAAGTTCAAATCGGTGTTTGCCATAAGTAAGTGTACTTAAGAGGACAAAGTTAAGTACGCTACGCATACCTTCACAGGTACTGCGTTAACGTGGTGGAACACCTATCTTGAACAGGTAGGACAAAATGCTGCTTACGCACTACCATGGTCGGCATTCAAGCAATTAATGAACGAGCAGTACCGTCCTAGAAACGAAGTCAATAAGCTCAAGGTAGAGCTTAGAGAGTTACGAACACAAGGGTTCGACATTACCACATATGAACGACAATTCACATAGTTGTGCCTATTATGTCTAGGAACGTTCGAAGATGAAGAAGAGAAGATCGACGCGTTTATAAAAGGGTTACCAGTAAGGATTCAAGAAGATGTGAGTTCACATGAGCCCGCTTCCATACAAAAGGCAAGTCGAATGGCTCATAAACTCATAAATCAGATTGAGGGAAGAATTAAAGAGCAGGCGGCCGAAGAAGCCAACACGAAACAACTCAAGAGGAAGTGGGAGGAAAACGGTGACAAGAATCACCAATACAACAACAACAATAATTACAACCACAACCGCAACAACAATAGCAACAATAACCGCAATCCCAACAATAACTATAACAAACGTCCCAACAACAACAATAACTACAACAACCGTTCCAACAACAATAACAATCCCAACAACAACCTCAATAACAACAACGGCAACAAAAACTAAAAATGCCAAAGGTGTGAAGAGTACCACCAGAATGGGTTCTACACGACATTTTGCACCAAGTGTAAAAGAACTGGCCATGGTGCGAAAAAGTGTCAGGTCTACGGATCAAAGTTTAACAGAACTAAAGGAAAAAATAGTGGCGAAACAAGTAATGACGCCTTTGTTTGTTATGGATGTTGAAAACCGGGCCACATTAGAAGTAATTGCCCGAATCAGAGGAATACTAATGGGCAGGGCGGGAAGAGTTTTCAATATTAATACGGTAGAAGCGCAGGAAGACCCGGAGCTTGTTACGGGTACGTTTCTTATTGATAATAAATCTGCTTATGTTTTATTTGATTCGGGTGCGGATAGAAGCTATATGAGTAGAGATTTTTGTGCTAAGTTAAGTTGCCAATTGACGCCTTTGAATAGTAAATTTTTACTCGAATTAGCAAACGGTAAATTAATTTCAGCAGATAATATATGTCGGGATAGAGAAATTAAACTGGGGGATGAAACGTTTAAAATTGATTTAATACCAGTCGAGTTAGGGAGTTTTGATGTAATAATTGGTATGGACTGGTTGAAAAGGGTGAGAGCAGAGGTCGTTTGTTACAAAAATGCGATTCGCATTATGCGTGAAAAAGGAAAACCTCTAATGGTGTACGGAGAAAAGAACAATGTGAAATTAAATCTTATTAGTAGTTTGAAGGCGCAAAAACTAATAAGAAAAGGTTGTTACGTCATTCTAGCATACATCAAGGAAGTTAAACCTGAAGAAAAGAACATCAGTGATGTTCCTGTCGCAAAAGAATTTCCCGATGTATTTCCGAAAAAATTACCGGGATTACCCCCACATCGTTCCGTTGAATTTCAAATAGGCCTTGTACCAGGAGCTGCACCAATAGCTCGTGCTCCATACAGACTCGTACCCAGTGAAATAAAAGAATTACAAAGTCAATTACAGGAACTTTTAGAGCGTGGTTTCATTCGACCAAGTACATCACCATGGGGAGCTCCTGTTCTGTTTCTCAAGAAGAAAGATGGTACATTTAGGTTGTGTATCGACTACCGAGAGTTGAACAAACTTACCATCAAGAACCGCTACCCACTACCGAGAATCGACGACTTATTTAATCAACTACAAGGCTCGTCGGTTTATTCGAAGATTGATTTATGTTCTGGGTATCATCAAATGCGGGTGAAGGAGGATGACATTCCGAAGACTGCTTTTAGGATGCGTTACAGACTTTAAGAGTTTATGGTTATGCCATTTGGGTTGACTAACGCACCAGCTGTGTCCATGGACCTCATGAACCGAGTGTGTGGACCATACCTTGACAAGTTTGTCATTGTTTTCATCGTTGACATACTTATTTACTCAAAGAATGACCAAGAGCATGAAGAACATTTGAGAAAGTGCTAGAGTTGTTAAGAAAATAAAAACTGTACGCGAAGTTTTCAAAGTGTGCATTTTGGTTGGAAGAAGTTCAATTCCTCGGTCATATAGTGAACAAAGAAGGTATTCAAGTGGATCCAGCAAAAATTGAAACCGTTGAAAAGTGGGAAACCCCGAAAACTCCGAAACACATACGACAATTTTTAGGGCTAGCTGGTTATTACAAGAGATTCATCCAAGATTTTTCCAAAATAGCAAAATCCTTGACTGCGTTAACGCATAAAGGGAGGAAATTTCAATGGAAGGATGAACAAGAAAAAGTGTTTCAATTGTTGAAGAAAAAGTTAACTACGTGAAAGGACCCGTTCATATACATTATAAACGATTCACAATAGTTGATTACATCGCGAGGTATTTGACCTCTATATGATACATTTTTTACAAACATTGCATTCATTTTTAAAAGATAAACTTTCTTTACAACGAAAGTTGACGGCATGGACACCATTTCATAATACATCCAACTATAATTGGCTTAATAATAATCTTGATGAACTCAATGACTCGAATGCAACGTCTTTCAAAATATACCATGAATGACTCCAAGTAATATCCTTAAAATGAGCTAATGTACAGCGGAAGATTTCTTTAATACCTGAGAATAAACATGCTTTAAAGTGTCAACCAAAAGGTTGGTGAGTTCATAGGTTTATCATAACAATCATTTCAATATATTAATAGACCACAAGGTTTCCGTTTATAAATATATGTACACTCGCAAGTGTATAAAAGTATTCTATAAGTTGTAGGCACCCGGTAACAAGCCTTAACGTTCATGTTTTACCCTCTGAAGTACACCATATCAGGTGTGTTTAAAATAACCTCGAAGTACTAAAGCATCCCATAGTCAGGATGGGGTTTGTCAGGCCCGATAGATCTATCTTTAGGATTCGCACCTACCATACATAGACAAGTAGTTTAATGTTACCAAGCTAAGGGTATATTTCTGGTTTAAACCCACATAGAATTAGTTTTAGTACTTGTGCCTATTTCGTAAAACATTTATAAAAACAGCACATGTATTCTCAGTTCCAAAAATATATATAAAAGGGAGCAAATGAAACTCACAATACTGTATTTCGTAGTAAAAATACATATAACGTCATTTAACAAGTGCAAGGTTGGCCTCGGATTCACAAACGTATCAATATTGAGATTCAATATTGCAGGAAAGCACGTAGACACAACGGAGATGATAAACAATAGATTGACCTCACGAGCATACCCATGAACCATACCCATCACCTCCATAGCTATAACCCATAATTTTCTTAACTTCGACTCATTCAAAAAAAACTATTTTGAAATCACTCGGACAGCACTCCGTCGTAATATTTTATGTATACTAATAATATCTCGAAATAATACAGTGCAAATATATATATATATATATATATATATATATATATATATATATATATATATATATATATATATATATATATATATATATATATATAAATCGATTGAGAGAGTTTAGAGAAATATATTTTCAAGTTTCTATGAAATAATGAAACCTATTGAATTCTATTTATAATAGATTTTTGAATTATTAAAGTGAATTATTAAAGTATGAATTATTAAAGTGAATTATTAAAGTATGAATTATTAAAGTGAATTATTAAAGTATGAATTATTAAAGTGAATTATTAAAGTATGAATTATTAAAGTGAATTATTAAAGTATGAATTATTAAAGTAAATTATTAAAGTTAAAGTAAAGTAAAAGCAAAGTAAAGGTAAAGTTAAATTATAGTAAAAGTATAAAAACTATGTATGTATAATACGCGTAAAAATATATATATAATATTAATTTAAATCGTTATATATATTTAATGAAATAAAATATAAATATCGTTATATTTATTATACTGGTTAAGTAATGAGTTGTCAAAAGTGATTCTAGATATTTATAAAAGTTATATACATTTTAATAATAAAGTTCTTTTTAAACTGAAAACGTCTTTGTACGTTTGAAAATAGATTAATAGAATATTGTGGAAACCAATTCTCCACTAACTTTTGTCTAACTTTCGTAAATGACACTTTCTTTTTATTTATAAATAGCTTTACAAATTATTCTGAATATCGTTAAGAAGAATAGATTTTC
The DNA here is from genome assembly GCF_046630445.1 of Rutidosis leptorrhynchoides. Taxonomy (NCBI): domain Eukaryota; kingdom Viridiplantae; phylum Streptophyta; class Magnoliopsida; order Asterales; family Asteraceae; genus Rutidosis; species Rutidosis leptorrhynchoides. Next base: position 172,335,816 of record NC_092342.1, on the reverse strand, counting down.
TAAAATTATAGTGGACCTCTCAACAGAGACTTGTAATCATAATTCAATGTTTCTAATAATTCAATCATTTAATATATATTTTTTTAATTTCGTCGAAAATCATATTGAAACAAATACGTTCGTGTAAAGTATTATACGTTTAATACTTTATTAATATTCTCAAGTTATAATATATATATACATATACATATCTATTTCTATATAACGGTTCGTGAATCGTCGGAATTTGGTCGAGGTTATAATGAATGTATGAACACAGTTTAAAATTCTTGAGATTTAACTTAACAAACTTTGCTTATCGTGTCGGAATAATATAAAGATTAAAGTTTAAATTTGGTCAGAAATTTCCGGGTCGTCACAGTACCTACCCGTTAAAGAAATTTCGTCCCCGAAATTTGATAGAGGTCATCATGACTAACAATGAGAATGTTATTATAACGATTATAGAGTTTTATCATGTTCAAGAAGAATGGATAAAATAATTCGATTACTCGAAGCGTGTGAGTGAAGTTATCGTAAATGAATGAAATAAGATAATAGTGATTCGTCGTATCTTTTGACGTCATCACGATTGATCTCCGAAAAGAAAATCTTTTAATCTATATTGGATTTGATTATTCGGAGATTAAGGAAATTATGATCCTTTTCGAATTAATGCGATAATCCATTTTGATTTCTCTGTCGGATATTTTACTATAAATCCACCTCATTTGTTTTCTTACAACTCACACCTTCTCAACTCATATTTTAAAGTATTTGTCAATATGCTTCATCCAGTGCTGATTCTTGATATACTCCTCACTTTCATATCTGTCGCTCTTCTTTTTCATCTGCCTCCGGATGAATCTATTTACTTCTACTATACTCTTGGTTTTATAGTGTTTTTAGTTCTCCCGTGTCTTTATATTGCTATATGCATTGATAAATATGGTTTGTGATTTCTGGGTTGTTGTTGGGTTTTATATCTTCCCTTATATTTCAAAGTCCTTGGTTCTTCTATAATCATTGTCATCCAAAGTTAATGCTCTCTTCTATTTGCTATGATTTATACTCCCATTTCTAGTTCGGAGCTTTGTCCTTTAGTTTCTTCTTCTTGCGATTAAGCACCACCTGTAATGGTCCAGAATTCGCAGATATAAATTTTGGAATGAAAATTGTTAATGTTCTAGGAAGGAAATTGTAATGGCACGATCTTGACTTGTCAAATTACCAGAATACCTCGGAAAAGGCCGAATCATCAAGAAATATTTTCTTGATATTTAGATATCAAAGAGAATACAAGAGTCGTGTAACATAGCACATGATGACGTTATGATCTGTGAATCATCATGTTCCATTTAGAAACTCAGCATGAATTACTGTAATATAATCACGTTGATCAAGTGTCATTATATTATACTAACTCATGCTTCAGCTCCCAACACTTCTTCAAGAATATTCCTATTTTAAACTCGAATGTTTCAGAATTTAGAAACTAAAATAGTTTCTTTTATGATATAATACAGATAGCGCGAAGAGGTAAATGATTTCACATAAGAATAATTATAAAAATATCTTCAGAAGTATGGATGATATTTATAATGAAAGATACGATTATATCTTAGAATGTCTAATATCAGAGGATGATGAAGGATATTGTCCGCAGGGGTTTAGAGTCAGGAGCAAGGTATTCGTTAATGACTTCAGAAGTACTTAATCATTTGGATTCTTTGAAGGCAGGTTCAGCCTTATTGATTTGTCCACAGCCTCCTTCATACTTTGCTCAATCCGTTTTCCAGTTCCAAAGCTTCTCTTTTTCTGAGCTTTGCCAATATACTATCCTTTATCATCCAAATTTTTACTGTTAAGGTCGTTTACAGTTTTTGCTGCTTCATCAGCATTTTTCAAAATTTCGAGAACTGGTTCGCAGTTTAGGGTGTTTTTCAGAAATTTCTCATTCAAAGAATGTAAGTCTTGGAGGTAGACGTTGTGTGTACATGTAATTATTGATGTAGACATGCTGCGAGGTTTCAAAATACTGATTGCTGATTCTCAATAATTGGTATGGCAATTCTTGTTATAAGGTACGAATGAGTATATGATAGGGTTTCGATAATTATAATGATTTTTTTTTTTTTGGAAAGTCAAAGATCAATGAAGTTGTTGGTAAGTTTATTGCTAATGTGGTGAATATAAACGATTCCCCGGTAACGTTGGCGAAAGGGCAACGTATCTACCGAGGTTATAATAAGACTGTTTTGATTGAGAAGTCGAAGTTGACTTGCTGGAGCTGTGACAAAACTGTCTATTTTGAAACGGAATTGAAAAGTTATTTTAGCTAGTAAATGCCAAAGAGTCTAACACGGATACGTGTCGAACTATGACTTGGGTTTTGAGAGTTTTTCAGGTGTATAACTGTGGGTAACATGTGTTTGGATCATCATCTTGATTGTTCCTTAGTTGAAGTGTCTTCAAGAATTTCGAAGGGTTTGAGCACATATTGTAATCGTTAATACATATGATGTTCTAACACAGTTTTGAAGTCAACGTATAGCTTTGAAAGATATAGGAATCTAAGAGTGATGATACTGGTTATATTTCTAATTGAATTATGCGATTTCAAAATCAGAATATGTAATTGAATTTGAGTGAGTATGATTGTTTTGATTTATATGAAAGAATGGATATTGTTGTGAAAGTAGGGAGTATAGTTGATGATTGCTGAATCAGTTTCGAAAAATGTAATATATTAATTGTGAATTTATATATCTCTCGGGTATTACCTACCCGTTAAAAAAAATTTCACAATTAATATTTTGTACAAAAGAAGTTTATTACAGCCTTTATGAAAATATATGTGTATATTTTCTTTAGATGTAATATAGATTTAATGAATTAATATTAAATTAACTCATTTGTTTTATGGTTGGAACTAGAATTGAGTAATCCCTAAAACTTTATAAATTGCATAAGTATTTCTTCAATAATATTGAAATTATGAATCATTACTTTGTTATTTGTTGGTTTTCGTGAAATTCTTGTGAACTTCGGAAGGTACGAATGATGTTATTTGAAAAGTTTCGAGTACATCGATGATGAAAGTGTAAAATCAAACATATATTCAAATAATACACTTGATTTATTATGAATTGAATTTTTTTTGAATTGAGACAGAGATTGTAATTAACCATGGTTAAGTTGCGGACGAATGACGTACATCATTGCATATTTGTAATATGAATTAACTGAGTAGTTAAGATTCACACATAATAGCTTAGTACGGGAAGATTTATTATGGTTTAAAAATTTATACATATAATATACATATAAATCTTTCGATTGGAAATGAGTTAATACTTCATAACTCGTTGATACAATATATTTGTTGTTGATTCGTAATGATGTCCACAATGATTCTTGAACTGATAGAGTTTGTGATGTTACAGGTGCTGTTGATTCTGACGATACTGACGGCACTGACTGTGTTGATGATGCTATGGTCCTGTTGATGCTGTTGGTAAAACAATTCTAGCTTGTAAATCGTACACCATTTTCGATCAAAGTTTCTACTCTACCATCTCCGTTCACTCATCCGATTTATGGTCAGAATTAAATAATCTCTAAGATTTTGGAGATTACATAACTGCCGCAGAGATATCTCTTTAATGAAGTTTATGAATTAATACTTCATCGTTTGTTGTTGTTGATATTCCTGGATATTTACAGGGCGTATGACGTTGATGTTTGAGATACAGATTGTGATGTTGCGGTGTGGGATGTGGATGTTGTTGTTGGTGGTGGTGATGGTACTGTTGGTGTTGCTGATGATGGTACTGTTTATGCTGCTGGTGTTTGTAACCTTTGCACCATATTCTACAAAGCCACTACCCGAGCGCGAAGCTCGTTGACTTCTTCTATTACACCGGGGTGATTTTCGGTTCGGACGAGCGTATAAATAAAATCTAGAATTTGGTGTAGTATGTAATCGTGACGAGATACTCTAGAAATAAGAGAGAAAATGGTGTTTCGGATAGGTTCACCGATAAGTGCTTCAGGTTCTTCGCCAAGAGGACAATGTGGTGGATGGAAGGGATCACCTTCTTCTTGTCTCCAATGATTAAGGAGGCTACGAACCCATCCCCAATTCATCCAGAATAGATGATGACTAATTGGTTGATCCATTCCGGTCACACTGCTTTTGGAACTTGAGTGGAATTTCATTTCGAAATCCGAGGGACTTGAACTAATGACAAATTCCATTTCGTACGATTGAATAAAAAATTTTTCAATATGAAATGATTTTCCAGCTATCAGGTGGTATTCTAATTATATAGAGCAAAAGGTTTCGTAGATTACGGAGGAATTTACGGAATATGTCAGGCAAAGTTTACAGTAACAGATATGCTAAGATATGAATTAGCAGATACGCTAAGATATGAATTTTGTCTATACACTATTCATGCAATCATTGTAATAAGATGTGTCTAGACTAAGAATGATAAGCAGGTAATTTCTGACAAAAATGATGAGCAAAACTTTTCACATGCAGACACGGTCGAAGTCCAGACTCACTAATGCATCCTAATAACTATTAGTTAGACACACTAATGCAGACCTGGTTCACTAAGACCACCGCTCTGATACCAACTGAAAGGAACCGTTCATATACATTATAAACGATTCACAATAGTTGATTACATCGCGAGGTATTTGACCTCTATATGATACATTTTACAAACATTGCATTCGTTTTTAAAAGACAAACTTTCTTTACAACGAAAGTTGACGGCATGCACACCATTTCATAATACATCCAACTATAATTGGCTTAATAATAATCTTGATGAACTCAATGACTCGAATGCAACGTCTTTCAAAATATTCCATGAATAACTCCAAGTAATATCCTTAAAATGAGCTAATGTACAGCGGAAAATTTCTTTAATACCTGAGAATACACATGCTTTAAAGTGTCAACCAAAAGGTTGGTGAGTTCATAGGTTTATCATAACAATCATTTCAATATATTACCACAAGATTTCCGTTTATAAATATATGTACACTCGCAAGTGTATAAAAGTATTCTATAAGTTGTAGGCACCCGATAACAAGCCTTAACATTCATGTTTTACCCTCTAAAGTACACCAGATTAGGTGTGTTTAAAATAACCTCAAAGTACTAAAGCATCCCATAGTCAGGATGGGGTTTGTCAGGCCCAATAGATCTATCTTTAGGATTCGCGCCTACCGTACATAGACAAGTAGTTTAATGTTACCAAGATAAGGGTATATTTCTGGTTTAAACCCACATAGAATTAGTTTTAGTACTTGTGCCTATTTCGTAAAACATTTATAAAAACAGCGCATGTATTCTCAGTCCCAAAAATATATATAAAAGGGAGCAAATGAAACTCACAATACTGTATTTCGTAGTAAAAATACATATAACGTCATTTAACAAGTGCAAGATTGGCCTCGGATTCACGAACTTATCAATATTGAGATTCAATATTGCAGGAAAGTACGTAGATGCAACGGAGATGATAAACACTAGATTGACCTCACGAGCATACCCATGAACCATACCCATCACCTCCATAGCTATAACCCATAATTTCCTTAGCTTCGACTCATTCAAAAAAAACTATTTTGAAATCACTCGGACAGCACTCCGTCGTAATATTTTATGTATACTAATAATATCTTGAAATAATACAGAGCAAATATATATATATATATATATATATATATATATATATATATATATATATATATATATATATATATATATATATATATATATATAAATCGATTGAGAGAGTTTAGAGAAATATATTTTCAAGTTTCTATGAAATAATGAAACCTATTGAATTCTATTTATAATAGATTTTTGAATTATTAAAGTGAATTATTAAAATATAAATTATTAAAGTAAATTATTAAAGTATGAATTATTAAAGTGAATTATTAAAGTATAATTATTAAAGTATGAATTATTAAAGTGAATTATTAAAGTATGAATTACTAAAGTGAATTATTAAAGTATGAATTATTAAAGTGAACTATTAAAGTTAAAGTAAAGTAAAAGTAAAGTAAAGGTAAAGTTAAAGTATAGTAAAAGTATAAAAACTATGTATGTATAATACGCGTATAAATATATATAATATTAATTTAAATCGTTATATATATTTAATGAAATAAAATATAAATATCGTTATATTTATTATACTGGTTAAGTAATGAGTTGTCAAAAGTGATTCTAGATATTTATAAAAGTTATATACGTTTTAATAATAAAGTTCTTTTTAAACTGAAAACGTCTTAGTACGTTTGAAAATAGATTAATAGAATATTATGGAAACCAATTCTCCACTAACTGTTGTCTAACTTTCGTAAATGACACTTTTTGTTTTTATTTATAAATAGCCTTACAAATTATTCTGAATATCGTTAAGAGGAATAGATTTTCTCAAATCATAGTGGACCTCTCAACAGAGACTTGTAATCATAATTCAATGTTTCTGATAATTCAATCTTTTAATATATTTTTTTTTTAATTTCGTCGAAAATCATATTGAAACAAATACGTTCGTGTAAAGTATTATACGTTTAATACTTTATTAATATTCTCAAGTTATAATATATATATACATATACATATCTATTTATATATAACGGTTCGTGAATCGTCGGAATTTGGTCGAGGTTATAATGAATGTATGAACACAGTTTAAAATTCTTGAGATTTAACTTAACAAACTTTGCTTATCGTGTCGGAATAATATAAAGATTAAAGTTTAAATTTGGTCGAAAATTTCTGGGTCGTCACAGTACCTACCCGTTAAAGAAATTTTCGGGTCGTCACAGATGGATTGAATTGTTGAATGATTACGACTTTGAGATTCGTTACCACCCGGGGAAGGCAAATGTGGAAGCCGACGCCTTGAGTAGAAAGGATAGAGAACCTATTCGAGTAAAAGCTATGAATATAAAGATTCACACTAAGCTTACTACTCAAATAAAGGAGGCGCAACAAGGAGTTTTAAAAGAGGAAAACTTAAGGGATGAAATACCCAAAGGATCGGAGAAGCATCTTAATATTCGGGAAGACGGAACCCGGTATAGGGCTAGAAGAATTTGGGTACCAAAATTTGGAGATATGAGAGAAATGGTACTTAGAGAAGCTCATAAAATCAGATACTCAATACATCCTGGAATGGGAAAGATGTACAAGGATCTTAAGAAACATTTTTGGTGGCCGAGTATGAAAGCCGATGTTGCTAAATATGTAGGAGAATGTTTGATGTGTTCTAAGGTCAAAGCTGAACATCAGAAACTATCAGGTCTACTTCAAAAACCCGAAATCGCTGAATGGAAATGGGAAAACATTACCATGGATTTCATCACTAAATTGCCAAGGACTGCAAGTGGTTTTGATACTATTTGGGTAATAGTTGATCATCTCACCAAATCAGCACACTTCCTGCCAATAAGAGAAGATGACAAGATGGAGAAGTTAGCACGAATGTATTTGAAGGAAGTCGTCTCCAGACATGGAATATCAACTCTATTATCTCTGATAGTGTAAAGACCCGTCCTAATCCATCCGGACGAAGTCCATATCGATTATAAACGATTCAAAACAGTTGATTACATCGCGAGATACTTGACCCCTATATGATACATTTTACAAACATTGCATTCGTTTTTGAAAGGACAATTTTTCATTATATCGAAAGTTGACGGCATTCATACCATTTCATAATATATCTAACTATAATTGACTTAATAATAATCTTGATGAACTCGACGACTCGAATGCAACGTCTTTTGAAATATGCCATGAATGACTCCAAGTAATATCTTTAAAATGAGCAAATGCACAGCGGAAGATTTCTTTCGTACCTGAGAATAAACATGCTTTAAAGTGTTAATCAAAAGGTTGGTGAGTTCTTTAGTTTAACATAAATAATCATTTTCATCATTTTAATAGACCACAAGATTTTCATTTCTCATAAATACACATCTCATATCAGGCATTTCGCAAACTGCATAGAGATAAAAATCATTCATATGGATTGAACACCTGGTAACCGACGTTAATCAAGGGCCATTTCCCTAAATTCTTAGGTTACCAGACTTGAAGGGCGATATTCAGTTTAATAATCCAATCATAGAATGTAATTTTTAAGTACTTGTGTCTATTTCGTAAAACATTTATAAAAGCAGCGCATGTATTCTCAGTCCCAAAATATATATATAAAAAGGGAGTAATGAAACTCACTTATTGTATTTTGTAGTAAAAATACATATAACGACATTGAACAATGCAGGGTTGGCCTCGGATTCACGAACCTATATCATATATATATATATATATATATATATATATATATATATATATATATATATATATATATATATATATATATATTAACACATGTAATTGTAACTGAACAAATTTATATATATATTTATCAATTATATTATTTTTATATTAATAACATATATGTTTCCTATATTCATTTTTATATATTAAAGATTCTATTAATAACAATGATAGTTTTAAATAATAAAGGTAATCTTTTTAAAATGTAAATTTTAATACAATTAATAATTTTAATATTTTTAACAATAAGAATGATAAATAATAATAGTAATAATAATAATAACTATCATATCTATAATAACCATGTTTTTACTTATAATGATAATAATAATGATATTATTACTAATAATACTTATAATAATAATAATGATAATGAAAATAATAGTTTTGATTATAATACTTAATATTTAATAATAATAATAATAATAATAATAATAATAATAATAATAATAATAATAATAATAATAATAATAATAATGATAATTAATAAAAGAAGACTACCTTAAAGAGTGAGTTCCTAAAAAGAGATATGTGCCTTTGCCCGGGCTCGAACCCGCGACCTCTCGCATATCAAACACACCACCAAACTAATGAGCTACCATGTCACTTCTTGAACTAACCCACTCATTAAATCAATTAACATATAACGAAATCGTTTATTATTTTATTTTTTATTTTTTAACATCATCTTTATTCATTAAGTCTTGTATTATCATAATAATCTTAAAACTTATCATCATGATCTCTTCATCATCATAATCTTCATCATTAATCATCGATTATGTATCAATATCATATTCATTATACTTTTATCATCATCATCTATCATCATTATCATTTCCTACGATTCATCACCAACTATAATATCATGCGATCATTATCATTATCAACAATCACCTTGTTGGGATTTAACAAGTTCAAAATATGCTTAAACCATTTTAAGAATCAAATTAAAGCGGAAGCATGAAAATATTACCAATTAAACTTGTTAATCTTTAAACCAATTTAAAGTTAAATCCCATGGATCAAGTTGTGAAATAATACTTACAAACTAACAAGAAAGGATAGAGATTATACCAACTCAAAACTTATGTTTGAGGGCTGCAAAACCTTGAATGATGATGAAGAAAGTGATGAAACCAAGCACCAAACTATCACCTTAACACCCTTGCTTTGTTTTGAACCTTGGACACCTTCAAACCCAAACTTAAAACTACTTTGTTTATGCTCAAAATCGACCAACTGCTGCTGTCCAAAATGGCAGAAACTTTGTGAAGATGATGATGAAATTAAAGCTTCTAACTTGAAGCCTCAAGTGTTGCATACCCCAAGCTTTCAATCACCAACACACCCTTTTGTTTGGTTAGGATTTAGAACACTTAAATCACTAATTAATCAAGCTTCAAACCTCTCCTTTGTATGCCAAAAATTTCGGCCAGCTGCACTGCTTGGAGCAGAATTTTTAGCTTATTATTTTAACTAGTGTATCTCCAATTACTTGAGTCAATTGCATGGATTAAGAGACAAGCATGCCCCTAAACAAATGTGCTACATGGAAAGTCACAAAACAAGCATGGGGGTCTTTTTCTTGGGTTACCAAAAACGCCACTCCCACCATTTTTATAACAAGATTTGTTAAAAAAAACTTGTAAATAAAAGACCATCCATTTAATATGTTACTTTCAATTTTTTTATAAACCCTTTTATAAAACATAACACATCTTAATTATTTAAACCTATAAATAATTTAATCCATTGCATTTATAAATTATCCAAATAATTTATCTCAATTGATAATATTTTAGAAAACCGATTTTTCTAAAATCTAAGTGTCGCGTATTTATTTAACGATCCAACCGTTAAGATTAAATACGTATAAGGTGTCGGTAAGCTTGTTATTGGGTATGACCCGACTTGGATCATAACACATTAGCCACATTAATTTAATATGTCTCTCGGGCATACGAAATACCTTCAATCTCCCACTTGCACGAGAAACATAAGAAATTAATGCAAGTGATGGATACAGCCTAACACACCGTCCATCACCCCTAACATGTTATGACTTTGTGCCATTCAATAACATCATCCCTTTCGAGTACCCAACTCGAACTGATATATGTAGGTGAATCTTTCATTATATCCTTTCATCCTAGATGTCATGTTAAATCCAAGAGATACAGAGTGATCACTCTCTTTTAGATTCAACTTTATCAGGCCTTAGACATCTGACTCTCAACGAATAAGAGGGATAAATTCCATCTTGACTACATATGTCCTAGATACACACTTTTGTATTATACCTGAGCTCTTCCTTATGTACTACCATATTTCAGAATAGCGAAGGAAAGAATCAAGGCATAATACTTGGTGAATATCAGAACCCAATATGTATCTCAGGTCAGAGGATACGATGAAATTCGCCTTTACTCAAGATTACATGTGATCAACCACAAAGGCTCTATACAGTAATTCTTGAGAGCGGGTCTTCCAATATTTGTTTCCCACAAATATCTATGAACCTTAGTTGCAACCTTGCCCCACATTCAACCTATGAATGTATACCAATCCGAGTTCATAATAGTCTAAACCTCACACTTGTTCCCACAAATGTGATCGACTACGGAAATTTAGAATAATTGCTTATTCATGGATGAAATATGCAAAATAGGAACATAACTCAGATAAATTAACACCATAGTTATATTAATGAGTTTGAATAATTTCGTTCCGGTACAATACATAAAATAGATCATATCCAATCACTAGAATATCGAAGCCCTAATGCACAAACATGTCCCTCATGTTTTGGCCCATGTAAAAGCTTCGTGAGTGGATCCGCAACATTATGATCTGTGTGAACTTTGCGAATACATATCTTTCCTTTTTCAACTTCATCCCTTATGTAGTTGAATCTCCGCTCAATGTGACGAGTCTTTTGATGGGCACGAGGTTCCTTGATTTGAGCAATCGCACCCTCGTTGTCACAAAAGATCTCAAGAGGGTCCTGAATGGAAGGGACCACTCCTAAGTCGTCGATGAATTTCTTCATCCATGCAGCTTCCTGAGCTGCCAGTGAGGCGGCAATGTACTCTGACTCTGTAGTGGATAACGCAACAACCTCCTGTTTCGAACTCTTCCAAGAGACCGCACCACCATTTAACATGAAGACATAACCGGATTGTGATCGAGAGTCATCTCGATCAGTTTGGAAACTCGCGTCCACGTAACCTTTTACAGCGAGTTCCTCCTCACCAGACCCATATATTAGAAACATATCCTTAGTCCTCCTAAGGTATTTTAATATACTTTTAACAGCAATCCAATGACTGTTTCCTGGGTTATTCTGGTATCTACTTGTCAAGCTTAGAGCGCATGACACATCCGGTCTAGTACATATCATTGCATACATGATAGACCCAATAGCAGATGCGTATGGGACTTTCTTCATTCCCTCTTGTTCATCTTTCGTGGTAGGACACTGAGATGAATTGAGAACGGTTCCTCTTTGAATAGGTACCAAACCTTTCTTAGAGTTTTCCATCTTGAACCTTTTTATAACGACCCTCATTTTTCCATTCTATATTTTTCAATATTAAATGCCCAAACAATATAATTAAAACTTAATGATCAAACTTTAATCAACAATTGTTAAGTGTTAAGAGTTAGAAAACATATTAATTAACTTTGTGCAATAATTGACAAGTTAATAAAAGATGAAAATAATAAACTGTTAGTCGACACTCACTGCTAATTAAAATTTATGCATTTATGTAATATTATAACTAATAACCTATAAGTAATAAATAAAAATTGACATTTATATAAATAATAAAACAATTGGGAACTAAATATATACAAGTCATGAATTAGTAAAAAGAAATAATACTTATCATGTAGTAAATGTAAAAATAATAATAGTAATAATAGTAATAATAATGAGACTAAAGAATCTTAAACAATTACATCCTTATGTTGACTAAAAATTAAAATAAAATATATATATAAACTAGTACCACCTATTGTTGACTAAAAATTATAAAACAAAATAAAATCATTAATTAGAACATCCTTATGTTGACTAACACTCTAATACTTGCACTATATAAACTCCTAGTTTCTCATTCACAAATCACACCAAAATCCTCTCAAAAACAATCTCTCCCTCTCCCTCTCTTGTGGTATTCGGATCTTCAAGCTTGTTCTTCGTGTTCTTCAAGAATCTTCAAGGAGTTCTTCAAGATTTTTAAGGCTTTGATCTTCCATCTTCATCGTGTTCATCTTTTCTTTGTTAATTATCTTGAATCTTCAAAGGTATAACATAAACCCTAAACTATTTACATAAACTTTAATCTTTGTTAATTCATATTTATATTATAAACTTGTTATTCATAAGTATATACATAAACACTCCTAGATTTATATATACATATATACATGTAAAAAAAAAAATATATTTTTATGTATATATACGAATTATATATACATATACATATTAAAACCTTAAACCCTAATACTACTTATACTAGTACTTAACATGTATACACTATTACTATTACTATTACTAGCACCTATAACCTACTACTTATATTGTAGCACAAAAACATTTTGGGATATGTATTAGAGATGTATAGATCTTCGAACTTTCTTGACGAATGGTTTCTACGAGATTCTAGGCAGAGGGTTTGGATTTCCGATTTAAAGGGTCCTATGGCTCAAGCCCCTAGATCTAAATTAGCCATTCGAAGGGAAAGGGGTGATTGGAAGCTTATCTAATACGACAAGTATCCTAAAATGGAAACACTCATAAAAGTAGAAACTCTCTAGTCATAGAAACTTAGTAAAATAAGAAACTTTCTAAAAATAGAAACTTTATAAAAATAGTAACTTACTAGGAATAGAAACTTAGTAAAACAAACTATACTTAAACACATACTTAAACTTAAACATGGGCAAAACACTTAACTACTCTTAAATGTCAATAGGTTGACTTTCCTGCTCACTCGTTCAACTCTCTATTCCGAGGAATAACTCTCTTTACTTACTAAGGTGAATTCATAGCCCCACTCTTTATTGCTAGCAAACTTATTTAACTTATTTGGGGTGAGACACATGCTGCTTTTACTATTTACAATTTAGACACAAGTACCAACTGCTAAAACTATGCTATACCCGGCTACGTCCGACTAAGTCCCTACAGTGATATTTTTAAGTGCTGCGGCATGCTTATTTATTGGGGGTAGGCCTATCGGGAGTAACGTCCCCGATACATTTGACTCAGTCTTTGTATTACTTGATAATGAAATTTAAACCGACAAGGACAGACACAACTTGTCATGGGGCAAACTTGAACGTTTAGTCTAAATATCACGCACTGGCATAACTTTTGGATCTGCGAGATCTACTTTTTGATCCTGCGGGAGATCAACCTTACAAATTAAATCTTGTGGTCTAAAACAAACGGTCAAACTTATTTGTTAAACCTATGAACTTCACTCAACCTTTTGGTTGACACTTTAGCATGTTTTGTCTCAGGTGCTGTTTGATTCAAGCTCTTATACTTACTGCTTATGTGATGCTACTTGGACATAGGATCAAGAGATATCGCATTTATTACTTCTGCATGTGAACATTTCCATTATTGTTATTCTTATCATTGTAACTACGTTTCATTTTCCGCTGCGTGCTCAATAAAGTTTGTTTTATCATTTAGTATTGTTCTCGTATATTATAATATGTTGGTTGATTTGATATTAAGTCACATTTCACCCAGGCCCTAACTGGGGGTGTGACAGATTGGTATCAGAGCAAACCAGGCTGTTATAGAGAACCAGGATTGCATTTTTATGTGTGCCTTACTTGTTAGCTAGGGTGCCTTAGCAATCTAGGAAACTATAACCTTTCCTGCCTTAGACTTAAAGCACTTAGGATTGTTGTATAATCTTAACAATTATGCTTTAATAAACTTGACTCAAAGATTCTAATCAAGGTCTCTTTCCTAATGATAGGATGTCAAGCTCAAACGTTAACAAGCCCAACAAAGCAACTCACAACCCTACCACCGAAGTAGGTGTTGGACACTCTTCAACTTCGAGACCAGTTCGAAGTCCTCTTTATAGTCCTGCTTCACCACCGCTGAATTATAGCCCGAATACTATTTTAGATTCACATGGGTCTCCTCAATACTACCCAACTCCGAGAACCCAAGATAAGGGAAAACGGCATGAAGAAATTGGTCCATCAAGGAAGAGAGCCCGATCTCCTTTTTATGATGGTCCTAAGTATGAAATCATGAGATTACGAAATGATACCGAGAGAAACATTGGAGGTCTACTTCGCCACATGGAAAGAGTGGATCGTCGAATGAAGAAACTTATGAAAGAAAACGTCGAGCTAAGAAAGGAGTTGCTGATGCTAAAGTGCGAGGAAGAACGCAACACTCGCTGGGGAAAGCAATCACTTGCTTACCTCAAGGAGGATGTTGATGTCCGAATGAAAATGGAGAAAGGTCGAGTCGACGAACAACTTGCCATAAGAGAGTACAACACTAATGCCGTAAACAGTCGTGTTACCAACCTTTATGACAACTTCGAGTATCTCTATGAGAAACAAAAGACGAAAAATGAGAAAGTTGAGGAGTTTATGAAGAAGGTTGGAGACGAAATATGAAGACTACTTCAATCTTAATATTTCCTAGTTATTTTTCCTATTTTCCATCTATGTAAAGGCTGTGCCTTAAACAATTTCTATTTCCGAATCGTGTAATAAAGGCTTATTTAATGCCTCGTTCTAATAATATAAAGTGTTTTATTAATATCATGCGATATCAATACTTTAGTTTATTCATACTTGTGATTACTCAAACTTATAACTTGTTAAACTTATCAAACATATGTTCACTTTTATGTAGTGACATCATGGTTCGTCCAGCTGCACCTACCGTTAACAACGTTGTGTTAACTACTGAGCAATTCCAACAGTTACTCGCTGCTGCCCAAGGCAACGCCCAAGCTAATCATGCTAATACTCAACCAAAACCTTGTTCCTACAAGGACTTTACAAACTGTCACCCTCCCGCTTTTAAGGGAAACGAAGAAGCTGTCGAACTAGTTCGTTGGTTCGAAAAGATGGAATCTATTTTCCGTATTTGCAACTGTGGTGATGATGATCGAGTAAAGTATGTCACTAGCTCGTTGGGTGGTAATGCTTTAACTTGGTGGACTGCTTATGCCAAGTCCGTAGGAATTGATAATGCTAATGCAATTCCATGGGACGAACTCAAAAGTATGATGGTCAACAAATTCTGCCCAAGGAGTCAAGTTCAGAAGCTTGAAGCTGAGTTCTGGGAACTCAGGGTCAAGGGTACTGACATTGAGAATTATACCAATCGTTATCTGGAGCTTTCTACTCTATGTCCTGAAATGTTTCCTACTGAAGCTAGAAGAATTGAGCGGTATATTGAAGGTCTTCCCGAGGATGTTCAAGGGAATGTTATTGCTGCTGAGAAGGTTACTTTGGATGCTGTGATTCTCATGGCACAAAATCTCATGTTGGCCAAGAGAAGAAGGGCGTCGGCCAATAAGCAAGTTGAAACCAAGGGTAATGATGGTAAGAGGAAGTTTGAGCCGTCTCAAGGTTCAACTCAGAATGTTAGTAAAAAGCTTATGGATAGTACAAGGACGAATTATAGGGGCACTTATCCTTTTTGTGTTCGTTGTGAAAGGCATCACCCGGGGCAGTGCACTGCCACTTGTTCGTTGTGTAAGAAAGTGGGACACGTAGCTAAGACGTGTAGGACTCCTCCAAAGAATAAATCTATTGTTCCTGCCAAAGCTCCTCCTACTTGTTATACTTGTGGGGAAAAGGGACACATTAGTCCAAATTGCCCTAAGAAGAGAGATAATCCTGCTACTGGAGCCAATACTACTGCTGCAAAGGGTCGTGCATTTGTTATTACTGCTGCTGAAGCCCGAGATGAAGATGAGGTCATCACGGGTACGTATCTCGTCAATAATTGCTACGCAACTATTTTATTCGATACTGGTGCCGACCGAAGTTACGTATCTAATGAATTTTGTACCCTATTTACTGAAAAGCCTCAACCCTTAGAAACTAAACGATTAGTAGAAGTAGCCAATGGAAAGATCATGAAAGTTGATAAAATTTATAAAAACTGCAACCTAATCTTAGCCAGCAAAGAATTTAAGATAGACCTTTTGCCGGTCGAGCTAGGAAGTTTCGATGTCGTAGTTGGAATGGATTGGTTACGTCCATTAAGAGCTGCGATCATGTGTTACGATAAAACCGTTCATGTTCCATTAGGAAATGGAGAGACTCTTATTATCCAAGGTGAAAAGAGTGGTTCCAATCTCAATATTATCTCCTGTATTAAAACCCGCAAATACCTTATGAAAGGTTATCCAGCTATTCTAGCCCACGTTAATCTGATTGAATCGAAAGAGAAGCGAATTGAAGATGTACCAGTAGTTAAAGACTTTCCCGATGTGTTTCCCGAAGATCTTCCGGGTATTCCACCTCCTCGACAAGTTGAATTCCAAATTGATTTAACTCCTGGTGCTGCTCCTGTTGCTAAAGCACCATACCGTTTAGCACCTTCCGAAATGAAGGAATTATCCAACCAACTCCAAGAACTATTGGATAAAGGTTTCATTCGTCCAAGCTCGTCCCCTTGGGGAGCTCCTATTCTGTTTGTTAAAAAGAAGGATGGTACATTAAGGATGTGCATTGATTACCGCGAACTTAACAAGCTTACTATCAAGAACCGTTATCCGTTGCCACGTATTGATGATCTATTTGACCAACTTCAAGGGTCAAGTGTTTATTCAAAGATTGATTTAAGATCCGGTTATCACCAACTCAAGGTCAAGGAATCCGATATTCCTAAGACTGCTTTTCGCACTCGTTATGGGCACTATGAATTCTGTGTCATGCCTTTTAGTTTAACTAATGCTCCTGCCGTGTTCATGGACCTCATGAATCGTGTTTGTAAACCGTATCTTGACAAATTTGTCATCGTATTCATTGACGACATCTTGATCTATTCGAAGAATGAGAAAGAGCATGAGCAACATTTGCGCATGATTCTTGAACTCTTACGAAAGGAACAACTTTATGCTAAATTTTCTAAGTGCGAGTTTTGGCTCAAAACCGTACAATTTCTCGGACATGTTGTTGATAGAAACGGAATACATGTCGATCCAGCTAAGATTACTGCTATTCAGAACTGGGAGATACCAAAGACTGCAAAACATATTCGTCAATTTTTGGGACTTGCCGGTTACTATCGAAGGTTTATAAAAGATTTTTCTCTCATTGCCAAACCTCTTACAAAGCTGACTCAAAAAGGGAAGAAATTTGAGTGGTCCGAAGAACAGGAATCTGCTTTCAAGATTCTGAAGGAGAAGTTGACCACAGCCCCGATTCTTTCTTTACCTGAAGGTACCGACGACTTTGTTGTTTACTGCGATGCCTCAAAGCATGGCTTTGGTTGTGTTTTAATGTAACGAGAGAAGGTTATCGCCTATGCATCTAGACAGTTGAAGAAACATGAAGTAAACTATACCACACATGACCTAGAGTTAGGTGCCGTGGTATTTGCATTAAAGATATGGAGACATTATCTCTATGGTAATCACTTTACGGTGTACACTGACCATAAAAGTCTTCGACACATCTTTGATCAAAAACAGCTGAATATGAGGCAAAGTCGATGGCTCGAGACATTGAACGATTATTATTGTGAGCTGAAATATCATCCTGGCAAGGCGAATGTAGTTGCCGATGCCCTTAGTCGAAAAGATGATATTAAACGTGTTCGTGCTTTAAACCTAAAAATCAAATCGAATCTTATTTCACGAATTTGTGAAGCTCAATTGGAAGCTATTAGACCGACACTTATCGAAGGTGAAGGACCTATTGGTTTTGAGAACCAACTTCAAGTGAAAGCTAATGGTACACGGTACTTTGGCAATAGAATCTGGGTTCCTCGTTTTGGTAATCTTCGCGAACTAGTCTTGGATGAAGCACATAAGACTAGATATTCTATCCATCCCGGTTCCAGTAAGATGTATCACGATGTGAAGGAATTCTACTGGTGGCCTAACATGAAAGCCGATATTGCTACTTATGTTAGTAAGTGTCTCACTTGTTTGAAAGTCAAGGCCGAACATCAAAAGCCTTCTGGTCTGTTGACACAACCCGACATTCCGCAGTGGAAGTGGGAAGGTATCACTATGGACTTCGTTACTAAGTTACCTAAGACTTCGAACGGTAACGATACTATTTGGGTCGTAGTTGATCGTCTTACTAAATCTGCACATTTCATACCGATCAAGGAAACTGACAAGATGGAGAGATTAGCACAGCTTTATATTAAAGAAATCGTCTCACGTCATGGTGTTCCTATCTCGATCATTTCTGATCGCGATAGTCGATTTGTTTCTAGATTTTGGAAAACTTTACAATCTGCTCTTGGAACTCAACTCGACATGAGTACAGCTTATCATCCGCAAACCGATGGTCAAAGTGAACGAACCATTCAAACTATGGAGGATATGCTACGTGCTTGTGCAATCGATTTCGGCAAAGGATGGGATAGACATCTACCTTTGGTTGAATTTTCTTATAATAACAGTTATCACTCCAGCATTAAGGCTGCACCTTTTGAAGCTTTATATGGACGGAAGTGTAGATCCCCTTTGTGTTGGGATGAACTTGAGGACAGACATTTAACTGGTCCTGAAATTATTCACGAAACTACCGAAAAGATCGTTCAAATCAAGCAACGTTTAGAAACTGCCCGTAGCCGACAGAAAAGCTATGCCAATAAGAAACGAAAAGACATCGAATACCAAGTTGGAGATAAAGTCATGTTGAAAGTATCCCCTTGGAAAGGTGTTGTCCGCTTCGGTAAGCGAAGTAAACTCAGTCCACGATATGTTGGACCATTCACAATCACTGAAAGAGTCGGTCCCGTGGCATACCGATTAGAACTGCCAACCGAACTTAGTCAAGTACATGATGTGTTTCATGTCTCAAATCTTAAACGGTGTCTTGCCGATGACACACTCGTTATTCCTCTGGATGATGTCCGCATTGATGAGCAAATGCACTTCGTTGAAGAACCTATAGAAATCATGGAAGGAGAGGTCAAACAAACGCGTAAAAGCAATATACCTATCGTTAAAGTCCGGTGGAATTCGCGTAGAGGCCCCGAATATACCTGGGAACGCAAAGACCATATGAAACGGAAATATCCCCATCTCTTCTCAACTGCTGATGCAAACGAGAAAACTACCTAAAAACTTCGGGACGAAGTTTTCAATAACGGGGAGGTACTATAACGACCCTCATTTTTCCATTCTATATTTTTCAATATTAAATGCCCAAACAATATAATTAAAACTTAATGATCAAACTTTAATCAACAATTGTTAAGTGTTAAGAGTTAGAAAACATATTAATTAACTTTGTGCAATAATTGACAAGTTAATAAAAGATGAAAATAATAAACTGTTAGTCGACACTCACTGCTAATTAAAATTTATGCATTTATGTAATATTATAACTAATAACCTATAAGTAATAAATAAAAATTGACATTTATATAAATAATAAAACAATTGGGAACTAAATATATACAAGTCATGAATTAGTAAAAAGAAATAATACTTATCATGTAGTAAATGTAAAAATAATAATAGTAATAATAGTAATAATAATGAGACTAAAGAATCTTAAACAATTACATCCTTATGTTGACTAAAAATTAAAATAAAATATATATATAAACTAGTACCACCTATTGTTGACTAAAAATTATAAAACAAAATAAAATCATTAATTAGAACA
This sequence comes from Rutidosis leptorrhynchoides, assembly GCF_046630445.1. Lineage (NCBI taxonomy): Eukaryota > Viridiplantae > Streptophyta > Magnoliopsida > Asterales > Asteraceae > Rutidosis > Rutidosis leptorrhynchoides. The sequence continues at coordinate 172,315,577 of NC_092342.1, read as the reverse complement.
TCCTTATGTTGACTAACACTCTAATACTTGCACTATATAAACTCCTAGTTTCTCATTCACAAATCACACCAAAATCCTCTCAAAAACAATCTCTCCCTCTCCCTCTCTTGTGGTATTCGGATCTTCAAGCTTGTTCTTCGTGTTCTTCAAGAATCTTCAAGGAGTTCTTCAAGATTTTTAAGGCTTTGATCTTCCATCTTCATCGTGTTCATCTTTTCTTTGTTAATTATCTTGAATCTTCAAAGGTATAACATAAACCCTAAACTATTTACATAAACTTTAATCTTTGTTAATTCATATTTATATTATAAACTTGTTATTCATAAGTATATACATAAACACTCCTAGATTTATATATACATATATACATGTAAAAAAAAAAATATATTTTTATGTATATATACGAATTATATATACATATACATATTAAAACCTTAAACCCTAATACTACTTATACTAGTACTTAACATGTATACACTATTACTATTACTATTACTAGCACCTATAACCTACTACTTATATTGTAGCACAAAAACATTTTGGGATATGTATTAGAGATGTATAGATCTTCGAACTTTCTTGACGAATGGTTTCTACGAGATTCTAGGCAGAGGGTTTGGATTTCCGATTTAAAGGGTCCTATGGCTCAAGCCCCTAGATCTAAATTAGCCATTCGAAGGGAAAGGGGTGATTGGAAGCTTATCTAATACGACAAGTATCCTAAAATGGAAACACTCATAAAAGTAGAAACTCTCTAGTCATAGAAACTTAGTAAAATAAGAAACTTTCTAAAAATAGAAACTTTATAAAAATAGTAACTTACTAGGAATAGAAACTTAGTAAAACAAACTATACTTAAACACATACTTAAACTTAAACATGGGCAAAACACTTAACTACTCTTAAATGTCAATAGGTTGACTTTCCTGCTCACTCGTTCAACTCTCTATTCCGAGGAATAACTCTCTTTACTTACTAAGGTGAATTCATAGCCCCACTCTTTATTGCTAGCAAACTTATTTAACTTATTTGGGGTGAGACACATGCTGCTTTTACTATTTACAATTTAGACACAAGTACCAACTGCTAAAACTATGCTATACCCGGCTACGTCCGACTAAGTCCCTACAGTGATATTTTTAAGTGCTGCGGCATGCTTATTTATTGGGGGTAGGCCTATCGGGAGTAACGTCCCCGATACATTTGACTCAGTCTTTGTATTACTTGATAATGAAATTTAAACCGACAAGGACAGACACAACTTGTCATGGGGCAAACTTGAACGTTTAGTCTAAATATCACGCACTGGCATAACTTTTGGATCTGCGAGATCTACTTTTTGATCCTGCGGGAGATCAACCTTACAAATTAAATCTTGTGGTCTAAAACAAACGGTCAAACTTATTTGTTAAACCTATGAACTTCACTCAACCTTTTGGTTGACACTTTAGCATGTTTTGTCTCAGGTGCTGTTTGATTCAAGCTCTTATACTTACTGCTTATGTGATGCTACTTGGACATAGGATCAAGAGATATCGCATTTATTACTTCTGCATGTGAACATTTCCATTATTGTTATTCTTATCATTGTAACTACGTTTCATTTTCCGCTGCGTGCTCAATAAAGTTTGTTTTATCATTTAGTATTGTTCTCGTATATTATAATATGTTGGTTGATTTGATATTAAGTCACATTTCACCCAGGCCCTAACTGGGGGTGTGACACTTTTCAAGATTTTATCAATGTATGTACTTTGACTTAAACCTATCAATCTCTTGGATCTATTCCTATAGATCCCTATCCCCAATATGTATTGTGCGTCTCCAAGATCCTTAATGGAGAAGCAACTCTTTAGCCAAGTTTTGACTCCTTGCATTGTGGTGATATCATTCCCAAATAATAATATATCATCCACATATAGCACAAGGAACATTGTAGAGCTCCCACTAGCTTTCTTATATACACAAGCTTCATCACCATTTTTAATGAAGCCAAATTTCTCGGCTTCCTCATTAAAACGATGATTCCACATTCTAGATGCTTGTTTCAATCCGTAGATTGACTTCTTTAACTTGCATACACTTTTAGGATATTTTGGATCAACAAAACCTTCAGGCTGGACCATATAGACATCTTCCATAAGATATCCATTTAGGAAGGCGGTTTTGACATCCATTTGCCATATTTCATAGTCGTAGTGAGCAGCAATGGCAAATAATATCCTAATAGACTTTAGCATTGCCACAGGCGAGAAAGTTTCATCATAATCAACCCCTTGAGTTTGAGTGAAACCCTTTGCTACAAGTCTAGCTTTGTATGTATCCAAGTTTCCATGTATGTCGGTTTTCTTCTTGAAAAGCCACTTGCAATCAACTAGCTTAACGCTAGGAGGCTGCTCAACAAGTTCCCAAACTTGGTTTTCATACATGGATTGCATCTCGGCGTTCATGGCTTCCTGCCATTTATCTTTATCAATCCTTGATAAAGCATCTTCGTAGTTTGTCGGTTCATCCAAATCAACCGTATAGCAACCATCTATGAGAAACCCATATCTCTCAGGAGGATTGCTAATCCTACCAGATCTACGAATGCCTTGTGTATTTTGATCATTCATTTGATCACTATCAACATTTTCATGTTGAGTGCTAGTGTCAACCAATTGTGTATCATCTACTTGATCTTGAACCTCTTCAAGATCTATCTTCCTTTCACTATTTCCTTCCATTAGGAACTTAGTTTCAAGGAATTCCGCCTTTCGAGCAACAAATACATTCTGCTCGTATGGATCATAGAAATAGTATCCCATATCATCCTTGGGATATCCTATGAAGATACACTTCGTGGATCGAGCATTCAACTTATTAGGGACGTAACGCTTAGGATAAGCTTCACATCCCCATACCTTTAAGTATGATAGAGAAGGAGGTTTTCCAAACCACATCTCATGAGGAGTTCGTTCCACTTTCTTGGTTGGGGCCATATTTAAAATACGAGCCGCGGAGCTTAGACAATAACCCCAAAATGACAGAGGTAACGAGCTTCTTGCCATCATAGATCGAACCATATCCATTAGGGTTCGGTTCCTCCTTTCGGAAACTCCATTAAGTTGGGGTGTTCCGGGTGGAGTAAGTTGTGAGATAATCCCACAACTCCTAAGATGATCTTGGAAGGCATCGCTTAGGTATTCACCTCCTCTATCGGTACGTAGTACCTTAATTGTCTTATTGAGTTGATTTTGTACTTCGTTTTGATATTCTTTGAATGCTTCAAACGTTTCGTCCTTGTGTCTTAATAAGTAGACATATCCGAAACGACTAAAGTCATCAATGAAAGTAACAAAGTATCTTTCACCTTTCCTAGTCATGGGTTTAAAGGGTCCACATACATCCGAATGTATTAATCCCAATAAATCTTTAGCCCTTTCATAGGTCCCTTTGAAAGGTGCTTTAGTCATCTTGCCTTGTAAACAAGATTCACATACTTCAAACGAATCCATTTCATTTGATTTCAAAAGTCCATTCTTTTGAAGTGTATGTATTCGGTTCTTGTTTATGTGACCAAGGCGACAATGCCATAAGTAGGAATCACTCAAATCCCTTTTGAGTTTCTTGGTGCTTGTATGGTACATTGAGCTACTAGAAGATGTGTCATCATGAACCAATTCATAAATTCCATTTGAAGGTGAAGCCTTGAAATAGAATACATTATCTTTAGAAACATGAATATCATCATCAATAAAATTAACAACGTAACCACATTGTTTTAAGCGAGAAATAGAAATAATGTTTCTACACAAATCCGGAACATACAAAACATTTTCTAAAATAAGTTCCAATCCACTTGGAAGCTTCAAAATAAAATCTCCTTGAGCTTTAACATGCACCTTTGCACCATTGCCCATATAGAGACTTGATGTTCCCGCCTTATGATCACTTCTTTTGAACCCCTGCAAAGAATTGCAAATATGAGTTCCACATCCAGTGTCTAATACCCATGTATTAGAAGAAGTAATACTTAGCTCTATATATACCATATATATATTACCTGAGGTTTGCCCTGCATCCCTCTTGTCCTTCAACTCCTTAAGGTAGACCGGACAGTTTCGTTTCCAATGACCCATCTCACCGCAACCGAAACATGGGTCTTCCTTGGGGTTTGCCTTCTCGGCTACCTTTTGCTTCTTAGCCTTGTTGATGGTTGGGGTAACCATCTTCCCTTTCCCTTTGCCTTGATAGGCGGGTCCTTTTCTCTTAGTCACCTTTGGCTTAGAGGTCTTACTTTTGGACCCACCTTGATCGATTGCCAACACGGGTAAAGCCCTTTTACCCATGCTAGTTTCCGCCGTCCTAAGCATACCATGAAGCTCACCTATACTCTTATCCATCCCATTCATGTTGTAATTAATTACAAATTGATCAAACCTCTTTGATAGGGAGTTAAGGATAAGATCGGTGGCTAACTCATTAGATATGTTAAGGCTAAGACGGTTAGCACGATCGATAAGGCTTTTCATCTTAAGTACATAAGATGAAACCGATTGGGTGTCGTCCATACGACAAGCATGAAGCGCCCGAACCGTTTCGAAACGCTCAACACGTGCTTGTTGGAGAAACATCTCCTTCAATTGTGTTATCATGTCGTATGCGCTATGATGCTCGAAATCCTTTTGGAGTTCGGGTATCATAGTCCCAAGCATTAAGCATGAGACTTGAAGGGAGTCGTGGTAATACTTATCGTAAGAGGCCATTGCCTCCACATCACTCTCATCCGGTTGATCGGGAATGGGGTCCTCAAGCACATACATTTTATCCTCTTGTTTGAGGACAATCCGAAGATTGCGGAACCAATCCATAAAGTTTGTATGGTTGAGTTTATCTTTCTCGAGGAGAGACCGCAACGATAGGTTGTTAAAGTTAAGTGGTGCGTTGTTCATGTTGTTGTTGTTATTAGCGGCCATCTACAAAATTCAACAAAGTTCTTTTAAGTATTGATTTCAAATTTAATAAACAATACCCTTTTAATTTGTTTTATTAAATATTACAATCCAACGGTAAATCAAATTTCGGTTAGGTGACCTTTATCCCGTCATTTGATTTAGCTAGGTAGTCTTAATGACAATTGCAATCCTTTTGCAACTTCTAAGTTATGGGATCATGCAATCCTTTTGCATGGCATATTAATCCCATCAACGCCTATTTGTTCCTCATGCTTCGGTGACCCTAAGTTCATGATTCCCAAATCAAGTCGTCCTACTTGTGTAGACATGTAGACTTAACATACAAGTGGTTAGGTGACCTTTATCCCACATGTATGCGAAGTGTACCTTATTCACATTAGTTCACTCATGACGGTTAGGTGACCTTTATCCCATCAAGAGATTCCTAATATGTCTAAGTGTTTCCACAAAAGGATGGCGTTTAACTTGTTTGCCTTGTTTTAGTTAAGGGATTTTAAGTTTTCATAAATTCTAGTTTAAGAAAACATTTGCCATACACTAACATGCATTTAGTGTATGGTCCTTATGAAAATCCATTTTCATGTCTATAAACCATTTTATATATATGATCCTAATCATGATCTTAATAACCGTTTATTAATGTCCTTTTAGCCATTTTTAATTTAACCAATTAAATTTCCATTTTGCTTGTTGTTAACTTGTGTGATTAACTTGTAGCATACAAACATACAATCCACATAATCATACAAAACAACCACGCATGCAAAATCATATGTTCACAATCAAGCCATATTGGTAGACATTTGTTTAGCCGAAAACAAATGCCACCGGATAAGGGGTAATTACACAAAGTAGGAGATTTCAAATCTCCCACTTAACCTTGCATCCAAATGCTTCTTCATGTGTTCTTCAAGTCTTCATCATTCTTCATCATTTTACAAAATATATCCTAATACATTTTGTCTAAAAAATGAAATTACAACCTAATCTATTTTACATACCAAATATAAAATAAATTACATAACAAATGAATTATTACATGCCAAATGAATAAATATTATTACAAACCAATTGAATAAATATCAATCAACCATGCATGCAACCAAACACAAGGTCAAGGCTTAGATTGTGAACATTAACTACACAAGTGATAGGCAATACAGAATCACAAGTGATCGGAAACACAGAATCACAAGTGATCTGCAACACAGAATCACAAGTGATTGGTAATACAGAATCACAAGTGATCGGAAACACAGAATCACAAGTGATCTGCAACACAGAATCACAAGTGATTGGTAATACAGAATCACAAGTGATTGACAATACAGAATCACAAGTGATTTGCAGTACAGAATGCAGAATCACAAGTGATTTTGGCCAAAAAGACAAACCACCCAAAACCGAAAATTTTACATTCTACTTCATGCATGTTCATAGAATGCAAAATTATAGTGGGTTTAATAACCATCTCGAAGCATATTTCAACAACTTCGGCTCTAGATACCATTGTTGGGATTTAACAAGTTCAAAATATGCTTAAACCATTTTAAGAATCAAATTAAAGCGGAAGCATGAAAATATTACCAATTAAACTTGTTAATCTTTAAACCAATTTAAAGTTAAATCCCATGGATCAAGTTGTGAAATAATACTTACAAACTAACAAGAAAGGATAGAGATTATACCAACTCAAAACTTATGTTTGAGGGCTGCAAAACCTTGAATGATGATGAAGAAAGTGATGAAACCAAGCACCAAACTATCACCTTAACACCCTTGCTTTGTTTTGAACCTTGGACACCTTCAAACCCAAACTTAAAACTACTTTGTTTATGCTCAAAATCGACCAACTGCTGCTGTCCAAAATGGCAGAAACTTTGTGAAGATGATGATGAAATTAAAGCTTCTAACTTGAAGCCTCAAGTGTTGCATACCCCAAGCTTTCAATCACCAACACACCCTTTTGTTTGGTTAGGATTTAGAACACTTAAATCACTAATTAATCAAGCTTCAAACCTCTCCTTTGTATGCCAAAAATTTCGGCCAGCTGCACTGCTTGGAGCAGAATTTTTAGCTTATTATTTTAACTAGTGTATCTCCAATTACTTGAGTCAATTGCATGGATTAAGAGACAAGCATGCCCCTAAACAAATGTGCTACATGGAAAGTCACAAAACAAGCATGGGGGTCTTTTTCTTGGGTTACCAAAAACGCCACTCCCACCATTTTTATAACAAGATTTGTTAAAAAAAACTTGTAAATAAAAGACCATCCATTTAATATGTTACTTTCAATTTTTTTATAAACCCTTTTATAAAACATAACACATCTTAATTATTTAAACCTATAAATAATTTAATCCATTGCATTTATAAATTATCCAAATAATTTATCTCAATTGATAATATTTTAGAAAACCGATTTTTCTAAAATCTAAGTGTCGCGTATTTATTTAACGATCCAACCGTTAAGATTAAATACGTATAAGGTGTCGGTAAGCTTGTTATTGGGTATGACCCGACTTGGATCATAACACATTAGCCACATTAATTTAATATGTCTCTCGGGCATACGAAATACCTTCACACCTATCATCATTATCCTTATCATCCTACACCATCATCAACTTCATTTCAGTTTAACAAAAAAAAAAAAAAAAAAAACTGGATCACAGCCCCAATAATAGTTTAAACGGCCCAAAAGAAAAATGAAGTGTGGTTGGTGTTTCAACTACTAGCCCAACACAAATACAGTCCAAATCGAGTTAATATCCGGTATTTGTTTTCGTAAATTGAGTAGGAAACAAGGTGGGGTATTTGGTCCATTATCTATCATCATAATCATTTAACCAAATCATCATCTTTCTATTTTCTTTTTATAAACGTCTTTTTCTAAACTAATTATTTGGATACCTCACATGCAATAAACTATATGAGTGCTTAAACCCATGAACCCCACATGGTCTTTTACTAACCCACTTGCTAAACTTTGATTGGATTCGATTGAGGTGATACCAAACAAAAGCCGAATAATTATGATGGTGGTTGATCACGAGAAAAATATAAAAGTGTAGCAGTAGCAAAACAATTAAGGTGATCGAGTTGATGATAATGGTTTAGTGATCTTAGGACCAGCGGCAGCAGGAGTGCAAATGTAGCAGCAATATGAGTTTTGTTTGGATCTTGTTCGAGTAGAAAATAGATTAGAAATAGAAAGGTGAAACAGATGCAACAGTGGAGGTTTACGATGATAGAGGAAGAGAGGAAGAGAATAGATGGTGGTGGTTTTTGTGATTATGAAAGGTGGTTCAGTTTAGTGATGACGATGGGTTTGATGAAGTGGGTTCGATGGTGGTTATTTATGCTGTAAGAATCTACTGTAGCAGCAGTGAATCGAGCCACAAAGGTGATGGTTTGTGATTTACAATCGTGAAACAGAAAAGAAATTAAGTATAGCATCTGGCAGTGATGAAAGGTGGTTATTGATGGTGGTGAGTAGTTGTAACCGCAACCGGTTTTGGTCGAGCGAGTAACAAAAGTAGAAACCGATTCATAGAAGTAGATATGAAGTGGATGTTGATGTAGCTGTGTTTGTGTGGTGATGACTTGTGTAGTTTGGTTTGCTGCCGTAGTAATACAATAATTGGGTGTGGTTTTTGGGTTACAATCAAACACGATAAAAATGGGTTGTACTTCGATATCCAGTTGTAGAAACAAATGGGTCTCGGGTTGGGGTTATTAATCGAACTAGGAGTAGCAGTGAACAACATTTGCCGCTCAAGTTTGGTGATGTTGTATGACATGAACAGTAGCACGGAAGTTTACACGTGTTGGTGGTGATCTTGTTCTCGGTTCATCAACAACAAAGTGGTAGTAGAGGTTTGATGGTGGTGATTCAAGTTGCAACAAAAGAAGCTCGTGAAGCATGGTGTATGCTCTCGGTTGTAAATGGACAAAGATGGTGATTGGGATGGCGAATGACGGAACGGTGGTGGTGCTCAAACAATGGTGTCGTGCAGGGAAAAGAGAGAAGAGAGGTATATAGGTGAGGTGTGTGTTTGCATATAGCTGTAATATGCTTATATGTATATTATTTAGAAGAGTTGATGGAAAGAGTTAGAAAAAAAATTCCACTTGCAACCTTTTAAAGGCATCAATTAAGCACCCGTGACTTTTAAATTGTATGTTTGTTACCGACAAATTTGGAATTTTTGTATTATGCAAATAGAGATAAAGTTGTATATACAGTATACTAACGTGCTAATAATAATAATAAGAATTATAATTATAATTATAATAAATTTTATTATATCTTATATTATTTTATTTGACAAAATTAATTCTAACAACTAAATAATATAATATTTCAAATTATATTTCTAATTAATATATATATATATATATATATATATATATATATATATATATATATATATATATATATATATATATATATATATATATATATATATATATATATATTTCTAATTATATATGTATCTATTTACAAATAGTTGTTCGTGAATCGTCGGAACTAATCGAAGGGTATTTGTATATATGATAATAGTTCAAAATTTTTGTGACTCAACATTATAGACTTTGCTTATCGTGTCAGAATCATAGTAAGATTAAGTTTAAATTTGGTCGGAAATTCCCGGGTCATCACAGATAGGGATGGCAGATTTATTTCAAGATTCTGGCAGACATTACAGTAAGCATTAGGAACTCGTCTAGACATGAGTACTGCCTATCATCCACAAACTGATGAGCAGAATGAAAGGACGATACAAACGCTTGAAGACATGCTACGAGCATGTGTTATTGATTTCGGAAACAGTTGGGATCGACATCTACCGTTAGCAGAATTTTCCTACAACAACAGTTAACATTCAAGCATTGAGATGGTGCCGTTTGAAGCACTTTATTGTAGAAAGTGCAGGTCTCCGATTTGTTGGAGTGAAGTGGGGGATAGACAGATTACGGGTCCGGAGATAATACAAGAAACTACCGAGAAGATCATCCAAATTCAACAACGATTGAAAACCGCCCAAAGTCGACAAAAGAGCTACTCTGACATTAAAAGAAAAGATATAGAATTTTAAATTGGAGAGATGCTCATGCTTAAAGTTGCACCTTGGAAAGGTGTTGTTCGATTTGGTAAATGAAGGAAATTAAATCCAAGGTATATTGGACCATTCAAGATTATTGATCGTGTCGGACCAGTAGCTTACCGACTTGAGTTACCTCAACAACTCGCGGCTGTACATAACACTTTCCACGTCTCAAATTTGAAGAAATGTTTTGCTAAAGAAGATCTCAGTATTCCGTTAGACGAAATCCTAATCAACGAAAAACTTCAATTCATCGAAGAACCCATCGAACTAATGGATCGTGAGGTTAAAAGACTTGAGCAAAACAAAATACCAATTGTTAAGGTTCGATGGAATGCTCATAGAGGACCCGAGTTCACCTGAGAACGAGAAGATCAGATGAAGAAGAAATACCCGCACTTATTTCCAGAAGATACGACAACACCTCCAACTACTTAAAATTTCGGGACGAAATTTATTTAACGGGTAGGTACTTTAGTGACCCGAACTTTTCCATGTTTATATATATCAAATGAAATTGATATTTATATAATTAAGTGTTTCCAACATGTTAAGCAATCAAACTTGTTAAGACTTGATTAATTGAAATAGGTTTTATATAGATAATTGACCACCCAAGTTGACCGGTGATTCACGAACGTTAAAACTTGTAAAAACTATATGAAGTCATATATATGGATATATATATATATATATATATATAGTTAACATGGTATTATGATAAGTATACATATCATTAAGTATATTAACAATAAACTACATATGTAAAAACAAGACTACTAACTTAAGGATTTCGAAACGAGGCATATATGTAACGATTATCGTTGTAACGACATTTAAATGTATATATATCATATTTAGATATATTAATATATCATAATATCATGATAATATAATAACTTAACATCTCATTAGATATAATAAACAATGGGTTAACAACATTAAATGAGATCGTTAACTTAAAGGTTTCAAAACAACACTTACATGTAACGACTAACGATGACTTAACGACTCATTTAAAATGTATATACATGTAGTGTATTTAGATGTATTAATATAATTTTGGAAGACTTCAAGACATATATCAAAACACTCATACTTAACAAAAATGGTTACAGTTACATTCCCATTCTTTTTTCATCAAGAATTCTAGTCGTATTCATACCCGTATTATACACAGCTTCTAGACGTACTTACTATGGGTATATACCAATAGGAACTAGCATGGGATTCCACGAACTAGTCAACTAACTAGAACTCCTTCTAGACGTTCATGCATGACTAATAAATTTTAACTTCTACCATGAACGAGTCAACTAACTAGAACTCCTTTTAATCCCACTCACCACTCACCACTTACCACTCATCATTCACTCCATTTCACTTCCAATTCTCTTTCTAATTCTCTCTCAACACACACACACACACACACACACACACACACACTTATGAATGAATTTTTCCAGTAGCTAATCATCATCTTCATCAAAAATTACTTCAAGAATCAAGCTATAATCATCTTAGGAAGAACACTTCAAGAACACTTCGAAAATCCTTTCAAGTTTACTAGTTTACTTTCAAGCTTTCTAATCCGTTCCAACTAATCATCTAAGATCAAGAAACCTTTGTTATTTACAGTAGGTTATCTTTCTTATTCCAGGTAATATTCGTATTCAAACTTTGATTCAATTTCTATAACTATAAACTATCTTAATTCGAGTAAAAATCTTACTTGAACTTGTTTTGTGTCGTGATCCTACTTCAAGAACTTTCAAGCCATCCAAGATCCTTTGAAGCTAGATCATTTCTTGTCACTTTCAGTAGGTTTAACTACTAAAATTGAGGTAGTAATGATGTTCATAACATCATTCTATTCATGTATATAAAACTATCTTATTCGAAGATTTAAACTTGTAATCACTAGAACATAGTATAGCTAATTCTAAACTTGTTCACAAACAAAAGTTAATCCTTCTAACTTGACTTTTAAAATCAACTAAACACATATACTATATCTATATGATATGCTAACTTAATGATTTAAAACCTGAAAACATGAAAAACACCGTAAAACTGGAATAACGCCGTCGTAGTAACACCGCGAACTGTTTTGGGTTAGTTAATTAAAAACTATGTTAAACTTTGATTTAAAAGTTGTTCTTCTGGGAAAATGATTTTTCTTATGAACATGAAACTATATCCAAAAATCATGGTTAAACTCAAAGTGGAAGTATGTTTTCCAAAATGGTCATTTAGACGTCGTTCTTTCGACTGAAATGACTACCTTTAAAAAACGACCTGTAACCTGTATTTCTGACTATAAACTTATACTTTTTCTGTATAGATTCATAAACTTAAGTTCAATATGAAACTATAGCAATTGGATTCACTCAAAACAGATTTAAAACGAAGAAGTTATGGGTAAAACAAGATTGGATATTTTTGCTTGTTGTAGCTACGTGAAAATTGGTAACAAATCTATATTAATCATATCCTAGCTATCTCATATTGTATTATACATGTATTCTAATATATTATGTAATCTTAGGATACCATAGACACGTATGCAAATATTTTGACATATCATATCGACCCATGTATATATGTTATTTGGAACAACCATAGACACTCTATATGCAGTAATGTTGGAGTTAGCTATACAGGGTTGAGGTTGATTCCAAAAATATATATACTTTGAGTTGTGATCTAGCCTAAGACGTGTATACACTGGGTCGTGGATTGATTCAAGATAATATATATATCGATTTATTTATGCACATCTAACTATGGACAACTAGATGTAGGTTACTAACGAGGACAGCTTACTTAATAAACTTAAAACAGTAAAACGTATTAAAAATGTTCTAAATATATTTTGAATATACTTTGATATATATGTATATAGTTGTTATAGGTTCGTGAATCGACCAGTGGCCAAGTCTTACTTCCCGACGAAGTAAAAATCTGTGAAAGTGAGTTATAGTCCCACTTTTAAAATCTAATATTTTGGGATGAGAATACATGCAATTTTATAAATATTTTACGAAATAGACACAAGTAAATGAAACTACTTTATATGGGTGAATGATCGAAGCCGAATATGCCCCTTTTTAGCTTGGTAGCCTAAGAATTTGGGAACAGACCCCCAAATTGACACGAATCCTAAAGATAGATCTATCGGGCCCAACAAGCCCCATTCTGAAATTTGGAATGCTTTAGTACTTCGATTTTATCATGTCCGATGGGTGTCCCATGATGGAGATATTCTATATGCATCTTGTTAATGTCGGTTACCGGTTGTTCACCGTATGAATGATTTTTATCTCTATGTATGGGATGTATTAAAATATGAAATCTTGTGGTCTATTATTATGATTTGATAATATATAGGTTAAACCTATAACTCACCAACATTTTTGTTGACGTTTTAAGCATGTTTATTCTCAGGTGATTATTAAGCGCTTCCGCTGTTGCATACTAAAATAAGGACAAGATTTGGAGTCCATGCTTGTATGATATTATGTAAAAACTGCATTCAAGAAACTTATTTTTGATGTAATATATTCTTATTGTAAACCATTATGTAATGGTCGTGTGTAAACGGTATATTTTAGATTATCATTATTTGATAATCTACGTAATGCTTTTTAAACCTTTATCGATAAAATAAAGGTTATGGTTGTTTTAAAAATGAATGCAGTCTTTGAAAAACGTCTCATATAGAGGTCAAAACCTCGCGACGAAATCAATTAATATGGAACGTTTATAATCAATATGAACGGGATATTTCATTCAAGACTTAACAAGAGCCGAAACTGCGCACTACTTATCGTTCAGAAGATCTTCAAGAGAAGTACCAGATCTTCTACCACTATTGGTCCGACACTTTCTCAGGATTTACCCGCCAAGACTCACATTCCCTCAAGAAGACTAAGATCACAACCATCAGCAAGGAATGTTTGCTTTTTAGAGTATCACTACGGTCGAGCCAACGACCTTTAACAAATGTGCTTCTCGGGCGGCAACCCGTGCAACAAAGTAGAGTAGAAGAATAAAGAATGACAAGTGAGCCAATGAATAAAGGCCGAAACCTCCAAGCCAGCAAGCTAGTCACAAGCAACCACGTCTGCCAGGGCTACCCTTTTCTTTCCGCTACTAGCTCAAATTTCTATGCCACATCCTAGCTTATCACTAAGTGTGGGATAACACCCAATTGAAACAATAGACGAATAATCCCAAATCTTCAACTAAAACTCCTAAGTGTGGGATACACTAGGGAACATTGAGGACAATGTTCGTTTAAGTGTGGGATGATGGTATAATCCTTTTTATGCTATATTTAAATAACCCATTACAAAGATTCCAAGTTTTTCAGCCAAATTTCAAATTTTTAACAAAAGAAAGCCTTTTCGAAAAAGTATTTTTGAAAACCTGAAACGTTTGTAAATAAAAATAAGGCTTAAGTAAGGTGGAAATCTTGTTAGGACGAACCGAATCTCTAAAAGAGCATTGCATGCCTAGGCATTATCGACCTAAATTGATTATGGTGAGGCACCCAAATAAGACCAGCATTCATCTTTAATGCTTCGCTATTTTCCGCTGAGAGTGCCGATGTCTGTGCTCGGAATCAGAATTTGCCTTAGATCTGCATTTCCAAGTTACGAAATGTGATTCGGTTATAATCAGAAGAGCCAGCCATTTGTCAAAAACAACCCGCTCACACTTCCATTTCTTTACCTCATCCACATCATGTTTACTATCAATTGAAAATCCAGAAAATGAGATTCCTTCGGTAAACCCGATGCTACAAACTTCTCAAGTACCACGGCAAAGGCCTTGAAAAAGTCTACCGGCAAAAAGTTTCTCGAGATGAAATCTCCAAAAAAAAAATTAGTTCTGAGAAAAGGAGCAGAACTTATAAAGACAAATGCCAAAGAAGAACTTGACCACAAACGCCTATCACTTCAAAAAGAAGTATAGTTCAAAAGTGCTTCTCAAAAATACCAGCTCTCCTATCTATCTAAAATTTTCCAAAATAAAAGTCTTTTGAGACGATGTTACCCTTTTCACCTCTTAAAACAATTTCACCACCACTACAAAATTCCGTTCCATCACTGTCAAATGACCTAAAAGCTATGGTTACTACCGTTTTCACATTAGTAGCAAGGATTTGAGTCTTTATCAAGTCTATGACGATGAGTACAACATGACAGACTATGAGTGAAATTCATTTCTTAGATCTATAGGGAACCCTAAACACTTGAGTGATTGTAGTGACCCGTGAAAGTTAGCCTAAGTCATGTAACCTCCTCGCATGCTTGAAGAGATAGTTTCAACCCTAACATACATGACTCACCTTATCTTTGACTCTTATAATAAAAAGCAAACCGCTTAGGCTATTAGAAAAGAAACTCCGAAAAGATTTCTTGAAGTAAAAACGAGAAGTTTGCTTGAGGACAAGCAAAGTCTAAGTGTGGGATATTTGATATCGGCTAAAAAGTCACGTTTTTACCCCAGTATTAAGGCCTAAAAACAAGAAAGATTCGAACTTTATCGGCAAAATACCGACTTCGTCAGTTAGAATTGAAGAACAAGTAATTACGAAGACGATGCAAAAATAATCAAGAGAATCGGAGCTAAAACGAAGATTCTAGAGTGAAAACGGTGAAAGACAAGAAATCAAGTTACAATCCAGGGAATCAGCAGGCCAAACGGCTTGCAAAACGGCTTGCTAAACGGCCTGCCAATGTGAAAAATGGCCTGCCAAATGACCAGATCAAACGGCCTCAGTAAAAAGGGCTACCTCAGCAAACAGGCTGGCCAAACGGCCTGCCAGCCATTTGCAGGCAAAAATCAAGCTTATTTAAAGGGCACTTGTCATTCATTTTCAACACACACTTCAATTCACTTCTTTCTCTCTCTTGTACAATTTTGTTCATACTTTCAAGGTCTTCGACTCCGTGCGAGAAACCTAGTACCCGGAGAAGAACGCTGAAGATTGTATTAGGAGTGGTTTGGAGTCTTGAAGTTGTCACTTTTTATTCAGAACTCGTTTAATCTACTGGTAATTCTATCCCTTGTCTTTTTATAATGTCTTCCATTATTATTTTTTGCGATATTGTTGCCATGATTAGCGAGTAGTTATCTTTAGTGTATGTTATGACGTAATCAGTTATAATGCCGAAATTATATTATGGCTTGTGTATGTTGTCAAAATACTTTCCGATTATACTTTGAACTCAATCACTTTTCCAACTAATAGAACGTAGTTATTGGCTCTATTATTGGGAAGTCGCGAACCCCGATTCAGAGTACACTATCTATGTCACCCCTTGGTAAGACGAGTCTATCGGATACAACTTGAGTTTGACTGAGGCACACCGTTTGTAGTAAGTCCACCGAGCCTTGGATTCTGACTGAGGACTCTTTCATAGTAAAACATCTAACTAGACCCCTAGTACATTGTCGGTCCTAGACCAAGCTAGTGTAGTCACAAAGCATATAAACTTCATACGTGCACACTGAAGCACAACGGTTATTGTAAGCTGTACCTCTGCTAAGTAAGGCCATGGAACACGGTTAGTATTGACTAGTACACTTCACCATAATGCGGTCTCAAGCATTGCACCCCGCTTGAGGGATTCTTAGTTTATTAAGGAACTGTTTGTTCGAACACATAAAGGATTGGACCGTTAGGATAACCGAACGTTTCCTGGAAGTCAGCTTGACTTGGCCATGGTGTTCTTTATGGTTAAACTCTTTTAAAGGCCTAACTATCTTCTAAACCAATCATTAACGAAATCATTGCGACCCATCACGTCTCTCGGATATGGAAAACCATGTATTCTATTATGCTTAAGAAAGTTTAGACCATTTTGAAATGTTAATACGTCACCCAACCGAGTCGCTCAATTGGATGAGCCGTCTGAACGTGTATGCCTGTAGTCAGACTGCACGGGCGTCGGGGGTAAGGGACGTTGATGTCTCTTCAGAATCTTCAAGTCTAGTACATTACCCAGTGACATGTCTTATTACAGGGGCGTTTAGGACTAGTGTAGTAAATACAGGGTCACTACCTATCCATGAGCCAACATTCCATAATACCAGGCAAAGTAACTGATGAAATCATAGTATGCACTTGTTTTAGCCTTATCTGAATTACAAATTTTATCGTATTTACTTTACTTTACTTTAATCTAGAAAACCCAAAATTAGGTAATCACCAACTACTCCTGCACTTTATAATTATCTTAAGTTTTAGATGTAGGTTCGATTCAACTGATATCTCAAAAATACGACTCTAGGTCATACTTCCCTTACTCATAATAAGGAGTAGTACGATTTAGACCCCGCTAAATATAAATTTAAAACAAGTGTCCCCCCCTCTTGGTGGCCGACCCTGACGCGCTGCGACCTAACGACATCGCACGAAATAAAACCGTCCTTTTCGGTCATATCACAAGCAGAACATGACAAGGCTGAAGTTATCTATGCAGATCAAGGTGAAGCTTTGATCATCAGTCGTGCTCTTAACATGGCTACAAAAATTGATGATGACTATTCATGGCTCAGGAACAACATCTTCCGCACAAAGGTGACCGCGAAAGGAAAGGTTTGTTCGATGATCATTAATGACGGTAGTTATGAGAATGTTGTTTCTGCTGAGATGGTTGAGAAACTCAGATTATAAGATGTTGACCATCCGGAGCCGTATGAGTTTACGTGGTTAAAATGTGGCAACCATGTGAAGGTAAGTATACGATGCCTTGGTCAACTTTTCAATTGGTACTAAGTATACTGATGAAAATTGGTGCGAGGATATTCCTATAGGTGCTTGCCATTTACTCCTTGGCCTACTGTGGTAGTTTGATCGAAAAATGGAACATGATGGGTTTCATAACACATATACTTTTTCAAAGATGGAGTAAATATTATGTTAGCACCATTAGATACACGCAAGAAAGCAGCCGAGGAACCCACCTTATTCCTTCATCTTAATGAATTTGAACATGAACTTTGAGGTGCTATAGAGTGAAACTAGGAAGGCAATGAAAGTCCAAACATTATCAAGCAAGATGAAAGTCCAAACATTATCCATCCCTAGTTAAGTTCCTGCATTGTATCTACATTATTGGTCCCAAAACAATGCGGTAGAGACGTTAACCAAACATTATCTAGCCCTTGTTAAGTTCTTGCACTGTACCTACATTATTGGCCGCGAAACAAGGAGGTAGAGACCAGGTCGACCAATTCAAGAAGTTGCACACTCAAGTCGGCGAGCAGGTAGATGGACAAATTAAAGTGTATAAACGACAAGCTAATGCACATCTCAAATGAATGGTATATCAAGTTGGTGATTATGTGTGGATTCATTTACACAAGGAATGATTTTTGGGTGGTAGGCGTGGCAAAATTGAGCCACGGGTTGATAGACCATTTAGGGTGTTGGAGAAGATCAACGATATGCAGGTCACTACAACGTGTCTGCTACTTTCAATGTGGCAGATCTTTCACCATATGTTCATGACAACGAAGATGATTTAGACTCGAGGTCGAGTCTTTCCGAAGTAGGAGGGGATGATGCAGGATTTGATACAGTAACAGAACAAGCTGGACTTTCAACTACTAGGCTTCACGATTTTCTTGAGTTTGGGCTTAGAGCATTTGTCGGGCCTGGAGGAACTTGCAGTTCATGCTGTTAACAGCTGTCAGGAAGCTATAGTTCACCTTCCTGTTAGCTAGCTGGGAATTTATTTGTTACTTTTGGAGTCTATTTTGTTTCTGTTTTTAGTTTTTGTCTTTTTTATTGTTTAAGGATTGTTTTTTAGCTGAGATCTAGAGCTGATTATTGTTATTATTAACGTGAGAAATAAAGTCGTGAAGGCATATTTTGTGTTTAGTTCATATTCTGATTTGTTCTTGTTATAGCCAAAATCCATCTGTACATTATTTGGTATCAGAAGTTCACGGATGTCAGAACGTACTTTCATGGGGGTTTTGGAAGAGGAGGTAATCGCAGATTCACAGTAAGAAGCAGTGACACTGATCCTTATGCCAAAATTGAATGATTACGGAGAAGAATTGCTGAATTGGAATTCAACCGTGATCATCATTTTGAAGAAAATGATTCGGATCAGTCTAGAAGCGATCAATGGACTGATACAAATCCTTTCGCGCCTAGAGGTCCTTGTGGGGAAAATAAAGAAGATCCGTTGCGTGGTCAAGGGATGAAAGGGGAGATTCCAGAGTTTACCGGATCCTCCCATCCGGATGATTTCCTAAATTAGGTTAGCAGGGTGGAGCGTATCTTTGATCTCAAAGACATCCCTAACAACCTTAAGGTGAAACTTGTTGCCATAAAGTTGCGAAAACACGCATCTTTAAGGTGGGAACATGTCAGAAAATATAGGGCGTGTGCCCAAAAATCCAAAGTGAAGTCATGGGACAAGATGAAAAAGTTATTGAAACAAAAGTTTTTGCCAGGAGATTATAGGCAAGAAGCTTTTTTAGAATATCACAACCTAAAGCAACAATCTTTGAGTGTTGAACAAGTAACTCAAGAATTTGAAAAGTTGAGGATGTGTTGTGATATCAACGAAGAGAAGGAACAAGTAATTGCTAGGTATTTGCGCATTCTTAGGACGAAAATTGATGATGTAGTAACTCTCCAGCCCTACTGGATGTTCTATGATGTGTGTAAACTCGCCCTAAAGGTAGAAAAACAACACAAGAGAGGGAAGTCTAAAGCCCCTTTTTATGGTGTGACAAGTCCACCTCTGGTTCCTGTTTAGACTCCGTTGCACCCGAAAAGGGAAAGCTCGATGCTAGACCAAATACATTTAATCCTGGAATTATTCGTGTACCGAGGTGTTATAAATGTCACAGAATGGGACACTATGGCCGTTAGAACCCAAATCAACTTACCATTACCATGTGGGAGGATGAAGTGTACCCTAAGTATTATACTGATGGTGAAACGGATTAGGGGAAACAAGCAGAACATGACAAGGCTAAAGTTATCTATGCAGTTCAAGGTGAAGCTTTGATCATCAGTCGTGCTCTTAACGTGGCTACGAAAATTGACGATGACTATTCATGGATCAGGAATAACATCTTCCGCATAAAGGTGACCGCGAAAGGAAAGGTTTGTTCGATGATCATTGATGACGGTATTTATGAGAATGTTGTTTCTGCTGAGATGGTCGAGAAACTCGGATTACAAGTTTTTGACCATCCGGAGCCGTATCAATTTTTGTGGTTAAAATGTGGCAACCATGTGAAGGTTAGTAAACGATGCTTGATCAACTTTTCAATTGGTACTAAGTATACTGATGAAAATTGGTGCGAGGTTATTCCTATGGACGCTAGCCATTTACTCATTGGCCGAATGTGGTAGTTTGATCGAAAAACGGAACATGATGGGTTTCATAACACATATACTTTTTCAAAAGATGGAGTAAATATTATGTTAGCACCATTAGATACACGCAAGAAAGCAGCAGAGGAACCCACGTTATTCCTTCATCGTAATGAATTTGAACATGAACTTTGAGGTGCTATGGAGTGAAACTAGGAAGGCAATGAAGGTCCAAACATTATCAAGCAAGATGAAAGTCCAAACATTATCCATCTCTTGTTAAGTTCCTGCATTGTACCTACATTATTGGTCCAAAACAAGGCGGTAGAGACGTTAACCAAACATTATCTAGCCCTTGTTAAGTTCATGCACTGTACCTACATTATTGGTCCCGAAACAAAGAGGTAGAGACCAGGTCGACCAATTTAAGTTGCACACTCAGGTCAGCGAGCAGGTAGATGGACAAATTAAAGTGTATAAAAAGCAAGCTGATGCACGTCTCAAACGGGTGGTATATCAAGTTGGTGATTATGTGCGGATTCATTTACGCAAGGAAAGATTTTTGGGTGGTAGGCGTGGCAAACTTGAGCCACGGGTTGATGGACCGTTTAGGGTGTTGGAGAAGATCAACGATAGTGTGTATAAGTTTGGATTGTCTGGTCACTACAACATGTCTGCTACTTTCAATGTGGCAGATCTTTCACCATATGTTCATGACAACGGAGATGCTTTAGACTCGAGGTTGAGTCTTTCCGAAGTGGGTAGGGATGATGCAGGATTTGATACAGTAACAGAACAGGCCGGACTTTTAACTACTGGGCTGCATGATTTTCTTGAGTTTGGGCTTAGAGCATTTATTGGGTCTGGAGGAACCTACAGTTCATGCTGTTAACTGTTGTCAGGAAGCTACAGTTCACCTTCCTGTTAGCTAGCTGGGAATTTATTTGTTACTTTTGGAGTCTATTTTGTTTCCGTTTTTAGTTTTTGTCTTTTTTATTATTTAAGGATTATTTTTTAGCTGAGATCTAGAGTTGTTTAGTTATTATTAACGTGAGAAATAAAGCCGTGAAGGCATATTTTATGTTTAGTTCATATTCTAATTTGTTCTTGTTCAAGCCACGATCCGTCTCTACATTATTTGGTATCAGAAGTTCAGGGATGTCAGAACGTACTTTTCATGGTGGTTTCGAAAGAGGAGGTAATTGCAGATTCACAGGAAGAAGCAGCGACACCGATCCTTGTGCCGAAATTGAACGATTACGGAGAAGAATTGCTGAATTGGAATTCAACCGTGATCATGATTTTGAAGAAAATGATTCGGATCAGTCTAGTGGCGATCAATGGATTGATATGAATCCTTTCGCTCCTAGAGGTCCTCGTGGGGAAAATAAAGAAGATCCGTTGCGTGGTCAAGGGATGAAAGTGGAGATTCCAGAGTTTACCGGATCCTTGCATTCGGATGATTTCCTAGTTTGGGTTAGCACGGTAGAGCGTATCTCTAATCTCAAAGACATCCCCGACAACCTCAAGATGAAACTAGTTGCCATAAAGTTGCAAAAACACGCATCTTTATGGTGGGAACATGTCAAAAAAGATAGGGCGTGTGACCGAAAATCCAAAGTGAAGACGTGGGACAAGATGAAAAGTTATTGAAACAAAAGTCTTTGCCAGACAATTATAGGCAAGAAGCTTTTTTAGAATATCACAACCTAAAGCAACACTCTTTGAGTGTTGAACAAGTAACTCAAGAATTTGAAAAGTTGAGGATGTATTGTGATATCGACGAAGAGGAGGAACAAGTAATTGCTAGGTATTTGGGCGTTCTTAGGACAGAAATCACTGATGTAGTAACTCTCCAGCCCTACTGAATGTTCTATGATGTGTGTAAACTCGCCCTAAAGGTAGAAAAACAACACAAGAGAGGGAAGTCTAAAGCCCCTTTTTATGGTGTGACAAGTCCACCTCTGGTTCCTGTTCAGACTACTACTTCAGTTGCACCCGAAAAGGGAAAGCTCGATGCTAGACCAAATACATTGAATCCTGGAACTAGTCGTGTACCAAGGTGTTATTAATGTCAAGGAATGGGACACTATGCCCGTGAGTGCCCAAATCAACGTACCGTTACCATGTGGGAGAATGAAGAGTACCCTAAGTATTATACTGATGGCGAAACCGATCAGGGGAAACAAGCAGAACATGACAAGGCTGAAGTTATCTATGCAGATCAAGGTGAAGCTTTGATCATCAGTCGTGCTCTTAACGTGGCTACGAAAATTGATGATGACTATTCATGTCTCAGGAACAACATCTTCCGCACAAAGGTGACCGCGAAAGGAAAGGTTTGTTCGATGATCATTGATGACGGTAGTTATGAGAATGTTGTTTCTACTGAGATGGTCGAGAAACTCGGATTACAAGCTGTTGTCCATCCGGAGCCGTATCAGTTTACGTGGTTAAAACGTGGCAACATGTGAAGGTAAGTAAACGATGCTTGGTCAACTTTTCAATTGGTACTAAGTATACTGATGAAAATTGGTGCGAGGTTATTCCTATGGACACTTGCCATTTACTCCTTCGCCGACCGTGGTAGTTTGATCGAAAAACGAAACATGATGGGTTTCATAACACATATACTTTTTCAAAAAATGGAGTAAATATTATGTTAGCACCATTAGATACACGCAAGAAAGCAGCCGAGGAACCCACCTTATTTCTTCATCTTAATGAATTTGAACATGAACTTCGAGGTGCTATGAAGTGAAACTAGGAAGGCAATGAAAGTCCAAACATTATCAAGCAGATGAAAGTCCAAATATTATCCAAACCTTGTTAAGTTCCTGCATTGTACCTACATTATTGGTCCCAAAACAAGGCGGTAGAGACCAGGTTAAGCAAACATTATCTAGCGCTTGTTATGTTCCTGCACTGTACCTACATTATTGGTCCCGAAACAAGGAGGTGGAGACCAAGTCGACCACTTCAAGAAGTTGCACACTCAGGTCAGCGAGCAGGTAAATGGACAAATTAAAGTGAATAAACGGCAAACTGACGCACATCTCAAATGGGTGGTATATCAAGTTAGTGATTATGTGTGGATTCATTTACGCAAGGAAAGATTTTCGGGTGGTAGGCGTGGTAAACTTGAGCCAAGGGTTGATGGACCGTTTAGGTTATTGGAGAAGATCAACGATAGTGTGTATAAGTTTGGATTGTCTAGTCACTACAACGTGTCTGCTACTTTCAATGTGGCAGATCTTCACCATATGTTCATGACAACGGAGATGCTTTAGACTCGAGGTCGAGTCTTTCTGAATTGGGAGGGGATGATGCAGGATTTGATACAGTAACAGAACAGGCTGGACTTTCAACTACTGGGCTGCACGATTTTCTTGAGTTTTGGCTTAGAGCATTTTTTGGGGCTGGAGGAACCTGCAGTTCATGTTGTTAACAGCCGTAAGGAAGCTACAGTTCACCTTCCTATTAGCTAGCTGGGAATTTATTTGTTACTTCTGGACTTTATTTTGTTTCCGTTTTTTATTTTTGTCTTTTTTATTATTTAACGATTTTTTTTAGCTGAGATCTAGAGCTGATTATTATTATTATTATTTATGTGAGAAATAAAGCCGTGAAGGCATATTTTGTGTTTAGTTCATATTCTGATTTGTTCTTGTTCTTGCCACGATTTGTTTCCCCATTAAGAGTATAGTTTCTTTATTATAAATAATAATATTAATAGTTATAGTAATAGTAATAGTTTTACCTCATCTAGAGCTTTTTATAAGGTTTCCCGTAAGGAACTATCTTCATTTGTCTCCATCCTTTCCTGGAGCCCCACAAGTAACAAGATAAACTAAACAAACACTCAAAACAATACTACAGCCATCCTCGATAAGGTGAACAATATTTCCATCATAAGTTAACTAGTTTATTGTAGAGACCCGCATGATTAACTAGTTCATCAAACACTTATCACTTCATCATCATTATCATGATCTAATATCATCATCATTCTAATATCCTAATCAAATTATAATTATAATCATAATCATATCACGATCATAATCATAACATGATCATAATCATATTATAACATAATCCTAAACATATTCGGTTATCTCGATCATCATCATCATCTAGATCATCTTCATCATCCCGATCATTATCATATTCATACCATTATCATCATATCACGTATTATTATCATAATTGTAAACATCACTTTGTCATCACCAATAATCATCACCTTCATGATTTCATGTATCATATTATCATCATTATCATCATCACCGGTTTCTTATCATTAACATTCGATCCTCAACATTACCATAATTGTTCTTGTTAACTGAAAGAAAAACAAAAAGGTTGGATCATAGCCCAATCTGGATCACGGCCCAATAATAAGAACATGGCTTAATACTCTAAAAATGTCACGACCCAAGTAGAAGAAATTAAAGGATTCGATTCAGTTTGCTACAATATAATAATTGAGCGGCCAAAGGAAAAAAATATGGTGAATTGGAACCCACGTATCCTAGGATATCCCACTTGTTCCCCATGATTTACGATAGGTTTGTTGTGGTTTAAAGTCGACCAGGGAAAAAAATATAATAGGAAACAGATACGGAATCATTTTATCATCATCATATACGTCTCATCTCTCTTTTCACATTACTTGTTCGATCAAAACAGGAATTAATAGAAATGGAAACTAGCTACATCAGTATCGAGTGGTGATTGTCTTGGGTTCGGTTAAATAGAAAAACAATCGTAACAGTAATATTTTGTATTGATCAACTTCTCTGGTTATCATCTTCTGCATCATGATGATGTCATATCCCATTATCATAGTTATAATAGACAGATTACCGGCAATTAATTTATACTACTTGGTATAATTTAATAGCTCATAAGTATCACCTTCTTTATAGCTCATCATCAATCATCGATTTACGTATAATCATCATCTTCTTTTCATCATTATTGTTCAGGAAGTGGAAATAGAAATTGAGTTGCAGCTGCAAGAGGTGATGGAGGTTCGTTTAAAACAAAAAACATAAGATAGCTTCAAGAAGGTTTGATGATGGTCCTCATTATGGTTTGGTTGGTGATGTTTCTTGGATGGTAGAAGGGGACGGGTATAAGTGGGGGTTCTTAGGTAACAAATGGGTTTTGGTTTTATTTATGGTATTTCGCTGTTTTGATAAAAACATAATGAAATGAGTAATAAAATAGAGTGCTCGTGATGGGTGTTCTCGGATTAAAGTAGAAACAGAAAAACGAGTTACAATCGTAGGTGATAATGGAGGTGTGATGTTGTTGGTCGTTGTAGTTTGAACATAAATATAAAAGAAACAACAACTGCAGCAGTAGCAGTCTAATGATGGAAGTCTTGGTGGGTTTGAGTTTGAACCAAAAAAAATAAATTAACGTATGATGGTGGTGGTTAATTATGATGGAGTCTCTCGATTTTGGTAATCATAACATACAAGAATTAAGCTGCACTTTGTGATGGGTTATACACGAGCAAAACAAGAAAAGAAAAAGAAAAATATAGCGATGGGTTTCGATGGTGTTCGAAGCTGAAGGTTGTAGGGTGGCGACGAGAGTATAGTGATGTGGGTGTTTGTGATTAAAGTGGTGGTTTGTGGTAACTGTGGTTGATTGGTAGGTTGTGTGGTTAAGCTTTGGTGGTCAAGCAGTCACAAAGAAGAAGACCAAAGGTGATGGCGGGTGATCGATGGTTGGTAGTGATGGACAAGGGTGGTGAAGTTTGGGTTCTACTTGAGAAAAAAAATATAGAAGTAGTAATGTTTGTGATGGTGGATGCAAGCATATATCATACAGATATATAAATATTTGAGTGATGATGAATTGGTACACACTAATAATATAATAACCATAAAATAGTGAAGCCGCCATACCTTTGTTCTATTCTATTGACATAAATTCACGGACGTAATTTGCAAGTGGATGATGAGTTCGATTATTTGGTTTGATAGATAATATAAAGGAATAAAGGTTGTTGATCATGCAATGTATGTCTACATATAAATATGAGAAAAAAATGGTCATTTGCATACAGCTCATAATCATGTGATGTTACCTTGTTTTTACTTACCGACACTTTGTACTATAATATATAATAGTAATAAAGATAAAGATAAAGATAATAATAATAATAATAATTTATATAGTAATCAAAATCAGTAGTATGTGTTATGTGCTTGTGCAACTTGGGCATTAAAACAAATGAAAAGTTGAAAGCGAAATATGTATGTGTGGTGCTCGAAGAAATAGAATTTAAACTCAAGTTGGTTGTGGTTGTGAAAGTTAATCAAACATATGTGTATATATAAATATCTATATAATATAGAATAATGATTGTTATTATCACGAAGGGAAAAGAATGAAACAGTAAGCAGCCCTTTTAATCTATCGACAGTTTAATCATGGAGGTTATATTGTGCTCTGTTGATAATCAGTGGCGGATAAAAGTCTTCGGAAAAATTCCAATTATTATTTTTATCTATCTACATATTTAAATATACATGTATCTATTTACAAATAGTTGTTCGTGAATCGTTGGAAACAGTCGAAGGTCAATTGAACAGTTCAAAATTTTTGAGACGTAACATAACGGACTTTACTTATCATGTCATAATTATGAAATCGTATCGTAAGTTTGGTTCAAAATTAGTCAAAATTTCTGGGTCATCACAGTACCTACCCGTTAAAGAAATTTCGTCCTGAAATTTGAATGTGGTCGTCATGGCTAACAATAAAAATGTCTTCATGACGAATATGAGTTGATAAATAGAGTTTTTTTTATCATTATTGAATAATATAGATAAAATGATTTGATTATGTGAAGCGTACGAGTGAAGCTTTCACAAAATATTGAGATAGAGATTTAACTTTTGTCGTAGTCACAGTGGATTTCTGGAATTCAAGGAATTTAGAGAAAATCTACGTAATCTATATAAGATTTAAATCTTCTGTGATTGAGGAAATTACAATCCTATTTAATTAAATGCGGTCATCTGCCTCGATTGCTATGTCAGATATTTCACTATAAATTAACCACTTTCGTTCCATTATTTTCACCACTCTTATACTTTCTTCCTCCATTTATACTTCCAAAAATTATGAAAATGCTTAATCCAGTTCTGATCCTTGACCTCATTCTGAGTATCGTAACAATCATCCTTCTATTCCAACTCCCACCAGAGGAATCTACTTACTTCTACTTCTCTCTTGGGGTAGTGGTTTTCATAATCCTTCCTTGCATCTGTCTTTCCATATTTATTGGCATCCACGGTTAATGATCTATCTATTTGCGGTGATTTATACTCCTATTTATATTTTGAAGCTCTATGCTTTTGTTTTCTCTTCCCGACCTTAAGTAAGGCGATCAAGACATCTCGGTTTGTAGGTATGAAGTTTGAAAGAACATAAATAAGATTATAAGCAGAAAAGAAAGGTAATAGCACAATTTGATTTGTCAAATTACCAGAATATCTAGAAAAGATAGAACTATCAAGAATATATTTTCTTGATATGCTTAGAGGTTAAATAGAATGAAAGAGTTATATAACATGGCACATGATGATTGTTAGGTCTGTGAGTCATCATGTTCCATTAAAAATTTAGCATGACTTACTGTAATATAATCACGTTGGTTGGGCGTCATTATATTATATTAACTCATGCTTCAATTCCCCACACTTCTCCAGAATTCATTCATAATTTATGCTTAGATTTTACAGAAGTTTCCAATATAATGTAATACAGATAGTACGAAGAGGTATATAATTTCGAACGAGAATTTTTAAGAAAATGTCCTCAAAAATATCGAAGATATTTTGAAGGTATTTCGTATGCCTGAGAGACATATTAAATTAACGTGTCTAATATGTTTTGATCTAAGTTGGGTCATACCCAATAACAAACTTACCGACACCTTATTCGTATTTGATCTTAACGATTGGATCATTGATTAAATACGCGACACTTGAATTTTATGAAAAATGGTTTTCTAAAATAATATTACTTGATGTGTGTATATATAAATTATGGTATAATTTATATAATAAGGATTTAATTATTTATAGGATAAATAATTAATGAAATTATGTTACATTTTATAAAATTGGTTTTATAAAATGTACATAACAAGTAATCTGCAAGTTTATAAAGTGTATTTTATAAAATCTAGTTTTATATAAAAATCTAATTTATAAAACTAGTTTTATAAAATCTAGTTTTATAAAAACTATTTTATATTATAACATGGAAGTGGCATGGGAGTTAAAGTAAGCATACATTTGTTTATTTGGTTACTTCCCATGCCTTAAGCATATTAACCAAGACTTCTATACTAACACATCAAAATACTTCAAAAAACTGCACAAAAACTCCCCACATAGCTGCTGTCTGGCCGTGAGTTTGAGGGCGGAGAAGAGGGTTCTCAACATTTTTTTTTGCAAGCCAAATTCAAGTGTTAATAAATCCTAACCAAAGTACAAGGTGTTGGTGGTAAGCATGGGGTATATCTACTTGAGGTTTCATCTATTTGAGGCTCCATTCATCATCATCATCTTCATCATACACCAACAAGCTTGGAGTAGGTATAAACTCTTTACTTGCTTCTAGTTTATAAGTATATTTCACAACTTGATCCTATTTGGGATTTAACTTTAAAAGGTTAAAGATTAACATGTATAAAATGGTAATCTACATGCTTTCGCTATTTTAATTCTTAAATGGTTTTAAGTATAATATGAACTTGTTAATTCCCAACAATGGTATCTAGAGCCGAGGTTGATGGAATATACTTCGAGATGGTTATTAAACTCACTATATATTTTGCATTTTATGTACATTCATGAAAGTAAAATGCAAAAATTAATTGTTTGGGTGGGTTACTTATTTTGGCCGAATTATTGGAGCCCCAAAAGTGGGTTTTGGACTCTTCTATTTAGTTCATATTTGGTTGTATGATGATGTTCACAATCTAAGCCTTGGCCTTGTGTTTGGTTGAATTAATTCATTCATTTGGTATGTAATATTAATTCATTCATTTGGTTTGTAATATTTATTCATTTGGTTATGTAATTTATTTTATATTTGGCATGTAAAATAGATTAGGTTGTATTTTCATTTTTTAGAGAAAAACGTATTAGGATATATTTTGTAAAAAGATGAAGATACAAGATGAAGACTTGGAAGAACACAAGAAGAAGCATTTGGATGCAAGATTAAGTGGGAGATTTAAAATCTCCTACTTTGTGTTATACCCCCTTAACCGGTGGCATTTGTTTTTGGCTAAACAAATGTCTACCAAATTGGCTTGATTGTGAACATATTTTTTTTGCATGCATGGTTGTTTATTGTGTTTGTATGTTTGGTTGCTACAAGTAAATCACAAGTTAACAACAAGCAAAATGACAATTTAATTGGTTAAATTTGACATTATTAACGACATGCAAAAAGACAATTTAATTGGTTAAATTAAAAGTGGCAAAAGGACATTGATAAACGGTTATTAAGAACATAAAAGGATCACATATATAAAATGGTTTATATCATGTAATTGGCTTAATTACAAGACTTGAAAATGGTTTTTCATAAGTACCATACACTAAATGCATATTGGTGTATGGCATAAAAGTTTTCTTAAACTAGAAATTATGAAAACTTAAAATCCCTTTAATTAACAAGGAAAACAAGTTAAACGCCATCCTTTTGTGTGACACTTAAAAATAATTAGGGAACTCATAATGGGATAAAGGTCACCTAACCGTTATGAGCAAACTAATATGATTAAGGTGAATTTCACACACTTGTGGGATAAAGGTCACCTAACCACATGTATGTTAAATTTACACGTTTACACAAGTAAGACTACTTGATTTGGGAATCATGAACTTAGGGTCACCGAAGCATGAGGAACAAATAGGTGTTGATGGGATAAATATGCCATGCAAAAGGATTGCATGATCTCATAACATATAAGTTGCAAAAGGATTACAATTGTCATATAATGACTACCTAGCTAAATCAAATGACGGGATAAAGGTCACCTAACCTAAATTTGGTTTACCGTTGGATTCTAAAATTTAATAAATATCAATTGGATTTAAAGGGTATTGATTGTTAAATTAATATTGATACTTAAACAACTTTGTTAAATTTTGTAGATGGCCGCCAATAACAACAACATTCCAAACGCACCAATCAACTTTAACAACCTATCGTTGAGGTCAATCCTCGAAAAGGAAAAACTCAACCATACGAAGTTCATAGATTGGTTTCGCAATCTAAGAATTGTCCTCAAACTTGAGGATAGGGCGTATGTGTTGGAAGACCCCATTCCTGATCAACCCGACAAGGATGATACGGAAGCCATGGCTTATTGGGATAAGTATTGCACCGATTTAGTGCAAGTCGCTTGCCTTATGCTTGGGACTATGATACCCGAACTCTATAAGGACTTCGAGCATCATAGTGCATATGACATGATCACACAATTTAAAGAGATGTTCCTTCAACAAGCTCGTGTCGAACGCTTCGAAATGGTTCAAGCGCTTCATGCATGTCGGATGGACGACTCCCAATCCGTTTCATCTTATGTCCTTAAGATGAAAAGCCTAATTGATCGAGCAAACCGTCTAAATTGCAATGAGTCTAATGAATTAGCCACGAACCTTATCCTTAATTCTTTGTTAAAAAGGTTTGACACATTCGTATTGAATTACAATATGAATGGTTGGGATAAGAGCATTGGTGAATTACATGCCATGCTTAAGACGGCCGAAGCAAGCTTGGTTAAAAGTGCTTCACCCGTGTTTATGATCAATGAAGGCGGGTCCAAAACCAATAACACTTCTAAGCCAAAGGTGGCTAAGAGGAAAGGACCCGCCTACCAAGGCAAGGGCAAAAGGGTAGATGGTTACCCCAACCAATAATAACAAGAAGCAAAAGGTTGCTGGTAAAGCAAACCCCAAAGAAGATCCGTGCTTTGGTTGCAGTGAGATGGGTCACTGGAAACGCAACTGCCCGATCTACCTTAAGGAGTTGAAAGAAAAGAGGGATGCAGGGCAAACCTCAGGTAATGTATATATGGTATACATTGAGCTTAGTATTACTTCTTCTAATACATGGGTATTAGACACGTGATGTGGAACTCATATTTGCAATTCTTTGCAGGGGTTCAAAAGAAGTAAACAAGGAGCGGGAACTACAAGCCTCTTCATGGGAAATGGTGCAAATGTGCACGTAGAAGCTGAAGGAGACTTTGTTTTAAAGCTACAAACTGGGTTGGAGCTTGTTTTGAAAAATGTTTTGTATGCTCCTAATTTGACTCGAAACATTATTTCTATTTCCCGTTTAAGACAATGTGGCTTTGATTTCAATTTTATTGATGATGATATCCATGTTTCTTTAGATAATGTGTTCTATTTTAAGGCTTCGCCTTCGAATGGTATTTATGAATTGGTTCATGATGAAACGTCATACAATAGCTCAATATACCATGCAAACACCAAGAAACTCAAAAGGGATTTGAGTGATTCTTACTTATGGCATTGTCGCCTTGGTCACATAAAAAAGAATCGAATGCATACACTTCAAAAGAATGGACTTTTGAAATCAAATGAACTAGACTCGTTTGATGTATGTGAATCTTGTTTACAAGTCAAAATGACTAAAACACCTTTCAAAGGGACCTATGAAAGGGCTAAAGACTTATTGGGATTAATACATTCAGATGTATGTGGACCCTTCAAGCTCATGACTAGGAATGGTGAAAGATACTTCGTTACTTTCATTGATGACTTCAGTCATTTCAGATATGTCTACCTATTAAGACTTTAGGACGAAACTTTTGAAGCATTCAAGGAATATCAAATCGAAGTACAAAATCAACTCAATAAGACTAAGCGATGCTTTCCAAGATCATCTTAAAAGTTGTGGGATTATCTCGCAACTCACTCCTCCTGGAACACCCTGAAATGTCCCGTTCTTATTGATTAAAAACGTTCCATATTAATTGATTTCGTTGCGAGGTTTTGACCTCTATATGAGACATTTTTCAAAGACTGTATTCATTTTTAAAACAAACCATAACCTTTATTTCATAAATAATGGTTTAAAAAGCTTTACGTAGATTATCAAATAATGATAATCTAAAATATCCTGTTTACACACGACCATTACATAATGGTTTACAATACAAATATGTTACATCGAAATCAGTTTCTTGAATGCAGTTTTTACACAATATCATACAAACATGGACTCCAAATCTTGTCCTTATTTTAGTATGTAACAACGGAAGCTCTTAGTATTCACTTGAGAATAAACATGCTTTAAACGTCAACAAAAATGTTGGTGAGTTATAGGTTTAACCTATATATATCAAATCGTAATAATAGACCACAAGATTTCATATTTCAATACACATCCCATACATAGAGATAAAAATCATTCATATGGTGAACACCTGGTAACCGACATTAACAAGATGCATATATAAGAATATCCCCATCATTCCGGGACACCCTTCGAATATGATATAAATTTCGAAGTACTAAAGCATCCGGTACTTTGGATGGGGTTTGTTAGGCCCGATAGATCTATCTTTAGGATTCGCGTCAATTAGGGTGTCTGTTCCCTAATTCTTAGATTACCAGACTTAATAAAAAGGGGCATATTCGATTTCGATAATTCAACCATAGAATGTAGTTTCACGTACTTTTGTCTATATTGTAAATCATTTATAAAACCTGCATGTATTCTCATCCCAAAAATATTAGATTTTAAAAGTGGGACTATAACTCACTTTCACAGATTTTTACTTCGTCGGGAAGTAAGACTTGTCCACTGGTTGATTCACGAACCTATAACAATATATACATATATATCAAAGTATGTTCAAAATATATTTACAACACTTTTTATATATTTTGATGTTTTAAGTTTATTAAGTCAGCTGTCCTCGTTAGTAACCTACAACTAGTTGTCCACAGTTAGATGTACAGAAATAAATTGATAAATATTATATTGAATCAATCCACGACCCAGTGTATACGTATCTCAGTATTGATCACAACTCAAACTATATATATTTTGGAATCAACCTCAACCCTGTATAGCTAACTCCAACATTCACATATAGAGTATCTATGGTTATTCCGAAATATATATAGATGTGTCGACATGATAGGTTGAAACATTGTATACGTGTCTATGGTATCTCAAGATTACATAATATACAATACAAGTTGATTAAGTTATGGCTGGAATAGATTTGTTACCAATTTTCACGTAGATAAAATGAGAAAAATTATCCAATCTTGTTTTACCCATAACTTCTTCATTTTAAATCCGTTTTGAGTGAATCAAATTGTTATGGCTTCATATTGAACTCTATTTTATGAATCTAAATATAAAAGTATAGGTTTGTAATCGAAAAATAAGTTACAAGTCGTTTTTGTAAAGGTAGTCATTTCAGTTGAAAGAACGACGTCTAGATGACCATTTTAGAAAACATACTTCCACTTTGAGTTTAACCATAATTTTTGGATATAGTTTCATGTTAATAATAAAAATCAGTTTCCCAGAATAACAACTTTTAAATCAAAGTTTATCATAGTTTTTAATTAACTAACCCAAAACAGCCCGCGGTGTTACTACGACGGCGTAAATCCGGTTTTTCGGTGTTTTTCGTGTTTCCAGGTTTTAAATCATTAGGTTAGCATATCATTTAGATATAGAAAATGTGTTTAGTTGATTTTAAAAGTCAAGTTAGAAGGATTAACTTTTATTTGCGAACAAGTTTAGAATTAACTAAACTATGTTCTAGTGATTACAAGTTTAAACCTTCGAATAAGATAGCTTTATATGTATGAATTGAATGATGTTATGAACATCATTACTACCTCAAGTTCCTTGGATAAACCTACTGGAAATGAGAAAAATAGATCTAGCTTCAAAGGATCCTTGGATGGCTTGAAAGTTCTTGAAGCAGAATCATGACACGAAAACAATTTCAAGTAAGATTTCCACTCGAAATAAGATTGTTATAGTTATAGAAATTGAATTAAAGTTTGAATATGATTATTACCTTGTATTAGAAAGATAACCTACTGTAAGTAACAAAGGTTTCTTGATCTTGGATGATTACTTGGAATGGATTTAGAAAACTTGGAAGTAAACTTGCAATCTTGGAAGTATTCTTGATTTTATGAAACTAGACCTTTTGGAATTTATGAAGAACACTTAGAACTTGAAGACAGAACTTGAGAGAGATCAATTAAATGAAGAAAATTAAAGAATGAAAGTGTTTGTAGGTGTTTTTGGTCGTTGGTGTATGGATTAGATATAAAGGATATGTAATTTTGTTTTCATATAAATAAGTCATGAATGATTACTCATATTTTTGTAATTTTATGAGATATTTCATGCTAGTTGCCAAATGATGGTTCCCACATGTGTTAGGTGACTCACATGGGCTGCTAAGAGCTGATCATTGGAGTGTATATACCAATAGTACATACATCTAAAAGCTGTGTATTGTACGAGTACGAATACGGGTGCATACGAGTAGAATTGTTGATGAAACTGAACGAGGATGTATTTTTGTTAAGTAGAAGTATTTTGATAAGTGTCTTGAAGTCTTTCAAAAGTGTATGAATACATATTAAAACACTACATGTATATACATTTTAACTGAGTCGTTAAGTCATCATTAGTCGTTACATGTAAATGTTGTTTTGAAACCTTTAGGTTAACGATCTTGTTGAATGTTGTTAACCCATTGTTTATTATAACAAATGAGATGTTGAATTGTTATATTATCATGATATTATGATATATAATATATCTTAGTATGATATATATACAGTTAAATGTCGTTACAACGATAATCGTTTCATATATGTCTCGTTTCGAAATCATTAAGTTAGTAGTCTTATTTTTACATATGTATTTCATTGTTAATACACTTAATGATATATTTACTTATCATTTAACATAATTAACCAAGTGTATCAATATCTTAATATGATTCATATGTACCTAGTAAGACGTTGTTATAACGATAATCGTTATATATATCGTTTTCGAGTTTCTTAAATTAATAGTCTCATTTTTATGTATATAACTCATTGTTAAAATACCTAATGAGATACATACTTATAATAAAATCATGTTAACTATATATATAACCATATATATGTCATCGTATAGTTTTTACAAGTTTTAACGTTCGTGAATCACCGGTCAACTTGGGTGGTCAATTTTCTATATGAAACCTATTTCAATTAATCAAGTCTTAACAAGTTTGATTGCTTAACATGTTGGAAACACTTAATCATGTAAATAACAATTTCATTTAATATATATATATATATATATATATATATAAACATGGAAAAGTTACCCGTTAAATAAATTTCGTCCCGAAATTTTAAGCAGTTGGAGGTGTTGGCGTATCTTCTGGAAATAAATGCGGGTATTTCTTCTTCATCTGATCTTCATGCTCCCAGGTGAACTCGGGTCCTCTACGAGCATTCCATCGAACCTTAACAATCGGTATCTTGTTTTGTTTAAGTCTCTTAACCTCACGATCCATTATTTCGACGGGTTCTTCAATGAATTGAAGTTTTTCATTGATTTGGATTTCGTCCAACGGAATAGTGAGATCTTCTTTAGCAAAACATTTCTTCAAATTTGAGACGTGAAAAGTGTTATGTACAGCCACGAGTTGTTGACGTAGCTCCAGTTGGTAAGCTACTGGTCCGACACGATCTATAATCTTGAATAGTCCAATGTACCTTGGATTTAGTTTCCCCCGTTTACCAAATCGAACAACGCCTTTCCAAGGTGAAACCTTAAGCATGACCATTTCTCCAATTTCAAACTCTATATCTTTTCTTTTACTGTCCGCGTAGCTCTTTTGTCGACTCTGGGCGGTTTTCAATCTTTGTTGAATTTGGATGATTTTCTCGGTAGTTTCTTGTATTATCTCCGGACCCGTAATCTGTCTATCCCCCACTTCACTCCAACAAATCGGAGACCTGCACTTTCTACCATAAAGTGCTTCAAACATCGCCATCTCAATGCTTGAATGGTAGCTGTTGTTGTAGGAAAATTCTGCTAACGGTAGATGTCGATTCCAACTGTTTCCGAAATCAATAACACAAGCTCATAGCATGTCTTCAAGCGTTTGTATCGTCCTTTTGCTCTGCCCATCAGTTTGTAGATGATAGGCAGTACTCATGTCTAGACGAGTTCCCAATGCTTGTTGTAATGTCTGCCAGAATCTTGAAATAAATTTGCCATCCCTATCAGAGATAATAGAGATTGGTATTCCATGTCTAGAGACGACTTCCTTCAAATACAGTCGTGCTAACTTCTCCATCTTGTCATCTTCTCTTATTGGCAGGAAGTGTGCTGACTTGGTGAGACGATCAACTATTACCCAAATAGTATCATAACCACTTGCAGTCCTTGGCAATTTAGTAATGAAATCCATGGTAATGTTTTCCCATTTCCATTCTGGGATTTCAGGTTGTTGTAGTAGACCTGATGGTTTCTGATGTTCAGCTTTGACCTTAGAACACGTCAAACATTTTCCAACATATTTAGCAATATCGGCTTTCATACCTGGCCACCAAATATGTTTCTTAAGATCCTTGTACATCTTCCCCGTTCCAGGATGTATTGAGTATCTGGTTTTATGAGCTTCTCTAAGTACCATTTCTCTCATATCTCCAAATTTTGGTACCCAAATTCTTTCAGCCCTATACCGAGTTCCGTCTTCCCGAATATTAAGATGCTTCTCCGATCCTTTGGGTATTTCATCCTTTAAATTTCCCTCTTTTAAAACTCCTTGTTGCGCCTCCTTTATTTGAGTAGTAAGGTTAGTGTGAATCATTATATTCATAGATTTTACTCGAATGGGTTCTCTGTACTTTCTGCTCAAGGCGTCGGCTACCACATTTGCCTTCCCCGGGTGGTAACAAATCTCAAAGTCATAATCATTCAACAATTCAATCCACCTACACTGCCTCATATTCATTTGTTTCTGATTAAATATGTGTTGAAGACTTTTGTGGTCGGTATATATAATACTTTTGACCCCATATAAGTAGTGCCTCCAAGTCTTTAATGCAAAAACAACCGCGCCTAATTCCAAATCATGCGACGTATAATTTTGCTCGTGAATCTTCAATTGTCTAGACGCATAAGAAATCACCTTCGTCCGTTGCATTAATACACAACCGAGACCTTGCTTTGATGCGTCACAATAAATCACAAAATCATCATTCCCTTCAGGCAATGACAATATAGGTGCCGTAGTTAGCTTTTTCTTCAATAATTGAAACGCCTTCTCTTGTTCATCCTTCCATTCAAATTTCTTCCCTTTATGCGTTAATGCAGGCAAGGGTTTTGCTATTTTGGAGAAATCTTGGATGAATCTTCTGTAGTAACCAGCCAATCCTAAAAATTGACGTATATGCTTCGGAGTTTTTGGGGTTTCCCACTTTTTAACGGTTTCGATCTTTGCCGGGTCCACCTGAATACCTTCTTTGTTCACTATGTGACCGAGGAATTGAACTTCTTCCAACCAAAATGCACATTTTGAAAACTTAGCGTACAGTTTTTCTTTCCTCAACACTTCTAGCACTTTTCTCAAGTGTTCTTCGTGCTCTTGATCATTCTTTGAGTAAATAAGTATGTCATCGATGAAAACAATGACAAACTTGTTAAGATATGGCCCACACACTCGGTTCATAAGGTCCATGAACACAGCTGGTGCGTTAGTCAATCCAAACGGCATAACCATAAACTCGTAATGACCATAACGCGTCCTAAAAGAAGTTTTTGGA
This sequence comes from Rutidosis leptorrhynchoides, assembly GCF_046630445.1. Taxonomy (NCBI): domain Eukaryota; kingdom Viridiplantae; phylum Streptophyta; class Magnoliopsida; order Asterales; family Asteraceae; genus Rutidosis; species Rutidosis leptorrhynchoides. Next base: position 172,277,255 of record NC_092342.1, on the reverse strand, counting down.
ATATCATCCTCCTTTACTCGCATTTGATGATATCCAGAACATAAATCGATCTTCGAATAAACCGACGAGCCTTGTAGTTGATCAAATAAGTCGTCAATTCTTGGCAGTGGATAACGGTTTTTGATGGTAAGTTTGTTCAACTCTCTGTAGTCAATACACAACCTAAATATACCATCTTTCTTCTTGACAAGCAAAACAGGAGCTCCCCATGGTGATGTGCTTGGTCGAATGAAACCACGTTCTAATAGTTCTTGCAGTTGACTTTGTAGTTCTTTCATCTCGCTGGGTGCGAGTCTGTAAGGAGCACGAGCTATTGGTGCAGCTCCTGGTACAATATCTATTTGAAATTCAACAGATCGATGTGGAGGTAGTCCCGGTAATTCTTTCGAAAATACATCGGGAAATTCTTTTACGACGGGAACATCATTGATGCTCTTTTCTTCAGTTTGTACTTTCTCGACCTTTGCTAGAACAGCATAGCAACCTTTTCTTATTAGTTTTTGTGCCTTCAAATTACTAATAAGATGTAGCTTCATGTTGCCCTTTTCTCCGTACACCATTAAGGGTTCTCCTTCTTCTCGTACAATGCAAATTGCATTTTTATAACATACGATCTCTGCTTTCACCTTCTTCAGCCAGTCCATGCCAACTATTACATCAAAACTCCCTAACTCTACTGGTATCAAATCAATCTTAAATATTTCGCTACCCAGTTTAATTTCTCGATTCCGGCATATATTATCTGTTGAAATTAATTTACCGTTTGCTAATTCGAGTAAAAATTTACTATCCAACGGCGTCAATGGACAACTTAATTTAGCACAAAAATCTCTACTCATATAGCTTCTATCCGCACCCGAATCAAATAAAACGTAAGCAGATTTATTGTCAATAAGAAACGTACCCGTAACAAGCTCCGGGTCTTCCTGTGCCTCTGCCGCATTAATATTGAAAACTCTTCCGCGGCCTTGTCCATTCGTGTTCTCCTGGTTCGGGCAATTTCTAATAATGTGGCCCGGTTTTCAACATTTATAACAAACTACATTGGCATAACTTGCTCCGACACTACTTGCTCCGCCATTACTCATTCCGACACCATTTGTTCCTTTCGTTCTGTTAACTCCTGGTCCGTAGACCTCACACTTCATCGTGCTATGACCATTTCTTTTACACTTGTTGCAAAATTTGGTGCAGAACCCCGAGTGATACTTTTCACACCTTTGGCATAGCTGCTTCTGATTGTTGTTGTTGTTGCGGTTGTTATTGTTGTTGGTATGATTGTTGTAGTTGCTGTTGTTGTTGTTATTTTTGTTGTTGTTGTTGGGCCGTTTGTTGTAGTTGCGATTGATGTTGTGATTGTTGGGATAATTGTTGCGATTATTATTTTAATTGCTGTTGTTGTTGTATTGGTGATTCTTATCACCGTTTTCCTCCCACTTTCTTTTGACTTGCTTCACATTGGCCTCTTCAGCCATGTGTTCTTTAATTCTTTCCTTAATCTGGTTCACTAGTTTGTGAGCCATTCTACATGCCTGTTGTATGGAGGCGGGCTCGTGTGAACTTATATCTTCTTGTATTCTTTCCGGTAATCCTTTCACAAACGCGTCGATCTTCTCTTCCTCATCTTCGAACGCTCCCGGACACAATAGACACAATTCTGTGAATCGTCTTTTGTACGTGGTAATATCAAATCCTTGGGTTCGTAACCCTCTAAGTTCTGTCTTGAGCTTATTGACCTCGGTTCTGGTACGGTACTTCTCGTTCATCAAGTGCTTGAATGCTGACCACGGTAGTACGTACGCATCATCTTTTCCCACTTGCTCTAGATAGGTATTCCACCATGTTAACGTAGAACCTGTGAAGGTATGCGTAGCGTACTTCACTTTGTCCTCTTCAGTACACTTACTTATGGCAAACACCGATTCGACCTTCTCGGTCCACCGTTTCAATCCGATCGGTCCTTCGGTTCCATCAAATTCCAAAGGTTTGCAGGCAGTGAATTCTTTGTAGGTGCGTCCTACACGATTTCCTGTACTGCTAGATCCAAGGTTATTGTTGGTATGTAGCGCAGCCTGTACTACGGCTATGTTTGAAGCTAGAAAAGTACAGAATTCCTCTTCATTCATATTCACGGTGTGTCGAGTAGTCGGTGCCATTTCCTTCAAAATAGTCAAATGGAACAAGTTAATCATACAGAATATTAAGAGTAGTCAATAGTATTTCGTAGCATAATATGAACTCATTTATAAAAGCTTTTTCTTCATATTAGCGTTTTATAGGTTTAAATTCGGTTAGTACCTACCCGTTAAGTTCATACTTAGTAGCTAATATACAATTCAACTACTACAATTCTATATGAAAAACTGATTATAATAATATTTCGCGTTCAAACTTTTATACAATATTTTTCAAAGTTACAATACCGCTTATTTTACATAAAGCATGAAATATAGCACACAATAACTTTGATACAAGATAGTTGTGAAGATAATTCTAGCTAGTACACAAGTCGTTCAGCAAAGGCAATAAAGACACGTAATTCATACGTCCAGAAACAAGTCATGCATTCTGGTTTTACTAGGACTACTTCCCATCCTTGGTCTTGTGGAACATAACCGTTATGGCAGTTGATAAGACAGCGTGTTGTAACGTCATCAAAGGGACGAGGGTTACGTAATGACCAACAGTCTCGTAATAACCTAAAAACCTCATTTCTTACCCCAATTACCGACTCCGTTACTTGTGGGAACGTTTTGTTTAATAGTTGTAGCCCGATGTTCTTTCTCTCACTTTGGTGAGAAGCGAACATTACTAACCCGTATGCATAGCATGCTTCTTTATGTTGCATGTTAGCCTCTTTTTCTAAATCATGAAGTCCTATATTCGGATACATTGAGTCAAAATAATTTCTTAACCCGTTGCGTAAAATAGCATTTGGGTTCCCCGTAATATATGCGTCAAAGTAAACACATCGTAACTTATGGGTTTCCCAATGTGATATCCCCCATCTTTCAAATGAAAGTCTCTTATAAACCAAGATATTCTTGGAACGTTCTTCGAATGTCTTACAAACTGATTTCGCTATAAATAGTTGTGCTGAAGAATTCATACCGACTTTAGACAAGATTTCATCAATCATGTCTCCGGGTAGGTCTCTTAAAATATTGGATTGTCTATCCATTTTGTGTTTTTATACTGTAAAATAGACAAGAGTTAGATTCATAAAAAAAATTACTTATTAATACAAGCAATTTTTACATATATCATAAAGCATAAGCACACTATATTACATATATTACACCACACGAATACAACTATCTTATTCCGACTCGCTCGTTTCTTCTTCTTTAGTTTTGGTTCGTTTTTCCAAGTTTCTAGGGATATATGATGTTCCCCTAATACGAACTGTCATTTTCCATAACGGTTTAGAAAAACCTGGTGGTTTAGAGGTTCTCGGGTCATTGTTACAACTTAAGGGCTTCGGGGGTTGACGATACATATAAAGTTCATCGGGGTTGGAATTAGATTTCTCTATTTTTATGCCCTTTCCCTTATTATTTTCTTTTGCCTTTTTAAATTCAGTTGGGGTAATTTCTATAACATCATCGGAATTCTCGTCGGAATCCGATTCATCGGAGAATTGGTAATCCTCCCAATATTTTGCTTCCTTGGCGGAAACACCATTGACCATAATTAACCTTGGTCGGTTGGTTGAGGATTTTCTTTTACTTAACCGTTTTATTATTTCCCCCACCGGTTCTATTTCCTCCTCCGGTTCCTCCTCTTCCGGTTCTGATTCTTCTTCCGGTTCTTCTTCGGGAACTTGTGAATCAGTCCAATATATATTCGACTCTTCGTTATTATTAGGTGAGTCAATGAGATTTGTGCTAGAGGTAGACATCTATCACACAATATCAAACATGTTAAGAGATTAATATATCACATAATATATACATGTTAATAATATATAGTTTCTAACAAAAATGTTAAGCAATCATTTTTAAAGAAAACACGGTCGAAGTCCAGACTCACTAATGCATCCTAACAAACTCGATAAGACACACTAATGCAAATTTTCTGGTTCTCTAAGACCAACGCTCGGATACCAACTGAAATGTCCCGTTCTTATTGATTAAAAACGTTCCATATTAATTGATTTCGTTGCGAAGTTTTGACCTCTATATGAGACGTTTTTCAAAGACTGCATTCATTTTTAAAACAAACCATAACCTTTATTTCACAAATAAAGGTTTAAAAAGCTTTACGTAGATTATCAAATAATGATAATCTAAAATATCATGTTTACACACGACCATTACATAATGGTTTACAATACAAATATGTTACATCGAAATCCGTTTCTTGAATGCAGTTTTTACACAATATCATACAAACATGAACTCCAAATCTTGTCCTTATTTTAGTATGCAACAGCGGAAGCTCTTAGTATTCACCTAAGAATAAACATGCTTTAAACGTCAACAAAAATGTTGGTGAGTTATAGGTTTAACCTATATATATCAAATCGTAACAATAGACCACAAGATTTCATATTTCAATACACATCCCATACATAGAGATAAAAATCATTCATATGGTGAACACCTGGTAACCGACATTAACAAGATGCATATATAAGAATATCCCCATCATTCCGGGACACCCTTCGGATATGATATAAATTTCGAAGTACTAAAGCATCCGGTACTTTGGATGGGGTTTGTTAGGCCCGATAGATCTATCTTTAGGATTTGCGTCAATTAGGGTGTCTGTTCCCTAATTCTTAGATTACCAGACTTAATAAAAAGGGGCATATTCGATTTCGATAATTCAACCATAGAATGTAGTTTCACGTACTTGTGTCTATTTTGTAAATCATTTATATAACCTGCATGTATTCTCATCCCAAAAATATTAGATTTTAAAAGTGGGACTATAACTCACTTTCACAGATTTTTACTTCGTCGGGAAGTAAGACTTGGCCACTGGTTGATTCACGAAGCTATAAAAATATATACATATATATCAAAGTATGTTCAAAATATATTTACAACACTTTTAATATATTTTGATGTTTTAAGTTTATTAAGTCAGCTGTCCTCGTTAGTAACCTACAACTAGTTGTCCACAGTTAGATGTACAGAAATAAATCGATACATATTATCTTGAATCAATCCACGACCCAGTGTATACGTATCTCAGTATTGATCACAACTCAAACTATATATATTTTGGAATCAACCTCAACCCTGTATAGCTAACTCCAACATTCACATATAGAGTGTCTATGGTTGTTCCAAAATATATATAGATGTGTCGACATGATAGGTCGAAACATTGTATACGTGTCTATGGTATCTCAAGATTACATAATATACAATACAAGTTGATTAAGTTATGGTTGGAATAGATTTGTTACCAATTTTCACGTAGATAAAATGAGAAAAATTATCCAATCTTGTTTTACCCATAACTTCTTCATTTTAAATCCGTTTTGAGTGAATCAAATTGTTATGGTTTCATATTAAACTCTATTTTATGAATCGAAACAGAAAAAGTATAGGTTTGTAGTCAAAAAATAAGTTACAAGTCGTTTTTGTAAAGGTAGTCATTTCAGTCGAAAGAACGACGTCTAGATGACCATTTTAGAAAACATACTTCCACTTTGAGTTTAACCATAATTTTTGGATATAGTTTCATCTTCATACTAAAAATCATTTTCCCAGAATAACAACTTTTAAATCAAAGTTTATCATAGTTTTTAATTAACTAACCCAAAACAGCCCGCGGTGTTACTACGACGGCGTAAATCCGGTTTTACGGTGTTTTTCGTGTTTCCAGGTTTTAAATCATTAAGTTAGCATATTATATAGATATAGAACATGTGTTTAGTTGATTTTAAAAGTCAAGTTAGAAGGATTAAATTTTATTTGCGAACAAGTTTAGAATTAACTAAACTATGTTCTAGTGATTACAAGTTTAAACCTTCGAATAAGATAGCTTTATATGTATGAATTCAATGATGTTATGAACATCATTAATACCTCAAGTTCCTTGGATAAACCTACTAGAAATGAGAAAAATAGATCTAGCTTCAAAGGATCCTTGGATGGCTTGAAAGTTCTTGAAGCAGAATCATGACACGAAAATAATTTCAAGTAAGATTTTCACTCGAAATAAGATTGTTATAGTTATAGAAATTGAATTAAAGTTTGAATATGATTATTACCTTGTATTATAAAGATAACCTACTGTAAGTAATAAAGGTTTCTTGATCTTGGATGATTAATTGGAATGGATTTAGAAAACTTGGAAGTAAACTTGCAATCTTGGAAGTATTCTTGATTTTATGAAACTAGAACTTTTGGAATTTATGAAGAACACTTAGAACTTGAAGATAGAACTTGAGAGAGATCAATTAGATGACGAAAATTAAAGAATGAAAGTGTTTGTAGGTGTTTTTGGTCGTTGGTGTATGGATTAGATATAAAGGATATGTAATTTTGTTTTCATGTAAATAAGTCATTAATGATTACTCATTTTTTTGAAATTTTATGAGATATTTCATGCTAGTTGCCAAATGATGGTTCCCACATGTGTTAGGTGACTCACAGGGCTGCTAAGAGCTGATCATTGGAGTGTATATACCAATAGTACATACATCTAAAAGTTGTGTATTGTACGAGTACGAATACGGGTGCATACGAGTAGAATTGTTGATGAAACTGAACGAGGATGTATTTTTGTTAAGTAGAAGTATTTTGATAAGTGTCTTGAAGTCTTTAAAAAGTGTATGAATACATATTAAAACACTACATGTATATACATTTTAACTGAGTCGTTAAGTCATCGTTAGTCGTTACATGTAAATGTTGTTTTGAAACCTTTAGGTTAACGATCTTGTTGAATGTTGTTAACCCATTGTTTATTATAACAAATGAGATGTTAAATTGTTATATTATCATGATATTATGATATATAATATATTTTAGTATGATATATATACAGTTAAATGTCGTTACAACGATAATCGTTACATATATGTATTTTTACATATGTATTTCATTGTTAATACACTTAATAATATATTTACTTATCATTTAACATAATTAACCAAGTGTATCAATATCTTAATATGATTCATATGTACCTAGTAAGACGTTGTTATAACGATAATCGTTATATATATCATTTTCGAGTTTCTTAAATTAATAGTCTCATTTTTATGTATATAACTCATTGTTAAAATACCTAATGAGATACATACTTATAATAAAATCATGTTAACTATATATATAACCATATATATGTCATCGTATAGTTTTTACAAGTTTTAACGTCCGTGAATCACCGGTCAACTTGGGTGGTCAATTGTCTATATGAAACCTATTTCAATTAATCAAGTCTTAACAAGTTTGATTGCTTAACATGTTGGAAACACTTAATCATGTAAATAACAATTTCATTTAATATATATATAAACATGGAAAAGTTCGGGTCACTACACACCCCAACTTAATGGAGTTTCTGAAAGGAGGAACCGAACCCTATGTGACGACCCGAAAATTTACGATCAAATTTAAACTTAATCTTTATTTGGTTTCGACACGATAAACAAATTCTGTAATGTTGAGTCTCAAAATTTTGAAGTGTTTTCATTTATGCAATTACCCTTTGACTATTCTCGACGATTCACGAATCCTTGATTGTAAATAGAAATGTAGATATAAATAGTTGTATATAATAAATCAAATATGTTAATGAACTATTATGTGATTTAGAAAGATAACTTAAAATAACTAAAACTTGTTATTTTGAAATATTTAGAGTATATTAAGTGTAATTGATTTCAAACATAATTTGTCAACGTTAGCAAAGTATTAAATATATAATATTATACTTTGAGTTTATGTGTTTCAATATTTATAATTAATATATGTGATATCTGTAGCCTTTAAAAAAAATATATGTGATATCTGTAGTGACCAGAACTTTTCCATGTTTATATATATATATATTAAATGAAATTGTTATTTACATGATTAAGTGTTTCCAACATATTAAGCAATCAAACTTGTTATGACTTGATTAATTGAAATAGGTTTCATATAGACAATTGACCACCCAAGTTGACCGGTAATTCACGAACGTTAAAACTTGTAAAAACTATATGATGACATATATATGGTTATATATATAGTTAACATGATATTATGATAAGTAAACATATCATTAAGTATATTAATAATGAACTACATATATAAAAACAAGACTACTAACTTAAAGATTTTGAAACGAGACATATATGTAACGATTATCGTTGTAACGACATTTAATGTATATATATCATATTAAGAGATATTCGTACATCATAATATCATGATAATATAATAATTTAAAATCTCATTTGATATTATAAACATTGGGTTAACAACATTTAACAAGATCGTTAACCTAAAGGTTTCAAAACAACACTTACATGTAACGACTAACGATGACTTAACGACTCAGTTAAAATGTATATACATGTAGTGTTTTAATATGTATTCATACACTTTTGAAAGACTTCAATACACTTATCAAAATACTTCTACTTAACAAAAATGCTTACACTTACATCCTCGTTCAGTTTCATCAACAATTCTACACGTATGCACCCGTATTCGTACTCGTACAATACACAGCTTTTAGATGTATGTACTATTGGTATATACACTCCAATGATCAGCTCTTAGCAGCCCATGTGAGTCACCTAACACATATGAGAACCATCATTTGGCAACTAGCATGAAATATCTCATAAAATTACAAAAATATGAGTAATCATTCATGACTTATTTACATGAAAACAAAATTACATATCCTTTATATCTAATCCATACACCAACGACCAAAAACACCTACAAAAACTTTCATTCTTCAATTTTATTCATCTAATTGATCTCTCTTAAGTTCTATCTTCAAGTTCTAAGTGTTCTTCATAAATTCTACAAGTTCTAGTTTCATAAAATCAAGAATACTTCCAAGTTTGCTAGCTTACTTTCAATCTTGTAGAGTGATCATCCAACCTCAAGAAATCTTTCTTATTTACAGTAAGATATCTTTATAATACAAGGTAATACTCATATTCAAACTTTGATTCAATTTCTATAACTATACCAATCTTATTTCGAGTGAAAATCTTACTTGAACTGTTTTCGTGTCATGATTCTGCTTCAAGAACTTTCAAACCATCCAAGGATCCTTTGAAGCTAGATCCATTTTTCTCATTTCTAGTAGCTTTATCCAGAAAACTTGAGGTGGTAATGATGTTCATAACATCATTCGATTCATACATATAAAGCTATCTTATTCGAAGGTTTAAACTTGTAATCACTAGAACATAGTTTAGTTAATTCTAAACTTGTTAGCAAACAAAAGTTAATCCTTCTAACTTGACTTTTAAAATCAACTAAACACATGTTCTATATCTATATGATATGCTAACTTAATTATTTAAAACCTGGAAACACGAAAAACACCGTAAAACCGGATTTACGCCGTCGTAGTAACACCGCGGGCTGTTTTGGGTTAGTTAATTAAAAACTATGATAAACTTTGATTTAAAAGTTGTTCTTCTGGGAAAATGATTTTTCTTATGAACATGAAACTATATCCAAAAATCATGGTTAAACTCAAAGTGGAAGTATGTTTTCTAAAATGGTCATCTAGACGTCGTTCTTTCGACTGAAATGACTACCTTTACAAAAACGACCTGTAACTTATATTTCTGACAATAAACCTATAATTTTTCTGTTTAGATTCATAAAATAGAGTTCAATATGAAACCATAGCAATTTGATTCACTCAAAACGGATTTAAAATGAAGAAGTTATGGGTAACACAAGATTGGATAATTTTTCTTGTTGTAGCAACGTGAAAATTGGTAACAAATCTATATTAATCATATCCTAGCTAACTTATATTTTATTATACATGTATTCTAATATATTATGTAATCTTGGGATACCATAGACACGTATGCAAATGTTTTGACATATCATATCGACCCATGTGTATATATTATTTGGAACAACCATAGACACTCTATATGCAGTAATGTGGGAGTTAGCTATACAGGGTTGAGGTTGATTCCAAAAATATATATACTTTGAGTTGTGATCTAGCCTGAGACGTGTATACACTGGGTCGTGGATTGATTCAAGATAATATATATCAATTTTTTTCTATACATCTAACGTTGGACAACTAGTTGTAGGTTACTAACGAGGACAGCTGACTTAATAAACTTAAAACATCAAAATGTATTAAAAGTGTTGTAAATATATTTTGAATATACTTTGATATATATGTACATATTTTTTATAGGTTTGCGACCAAGTCTTACTTCCCGATGAAGTAAAAATCTGTGAAAGTGAGTTATAGTCCCACTTTTAAAATCTAATATTTTTAGGATGAGAATACATGCAGGTTTTATAAATGATTTACAAAGTAGACACAAGTACGTGAAACTACATTCTATGGTTGAATTATCGAAATCGAATATGCCCCTTTTTATTAAGTCTGGTAATGTAAGAATTAGGGAACAGACACCCTAATTGACGCGAATCCTAAAGATAGATCTATTGGGCCTAACAAACCTCATCCAAAGTACCAGATGCTTTAGTACTTCGAAATTTATATCATATCCGAAGGGTGTACCGGAATGATGGGGATATTCTTATATATGCATCTTGTTAATGTCGGTTACCAGGTGTTCACCATATGAATGATTTTTATCTCTATGTATGGGATGTATATTGAAATATGAAATCTTGTGGTCTATTGTTACGATTTGATATATATAGGTTAAACCTATAACTCACCGACATTTTTGTTGACGTTTAAAGCATGTTTATTCTCAGGTAATATTAAGAGCTTCCGCTGTTGCATACTAAAATAAGGACAAGATTTGGAGTCCATGTTTGTATGATATTATGTAAAAACTGTATTCAAGAAACATATGTCGATGTAATATATTTCTATTGTAAACCATTATGTAATGGTCGTGTGTAAACAGTATATTTTAGATTATCATTATTTGATAATCTACGTAATGCTTTTGAAACCTTTATTGATAAAATAAAGGTTATGGTTGTTTTAAAAATGAATGCAGTCTTTGAAAAACGTCTCATATAGAGGTCAAAACCTCGCAACAAAATCAATTAATATGGAACGTTTATAATAAATATGAACGGGACATTTCAATATCTATGCATAAATAATACTATATGTATATTGTTAAAATGGATAACTATTAAATATATATAGTATATATTATATAAATATTAAATATTACATAATTAATAAATTGTGGTATTAATATGTAATTACGAGTTAAAATATAATTATAATATTAATATTACTATCATTACTTTCATGATTATTATTAAAATAAATATTAATATCAGTATTATGGATATTTTATGATATAAAAATTTGACACATTTAAATTGTTATATTATTATCAATAAATATTACTAATATTATGGCTATCTTTATTAATATTACCATTATTATAATTAAAAGAAAAATTAAAATTTTAGTTATTATTACAATTATTTTTATTATCATTATTTATAATACTAAAAGTATTATTATTATTAATATTAATTATAATATATCAAATACAGATATTTAATACAAATATATAATATAAACTCAGGATTTATAAATACATATATATATGATAAATACAGATATATATAATAACTGATATATATAATGCGTGTATTTAATTCAAGATACTTGGTCGATCAATCATCACTACACAACAATCATCTTACTGCTTCTATTATTCGATCAAGATTAATAATTTCGATTATATATTGTTATTAGCTGCTGTTAAATGGAGAAAAAATAGAAAAGTTAGACAGAAGAAGAAGAACCCGTTCGTTTCACTATGTTCTTAAACAATTTTTTTTCAAAACTCAAATTCAAACGAAATTCCAAAATGTATAAATGGAGTTGTGTTAGGAAACATTCATTCCAACTATCTGTAAGTTTCCAAGCTTCAATTCCTTCTATTGGAATCTAATTTTTGAGTCAAAGTAATTTTTTAAAAAAAGTCAACAAATCTTCTGTGATTGAATTCGAGTTCGTGTTTGTGGTTTAAGTTCAATTGACAATTCAAATAGTTTCTATATGTGATTTACAAACTATTTCATGAAGGAATCGGGGTCTGAAACAAACTTAAAATCGAAAGTGAGTTTTATTTTTTATTTTTCTCTTTTTGCAACAGCAGCGAGGCTACTTCATTATTAATTTTTTTTTCTGTTAATCAATAACAAAGAAGACGGTTTACTTCTGATTCGTTTAAAAAGTATAAACACAATTTTTTTTTTGGATTGCTGTTATGATCCTTGATTTGTGTCACGACCCGGAAATTTCCGACCAAATTTAAACTTTAATCTTTATATGAATTCGACATGATAAGCAAAGTCTATTAAACCGAGTCTCAAAATGTTAGAACTAATTTAGCAATTAATGTTAGGCATGTTGTAATATATACAAAATATATAGATGTTAAATATACAAATGTGTTATTATATAATATGAGTACTATTTAATTAATAATATGTAACATTAATAAATCAAAAATGACTACAAAGTTAAAATATAGCTACTTCTTCATTATGACATAATTAATAGTAAAATTCAATTAGTATTATGATTATTATTTTTAAATCGCCATTTTTATGAATAATACAAATAGTATTAGCATTAGGAATAAAAGTATGACTACCAGTTTTATGGTTAATATTATTATTATTATTTATTAATATTATAGATACTATAAAAATAAGTATTATTAATATTATTATTTTTATTATTTTAATATAATTATTATTATTATTGGTATTTTTATTAATATTATTATTATTAATAAGTACTTTTATTATTCTTAATAATATTAAAGATACTATTATTATTATTAATTATTATTATTATTAATTATTATTATTATTATTAATTATAAACAAATGCAGAATAATTTAATCAGGAATCCTCTTTCAACTTTATATATATATTTTTGTGTACGATCGATCCCTTTCTTCACTTTTTGATTTTGTCTCTGTCTTATAATCATATCTGTAGTACGATTCTATTAAGACTTTGTCATCTGCTTTTGTTCTTGTTTTTGTTTCTTCTCCTTGTTTGATTTAATGGCTGCCGATACCTCTTTCTTTTTAAAAACCAACGATTTTCTCATTTCTGTGAACTAAATCAACAATTGAACACCACATTTATCTATCTCCTTCTCTCTCTCTTAATGATGTTCAAAACCACACTCAAATCAATTACCAATACCAAACCCACAACTATTCAATCACCACCATCAACGAATATGATATGCAATTATTCACTTCTGTTTATTCTCGTTGTAAACCATAATCTCTAACAGCCCTTTTCTCGTTACCTTACAAACTGCTACTGCAGTATCTTCTCAATTCTGTTTTGGCACCAATTCATAAATTAATCAAACACCACCACTTTTATTTTGACTGCTAACTAGTTTCAGATTCTTTTCGTTTGAACACTAACAACAATTATTTTTCGAATCACAACAATGATCACCACTACCATACTACTAATACGATATTTTTTTTGATGATTAAATGAACACCTTGAAAACCCTCACTAAACACCCACTCGTTTTTTTCACAAGACAAAACATCACCACCTTTAATCCTTAAACCCAACACTAATTACATATATCACCTATCTATATACTATATCTGTATATTATATACATTCACTTACACATAAATTCATCTAGCTTGATCACCTTAAGACAACCATGACTCGCCATTACCTCGAGCCTTTTTCAAAGTTACTAGTGACTTCCTGCTGCAACCAACAACAGATTTGTGTCTGTTTTCGATTACTCCTGTTTGCTTTGATCGACCCATGAAACATCCACGATCACAACTTTACCTTGAACAAACTCCATAACCACCACAGCCCAAGTCACTGCTACTGCTACGATCCTTTTTTTTTTCTTTTTCTTTTTCTGGTTCCTGTCTCCATTTCCTGGCTTCTACTTACACAATGAATATATAAATATAAGTGTAATAATAATGAATGATGGTAACGTGTTTATAAAAAGAAGAAAATGATTTAAAGTGAATTGCTAGTGGAGCCTAGTAGTGCTACCTGTTTCCGTTTCCTTGTTATTTCGAATTCTAAATGTCATCGATGGGCCAAGGTCCCTTCTTTACTTAGTGGGCCGTGTTTTATACATGATGAGTGGTTAGGTTATAAATATTAAGAATAAAGAAAACGTATGGCCGACAAAAATGAAAAGGGAATTGGAATTGTTTATTTAGATGGGGCTGTAAAGTGGGTTATTGTTATGCCAAGGTAATATGAATGGGTCTTAAACAAATAACGAAGGGACCGGCCTATTAGCCTTGCAATGATCTAGTATATTTCTTTTGAACGAATCGGGCAGTGGTTAGCTACCTCATATGTGGACCTGTAACAAAACCCCACGATCCATTAAATCCCTGCAAACTTTTATGAGCATGGTTATGAGGTAATAAGTATTATGATGATGATGGTTGATGATGAACGCGAATGATGATTAAATGATGATGATAGTAATCGAATTTATAGGAATGATGATGATGGTGACTGTGAAAGTAAAGATTGAAGATGATAGTGTGATTTTATGTTAAGGTGACAATAGCATTTAAGATTATAAGAATTAAAATTTCTTATTAAACAGAAATGAAGTAGTAGAGCAATGGTTCTGGAGCTTGTTTGTTAAACAAAAGGTCCTGGGATCGAACCCAGGCCACTACAGCATTTTTTTTATTTATCAAAAGAAGCTGTTGGGCTGGTATGGTTATTGGGCCGTACTCTAGTTGTAGTGTTGGGCTGAGACAGATAATAGGCTAAATAATTACCGGTTATGAACTATAACAGAATAGTACGAACAGCAGAGTGGTTAAGGGTGTTTTGTGTAAGCGAGTGGTCTTGGGTTCGAGTCTCGGCGGTGGCGTTCTTTTTATTGAGCGTTCTTCAAAGGTTGTAACTTATTTTATTATTATTATTATTATTATTATTATTATTATTATTATTATTATTATTATTATTATTATTATTATTATTATCACTACTAACATTATTTTAGTATTATTAGAATTAATATTTTAACACAACAAAATTTATATTTTTATTTATTTAAAATATATAAAATGAACATATAGAACATGTAAATTATTAATACAAAAATGATATAAACTTTTCGATTACCATTATGCGTGTTAATATATATATATAAATGATATAGGTTTGTGAATCCGTGGCCAACCCTATACTTGTTCAATGTCGTCCTATGTATTTTTACTACAAAATACAGTATTGTGAGTTTCATTTGATTCCCTTTTACTCTTTACATTTTTGGGGCTGAGAATACATGCAAATGTTTTATTAACTGTTTTACAATAATTATATGCGTGAGTTTCATTTGCTCCCTTTTTAATTGCTTTTGCAATATATATTTTTGGGCTGAGAATACATGTGCTGCTTTTATAAATGTTTACAAAATAGACACAAGTACTTAAAAATATATTCTACGTTGAGTTGTACCACTGGCATACTTCCCTGTAGCTTGGTAACTACTATTTACATGGGTAGTGTAAACGCGAATCCTGTTGATAGATCTATCGGGCCTGACAACCCCAACCGGACTGGACGACCAGTATTCAACGGTTGCACAGTACTTCGTTTCGGTGACTACACTTGGTACGGTATAGTGAGATTTCATAGTAAAGGGAATATGCGACGTGATTAAATGTTAAGTATGGTTACCAAGTGCTCAACCACTTAGAATGCTTTACATACACTTACGAGTGTATTATGTTTATGATTATGAAATCTTGTGGTCTATTAAAATATTGAAATGATTGTTATAATAAACTTATGAACTCACCAACATTTTGGTTGACACTTTTAAGCATGTTTATTCTCAGGTACGAATTAAGTCTTCCGCTGTGCATTAGCTCATTTTAAGGACATTACTTGGAGTCGATCATCGCAATGGGACCAAATGTTGATGACTTCATCCAGGTGGATAAGGACGGGTCTTTACAGGTGGTATCAGAGCGTTGGTCCTAGCGAACCAGGTCTTGCATTAGTGTGTCTAACTGATAGTTGTTAGGATGCATTAGCGAGTCTGGACTTCGACCTTAGCTGCATATTATAAGTATTGTATATCATTCCTAGTGGAAAATTTCCTGCTAATCATTCCTAAGTCTAGACACGCCTTACTGCCTTTATTGCATAGATAGTGTATAGACAAATTTATATCTATTACGGTAAACTTTGCCTGATATCTTCTGTAAATTTCTCTGTAATTTAAGGGATCCTGGTACTATATATATCTAGGCATATTATGCATTGAGAATACCATCCAACTATCATTTGTTGTCACTAAGCTTTTCATACCAAAAATCTTTTCTGTGATCGCGTACGATGGCCTCTACGAATCGACCAAGTTCTTCTGACTCCGAAGATAGCGTGACAGGAGCGCACCAACCGATCAACTACCATGATTTCTTTAGAAAGTGGGGATGGATTCGCGAAATACTTACCCTATGGAGAAATGAACAAGGTACTCCATATCACGAGCCGAACTTACCACCTAACGTCGAAGTGCTCGACCCGCTCACCGGCGAACCTGTTCGCAACACCGTTTATACCCTTTTTGCAAGAATTTTTCATCTTGAGGCTACCATTAACGAAACTAGAGAAGATATCCGACCTCTACCTCACACTGATAACCAACCAGCGTTAGTAGAAGAAGTTAAAGAACTCTGAGCTCGAGTGTTAACTTTAAAGAACACGGTACACAATTTGCAAGCACTAGCAGTATCATCAACACCAGTAACATCACCAGCCTCAGCACCAACAGCACTAGTACCACCAACAACAACATCCGCGTTACCAGCTTCGACATTTCATTCTGTACCTCGTGTATAATCATCATTCTACATGACGTTCTACATCATTTATCTTAGTTCGACATAGTGATTATGTAACCTCTAATGTTTTAGAGATTATATATTCTTGTTCTAACGGTAAATTAGATGAGTTAATATCATATTAACTCATTAAATCCATGATTACATCTGAAGAAAATATATATGCAAGTATATTTTCATAAAGATTGTAATTAAAATTCTTTTGTACAAACTATCAATGGTGAAAATATTTTAACGGGTAGGTAATACCCGAGGAATATTTAGATTTAACATTAATCAGTTACACGGTACATTCTTCGACTCTGATTCAACAGTCAGTCACTATCCTACTTGTATCCATAGATATACGTATCCATTCACCACAGAATCCATTTTCGTTCAATTTCATATTTAGATTTTGACCTATCAAAATCCAACAAGTGGCATAATGAAGAAAACATCGGACAAAGTAAAATTTGTTAGAAACAAACGAACTAACTAATTAAAATATTGTTAAGAATCCACGCTAACTGTTCCTAGCTAACTGTTCCTAGCTAACTGGTTACATTTTATTTATCGCAATTTACATTCTCGCAATTTTATTTATCGTCATTTAATTTCTGTATTTATTTTACGCACTTTAAATAACGGGACACGTATACAAGGTTTCGACATATCATATTGACCCATCTATATATTTATCTTGGAACAACCATAGACACTCTATATGCAAATGACAGAGTTAGCTATACAGGGTTGAGGTTGATTCCAAAATATATATATATTTTGAGTTGTGATCAATACTGAGACCGGTACACGGGTCACGATACGTATTAATTAATTCAAATGTTATATATTAAACTATATATGAACTATTGGACTATTGGACTACTAACTTTGGACAATTAAAATGAATTAAAATATTGATTATAATATATGAAACTAAATAATTCTTCAAGTTTGCCACTTGATTTCATCTTAAACCTCATTTGAATCTTGACGATTCCAATTCATGTTCAAATCTTTCATGATTCTTGAAAACACCTCGATCGAGAGGATGAACCAGCCGCACCTCATCTACGGAAGAAAAGATTGATGCATATAGTTATGCATCTGAAAAACTCTCGAAAACTGAGTAAACGTTTAACACGTAGCTGTGCTAATTCCTTTAGTGTTATTATTACCCAAAATAATTTGGTAATCCCTTTCAAAGAAGCAAACTTTGTCACAGCTCCAGCAACTCAACTCCGACTTTTCATCCGAAACAACTTTATTATAACCTCGGAATATATATACGTGCTTATTTATTGTTACCGGAGAACCTTTTATATTCCACCACATTACCATCAGCGTTTAATCATCTAAAAACACAATTCTTCTGAAACCACCTCGGATTGATAACCGAAGATTCAGATATGGTAGCATTAAATGCAGAGGAAACAGCAAAATCGTAGGTGGTCTAAACGGTCAAAAGTTTGATAATAAAGAATGGAATGTTGGACACCCTCAATAGAAAATTTAGTACTGAAAAGTGGATTATGCGAAACTATGAAGGAAGCCGTGGACAAATCACAAAGAATAAGTTTGACTTCAAAGAATCCAGGTAATTCTGTATCCGATGAAATCTTTAGAGAATATCTTGCTCCAATGTCATGTTAAAATCTTGCGAAAAATCTTTTCCGTTAACTTTCGAACTTAGAAATTCCAAAAAATATCATCATAAATATCTTCGATATTTTAAGGATATTTTCATAAATATTCCTGTCCGAAATTATCTACCTCTTCGTGTTTTCGGTATTCCATTATATTGGAAACTTCAGTAAAATCTAAATATGAATTATGAATGTTTCTGGAATAGTGTTGGGAATTGAAGCATGAGTTAGTATAATATAATGCGCTTGGCCAACGTGATTATATTACAGTAAGTCATGCTGAGTTTCTAATGAAATGTGTTGATGGTTAACAATAGAATATACAATCATCATGAGTCATGTTACATAACTCTTTCATTCTACTTAACGTTTGAACATATCAAGAAAATATATCCTTGGTGGTTTTATCTTCCGTGATGTTGATAAATTTGAAAATCAAATCGTGCTATCACGTTCCTTTCTGCTTAAAACCTTATAATCATTCGAAACTCTATATCTACAAATTCTGGACCATTATTCGCTTGACTTGAAGACGAAAAGAGAAAACAAGAGCATGGAGCTCCGAAACATAACAAGAAATATAAAGCCGATCACAAACACAGAAATTACAAACCGTGTATATCAATGCGTATAGCAAAATAAAGACACGGGAGAATTAGGAATACTATAACCCCAAGGTAATAGTATAAGTGAATAGATTCCTCCGGGGGTAGATGAAAAAGGAGAATGATTAATATGAAAGTCAGAATTATATCCAGAATTAAAACTGGATGTAGCATATTGACTGATGATTTGGAGGTATGAATGGAGGAAGAAAGTATAAGAATGGTGAGAATAATGGAATGGAGGAGCTTAATTTATAATGGAAATATCAGATAGAGTAATCAAGGCAGATCACCGTATCTAGTTATAGAAATCTTGATTTCCTTATTCGCTGAAGAATCGAATCTTTTAGATTTCGAAGATTTTCTTTAAATTCTTTGAATTCCGGAATTTAACTCAGACAACGTCAAAAGTTAAGATACACCATATTTTCAAAAATTTAAACGTGACTACGTCAAAAGCTAAGGTGAATCTTTATTTTCTCATTTCACTCTTTTGTGATAGCTCCACTCATACGCTTCAAGTAATCGAATTGTTATATCTATATTACTCAATGATAATAAAACTCTATTTATCAATTCATATTCGTCATAAAAACATTTTTATTGTTAGCCATGACGACCTCGATCAAATTTCGGGACGAAATTTCTTTAACGGGTAGGTACTGTCATGACCCGGAAATTTCCGACCAAATTTAAACTTTAATATTTATATGAATTCGACATGATAAGCAAAGTCTATTAAACCGAGTCTCAAAATGTTAGAACTAATTTAGCAATTAATGTTAGGCATGTTGTAATATATACAAAATATATAGATGTTAAATATACAAATGTGTTATTATATAATATGAGTACTATTTAATTAATAATATGTAACATTAATAAATCAAAAATGACTACAAAGTTAAAATATAGCTACTTCTTCATTATGACATAATTAATAGTAAAATTCAATTAGTATTATGATTATTATTTTTAAATCGCCATTTTTATGAATAATACAAATAGTATTAGCATTAGGAATAAAAGTATGACTACCAGTTTTATGGTTAATATTATTATTATTATTTATTAATATTATAGATACTATAAAAATAAGTATTATTAATATTATTATTTTTATTATTTTAATATAATTATTATTATTATTGGTATTTTTATTAATATTATTATTATTAATAAGTACTTTTATTATTCTTAATAATATTAAAGATACTATTATTATTAATTATTATTATTATTAATTATTATTATTATTATTAATTATAAACAAATGCAGAATAATTTAATCAGGAATCCTCTTTCAACTTTATGTATATATTTTTGTGTACGATCGATCCCTTTATTCACTTTTTGATTTTGTCTCTGTCTTATAATCATATCTGTAGTACGATTCTATTAAGACTTTGTCATCTGCTTTTGTTCTTGTTTTTGTTTCTTCTCCTTGTTTGATTTAATGGCTGCCGATACCTCTTTCTTTTTAAAAACCAACGATTTTCTCATTTCTGTGAACTAAATCAATAATTGAACACCACATTTATCTATCTCCTTCTCTCTCTCTCTTAATGATGTTCAAAACCACACTCAAATCAATTACCAATACCAAACCCACAACTATTCAATCACCACCATCAACGAATATGATATGCAATTATTCACTTCTGTTTATTCTCGTTGTAAACCATAATCTCTAACAGCCCTTTTCTCGTTACCTTACAAACTGCTACTGCAGTATCTTCTCACTTCTGTTTTGGCACCAATTCATAAATTAATCAAACACCACCACTTTTATTTTGACTGCTAACTAGTTTCAGTTTCTTTTCGTTTGAACACTAACAACAATTATTTTTCGAATCACAACAATGATCACCACTGCCATACTACTAATACGATATTTTTTTGATGATTAAATGAACACCTTGAAAACCCTCACTAAACACCCACTCGTTTTTTTCACAAGACAAAACATCACCACCTTTAATCCTTAAACCCAACACTAATTACATATATCACCTATCTATATACTATATCTGTATATTATATACATTCACTTACACATAAATTCATCTAGCTTGATCACCTTAAGACAACCATGACTCGCCATTACCTCGAGCCTTTTTCAAAGTTACTAGTGACTTCCTGCTGCAACCAACAACAGATTTGTGTCTGTTTTCGATTACTCCTGTTTGCTTTGATCGACCCATGAAACATCCACGATCACAACTTTACCTTGAACAAACTCCATAACCACCACAGCCCAAGTCACTGCTACTGCTACGATCCTTTTTTTTTCTTTTTCTTTTTCTGGTTCCTGTCTTCATTTCCTGGCTTCTACTTACACAATGAATATATAAATATAAGTGTAATAATAATGAATGATGGTAACGTGTTTATAAAAAGAAGAAAATGATTTAAAGTGAATTGCTAGTGGAGCCTAGTAGTGCTACCTGTTTCCGTTTCCTTGTTATTTCGAATTCTAAATGTCATCGATGGGCCAAGGTCCCTTCTTTACTTAGTGGGCCGTGTTTTATACATGATGAGTGGTTAGGTTATAAATATTAAGAATAAAGAAAACGTATGGCCGACAAAAATTGAAAAGGGAATTGGAATTGTTTATTTAGATGGGGCTGTAAAGTGGGTTATTGTTATGCCAAGGTAATATGAATGGGTCTTAAACAAATAACGAAGGGACCGGCCTATTAGCCTTGCAATGATCTAGTATATTTCTTTTGAACGAATCGGGCAGTGGTTAGCTACCTCATATGTGGACCTATAACAAAACCCCACGATCCATTAAATCCCTGCAAACTTTTATGAGCATGGTTATGAGGTAATAAGTATTATGATGATGATGGTTGATGATGAACGCGAATGATGATTAAATGATGATGATAGTAATCGAATTTATAGGAATGATGATGATGGTGACTGTGAAAGTAAAGATTGAAGATGATAGTGTGATTTTATGTTAAGGTGACAATAGCATTTAAGATTATAAGAATTAAAATTTCTTATTAAACAGAAATGAAGTAGTAGAGCAATGGTTCTGGAGCTTGTTTGTTAAACAAAAGGTCCTGGGATCGAACCCAGGCCACTACAGCATTTTTTTTATTTATCAAAAGAAGCTGTTGGGCTGGTATGGTTATTGGGCCGTACTCTAGTTGTAGTATTGGTCTGAGACAGATAATAGGCTAAATAATTACCGGTTATGAACTATAACAGAATAGTACGAACAGCAGAGTGGTTAAGGGTGTTTTGTGTAAGCGAGTGGTCTTGGGTTCGAGTCTCGGCGGTGGCGTTCTTTTTATTGAGCGTTCTTCAAAGGTTGTAACTTATTTTATTATTATTATTATTATTATTATTATTATTATTATTATTATTATTATTATTATTATTATTATTATTATTATTATTATCACTACTAACATTATTTTAGTATTATTAGAATTAATATTTTAACACAACAAAATTTATATTTTTATTTATTTAAAATATATAAAATGAACATATAGAACATGTAAATTATTAATACAAAAATGATATAAACTTTTCGATTACCATTATGCGTGTTAATATATATATATAAATGATATAGGTTTGTGAATCCGTGGCCAACCCTATACTTGTTCAATGTCGTCCTATGTATTTTTACTACAAAATACAGTATTGTGAGTTTCATTTGATTCCCTTTTACTCTTTACATTTTTGGGGCTGAGAATACATGCAAATGTTTTATTAACTGTTTTACAATAATTATATGCGTGAGTTTCATTTGCTCCCTTTTTAATTGCTTTTGCAATATATATTTTTGGGCTGAGAATACATGTGCTGCTTTTATAAATGTTTACAAAATAGACACAGGTACTTAAAAATATATTCTACGTTGAGTTGTACCACTGGCATACTTCCCTGTAGCTTGGTAACTACTATTTACATGGGTAGTGTAAACGCGAATCCTGTTGATAGATCTATCGGGCCTGACAACCCCAACCGGACTGGACGACCAGTATTCAACGGTTGCACAGTACTTCGTTTCGGTGACTACACTTGGTACAGTGTAGTGAGATTTCATAGTAAAGGGAATATGCGACGTGATTAAATGTTAAGTATGGTTACCAAGTGCTCAACCACTTAGAATGCTTTACATACACTTACGAGTGTATTATGTTTATGATTATGAAATCTTGTGGTCTATTAAAATATTGAAATGATTGTTATAATAAACTTATGAACTCACCAACCTTTTGGTTGACACTTTTAAGCATGTTTATTCTCAGGTACGAATTAAGTCTTCCGCTGTGCATTAGCTCATTTTAAGGACATTACTTGAAGTCGATCATCGCAATGGGACCAAATGTTGATGACTTCGTCCAGGTGGATAAGGACGGGTCTTTACAATTTGGGTCGTCTGAGTTTATAAGAAGAAGAAGAGAAAGAAGTTGAAGCAGAAGAGCAGTTTAAGTATAATTAAAATAGGCATTAATCAGATAAAACAAATTGGTTCATGGGTTTGAGGTGTTGAAGGGTTAGCGGGAGGTCACGGGTTCGAGCCCAGCAGTGGCCTATTTTTTTTAAGGACTTGTTCTAAAAAGGTAGTTATTCATTTAATGATTATTATTATTATCATTATTATTATTACTTTTGTTATTATTATTATCATTATTGCTAGTATTATTAATTATTCTAATTATCATTAACATTACTATTAAAATAAGTGTCATTATTATTATTATGAATAATAATATTGTTATGATAATTATTATTACTATTAACATTAATATTAAGAATACTAGTATCATTAATAAGTAATTTTGTTATTATCATTATCATGACTAGTATTGTCATTTAAGATTTTTTATTATTCTCATTATGTATTATTAATATGATTATCAGTTTAGTATTATTAACATTATTATGATTAAAATTATTGTTATTATTATGAAACTAATAAAATTTATTATTATTTTTATTAAAATTAGTATTAGTATCATTTTATTAGAATTATTATTATTAGTAACCTAAGTATTATTATAAACCTTATCATTATTATTATTATTTATATGATTTTCATTGTTAGTATTATTATTAAAAATTATTATCGTTATTATCATTTTTATTTAAACTATTATTTTACTATCATTAAAACTATCATTATTATTATTATCAGTATTATCTATATCATCATTATTAAAATAATTACGATTATGAAAATAAGAATTTTAATGACGTTAGTAAAGTTATAAGCATAAAAATAAAGATTTTATATATAAATATATATTAATACACATAACTCAACTATATCTATATATCAAAGTAAAATATATATAAT
Source organism: Rutidosis leptorrhynchoides (assembly GCF_046630445.1). Taxonomy (NCBI): domain Eukaryota; kingdom Viridiplantae; phylum Streptophyta; class Magnoliopsida; order Asterales; family Asteraceae; genus Rutidosis; species Rutidosis leptorrhynchoides. The sequence continues at coordinate 172,252,660 of NC_092342.1, read as the reverse complement.
AAAACTTATTAGTATACTATATATATAAATTACATCACTAATAATTATATATATATTTATTCGATCACAATTATACGTGTTAATATATATACTTGGTATAGGTTCGTGAATCTGAGGCCAACCCTGCATTGTTCAATGTCGTCATATGTATTTTTACTACAAAATACATTACAGTGAGTTTCATTACTTCCTTTTTAAATGCTTTTGCAATATATATTTTTGGGACTGAGAATACATGCGCTTTTATAACTGTTTTACGAAATAGACACAAGTAATCGAAACTACATTATATTGTTGAATGATCGAAGCCGAATATGCCCCTTTTGCTTGGTAGCCTAAGAATTAGTAAACCAGTCTACTAATTGACACAAATCCTAAAGATAGATCTATTGGGTCTAACAAACCCCATCCGTTGTAGCGGATGCTTTAGTACTTCGATGTTGTTTTATCATGTCCGATGGATGTCCTGGAATGATAGGGGATATTCGTATATGCATCTTGTTAATGTCGATTACCAGGTGTTCAATCCATATGAATGATTTTTGTCTCTATGCATGGGACGTTTATTTATGAGAAATGGAAATGAAAATCTTGTGGTCTATTAAAATGATGAAAATGAATGATTATGATAAACTAATGAACTCACCAACTTTTTGGTTGACACTTGAAAACATGTTTATTCTCAGGTACGAAAGAAATCTTCCGCTGTGCATTTACTCATTTTAGAGACATTACTTGGAGTCATTCATGACATATTTCAAAAGACGTTGCATTCGAGTCGTTGAGTTCATCAAGATTATTATTAAGTCAATTATAGTTGGATATATTATGAAATGGTATGCATGCCGTAAACTTTCAATGAAATGAAAGTTTGTCTTTTAAAAACGAATGCAGTATTTAAAAAATGTATCATATAGAGGTCAAGTACCTCGTGATGTAACCAATTGTAATGTATTCGTCCAGATGGATTAGGACGGGTTGCTTCATGTGGTATCAGAGCATTGGTCTTAGTGAACCAGGTCTTGCATTAGTGTGTCTAACTGGTAGTTGTTTAGATGCATTAGTGAGTCTGGACTTCGATCGTGTCTGCATGTCAAATGTTTTGCTTATCATTTCGTGTCAAAAATTACCTGCTTATCATTCTTAGGGAATCACTTGCGTATCATTCCTATTCTAGACACGTCTTACTGCCTCTATTGCATAGATAGTGTATAGATAAATTCATATCTTAGCATATCTGTTATGGTTACCTTTGCCTGACAGCTTCCGTAGATTCCTCCGTAACTTATGGGATTTTAGTATTATATATGCATATGTAAATTATGTATTGCAGGGTACTAATCTACATCCTATAATCTATTTCTTATCAAAAATCCTTCATCTAATCGTTCGAGATGAATCCCTCCACCAGTTCGAGTCCCTCAGATTTCGATAGCTATTCCGATAATTATTCCGACAGCTATTCCGACATGAATATTCACCTAAGCTCCGAAAGCGGTGTCACTAGAATGAATCAATCAATCAGCCATCCCTAATTCATCTGATGGGTTCGTAGTCGACTTAATCAATGGAGACGCGAAGAAGGCGATCCCTTCCACCAACCGAATTCACCTCTTGACAATGAACCTGAAGCGTTTACCGGCGAACCTGTTCGAGACACCATTTTCTCTCTCATTTCCAGAGTATCTCGTCACGATCATATACTATCTCAGATTCTAAACCTCATTTATCCGCTCGTCCGAACCGACAATCATCCTGGTATAATAGAAGATGTCAACGAGCTTCGCACCGGAGTTGTAGCCTTGGAAAATATAGTACAAAACGTACCAACTTCAACAACATCACCGGCACCAACAGTATCACCAATATCAATAGCAGTACCACCAACAACCTGTAGTGACCCGAACTTTTTCATGTTTATATATATATTAAATGAAATTGTTATTTACATGATTAAGTGTTTCCAACATGTTAAGCAATCAAACTTGTTATGACTTGATTAATTGAAATAGGTTTCATATAGACAATTGACCACCCAAGTTGACCGGTGATTCACGAACGTTAAAAACTTGTAAAAACTATATGATGACATATATATGGTTATATATATATATATATATATATATATATATATATATATATATATATATATATATATATATATATATATATAACCATATATATATATAGTTAACATGATATTATGATAACTAAACATATCATTAAGTATATTAATAATGAACTACATATGTAAAAACAAGACTACTAACTTAATGATTTTGAAACGAGATATATATGTAATGATTATCGTTGTAACGACATTTAATGTATATATATCATATTAAGAGATATTCGTAAATCATAATATCATGATAATATAATAATTTAAAATCTCATTTGATATTATAAATATTGGGTTAACAATGTTTAACAAGATCGTTAACCTAAAGGTTTCAAAACAACACTTACATTTAACGACTAACGATGACTTAACGACTCAGTTAAAATGTATATACATGTAGTGTTTTGATATGTATTCATACACTTTTGAAAGACTTTAAGACACTTATCAAAATACTTCTACTTAACAAAAATGCTTACAATTACATCCTCGTTCAGTTTCATCAACAATTCTACTAGTATGCACCTGTATTCGTACTCGTACAATACACAGCTTTTGGATGTATGTACTATTGGTATATACACTTTAATGATAAGATCTTAGCAGCCCATGTGAGTCACCTAACACATGTGGGAACCATCATTTGGCAACTAGCATGAAATATCTCATAAAATTATAAAAATATGAGTAATCATTCATGACTTATTTACATGAAAACAAAATTACATATCCTTTATATCTAATCCATACACCAACGACCAAAAACACCTACAAACACTTTCATTCTTCAATTTTATTCATCTAATTGATCTCTCTCAAGTTCTATCTTCAAGTTCTAAGTGTTCTTCATAAATTCTACAAGTTCTAGTTTCATAAAATCAAGAATACTTCCAAGTTTGCTAGCTTATTTCCAATCTTGTAGAGTGATCATCCAACCTCAAGAAACCTTTCTTATTTACAATAAGATATCTTTCTAATATAAGGTAATACTCATATTCAAACTTTGATTCAATTTCTATAACTATAACAATCTTATTTCGAGTGGAAATCTTACTTGAACTTGTTTTCATGTCATGATTCTGCTTCAAGAACTTTCAAGCCATCCAAGGATCCTTTGAAGCTAGATCCATTTTTTTTCATTTCTAGTAGCTTTATCCAGAAAACTTGAGGTAGTAATTGAAATGTCCCGTTCTTATTGATTAAAAACGTTCCATATTAATTGATTTCGTTGCGAGGTTTTGACCTCTATATGAGACGTTTTTCAAAGACTGCATTCATTTTTAAACAAACCATAACCTTTATTTCATCAATAAAGGTTTAAAAAGCTTTACGTAGATTATCAAATAATGATAATCTAAAATATCCTGTTTACACACGACCATTACATAATGGTTTACAATACAAATATGTTACAACAAAATAAGTTTCTTGAATGCAGTTTTTACACAATATCATACAAGCATGGACTTCAAATCTTGTCCTTATTTAAGTATGCGACAGCGGAAGCTCTTAATAATCACCTGAGAATAAACATGCTTAAAACGTCAACAAAAATGTTGGTGAGTTATAGGTTTAACCTATATATATCAAATCGTAACAATAGACCACAAGATTTCATATTTCAATACACATCCCATACATAGAGATAAAAATCATTCATATGGTGAACACCTGGTAACCGACAATAACAAGATGCATATATAAGAATATCCCCATCATTCCGGGACACCCTTCGGATATGATATAAATTTCGAAGTACTAAAGCATCCGGTACTTTGGATGGGGTTTGTTAGGCCCAATAGATCTATCTTTAGGATTCGCGTCAATTAGGGTGTCTGTTCCCTAATTCTTAGATTACCAGACTTAATAAAAAGGGGCATATTCGATTTCGATAATTCAACCATAGAATGTAGTTTCACGTACTTGTGTCTATTTTGTAAATCATTTATAAAATCTGCATGTATTCTCATCCCAAAAATATTAGATTTTAAAAGTGGGACTATAACTCACTTTCACAGATTTTTACTTCGTCGGGAAGTAAGACTTGGCCACTGGTTGATTCACGAACCTATAACAATATATACATATATATCAAAGTATGTTCAAAATATATTTACAACACTTTTAATATATTTTGATGTTTTAAGTTTATTAAGTCAGCTGTCCTCGTTAGTAACCTACAACTAGTTGTCCACAGTTAGATGTACAGAAATAAATCGATAAATATTATCTTGAATCAATCCACGACCCAGTGTATACGTATCTCAGTATTGATCACAACTCAAACTATATATATTTTGGAATCAACCTCAACCCTGTATAGCTAACTCCAACATTCACATATAGAGTGTCTATGGTTGTTCCGAAATATATATAGATGTGTCGACATGATAGGTCGAAACATTGTATACGTGTCTATGGTATCTCAAGATTACATAATATATAATACAAGTTGATTAAGTTATGGTTGGAATAGATTTGTTACCAATTTTCACATAGCTAAAATGAGAAAAATTATCCAATCTTGTTTTACCCATAACTTCTTCATTTTAAATCCGTTTTGAGTGAATCAAATTGCTATGGTTTCATATTGAACTCTATTTTATGAATCTAAACAAAAAAAGTATAGGTTTCTAGTTGGAAAAATAAGTTACAAGTCGTTTTTGTAAAGGTAGTCATTTCAGTCGAAAGAACGACGTCTAGATGACCATTTTAGAAAACATACTTCCACTTTGAGTTTAACCATAATTTTTGGATATAGTTTCATGTTCATAATAAAAATCATTTTCTCAGAATAACAACTTTTAAATCAAAGTTTATCATAGTTTTTAATTAACTAACCCAAAACAGCCCGCGGTGTTACTACGACGGCGTAAATCCGGTTTTACGGTGTTTTTCGTGTTTCCAGGTTTTAAATAATTAAGTTAGCATATCATATAGATATAGAACATGTGTTTAGTTGATTTTAAAAGTCAAGTTAGAAGGATTAACTTTTGTTTGCGAACAAGTTTAGAATTAACTAAACTATGTTCTAGTGATTACAAGTTTAAACCTTCGAATAAGATAGCTTTATATGTATGAATCGAATGATGTTATGAACATCATTACTACCTTAAGTTCCTTGGATGAACCTACTGGAAAAGAGAAAAATGGATCTAGCTTCAATGGATCCTTGGATGGCTCAAAGTTCTTGAAGCAAAATCATGACACGAAAACAAGTTCAAGTAAGATCATCACTTGAAATAAGATTGTTATAGTTATAGAAATTGAACCAAAGTTTGAATATGATTATTACCTTGTATTAGAATGATAACCTACTGTAAGAAACAAAGATTTCTTGAGGTTGGATGATCACCTTACAAGATTGGAAGTGAGCTAGCAAACTTGAAAGTATTCTTGATTTTATGAAACTAGAACTTTTGGAATTTATGAAGAACACTTAGAACTTGAAGATAGAACTTGAGAGAGTTCAATTAGATGAAGAAAATTGAAGAATGAAAGTGTTTGTAGGTGTTTTTGGTCGTTGGTGTATGGATTAGATATAAAGGATATGTAATTTTGTTTTCATGTAAATAAGTCATGAATGATTACTCATATTTTTGTAATCTTATGAGATATTTCATGCTAGTTGCCAAATGATGGTTCCCACATGTGTTAGGTGACTCACATGGGCTGCTAAGAGCTGATCATTGGAGTGTATATACCAATAGTACATACATCTAAAAGCTGTGTATTGTACGAGTACGAATACGGGTGCATACGAGTAGAATTGTTGATGAAACTGAACGAGAATGTAATTGTAAGCATTTTTGTTAAGTAGAAGTATTTTGATAAGTGTATTGAAGTCTTTCAAAAGTGTATAAATACATATTAAAACACTACATGTATATACATTTTAACTGAGTCGTTAAGTCATCGTTAGTCGTTACATGTAAGTGTTGTTTTGAAACCTTTAGGTTAACGATCTTGTTAAATGTTGTTAACCCAATGTTTATAATATCAAATGAGATTTTAAATTATTATATTATCATGATATTATCATGTATGAATATCTCTTAATATGATATATATATACATTAAATGTCTTTACAACGATAATCGTTACATATATGTCTCGTTTAAAAATCATTAAGTTAGTAGTCTTGTTTTTACATATGTAGTTCATTGTTAATATACTTAATGATATATTTACTTATCATAGTATCATGTTAACTATATATATATCCATATATATGTCATCATATAGTTTTTACAAGTTTTAACGTTCGTGAATCACCGGTCAACTTGGGTGGTCAATTGTCTATATGAAACATATTTCAATTAATCAAGTCTTAACAAGTTTGATTGCTTAACATGTTGGAAACATTTAATCATGTAAACATCAATCTCAATTAATATATATAAACATGGAAAAGTTCGGGTCACTACAGTACCTACCCGTTAAATAAATTTCGTCCCGAAATTTTAAGCTGTTGAAGGTGTTGACGAATCTTCTGGAAATAGATGCGGGTATTTCTTCTTCATCTGATCTTCACGCTCCCAGGTGAACTCGGGTCCTCTACGAGCATTCCATCGAACCTTAACAATTGGTATCTTGTTTTGCTTAAGTCTTTTAACCTCACGATCCATTATTTCGACGGGTTCTTCGATGAATTGGAGTTTTTCGTTGATTTGGATTTCATCTAACGGAATAGTGAGATCTTCTTTAGCAAAACATTTCTTCAAATTCGAGATGTGGAAAGTGTTATGTACAGCCGCGAGTTGTTGAGGTAACTCAAGTCGGTAAGCTACTGGTCCGACACGATCAATAATCTTGAATGGTCCAATATACCTTGGATTTAATTTCCCTCGTTTACCAAATCGAACAACGCCTTTCCAAGGTGAAACTTTAAGCATGACCATCTCTCCAATTTCAAATTCTATATCTTTTCTTTTAATGTCAGCGTAGCTCTTTTGTCGACTTTGGGCGGTTTTCAACCGTTGTTGAATTTGGATGATCTTCTCGGTAGTTTCTTGTATAATCTCCGGACCCGTAATCTGTCTATCCCCCACCTCACTCCAACAAATCGGAGACCTGCACTTTCTACCATAAAGTGCTTCAAACGGCGCCATCTCAATGCTTGAATGGTAGCTGTTGTTGTAGGAAAATTCTGCTAACGGTAGATGTCGATCCCAACTGTTTCCGAAATCAATAACACATGCTCGTAGCATGTCTTCAAGCGTTTGTATCGTCCTTTCGCTCTGCCCATCAGTTTGTGGATGATAGGCAGTACTCATGTCTAGACGAGTTCCTAATGCTTGCTGTAATGTCTGCCAGAATCTTGAAATAAATCTGCCATCCCTATCAGAGATAATAGAGATTGGTATTCCATGTCTGGAGACGACTTCCTTCAAATACAGTCGTGCTAACTTCTCCATCTTGTCATCTTCTCTTATTGGTAGGAAGTGTGCTGATTTGGTGAGACGATCAACTATTACCCAAATAGTATCAAAACCACTTGCAGTCCTTGGCAATTTAGTGATGAAATCCATGGTAATGTTTTCCCATTTCCATTCCGGGATTTCGGGTTGTTGAAGTAGACCTGATGGTTTCTGATGCTCAGCTTTGACCTTAGAACACGTCAAACATTCTCCTACGTATTTAGCAACATCGGCTTTCATACCCGGCCACGAAAAATGTTTCTTGAGATCCTTGTACATCTTCCCCGTTCCAGGATGTATTGAGTATCTGGTTTTATGAGCTTCTCTAAGTACCATTTCTCTCATATCTCCAAATTTTGGTACCCAAATCCTTTCAGCCCTATACCGGGTTCCGTCTTCCCGAATATTAAGATGCTTCTCCGATCCTTTGGGTATTTCATCCTTTAAATTTCCCTCTTTTAAAACTCCTTGTTGCGCCTCCTTTATTTGAGTAGTAATGTTATTATGAATCATTATATTCATAGATTTTACTCGAATGGGTTCTCTATCCTTCCTGCTCAAGGCATCGGCTACCACATTTGCCTTCCCCGGGTGGTAACGAATCTCAAAATCGTAATCATTCAATAATTCAATCCACCTACGCTGCCTCATATTCAGTTGTTTCTGATTAAATATGTGTTGAAGACTTTTGTGGTCGGTATATATAATACTTTTGACCCCATATAAGTAGTGCCTCCAAGTCTTTAATGCAAAAACAACCGCGCCTAATTCCAAATCATGCGTCGTATAATTTTGTTCGTGAATCTTCAATTGTCTAGACGCATAAGCAATCACCTTCGTTCGTTGCATTAATACACAACCGAGACCTTGCTTTGATGCGTCACAATAAATCACAAAATCATCATTCCCTTCAGGCAATGACAATATAGGTGCCGTAGTTAGCTTTTTCTTCAATAACTGAAACGCTTTCTCTTGTTCATCATTCCATTCAAATTTCTTCCCTTTATGCGTTAATGCAGTCAAGGGTTTTGCTATTCTGGAAAAGTCTTGGATGAACCTTCTGTAGTAACCAGCTAGTCCTAAAAACTGGCGTATGTGTTTCGGAGTTTTCGGGGTTTCCCACTTTTCAACAGTTTCTATCTTTGCCGGATCCACCTTAATACCTTCTTTGTTCACTATGTGACCGAGGAATTGAACTTCTTCCAACCAAAATGCACACTTTGAAAACTTAGCGTACAATTCTTCCTTCCTCAATACTTCTAACACCTTTCTCAAATGTTCACCGTGTTCTTGGTCATTCTTTGAGTAAATAAGTATGTCATCAATGAAAACAATGACAAACTTGTCAAGGTATGGTCCACACACTCGGTTCATAAGGTCCATGAACACAGCTGGTGCATTAGTTAAACCAAACGGCATGACCATAAACTCGTAATGACCATAACGTGTTCTGAAAGCAGTCTTTGGAATATCATCTTCTTTCACCCGCATTTGATGATACCCGGAACGTAAGTCAATCTTTGAATAAACAGACGAGCCTTGTAGTTGATCAAATAAGTCGTCGATTCTCGGTAGTGGGTAGCGGTTCTTGATGGTAAGTTTGTTCAACTCTCGGTAGTCGATACACAACCTGAATGTACCATCTTTCTTCTTGACAAACAAAACAGGAGCTCCCCACGGTGATGTGCTTGGTCGAATGAAACCACGCTCTAAAAGTTCTTGTAATTGGCTTTGCAGTTCTTTCATCTCGCTGGGTGCGAGTCTGTAAGGAGCACGAGCTATTGGTGCAGCTCCTGGTACAAGATCTATTTGAAATTCAACGGATCGATGTGGGGGTAATCCCGGTAATTCTTTCGGAAATACATCGGGAAATTCTTTTGCAATGGGAACATCATTGATGCTCTTTTCTTCAGTTTGTACTTTCTCGACGTGTGCTAGAACAGCATAGCAACCTTTTCTTATTAGTTTTTGTGCCTTCAAATTACTAATAAGATGTAGCTTCGTGTTGCCCTTTTCTCCGTACACCATTAAGGGTTTTTCTTTTTCTCGTATAATGCGAATTGCATTTTTGTAACAAACGATCTCCGCTTTCACTTCTTTCAACCAGTCCATACCGATTATCACATCAAAACTCCTTAACTCTACTGGTATCAAATCAATCTTAAATGTTTCGCTAACCAGTTTAATTTCTCGATTCCGACATATATTATCTGCTGAAATTAATTTACCATTTGCTAATTCGAGTAAAAATTTACTATCCAAAGGCGTCAATGGACAACTTAATTTAGCACAAAAATCTCTACTCATATAGCTTCTATCCGCACCCGAATCAAATAAAACGTAAGCAGATTTATTGTCAATAAGAAACGTACCCGTAACAAGATCCGGGTCTTCCTGTGCCTCTACCGCATTAATATTGAAAACTCTTCCACGGCCTTGTCCATTCGTGTTCTCCTGGTTCGGGCAATTTCTAATAATGTGGCCTGGTTTTCCACATTTATAACAAACTACATTGGCATAACTTGCTCCGACACTACTTGCTCCGCCATTACTCGTTCCGACACCATTTGTTCCTTTCGTTCTATTAACCCCTGGTCCGTAGACCTCACACTTCGCCGCGCTATGACCATTTCTTTTACACTTGTTGCAAAATTTGGTGCAGAACCCCGAGTGATTCTTTTCACACCTTTGGCATAGTTGCTTCTGATTATTGTTGTTGTTGCGGTTATTATTGTTGTTGGGATGATTGTTGTAGTTGCTGTTGTTGTTGTTGTTGTTGTTGTTGTTGGGCCGTTTGTTGTAGTTGCGATTGATGTTGCGATTGTTGGGATAATTGTTGCGATTATTGTTGTAATTGCTGTTGTTGTTGTATTGGTGATTCTTATCACCGTTTTCCTCCCACTTTCTTTTGACTTGCTTCACATTGGCCTCTTCAGCAGTCTGTTCTTTAATTCTTTCTTCAATCTGGTTCACTAGTTTGTGAGCCATTCTACATGCCTGTTGTATGGAGGCGGGCTCGTGTGAACTTATATCTTCTTGGATTCTTTCCGGTAATCCTTTCACAAACGCGTCGATCTTCTCTTCCTCATCTTCGAATGCTCCCGGACACAATAGGCACAATTCTGTGAATCGTCTTTCGTACGTGGTAATATCAAATCCTTGGGTTCGTAACCCTCTAAGTTCTGTCTTGAGCTTATTGACCTCGGTTCTGGGACGGTACTTCTCGTTCATCAAGTGCTTGAATGCTGACCACGGTAGTGCGTACGCATCATCTTGTCCCACTTGCTCTAGATAGGTATTCCACCATGTTAACGCAGAACCTGTGAAGGTATGCGTAGCGTACTTCACTTTGTCCTCTTCAGTACACTTACTTATGGCAAACACCGATTCAACCTTCTCGGTCCACCGTTTCAATCCGATCGGTCCTTCGGTTCCATCAAATTCCAAAGGTTTGCAGGCAGTGAATTCTTTGTAGGTGCATCCTACACGATTTCCTGTACTGCTAGATCCAAGGTTATTGTTGGTATGTAGCGCAGCCTGTACTGCGGCTATGTTTGAAGCTAGAAAAGTACGGAATTCCTCTTCATTCATATTCACGGTGTGTCGAGTAGTCGGTGCCATTTCCTTCAAAATAGTTAAATGGAACAAGTTAATCATACAGAATATTAAGAGTAGTTAATAGTATTTCGTAGCATAATATGAACTCATTTATAAAAGCTTTTTCTTCATATTAGCGTTTTATAAGTTTAAATTCGGGTAGTACCTACCCGTTAAGTTCATACTTAGTAGCTAATATACAATTCAACTACTACAATTCTATATGAAAAACTGATTATAATAATATTTCGCGTTCAAACTTTTATACAATATTTTACAAACTTACAATACCGCTTATTTTACATAAAGCATGAAATATAGCACACAATAACTTTGATACAAGATAGTTGTGAAGACAATTCTAGCTAGTACACAAGTCGTTCAGCAAAGGCAATAAAGACACGTAATTCATACGTCCAGAAACAAGTCATGCATTCTGGTTTTACTAGGACTACTTCCCATCCTTGGTCTTGTGCAACATAACCATTATGGCCGTTGATAAGACAGCGTGTTGTAACGTCATCAAAGGGACGAGGGTTACGTAATGTCCAACAGTCCCGTAATAATCTAAAAACCTCATTTCTTACCCCAATTACCGACTCCGTCACTTGTGGAAACGTTTTGTTTAATAGTTGTAGCCCGATGTTCTTGTTCTCACTTTGGTGAGAAGCGAACATTACTAATCCGTAAGCATAACATGCTTCTTTATGTTGCATGTTAGCCGCTTTTTCTAAATCACGAAGTCCAATATTCGGATATATTGAGTCAAAATAATTTCTTAACCCGTTGCGTAAAATAGCATTTGGGTTCCCCGCAATATATGCGTCAAAGTAAACACATCGTAACTTATGGGTTTCCCAATGTGATATCCCCCATCTTTCAAACGAAAGTCTCTTATAAACCAAGACATTCTTGGAACGTTCTTCGAATGTCTTACAAACTGATCTCGCCTTAAATAGTTGTGCCGAAGAATTCTGGCCGACTCTAGACAAGATTTCATCAATCATGTCTCCGGGTAGGTCTCTTAAAATATTGGGTTGTCTATCCATTTTGTGTTTTTAAACTGTAAAATAGACAAGAGTTAGATTCATAAAAAAATACTTATTAATACAAGCAATTTTTACATATAACATAAAGCATAAGAACACTATATTCCATATATTACACCACACGAATACAACTATCTTACTCCGACTCGCTCGTTTCTTCTTCTTCGGTTTTGGTTCGTTTTGCCAAGTTTCTAGGGATATATGATGTTCCCCTAATACGAGCCGTCGTTGTCCACATTGGTTTAGAAAAACCTGGTGGTTTAGAGGTTCCCGGGTCATTGTTACAACTTAAGGACTTCGGGGGTTGACGATACATATAAAGTTCATCGGGGTTGGAATTAGATTTCTCTATTTTTATGCCCTTTCCCTTATTATTTTCTTTTGCCTTTTTAAATTCAGTTGGGGTAATTTCTATAACATCATCGGAATTCTCGTCGGAATCCGATTCATCGGAGAATTGGTAATCCTCCCAATATTTTGCTTCCTTGGCGGAAACACCATTGACCATAATTAACTTTGGTCGGTTGGTTGAGGATTTTCTTTTACTTAACCGTTTTATTATTTCCCCCACCGGTTCTATTTCTTCATCCGGTTCCGATTCTTCTTCCGGTTCCGATTCTTCTTCCGGTTCCGACTCTTCTTCCGGTTCCTCTTCGGGAACTTGTGAATCAGTCCACAAATCATTCCAATTTACATTTGACTCTTCATTATTATTAGGTGAGTCAATGGGACTTGTTCTAGAGGTAGACATCTATCACATAATATCAAACACGTTAAGAGATTAATATATCACATAATATTCATATGTTAAAAATATATAGTTTCCAACAAAAATGTTAAGCAATCATTTTTAAAGAAAACACGGTCGAAGTCCAGACTCACTAATGCATCCTAACAAACTCGATAAGACACACTAATGCAAATTTTCTGGTTCTCTAAGACCAACGCTCGGATACCAACTGAAATGTCCCGTTCTTATTGATTAAAAACGTTCCATATTAATTGATTTCGTTGCGAGGTTTTGACCTCTATATGAGACGTTTTTCAAAGACTGCATTCATTTTTAAACAAACCATAACCTTTATTTCATCAATAAAGGTTTAAAAAGCTTTACGTAGATTATCAAATAATGATAATCTAAAATATCCTGTTTACACACGACCATTACATAATGGTTTACAATACAAATATGTTACAACAAAATAAGTTTCTTGAATGCAGTTTTTACACAATATCATACAAGCATGGACTTCAAATCTTGTCCTTATTTAAGTATGCGACAGCGGAAGCTCTTAATAATCACCTGAGAATAAACATGCTTAAAACGTCAACAAAAATGTTGGTGAGTTATAGGTTTAACCTATATATATCAAATCGTAACAATAGACCACAAGATTTCATATTTCAATACACATCCCATACATAGAGATAAAAATCATTCATATGGTGAACACCTGGTAACCGACAATAACAAGATGCATATATAAGAATATCCCCATCATTCCGGGACACCCTTCGGATATGATATAAATTTCGAAGTACTAAAGCATCCGGTACTTTGGATGGGGTTTGTTAGGCCCAATAGATCTATCTTTAGGATTCGCGTCAATTAGGGTGTCTGTTCCCTAATTCTTAGATTACCAGACTTAATAAAAAGGGGCATATTCGATTTCGATAATTCAACCATAGAATGTAGTTTCACGTACTTGTGTCTATTTTGTAAATCATTTATAAAATCTGCATGTATTCTCATCCCAAAAATATTAGATTTTAAAAGTGGGACTATAACTCACTTTCACAGATTTTTACTTCGTCGGGAAGTAAGACTTGGCCACTGGTTGATTCACGAACCTATAACAATATATACATATATATCAAAGTATGTTCAAAATATATTTACAACACTTTTAATATATTTTGATGTTTTAAGTTTATTAAGTCAGCTGTCCTCGTTAGTAACCTACAACTAGTTGTCCATAGTTAGATGTACAGAAATAAATCGATAAATATTATCTTGAATCAATCCACGACCCAGTGTATACGTATCTCAGTATTGATCACAACTCAAACTATATATATTTTGGAATCAACCTCAACCCTGTATAGCTAACTCCAACATTCACATATAGAGTGTCTATGGTTGTTCCGAAATATATATAGATGTGTCGACATGATAGGTCGAAACATTGTATACGTGTCTATGGTATCTCAAGATTACATAATATATAATACAAGTTGATTAAGTTATGGTTGGAATAGATTTGTTACCAATTTTCACGTAGCTAAAATGAGAAAAATTATCCAATCTTGTTTTACCCATAACTTCTTCATTTTAAATCCGTTTTGAGTGAATCAAATTGCTATGGTTTCATATTGAACTCTATTTTATGAATCTAAACAAAAAAAGTATAGGTTTCTAGTTGGAAAAATAAGTTACAAGTCGTTTTTGTAAAGGTAGTCATTTCAGTCGAAAGAACGACGTCTAGATGACCATTTTAGAAAACATACTTCCACTTTGAGTTTAACCATAATTTTTGGATATAGTTTCATGTTCATAATAAAAATCATTTTCTCAGAATAACAACTTTTAAATCAAAGTTTATCATAGTTTTTAATTAACTAACCCAAAACAGCCCGCGGTGTTACTACGACGGCGTAAATCCGGTTTTACGGTGTTTTTCGTGTTTCCAGGTTTTAAATAATTAAGTTAGCATATAATATAGATATAGAACATGTGTTTAGTTGATTTTAAAAGTCAAGTTAGAAGGATTAACTTTTGTTTGCGAACAAGTTTAGAATTAACTAAACTATGTTCTAGTGATTACAAGTTTAAACCTTCGAATAAGATAGCTTTATATGTATGAATCGAATGATGTTATGAACATCATTACTACCTTAAGTTCCTTGGATGAACCTACTGGAAAAGAGAAAAATGGATCTAGCTTCAATGGATCCTTGGATGGCTCAAAGTTCTTGAAGCAAAATCATGACACGAAAACAAGTTCAAGTAAGATCATCACTTGAAATAAGATTGTTATAGTTATAGAAATTGAACCAAAGTTTGAATATGATTATTACCTTGTATTAGAATGATAACCTACTGTAAGAAACAAAGATTTCTTGAGGTTGGATGATCACCTTACAAGATTGGAAGTGAGCTAGCAAACTTGAAAGTATTCTTGATTTTATGAAACTAGAACTTTTGGAATTTATGAAGAACACTTAGAACTTGAAGATAGAACTTGAGAGAGTTCAATTAGATGAAGAAAATTGAAGAATGAAAGTGTTTGTAGGTGTTTTTGGTCGTTGGTGTATGGATTAGATATAAAGGATATGTAATTTTGTTTTCATGTAAATAAGTCATGAATGATTACTCATATTTTTGTAATCTTATGAGATATTTCATGCTAGTTGCCAAATGATGGTTCCCACATGTGTTAGGTGACTCACATGGGCTGCTAAGAGCTGATCATTGGAGTGTATATACCAATAGTACATACATCTAAAAGCTGTGTATTGTACGAGTACGAATACGGGTGCATACGAGTAGAATTGTTGATGAAACTGAACGAGAATGTAATTGTAAGCATTTTTGTTAAGTAGAAGTATTTTGATAAGTGTATTGAAGTCTTTCAAAAGTGTATAAATACATATTAAAACACTACATGTATATACATTTTAACTGAGTCGTTAAGTCATCGTTAGTCGTTACATGTAAGTGTTGTTTTGAAACCTTTAGGTTAACGATCTTGTTAAATGTTGTTAACCCAATGTTTATAATATCAAATGAGATTTTAAATTATTATATTATCATGATATTATCATGTATGAATATCTCTTAATATGATATATATATACATTAAATGTCTTTACAACGATAATCGTTACATATATGTCTCGTTTAAAAATCATTAAGTTAGTAGTCTTGTTTTTACATATGTAGTTCATTGTTAATATACTTAATGATATATTTACTTATCATAGTATCATGTTAACTATATATATATCCATATATATGTCATCATATAGTTTTTACAAGTTTTAACGTTCGTGAATCACCGGTCAACTTGGGTGGTCAATTGTCTATATGAAACATATTTCAATTAATCAAGTCTTAACAAGTTTGATTGCTTAACATGTTGGAAACATTTAATCATGTAAACATCAATCTCAATTAATATATATAAACATGGAAAAGTTCGGGTCACTACAGTAATGATGTTCATAACATCATTCGATTCATACATATAAAGCTATCTTATTCGAAGTTTTAAACTTGTAATCACTAGAACATAGTTTAGTTAATTCTAAACTTGTTCGCAAACAAAAGTTAATCCTTCTAACTTGACTTTTAAAATCAACTAAACACATGTTCTATATCTATATGATATGCTAACTTAATGATTTAAAACCTGGAAACACGAAGAACACTGTAAAACCGGACATACGCCGTCGTAGTAACACCGCAGGATGTTTTGGGTTAGTTAATTAAAAACTATGATAAACTTTGATTTAAAAGTTTTTTTCTAGGAAACTGATTTTTCTTATGAACATGAAACTATATCCAAAAATCATGGTTAAACTCAAAGTGGAAGTATGTTTTCTAAAATGCTCATCTAGACGTCGTTCTTTCGACTGAAATGACTACCTTTACAAAAACGACTTGTAACTTATATTTCTGACAATAAACCTATACTTTTTCTGTTTAGATTCATAAAATAGAGTTTAATATGAAACCATAGCAATTTGATTCACTCAAAACGGATTTAAAATGAAGAAGTTATGGGTAAAACAAGATTGGATAATTTTTCTTGTTGTAGCAACGTGAAAATTGGTAACAAATCTATATTAATCATATCCTAGCTAACTTATATTGTATTATATATGTATTCTAATATATTATGTAATCTTGGGATACCATAGACACGTATGCAAATGTTTTGACATATCATATCGACCCATGTGTATATATTATTTGGAACAACCATAGACACTCTATATGCAGTAATGTGGGAGTTAGCTATACAGGGTTGAGGTTGATTCCAAAAATATATATACTTTGAGTTGTGATCTAGCCTGAGACGTGTATACACTGGGTCGTGAATTGATTCAAGATAATATATATCAATTTTTTTCTGTACATCTAACGTTGGATAACTAGTTGTAGTTACTAACGAGGACAGCTGACTTAATAAACTTAAAACATCAAAATGTATTAAAAGTGTTGTAAATATATTTTGAACCTACTTTGATATATATGTACATATTTGTTATAGGTTCGTGAATCGACCAGTGGCCAAGTCTTACTTTCCGACGAAGTAAAAATATGTGAAAGTGAGTTATAGTCCCACTTTTAAAATCTAATATTTTTGGGATGAGAATACATGCAGGTTTTATAAATGATTTACAAAATAGACACGAGTACGTGAAACTACATTCTATGGTTGAATTATCGAAATCGAATATGCCCCTTTTTATTAAGTCTGGTAATCTAAGAATTAGGGAACAGACACCCTAATTGACGCGAATCCTAAAGATAGATCTATCGGGCCCAACAAGCCCCATCCAAAGTACCGGATGCTTTAGTAGTTCGAAATTTATATCATGTCCGAAGGAGGATCCCGGAGTGATGGGGATATTCTTATATGCATATTTTTAATGTCGGTTACCAGGTGTTCATCATATGAATGATTTTTATCTCTATGTATGGGATGTATATTGAAATATGAAATCTTGTGGTCTATTGTTACGATTTGATATATATAGGTTAAACCTATAACTCACCAACATTTTTGTTGACGTTTTAAGCATGTTTATTCTCAGGTGATTATTAAGAGCTTCCGCTATCGCATACTTAAATAAGGACGAGATTTGGAGTCCATGCTTGTATGATATTGTGTAAAAACTACATTCAAGAAACTTATTTTGTTGTAACATATTTGTATTGTAAACCATTATGTAATGGTCGTGTGTAAACAGGATATTATAGATTATCATTATTTGATAATCTACGTAAAGCTTTTCAAACCTTTATTGATGAAATAAAGGTTATGGTTTGTTTTAAAATGAATGCAGTCTTTGAAAAACGTCTCATATAGAGGTCAAAACCTCGCAACGAAATTAATTAATATGGAACGTTTTTAATCAATAAGAACGGGACATTTCAGTTGGTATCCGAGCGTTGGTCTTAGAGAACCAGAATTTTGCATTAGTGTGTCTTATCGAGTTTGTTAGGATGCATTAGTGAGTCTGGACTTCGACCGTGTTTACTTGAAAAAAAGATTGCTTAACAAATTTTGTTGGAAACTATATATTTTTAGCATGTGAATATTATGTGATATATTAATCTCTTAACGTGTTTGATATTATGTGATAGATGTCTACCTCTAGAACAAGTCCCATTGACTCTCCTAATAATAATGAAGAGTCAAATGTAAATTGGAATGATTCGTGGACTGATTCACAAGTTCCCGAAGAGGAACCGGAAGAAGAGTCGGAACCGGAAGAAGAATCGGAACCGGAAGAAGAATCGGAACCGGAAGAAGAAATAGAACCAGTGGGGTTAATAATAAAACGGTTAAGTAGAAGAAAATCCTCAACCAACCGACCAAAGTTAATTATGGTCAATGGTGTTTCCACCAAAGAAGCAAAGTATTGGGAGGATTACCAATTCTCCGATGAATCGGATCCCGACAAGGATTCCGATGATGTTATATAAATTACCCCAACACAATTTAATAAGGCAAAAGAGAACAATAAGGGAAAGGGCATAAAAATAGAGAAATTTGATTCCAAACCCGATGAACTTTATATGTATCGTCAACACCCGTGTTTCTTAAGTTGTGGAAAACCACCAGGTTTTTCTAAACCAATGTAGAAAACAACGGTTCGTATTAGGGGAACATCATATATCCCTAGAAACTTGGCAAAACGAACCAAAACCAAAGAAGAAGAAACGAGCGAGTCGGAATAAGATAGTTGTATTCGTGTGGTGTAATATATGTAATATAGTGTGCTTATGCTTTATGATATATGTAAAAATTGCTTGTATTAATAAGTATTTTTTTTATGAATCTAACTCTTGTCTATTTTACAGTATAAAAACACAAAATGGATAGACAACCCAATATTTTAAGAGACCTACCCGGAGACATGATTGATGAAATCTTGTCTAGAGTCGGTCAGAATTCCTCGGCACAACTATTTAAGGCGAGATCAGTTTGTAAGACATTCAAAGAACGTTCCAAGAATGCCTTGATTTATAAAAGGCTTTCGTTCAAAATATGGGGGATATCACATTGGGAAATCCATAAGTTACGATGTGTTTACTTTGACGCATATATTGCGGGGAACCCAAATGCTATTTTACGCAACGGGTTAAGAAATTATTTTGACTCAATATATCCGAATATAGGACTTCGTGATTTAGAAAAAGCGGCTAACATGCAACATAAAGAAGCATGTTATGCTTACGGGTGAGAACAAGAACATCGGGCTACAACTATTAAACAAAACGTTCCCACAAGTGATGGAGTCGGTAATTGGGGTAAGAAATGAGGTTTTTGGGTTATTACGAGACTGTTGGTCATTACGTAACCTTCATCCTTTTGACGAAGTTACAACACATTGTCTTACTATCGGTCACAACGGTTATGTTCCACAAAACCAAGGATGGGAAGTGGTATTAGTAAAACCAGAATGCATGACTTATTTCTGGACGTATGAATTAGGTGTCTTTATTGCCTTTGCTGAACGCCTTATTTATTAACTAGAATTATCTTCGCAACTACTTTGTATCAAAGTTTTATGTGCTATATTTCATGCTATATGTAAAAAAAAAAGCAGTATTGTAAGTTTGCAAGTTATTGTATAAAGGTTTGAATATGATATTTTTTGTGTGATTAGTTTTTCATATAGAATTGTAGTAGTTGAAATGGTATGTTAGCTACTAAGTATGAACTTAACGGGTAGGTACTACCCGAATTAAAGAGTATAAAACTCTAATATGAAGAAAGAGCTTTTATAAATAAGTTCATGTTACGCTACGAAATACTATTGACTACTCTTGATAATCTATATGATTAACTCGTTTCATTTGACTATTTTGAAGGAAATGGCACCGACTACTCGACACGCCTTGAATATGAGCGAAGAGGAATTTCGTGCCTTTCTTGCTTCAAACATAGTCATAGTACAGGTTGCACTACATACCAACAATAACTCCGAATCTAGCAATGCAGCTAACGGCGCAAGAAATCGTGTAGAATGCACCTACAAAGAATTCACTGCCTGCAAACCTTTAGAATTTGATGGAACCGAAGGACCGATCGGGTTAAAACGGTGGACCGAGAAGGTCTAATCGGTGTTTGCCATAAGTAAGTGTACTGAAGAGGACAAAGTGAAGTACGCTACGCATACCTTCACAGGTACTGCGTTAACATGGTGGAATACCTATCTAGAGCAAGTAGGACAAGATGATGCTTACGCACTACCGTGGTCAGCATTCAAGCACTTGATGAACGAGAAGTCCCGTCCCAGAACCGAGGTCAATAAGCTCAAGACAGAACTTAGAGGGTTACGAACCCAAGGATTTTATATTACCACGTACAAAAGACGATTCACAGAATTGTGTCTATTGTGTTCGAGAGCGTTCGAAGATGAGGAAGAGAAGATCGACGCATTTGTGAAAGGATTACCGGAAAGAATCCAAGAAGATATAAGTTCACACGAGCCCTCCTCCATACGACAGGCATGTAGAATGGCTCACAAACTAGTGAACCAGATTGAGGAAAGAATTAAAGAACAGGCGGCTGAAGAGGCCAATGTGAAGCAAGTAAAAAGAAAGTTGGAGGAAAACGGTGATAAGAATCACCAATACAACAACAACAGCAATTACAATAATAATCGTAACAACTATCCCAACAATCGCAACATCAATCGCAACTACAACAAACGGCTCAACAACAACAACAACAACAACAGCAACTACAACAATCATTCCAACAACAATAACAACCGCAACAACAACAACAATCAGAAGCAGCTATGCCAAAGGTGTGAAAAGTATCACTCGGGGTTCTGCACTAAATTTTGCAACAAGTGTAAAAGAAATGGTCATAACGGGACGAAGTGTGAGGTCTATGGATCAGGGGTTAACAGAACGAAAGGAACAAATGGTGTCGGAACGAGTAATGGCGGAGCAAGTAGTGTCGGAGCAAGTTATGCCAATGTAGTTTATTATAAATGTGGAAAACCGGGCCACATTATTAGAAATTGCCCAAACCAGGAGAACACGAATGGACAAGGCCGCGGAAGAGTTTTCAATATTAATGCAGCAGAGGCACAGGAAGACCCGGAGCTTGTTACGGGTACGTTTCTTATTGACAATAAATCTGCTTACGTTTTATTTGATTCGGGTGCGGATAGAAGCTATATAAGTAGAGATTTTTGTGCTAAATTAAGTTGTCCATTGACGCCTTTGGATAGTAAATTTTTACTCGAATTAGCAAATGGTAAATTAATTTCAGCAGATAATATATGTCGGAATTGAGAAATTAAACTGGTTAACGAAACATTTAAGATTGACTTGATACCAATAGAGTTAGGGAGTTTTGATGTGATAATCGGTTTGGACTGGTTGAAAGAAGTGAAAGCAGAGATCGTTTGTTACAAAAATGCAATTCGCATTATACGAGAAAAAGGAAAACCCTTAATGGTGTACGGAGAAAAGGGCAACACGAAGCTACATCTTATTAGTAATTTTAAGGCACAAAAACTAATAAGAAAAGGTTGCTATGCTGTTCTAGCATACGTCAAGAAAGTACAAACTGAAGAAAAGAGCATCAATGATGTTCCCGTCGCAAAAAAATTTCCCGATGTATTTCCGAAAGAATTACCGAGATTACCTTCACATCGATCTGTTGAATTTCAAATAGATCTTGTACCAGGAGCTGCACCAATAGCTCGTGCTCCTTACAGACTCGCACCCAGTGAGATAAAAGAACTGCAAAGCCAATTACAAGAACTTTTAGAGCATGGTTTCATTCCACCAAGCACATCACCGTGGGGAGCTCCTGTTTTGTTTGTCAAGAAGAAAGATGGTACATTCAGGTTGTGTATCGACTATCGAGAGTTGAATAAACTTACCATCAAGAACCGCTACCCACTACCGAGAATCGACAACTTATTTGATCAACTACAAGGCTCGTCTGTTTATTCAAAGATTGACTTACGTTCCGGGTATCATCAAATGCGGGTGAAAGAAGATGATATTCCAAAGACTGCTTTCAGAACACGTTATGGTCATTACGAGTTTATGGTCATGCCGTTTGGTTTAACTAATGCACCAGCTGTGTTCATGGACCTTATGAACCGAGTGTGTGGACCATACCTTGACAAGTTTGTCATTGTTTTCATTGATGACATACTTATTTACTCAAAGAATGACCAAGAACACGGTGAACATTTGAGAAAGGTGTTAGAAGTATTGAGGAAGGAAGAATTGTACGCTAAGTTTTCAAAGTGTGCTTTTTGGTTGGAAGAAGTTCAATTCCTCGGTCACATAGTGAACAAAGAAGGTATTAAGGTGGATCCAGCAAAGATAGAAACTGTTGAAAAGTGGGAAACTCTAAAAACTCCGAAACACATACGCCAGTTTTTAGGACTAGCTGGTTACTACAGAAGGTGCATCCAAGACTTTTCTAGAATAGCAAAACCCTTGACTGCATTAACGCATAAAGGGAAGAAATTTGAATGGAAGGATGAACAAGAGAAAGCGTTTCAGTTATTGAAGAAAAAGCTAACTACGGCACCTATATTGTCATTGCATGAAGGGAATGATGATTTTGTGATTTATTGTGACGCATCAAAGCAAGGTCTCGGTTGTGTATTAATGCAACGAATGAAGGTGATTGCTTATGCGTCTAGACATTGAAGATTCACGAACAAAATTATACGACGCATGATTTGGAATAAGGCGTGGTTGTTTTTGCATTAAAGACTTGGAGGCACTACTTATATGGGGTCAAAAGTATTATATATACCGACCACAAAAGTCTTCAACACATATTTAATCAGAAACAACTGAATATGAGGTAGCGTAGGTGGATTGAATTGTTGAATGATTACGACATTGAGATTCGTTACCACCCGGGGAAGGCAAATGTGGTAGCCGACACCTTGAGCAGGAAGGACAGAGAACCCATTCGAGTAAAATCTATGAATATAATGATTCACAATAACCTTACTACTCAAATAAAGGAGGCGCAACAAGGAGTTTTAAAAGTGGGAAATTTAAAGGATGAAATACCCAAAGGATCGGAGAAGCATCTTAATATTCGGGAAGACGGAACCTGGTATAGGGCTGAAAGGATTTGGGTACCAAAATTTGGAGATATGAGAGAAATGGTACTTAGAGAAGCTCATAAAACCAGATACTCAATACATCCTGGAACGGGGAAGATGTACAAGGATCTCAAGAAACATTTTTGGTGGCCGGGTATGAAAGCCGATGTTGCTAAATACATAGGAGAATGTTTGACGTGTTCTAAGGTCAAAGCTGAGCATCAGAAACCATCAGGTCTACTTCAACAACCCAAAATCCTGGAATGGAAATGGAAAAACATTACCATGGATTTCATCACTAAATTGCCAAGGACTGCAAGAGGTTTTGATACTATTTGGGTAATAGTTGATCGTCTCACCAAATCAGCACACTTCCTACCAATAAGAGAAGATGACAAGATGGAGAAGTTAGCACGACTGTATTTGAAGGAAGTCATCTCCAGACATGGAATACCAATCTCTATTATCTCTGATAGGGATGGCAGATTTATTTCAAGATTCTGGAAGACATTACAGCAAGCATTAGGAACTCGTCTAGACATGAGTACTGCCTATCATCCACAAACTGATGGGCAGAGCGAAAGGACGATACAAACGCTTGAAGACATGCTACGAGCATGTGTTATTGATTTCGGAAACAGTTGGGATCGACATCTACCGTTAGCAGAATTTTCCTACAACAACAGCTATAATTCAAGCATTGAGATGGCGCAGTTTGAAGCATTTTATGGTAGAAAGTGCACGTCTCTGATTTGTTGGAGTAAAGTGGGGGATAGACAGATTACGGGTCTGGAGATAATAAAAGAAACTATCGAGAAGATCATCCAAATTCAACAACGGTTGAAAACCGCCCAAAGTCGACAAAAGAGCTACGCTGACATTAAAAGAAAAGATATAGAATTTGAAATTGGAGAGATGGTCATGCTTAAAGTTGCACCTTGGAAAGGCGTTGTTCGATTTGGTAAATGAGGGAAATTAAATCCAAGGTATATCGGACCATTCAAGATTATTGATCGTGTCGGACCAGTAGCTTACCGACTTGAGTTACCTCAACAACTCGCGGATGTACATAACGCTTTCCACGTCTCGAATTTGAAGAAATGTTTTGCTAAAGAAGATCTCACTATTCCGTTAGATGAAATCCAAATCAACGAAAAACTTCAATTCATCGAAGAACCCGTCGAAATAATTGATCGTGAGGTTAAAAGACTTAAGCAAAACAAGATACCAATTATTAAGGTTCGATGGAATGCTCGTAGAGGACCTGAGTTCACCTGGGAACGAGAAGATCAGATGAAGAAGAAATACCCGCATTTATTTCCAGAAGATATGTCAACACCTCCAACTGCTTAAAATTTCGGGACGAAATTTATTTAACGGGTAGGTACTGTAGTGACCCGAACTTTTTCATGTTTATATATATATTAAATGAAATTGTTATTTACATGATTAAGTGTTTCCAACATGTTAACCAATCAAACTTGTTAAGACTTGATTAATTGAAATAGGTTTCATATAGACAATTGACCACCCAAGTTGACCGGTGATTCACGAACGTTAAAAACTTGTAAAAACTATATGATGATATATATATGGTTATATATATAGTTAACATGATATTATGATAAGTAAACATATCATTAAGTATATTAACAGTGAACTACATATGTAAAAATAAGACTACTAACTTAATGATTTTGAAACGAGACATATATGTAACGATTATCGTTGTAACGACATTTAATGTATATATATCATATTAAGAGATATTAGTACATCATAATATCATGATAATATAATAATTTAAAATCTCATTTGATATTATAAATATTGGGTTAACAACATTTAACAAGATCGTTAACCTAAAGGTTTCAAAACAACACTTACATGTAACGACTAACGATGACTTAACGACTCAGTTAAAATGTATATACACGTAGTGTTTTAATATGTATTCATACACTTTTGAAAGACTTCAAGATACTTATCAAAATACTTCTACTTAACGAAAATGCTTACAATTCCATCCTCGTTCAGTTTCATCAACAATTCTACTCGTATGCACCCGTATTCGTACTCGTACAATACACAGCTTTTAGATGTATGTACTATTGGTATATACACTTCAATGATCAGCTCTTAGAAGCCCATGTGAGTCACCTAACACATGTGGGAACCATCATTTGGCAACTAGCATGAAATATCTCATAAAATTACAAAAACATGAGTAATCATTCATGACTTATTTACATGAAAACAAAATTACATATCCTTTATATCTAATCCATACACCAACGACCAAAAACACCTACAAACACTTTCATTCTTCAATTTTCTTCATCTAATTGATCTCTCTCAAGTTCTATCTTCAAGTTCTAAGTGTTCTTCATAAATTCTACAAGTTCTAGTTTCATAAAATCAAGAATACTTCCAAGTTTGCTAGCTTACTTCCAATCTTGTAGAGTGATCATCCAACCTCAAGAAATATTTCTTATTTACAGTAAGATATCTTTCTAATATAAGGTAATACTCATATTCAAACTTTGATTCAATTTCTATAACTATAACAATCTTATTTCGAGTGAAAATCTTACTTGAACTTGTTTTCGTGTCATGATTCTGCTTCAAGAACTTTCAAGCCATCCAAGGATCCTTTGAAGCTAGATCCATTTTTTTCATTTCCAGTAGCTTTATCCATAAAACTTGAGGTAGTAATGATGTTCATAACATCATTCGATTCATACATATAAAGCTATCTTATTCGAAGGTTTAAACTTGTAATCACTAGAACATAGTTTAGTTAATTCTAAATTCGTTCGCAAACAAAAGTTAATCCTTATAACTTGACTTTTAAAATCAAATGAACACATGTTCTATATCTATATTATATGCTAACTTAATGATTTAAAACCTGGAAACACGAAGAACACTGTAAAACCGGACATACGCCGTCGTAGTAACACCCCGGGCTGTTTTGGGTTAGTTAATTAAAAACTATGATAAACTTTGATTTAAAAGTTGTTCTTCTTTGAAAATGATTTTTCTTATGAACATGAAACTATATCCAAAAATCATGGTTAAACTCAAAGTGGAAGTATGTTTTCTAAAATGGTCATCTAGACGTCGTTCTTTCGACTGAAATGACTACCTTTACAAAAATGGCTTGTAACTTATATTTCTGAATATAAACCTATACTTTTTCTATTTAGATTCATAAAATAGAGTTCAATATGAAACCATAGCAATTTGATTCACTCAAAACGGATTTAAAATGAAGAAGTTATGGGTAAAACAAGATTGGATAATTTTTCTTGTTGTAGCAACGTGAAAATTGGTAATAAATCTATATTAATCATATCCTAGCTAACTTATATTGTATTATACATGTATTCTAATATATTATGTAATCTTGGGATACCATAGACACATATGCAAATGTTTTGACATATCATTTCGACCCATGTGTATATATTATTTGGAACAACCATAGACACTCTATATGCAGTAATGTGGGAGTTAGCTATACAGGGTTGAGGTGGATTCCAAAAATATATATACTTTGAGTTATGATCTAGCCTGAGACGTGTATACACTGGATCGTGGATTGATTCAAGATAATATATATCAATTTTTTTCTGTACATCTAACGTTGGACAACTAGTTGTAGTTACGAGGTCAGCTGACTTAATAAACTTAAAACATCAAAATGTATTAAAAGTGTTGTAAATATATTTTGAACCTACTTTGATATATATGTACATATTTATTATAGGTTCGTGAATCGACCAGTGGCCAAGTCTAACTTTCCGACGAAGTAAAAATCTGTGAAAGTGAGTTATAGTCCCACTTTTAAAATCTAATATTTTTGGGATGACAATACATGCAGGTTTTATAAATGATTTACAAAATAGACACAAGTACGTGAAACTACATTCTATGGTTGAATTATCGAAATCGAATATGCCCCTTTTTATTAAGTCTGGTAATCTAAGAATTAGGGAACAGACACCCTAATTGACGCGAATCCTAAAGATAGATCTATCGGGCCCAACAAGCCCCAAACAAAGTACCGGATGCTTTAGTACTTTGAAATTTATATCATGTCCGAAGGAGGATCCCGGAATGATGGGGATATTCTTATATGCATATTGTTAATGTCGGTTACCAGGTGTTCACCATATGAATGATTTTTATCTCTATGTATGGGATGTATATTGAAATATGAAATCTTGTGGTCTATTGTTACGATTTGATATATATAGGTTAAACCTATAACTCACCAACATTTTTATTGACGTTTTAAGCATGTTTATTCTCAGGTGATTATTAAGAGCTTCCGCTGTCGCATACTTAAATGAGGACAAGATTTGTAGTCCATGCTTGTATGATATTGTGTGAAAACCGCATTCAAGAAACTTATTGAAATGTCCCGTTCTTATTGATTAAAAACGTTCCATATTAATTGATTTCGTTGCGAGGTTTTGACCTCTATATGAGACGTTTTTCAAAGACTGCATTCATTTTAAAACAAACCATAACCTTTATTTCATCAATAAAGGTTTAAAAAGATTTACATAGATTATCAAATAATGATAATCTAAAATATCCTGTTTACACACGACCATTACATAATGGTTTACAATACAAATATGTTACAACAAAATAAGTTTCTTGAATGCAGTTTTTACACAATATCATACAAGCATGGACTCCAAATCTCGTCCTTATTTAAGTATGCGACAGCGGAAGCTCTTAATAATCACCTGAGAATAAACATGCTTAAAACGTCAACAAAAATGTTGGTGAGTTATAGGTTTAACCTATATATATCAAATCATAATAATAGACCACAAGATTTCATATTTCAATACACATCCCATACATAGAGATAAAAATCATTCATATGGTGAACACCTGGTAATCGACATTAACAAGATGCATATATAAGAATATCCCCATCATTCTGGGACACCCTTCGGATATGATATAACTTTCGAAGTACTAAAGCATCCGGTACTTTGGATGGGGTTTGTTAGGCCCAATAGATCTATCTTTAGGATTCGCGTCAATTAGGGTGTCTGTTCCCTAATTCTTAGATTACCAGACTTTAATAAAAAGGGGCATATTCGATTTCGATAATTCAACCATAGAATGTAGTTTCACGTACTTGTGTCTATTTTGTAAATCATTTATAAAACCTGCATGTATTCTCATCCCAAAAATATTAGATTTTAAAAGTGTGACTATAACTCACTTTCACATATTTTTACTTCGTCGGGAAGTAAGACTTGGCCACTGGTTGATTCACAAACCTATAACAATATATACATATATATCAAAGTATGTTCAAAATATATTTACAACACTTTTAATATATTTTGATGTTTTAAGTTTATTAAGTCAGCTGTCCTCGTTAGTAACCTACAACTAGTTGTCCACAGTTAGATGTACAGAAATAAATCGATAAATATTATCTTGAATCAATCCACGACCCAGTGTATACGTATCTCAGTATTGATCACAACTCAAACTATATATATTTTGGAATCAACCTCAACCGTGTATAGCTAACTCCAACATTCACATATAGAGTGTCTATGGTTGTTCCGAAATATATATAGATGTGTCGACATGATAGGTCAAAACATTGTATACGTGTCTATGGTATCTCAAGATTACATAATATACAATACAAGTTGATTAAGTTATGGTTGGAATAGATTTTTTACCAATTTTCACGTAGCTAAAATGAGAAAAATTATCCAATCTTGTTTTACCCATAACTTCTTCATTTTAAATCTGTTTTTGAGTGAATCAAAATGCTATGGTTTCATATTGAACTCTATTTTATGAATATAAACAGAAAAAGTATAGGTTTATAGTCGGAAAAATAAGTTACAAGTCGTTTTTGTAAAGGTAGTCATTTCAGTCGAAAGAACGACGTCTAGATGACCATTTTAGAAAACATACTTCCACTTTGAGTTTAACCATAATTTTTGGATATAGTTTCATGTTCATAATAAAAATCATTTTCTCAGAATAACAACTTTTAAATCAAAGTTTATCATAGTTTTTAATTAACTAACCCAAAACAGCCCGCGGTGTTACTACGACGGCGTAAATCCGGTTTTACGGTGTTTTTCGTGTCTCCAGGTTTTAAATCATTAAGTTAGCATATCATATAGATATAGAACATGTTTTTAGTTGATTTTAAAAGTCAAGTTATAAGGATTAACTTTTGTTTGCGAACAAGTTTAGAATTAACTAAACTATGTTCTAGTGATTACAAGTTTAAACCTTCGAATAAGATAGCTTTATATGTATGAATCGAATGATGTTATGAACATCATTACTACCTTAAGTTCCTTGGATAAACCTACTGGAAAAGATAAAAATGGATCTAGCTTCAACGGATCCTTGGATGGCTCGAAGTTCTTGAAGCAGAATCATGACACGAAAACAAGTTCAAGTAAGATCATCACTTGAAATAAGATTGTTATAGTTATAGAAATTGAACCAAAGTTTGAATATGATTATTACTTTGTATTAGAATGATAACCTACTGTAAGAAATAAATATTTCTTGAGGTTGGGTGATCACCTTACAATATTGGAAGTGAGCTAGCAAACTTGAAAGTATTCTTGATTTTATGTAACTAGAACTTGTAGAATATATGAAGAACACTTAGAACTTGAAGATAGAACTTGAGAGAGATCAATTAGATGAAGAAAATTGAAGAATGAAAGTGTTTGTAGGTGTTTTTGGTCGTTGGTGTATGGATTAGATATAAAGGATATGTAATTTTGTTTTCATGTAAATAAGTCATGAATGATTACTCATATTTTTGTAATTTTATGAGATATTTCATACTAGTTGCCAAATGATGGTTCCCACATGTGTTAGGTGACTCACATGGGCTGCTAAGAGCTGATAGTATATACATCTAAAAGCTGTGTATTGTACGAGTATGAATACGGGTGCATACGAGTAGAATTGTTGATGAAACTGAACGAGGATGTAATTGTAAGCATTTTTATTAAGTAGAAGTATTTTGATAAGTGTATTGAAGTCTTTCAAAAGTGTATAAATACATATTAAAACACTACATGTATATACATTTTAACTGAGTCGTTAAGTCATCGTTAGTCGTTACATGTAAGTGTTGTTTTGAAACCTTTAGGTTAACGATCTTGCTAAATGTTTTTAACCCAATTTTTATAATGTCAAATGAGATTTTAAATTATTATATTATCATGATATTATCATGTATGAATATCTCTTAATATGATATATATACATTAAATGTCTTTACAACGATAATCGTTACATATATGTCTCGTTTAAAAATCATTAAGTTAGTAGTCTTGTTTTTACATATGTAGTTCATTGTTAATATACTTAATGATATGTTTACTTATCATAATATCATGTTAACTATATATATATCCATATATATGTCATCATATAGTTTTTACAAGTTTTAACGTCCGTGAATCACCGGTCAACTTGGGTGGTCAATTGTCTATATGAAACGTATTTCAATTAATCAAGTCTTAACAAGTTTGATTGCTTAACATGTTGGAAACACTTAATCATGTAAATAACAATTTCATTTAATATATATATATATAAACATGGAAAAGTTCGGGTCACTACAGTACCTACCCGTTAAATAAATTTCGTCCCGAAATTTTAAGCAGTTAGAGGTGTTGACGTATCTTCTGGAAATAAATGCAGGTATTTCTTCTTCATCTGATCTTCACACTCCCAGGTGAACTCGGGTCCTCTACGAGCATTCCATCAAACCTTAACAATCGGTATCTTGTTTTGTTTAAGTCTCTTAACCTCACGATCCATTATTTCGACGGGTTCTTCAATGAATTGAAGTTTTTCATTGATTTGGATTTCGTCCAACGGAATAGTGAGATCTTCTTTAGCAAAACATTTCTTCAAATTTGAGACGTGGAAAGTGTTATGTATAGCCGCGAGTTGTTGAGGTAGCTCCAGTTGGTAAGCTACTGGTCCGACACAATCTATAATCTTGAATGGTCCAATATACCTTGGATTTAATTTCCCTCGCTTACCAAATCGAACAACGCCTTTCCAAGGTGCAACTTTAAGCATGACCATCTTTCCAATTTCAAATTCTATATCTTTTCTTTTAATGTCAGCGTAGCTCTTTTGTCGACTTTGGGCGGTTTCCAACCGTTGTTGAATTTGGATGATCTTCTTGGTAGTTTCTTGTATAATCTCCGGACCCGTAATCTATCTATCCCTCACTTCACTCCAACAAATCGGAGACCTGCACTTTCTACCATAAAGTGCTTCAAACGGCGCCATCTCAATGCTTGAATGGTAGCTGTTGTTGTAGGAAAATTCTACTAATGGTAGATGTCGATCCCAACTGTTTCCGAAATCAATAACACATGCTCGTTGCATGTCTTCAAGCGTTTGTATCGTCCTTTCACTCTGCCCATCAGTTTGTAGATGATAGGCAGTACTCATGTCTAGACGAGTTCCTAATGCTTGCTGTAATGTCTGCCAGAATCTTGAAATAAATCTGCCATCCCTATCAGAGATAATAGAGATTAGTATTCCATGTCTGGAGACGACTTCCTTCAAATACAGTCGTGCTAACTTCTCCATCTTGTCATCTTCTCTTATTGGCAGGAAGTGTGCTGATTTGGTGAGACGATCAACTATTACCCAAATAGTATCAAAACCACTTGCAGTCCTTGGCAATTTAGTGATGAAATCCATGGTAATGTTTTCCCATTTCCATTCCGGGATTTCGGGTTGTTGAAGTAGACCTGATGGTTTCTGATGCTCAGCTTTGATCTTAGAACACGTCAAACATTCTCCTACGTATTTAGCAACATCGGCTTTCATACCCGGCCACCAAAAATGTTTCTTGAGATCCTTGTACATCTTCCCCGTTCCAGGATGTATTGAGTATCTGGTTTTATGAGCTTCTCTAAGTACCATTTCTCTCATATCTCCAATTTTTGGTACCCAAATCCTTTCAGCCCTATACCGAGTTCCGTCTTCCCGAATATTAAGATGCTTCTCCGATCCTTTGGGTATTTCATCCTTTAAATTTCCCTCTTTTAAAACTCCTTGTTGCGCCTCCTTTATTTGAGTAGTAAGGTTATTATGAATCATAATATTCATAGATTTTACTCGAATGAGTTCTCTGTCCTTCCTGCTCAAGGCATCAGCTACCACATTTGCCTTCCCCGGGTGGTAACGAATCTCAAAGTCGTAATCATTCAATAATTCAATCCACCTACGCTGCCTCATATTCAGTTGTTTCTGATTAAATATGTGTTGAAGACTTTTGTGTTCGGTATATATAATACTTTTGACCCCATATAAGTAGTGCCTCCAAGTCTTTAATGCAAAAACAACCGCGCCTAATTCCAAATCATGCGTCGTATAATTTTGTTCGTGAATCTTCAATTATCTAGACGCATAAGCAATCACCTTCGTTCGTTGCATTAATACACAACCGAGACCTTGCTTTGATGCGTCACAATAAATCACAAAATCATCATTCCCTTCAAGCAATGAAAATATAGGTGCCATAGTTAGCTTTTTCTTCAATAACTGAAACGCTTTCTCTTGTTCATCATTCCATTCAAATTTCTTCCCTTTATGCGTTAATGCAGTCAAGGATTTTGCTATTCTGGAAAAGTCTTGGATGAACCTTCTGTAGTAACCAGCTAGTCCTAAAAACTGGCGTATGTGTTTCGGAGTTTTTGGGGTTTCCCACTTTTCAACAGTTTCTATCTTTGCCGGATCCACCTTAATACCTTCTTTGTTCACTATGTGACCGAGGAATTGAACTTCTTCCAACCAAAATGCACACTTTGAAAACTTAGCGTACAATTCTTCCTTCCTCAATACTTCTAACACCTTTCTCAAATGTTCACCGTATTCTTGGTCATTCTTTGAGTAAATAAGTATGTCATCAATGAAAATAATGACAAACTTGTCAAGGTATGGTCCACACACTCGGTTCATAAGGTCCATGAACACAGCTGGTGCATTAGTTAAACCAAACGGCATGACCATAAACTCGTAATGACCGTAACGTGTTCTGAAAGCAGTCTTTGGAATATCATCTTCTTTCACCCGCATTTGATGATACCCGCAACGTAAGTCAATCTTTGAATAAACAGACGAGCCTTGTAGTTGATCAAATAAGTCGTCGATTCTCGGTAGTGGGTAGCGGTTCTTGATAGTAAGTTTGTTCAACTCTCGGTAGTCGATACACAACCTGAATGTACCATCTTTCTTCTTGACAAACAAAACAGGAGCTCCCCACGGTGATGTGCTTGGTCGAATGAAACCACGCTCTAAAAGTTCTTGTAATTGGCTTTGCAGTTCTTTCATCTCGCTGGGTGCGAGTCTGTAAGGAGCACGAGCTATTGGTGCAGCTCCTGGTACAAGATCTATTTGAAATTCAACGGATCGATGTGGGGGTAATCCCGGTAATTCTTTCGAAAATACATCGAGAAATTCTTTTGCGACGGGAACATCATTGATGCTCTGTTCTTCAGTTTGTACTTTCTCGACGTGTGCTAGAACAGCATAGCAACCTTTTCTTATTAGTTTTTGTGCCTTCAAATTACTAATAAGATGTAGCTTCGTGTTGCCCTTTTCTCCGTACACCATTAAGGGTTTTCCTTTTTCTCGTATAATGCGAATTGCATTTTTGTAATAAACGATCTCTGCTTTCACTTCTTTCAACCAGTCCATACCGATTATCACATCAAAACTCCCTAACTCTACTGGTATCAAATCAATCTTAAATGTTTCGCTAACCAGTTTAATTTCTCGATTCCAACATATATTATCTGCTGAAATTAATTTACCATTTGCTAATTCGAGTAAAAATTTACTATCCAAAGGCGTCAATGGACAACTTAATTTAGTACAAAAATCTCTACTCATATAGCTTCTATCCGCACCCGAATCAAATAAAACGTAAGCAGATTTATTGTCAATAAGAAACGTACCCGTAACAAGCTCCGGGTCTTCCTGTGCCTCTGCCGCATTAATATTGAAAACTCTTTCGCGGCCTTGTCCATTCGTGTTCTCCTGGTTCGGGAAATTTCTAATAATGTGGCCCGATTTTCCACATTTATAACAAACTACATTGGCATAACTTGCTCTGACACTACTTGCTCCGCCATTACTCGTTCCGACACCATTTGTTCATTTCGTTCTATTAACCCCTGGTCCGTAGACCTCACACTTCACCGCGCTATGACCATTTCTTTTACACTTGTTGCAAAATTTGGTGCAGAACCCCGAGTGATACTTTTCACACCTTTGGCATAGCTGCTTCTGATTGTTGTTGTTGTTGTTGCGGTTATTATTGTTGTTGGGATGATTGTTGTAGTTGCTGTTGTTGTTGTTGTTGTTGTTGTTGTTGTTGTTGTTGTTGTTGTTGTTGTTGTTGTTGTTGTTGGGCCGTTTGTTATAGTTGCGATTGATGTTGCGATTGTTGGGATAATTGTTGCGATTATTGTTGTAATTGCTGTTGTTGTTGTATTGGTGATTCTTATCACCGTTTTTCTCCCACTTTCTTTTGACTTGCTTCACATTGGTCTCTTCAGCAGTCTGTTCTTTAATTCTTTCTTCAATCTGGTTCACTAGTTTGTGAGCCATTCTACATGCCTGTTGTATGGAGGTGGGCTCGTGTGAACTTATATCTTCTTGGATTCTTTCCGGTAATCCTTTCACAAACGCGTCGATCTTCTCTTCCTCATCTTCGAATGCTCCCGGACACAATAGGCACAATTCTGTGAATCGTCTTTGGTACGTGGTAATATCAAATCCTTGGGTTCGTAACCCTCTAAGTTCTGTCTTGAGCTTATTAACCTAGGTTCTGGGACGGTACTTCTCGTTCATCAAGTGTTTAAATGCTGACCACGGTAGTGCGTAAGCATCATCTTGTCCCACTTGCTCTAGATAGGTATTCCACTATGTTAACGCAGAACCTGTGAAGGTATGCGTAGCGTACTTCACTTTGTCCTCTTCAGTATACTTACTTATGGCAAACACCGATTCGACCTTTTCGTTCCACCGTTTCAATCCGATCGGTCCTTCGGTTCCATCAAATTCCAAAGGTTTGCAGGCAGTGAATTCTTTGTAGGTGCATCCTACACGATTTCCTGTACTGCTAGATCCAAGGTTATTGTTGGTATGTAGCGCAGTCTGTACTGCGGCTATGTTTGAAGCTAGAAAAGTACGGAATTCCTCTTCATTCATATTCACGGTGTGTCGAGTAGTCGGTGCCATTTCCTTCAAAATAGTCAAATGGAACAAGTTAATCATACAGAATATTAAGAGTAGTTAATAGTATTTCGTAGCATAATATGAACTCATTTATAAAAGCTTTTTCTTCATATTAGCGTTTTATAAGTTTAAATTCGGGTAGTACCTACCCGTTAAGTTCATACTTAGTAGCTAATATACAATTCAACTACTACAATTCTATATGAAAAACTGATTATAATAATATTTCGCGTTCAAACTTTTACACAATATTTTACAAACTTACAATACCGCTTATTTTACATATAGCATGAAATATAGCACACAATAAATTTGATACAAGATGGTTGAAGATAATTCTAGCTAGTACACAAGTCGTTCAGCAAAGGCAATAAAGACACGTAATTCATACGTCCAGAAACAAGTCATGCATTCTGGTTTTACTAGGATTACTTCCCATCCTTGGTCTTGTGGAACATAACCGTTATGGCCGTTGATAAGACAGCGTGTTGTAACATCGTCAAAGGGACGAGGGTTACGTAATGTCCAACAGTCCCGTAACAATCTAAAAACCTCATTTCTTACCCCAATTACCGAATCCGTCACTTGTGGGAACGTTTTGTTTAATAGTTGTAGTCCGATGTTCTTGTTCTCACTTTGGTGAGAAGCGAACATTACTAATCCGTAAGCATAACATGCTTCTTTATGTTGCATGTTAGCCGCTTTTTCTAAATCACGAAGTCCAATATTCGGATATATTGAGTCAAAATAATTTCTTAACCCATTGCGTAAAATAGCATTTGGGTTCCCCGCAATATATGCGTCAAAGTAAACACATCGTAACTTATGGATTTCCCAATGTGATATCCCCCATATTTCGAACGAAAGCCTTTTATAAACCAAGGCATTCTTGGAACGTTCTTCGAATGTCTTACAAACTGATCTCGCCTTAAATAGTTGTGCCGAAGAATTCTGAGCGACTCCAGACAAGATTTCATCAATCATGTCTCCGGGTAGGTCTCTTAACATATTGGGTTGTCTATCCATTTTGTGTTTTTATACTGTAAAATAGACAAGAGTTAGATTCATAAAAAAAATACTTATTAATACAAGCAATTTTTACATATATCATAAAGCATAAGCACACTATATTACATATATTACACCACACGAATACAACTATCTTATTCCGACTCGCTTGTTTCTTCTTCTTCGGTTTTGGTTCGTTTTGCCAAGTTTCTAGGGATATATGATGTTCCCCTAATATGAGCCGTCGTTTTCCACATTGGTTTAGAAAAACCTGGTGGTTTAGAGGTTCCCGGGTCATTGTTACAACTTAAGGACTTCGGGGGTTGACGATACATATAAAGTTCATTGGGGTTGGAATTAGATTTCTCTATTTTTATGCCCTTTCCCTTATTATTTTCTTTTGCCTTTTTAAATTCAGTTGGGGTAATTTCTATAAATCATCGGAATTCTCGTCGGAATCTGATTCATCGGAGAATTGGTAATCCTCCCTATATTTTGCTTCCTTGGTGGAAACACCATTGACCATAATTAACCTTCGTTGGTTGGTTGAGGATTTTCTTTTACTTAACCGTTTTATTATTTCCCCCACCGGTTCTATTTCCTCCTCCGGTTCCTCCTCTTCCGGTTCTGATTCTTCTTCCGGTTCTGATTCTTCTTCCGGTTCCTCTTCGGGAACTTGTGAATCAGTCCGATATATATTCGACTCTTCGTTATTATTAGGTGAGTCAATGGGATTTGTGCTAGAGGTAGACATCTATCACACAATATCAAACATGTTAAGAGATTAATATATCACATAATATATACATGTTAATAATATATAGTTTCCAACAAAAATGTTAAGCAATCATCTTTAAAGAAAACACGGTCGAAGTCCAGACTCACTAATGCATCCTAACAAACTCGATAAGACACACTAATGCAAATTTTCTGGTTCTCTAAGACCAACGCTCGGATACCAACTGAAATGTCCCGTTCTTATTGATTAAAAACGTTCCATATTAATTGATTTCGTTGCGAGGTTTTGACCTCTATATGAGACATTTTTCAAAGACTGCATTCATTTTAAAACAAACCATAACCTTTATTTCATCAATAAAGGTTTAAAAAGCTTTACGTATATTATCAAATAATGATAATCTAAAATATCCTGTTTACACACGACCATTACATAATGGTTTACAATACAAATATGTTACAACAAAATAAGTTTCTTGAATGCAGTTTTTACACAATATCATACAAGCATGGACTCCAAATCTCGTCCTTATTTAAGTATGCGACAGTGGAAGCTCTTAATAATCACCTGAGAATAAACATGCTTAAAACGTCAACAAAAATGTTGGTGAGTTATAGGTTTAAACTATATATATCAAATCATAATAATAGACCACAAGATTTCATATTTCAATACACATCCCATACATAGAGATAAAAATCATTCATATGGTGAACACCTGGTAACCGACATTAACAAGATGCATATATAAGAATATCCCCATCATTCCGGGACACCCTTCGGATATGATATAAATTTTGAAGTACTAAAGCATCCGGTACTTTGGATGGGGTTTGTTAGGCCCAATAGATCTATCTTTAGGATTCGCGTCAATTAGGGTGTCTGTTCCCTAATTCTTAGATTACCAGACTTTAATAAAAAGGGGCATATTCGATTTCGATAATTCAACCATAGAATGTAGTTTCACGTACTTGTGTCTATTTTGTAAATTATTTATAAAACCTGCATGTATTCTCATCCCAAAAATATTAGATTTTAAAAGTGGGAATATAACTCACTTTCACATATTTTTACTTCATCGGGAAGTAAGACTTGGCCACTGGTTGATTCATAAACCTATAACAATATATAAATATATATCAAAGTATGTTCAAAATATATTTACAACACTTTTAATATATTTTGATGTTTTAAGTTTATTAAGTCAGCTGTCCTCGTTAGTAACCTACAACTAGTTGTCCACAGTTAGATGTACAGAAATAAATCGATAAATATTATCTTGAATCAATCCGCGACCCAGTGTATACGTATCTCAGTATTGATCACAACTCAAACTATATATATTTTGGAATCAACCTCAACCCTGTATAGCTAACTCCAACATTCACATATAGAGTGTCTATGGTTGTTCCGAAATATATATAGATGTGTCGACATGATAGGTCAAAACATTGTATACGTGTCTATGGTATCTCAAGATTACATAATATACAATACAAGTTGATTAAGTTATGGTTGGAATAGATTTGTTACCAATTTTCACGTAGCTAAAATGAGAAAAATTATCCAATCTTGTTTTACCCATAACTTCTTCATTTTAAATCCGTTTTGAGTGAATCAAATTGCTATGGTTTCATATTGAACTCTATTTTATGAATATAAACAGACAAAGTATAGGTTTATTGTTGGAAAAATAAGTTACAAGTCGTTTTTGTAAAGATAGTCATTTCAGTCGAAAGAACGACGTCTAGATGACCATTTTAGAAAACATACTTCCACTTTTAGTTTAACCATAATTTTTCTATATAGTTTCATGTTCATAATAAAAATCATTTTCTCAGAATAACAACTTTTAAATCAAAGTTTATCATAGTTTTTAATTAACTAACCCAAAACAGCCCGCGGTGTTACTACGACGGCGTAAATCCGGTTTTACAGTGTTTTTCGTGTATCCAGGTTTTAAATCATTAAGTTAGCATATCATATAGATATAGAACATGTGTTTAGTTGATTTTAAAAGTCAAGTTAGAAGGATTAACTTTTGTTTGTGAACAAGTTTAGAATTAACTAAAATATGTTCTAGCGATTACAAGTTTAGATCTTCGAATAAGATAGCTTTATATGTATGAATCGAATGATGTTATGAACATCATTACTACCTTAAGTTCCTTGGATAAAACTACTGGAAAAAATAAAAATAGATCTAGCTTCAACGGATCCTTGGATGGCTCGAAGTTCTTGAAGCAGAATCATGACACGAAAACAAGTTCAAGTAAGATCATCACTTGAAATAAGATTGTTATAGTTATAGAAATTGAACCAAAGATTGAATATGATTATTACCTTGTATTAGAATGATAACCTACTGTAAGAAACAAAGATTTTTTGAGGTTGGATGATCACCTTACAAGATTGGAAGTGAGCTTGCAAACTTGAAAGTATTCTTGATTTTATGTAACTAGAACTTGTAGAATATATGAAGAACACTTAGAACTTGAAGATAGAACTTGAAGATAGAACTTGAGAGAGATCAATTAGATGAATAAAATTGAAGAATGAAAGTGTTTGTAGGTGTTTTTGGTCGTTGGTGTATGGATTAGATATAAAGGATATGTAATTTTGTTTTCATGTAAATAAGTCATGAATGATTACTCATATTTTTGTAATTTTATGAGATATTTCACACTAGTTGCCAAATGATGGTTCCCACATGTGTTAGGTGACTCACATGGGCTGCTAAGAGCTGATCATTGGAGTGTATATACCAATAGTACATACATCTAAAAGCTGTGTATTGTACGAGTACGAATACGGGTGCATACGAGTAGAATTGTTGATGAAACTGAATGAGGATGTAATTGTATGAATTTTTGTTAAGTAGAAGTATTTTGATGAGTGTATTGAAGTCTTTCAAAAGTGTATAAATACATATTAAAACACTACATGTATATACATTTTAACTGAGTCGTTAAATCATCGTTAGTCGTTACATGAAAGTGTTGTTTTGAAACCTTTAGGTTAACGATCTTGTTAAATGTTGTTAACCCAATGTTTATAATGTCAAATGAGATTTTAAATTATTATATTATCATGATATTATCATGTATGAATATCTCTTAATATGATATATATACATTAAATGTCTTTACAACGATAATCGTTACATATATGTCTCGTTTAAAAATCATTAAGTTAGTAGTCTTGTTTTTACATATGTAGTTCATTGTTAATATACTTAATGATATGTTTACTTATCATAATATCATGTTAACTATATATATATCCATATATATTTCA
This sequence comes from Rutidosis leptorrhynchoides, assembly GCF_046630445.1. Classification (NCBI taxonomy): domain Eukaryota; kingdom Viridiplantae; phylum Streptophyta; class Magnoliopsida; order Asterales; family Asteraceae; genus Rutidosis; species Rutidosis leptorrhynchoides. The sequence goes on along the minus strand of NC_092342.1, from coordinate 172,211,778 downwards.
TCATATAGTTTTAACGTTCGTGAATCACCGGTCAACTTGGGTGGTCAATTGTCTATATGAAACATATTTCAATTAATCAAGTCTTAACAAGTTTGATTGCTTAACATGTTGGAAACACTTAATCATGTAAATAACAATTTCATTTAATATATATATAAACATGGAAAAGTTCGGGTCACTACACTTATTTTGTTGTAACATATTTGTATTGTAAACCATTATGTAATAGTCGTGTGTAAAACAGGATATTTTAGATTATCATTATTTGATAATCTACGTAAAGCTTTTTAAACCTTTATTGATGAAATAAAGGTTATGGTTTGTTTTAAAATGAATGCAGTCTTTGAAAAACGTCTCATATAGAGGTCAAAACCTCGCAACGAAATCAATTAATATGTAACGTTTTTAATCAATAAGAACGGGACATTTCATAACCCAAGCTTCAACATCACATGCCTCAACATCTCATTCTGTACCTCGAGTATAATCATCGTTCTACATGACGTTCTACATCATTTATCTTCGTTCGACAGGATGGTTATGTAACCTCTAATGTTTTAGAGATTATGTACTCTAGTTCTAAACTTAAATCAAATGAGTTTAATATCATATTAACTCATTAAATCCATGGTTACATCTGAAGAAAATATATACGTATATATGTTTTCATAAAGATTGTAATTAAACATTCTTTTGTACAAACTGTTAATGATGAAAATATTTTAACGGGTAGGTAATACCCGAGGAATATTTAGATTTCACATTAATAAGTTACACTGTACGTTCTCTCAAATCTGATTCAACAGTCATTTACTATACTATTTACAACCACCGATATACGTATCCGTTCACCGCAAAATAACCATTTTCATTTAATTTCATATTTGGATTTTGATCTATCAGAATCCAACAAGTGGCATAATGAAGAAAACATTGGACAAAATAAAATTTTTTAGAAACAAACAAATTAACTATGAGAAATTTTTATTACATTATCGCAATTTAATTATCGCAATTTATTTATCGCAATTTTTATTCTCGCAATTTTATTCATCGTCATTTAATTTCTGTTATTTATTTTACGCACTTTTATTATCAGGACACGTATACAAGGTTTTGACATATCATATCGGCGCATCTATATATATTATTTGGAATAACCATAGACACTCTATATGCAGTAATGCGAGAGTTAGCTATACAGGGTTGAGGTTGATTCTATAATAATATATATACTTTGAGTTGTGATCGAGTCTGAGACATGTACACGGGTCACGATACGTATTAATTAATTCAAATATTATATATTAAACTACACATGAATTATTGGACTGTTAACTGTGGACTATCGACTGTGGACTAATAACATTGGACAATTAAAATGAATTAAAATAATGATTATAACATATGAAACTAAATATTTCTTCAAGTTTGCCACTTGAGTTCGTCTTAAACCTCATTTGTATCTTGACGATTACGATCTGCGCTTAAACCTTTCATGATTCTTGAAAACACCTCAATCGAAAGGATGAACCAAACGCACTCCATTTACGGAAGAAAAGATTGATGCATATAGTGTTGCACCTGAAAAACACTCGGAACCTGAGTAAACGTTTAACACATAGCTGTGCTAATTCCTTTAGTGTTATTATTATCGAAAATAACTTTACAACTCCTGTTCAAGATAGTCAATTTTGTCACAGCTACAGCAAGTCAACTTCGACTTTTCAGTCGGACTAGCCTTAATATAACCTTGATATACATGCGTACTCTTTTATTGTTACCGGGAAATCTTTTATATTCCACCATATTACCAGTAGATGTACCAGCAACCTCGTCGCTCCATGGTGTTTTTCAGTTTCAATCTTTTTCTGAGCTTTGCCAACATACAATTCTTTATCATCAACTTTTGGCTGTTGAGGTCGTTTACAGTTTTTGTTGCTTCATTCAACTTTTCAAAATTCAGAGTATTAATTCGCAGACTGGGTGCTTTTCAGAATTTCAGAATGGAAGATCATAGTTCTAAGAGATAAATGTTATATGGATACATATAACCGTTGTTGTAGAAACGTTGTGAGACTCACAATACAGATTTGCTAATTTCCGGTAATTGGTATGGCAATTCTTGTTACAAGATGCGGATGAGTACATGATGATTGAGCAAACTACGAAGGAGACTCTGAACAAATCACAAGGACTAAACTTGTATATTAAGAATCCTGATGATTCTGTTTCTGATAAAATCTTTAGCGAATACCTTGCTTCTGACTCCAAACTCTTGCGGACAAATTTTCTTCACCATCCTTTGATATTAGAAATTCCAAGATATCATCGTATCTTTCATTATAAATATCCTCCATATTTCTGAAGATATTTTCATAACTATTCTTATCTGAAATCATTAATCTCTTAGTACTATCAGTGTTACATCATATAGAAACTGTTAGTTTCTATATTCTGTAAACTATCGTGCTTAAAATATGAATGTTATTGAAGTAATATTGGGAACTGATGCATGAGTTAGTATAATATAATAACACTTGATCAACGTGATTATATTACAGTAAGTCATGTTGAGTTTCTAATGGGTCGTGATGATTCACAGATCATAACGTCATCACGTGCCATGTTACATAACTCTTTCATTCTGCTTAGCTTCCGAATATATCAAGAAAGTATATTCATGATAGTTCTATTCTAAGTGATTCTGGAAATTTGACAAATCAAATCGTGCTATTTCGTTCTTTATTGTTTAGAACATTAAGTTCATTCGAAATTCCATACTTACGTATTCTGTACCATTACTCGCTTTACTAGAGGTCAAGAAGAGAATAAAAAGGCAAAGAGCTCCAAAATATAAGAGAAAATATAAAGCTGAATAACAACACGGAGGTTACAAACTGTGGATATTAATATGAATAGCAATATAAGGACATGGTATAATAAAGAATAGTATCACTCCAAGGTAATAGTAGAAGTAAACATATTTTTCTGGTGGAAGATTGAAAAGAAGGATGACAGAATGATAATTAGGAAAATATCAATGATTAGACCGGGATTAAGCATTTTCACAATCTTTTGGATGTATGAACTAAGAAAGAAAGTATAGGAATGGTGAGAATAATGGAACGAAAGAGTTTAATTTATAATGGAAATATCAGACAGAGTAATCGAGGCAGATCACCGTATTTAATTATAGAGATCTTAATTTCCTTACTCCCGAAGAATCAGATCTTATAAATTTCGAAGATTTTCTTTTAAATCCCTTGAATTCTGAAATTCAACCATGACTACGTCAAAAGTTAAGACGAATCTTTATTTTCTTATTTCATTCTTTTATGATAGCTTCACTCGTACGCCTCGAATAATCGAATTGTTTTATCTGTATTATTCAATGATGATAAAATTCTATCTTATCAATTCATATGCGTCATGAAAAAATACCTACTGTCTGCCATGACCATTTCATTCAAATTTCGAGACGAAATTTCTTTAACGGGTAGGTACTGTGACGACCCGAAAATTTACGATCAAATTTAAACTTAATCTTTATTTAGTTTCGACACGATAAACAAAGTCTGTATTGTTGAGTCTCAAAATTTTGATGTGTTTTCATTTATGCAATTACCCTTTGACTATTCTCGACGATTCACGAATCCTTGATTGTAAATAGAGATGTAGATATAAATAGTTGTATATAATAAATCAAATATGTTAATGAACTATTATGTGATTTAGAAAGATAACTTAAAATAACTAAAACTTGTTATTTTGAAATATTTAGAGCATATTAAGTGTAATTGATTTCAAACATAATTTGTCAACGTTAGCAAAGTATTAGATATATAATATTATACTTTGAGTTTATGTGTTTCAATATTTATAATTAATATATGTGATATCTATGCATAAATAATACTATATGTATATTGTTAAAATGGATAACTATTAAATATATATAGTATATATTATATAAATATTAAATATTACATAATTAATAAATTGTGATATTAATATGTAATTACGAGTTAAAATATAATTATTATATTAATATTAGTATCATTACTTTCATGATTATTATTAAAATAAATATTAATATCAGTATTATGGATATTATATGATATAAAAATTTGACACATTTAAATTGTTATATTATTATCAATAAATATTACTAATATTATGTCTATCTTTATTAATATTACCATTATTATAATTAAAAGAAAAATTACAATTTTAGTTATTATTAAAATTATTTTTATTATCATTATTTATAATATTATAATTCATCTCATTATCATCTTTCTCTTTTCCTTCTTTTTCTCTCTGGCTCGTGATACTTGGTCGATCAATCATCACTACACAACAATCATCTTACTGCTTCTATTATTCGATCAAGATTAATAATTTCGATTATATATTGTTATTAGCTGCTGTTAAATGGAGAAAAAAAACAGAAAAGTTAGACAGAAAAAGAAGAACCCGTTCGTTTCACTATGTTCTTGAACAATTTTTTTTCAAAACTCAAATTCAAACGAAATTCCAAAATGTATAAATGGAGTTGTGTTAGGAATCATTCATTCCAACTATCTGTAAGTTTCCAGGCTTCAATTCCTTCTATTGGAATCTAATTTTTGAGTCAAAGTAATTTTTTAAAAAAATTCAACAAATCTTCTGCGATCAAATTCGAGTTCTTGTTTGTGGTTTAAGTTCAATTGACAATTCAAATAGTTTCTAGATGTGATTTGCAAACTATTTCATGAAGGAATCGGGGTCTGAAACAAACTTAAAATCGAAAGTGAGTTTTTTTTTCTCTTTTTGCGACAGCAGCGAGGCTACTTCATTATTAATTTTTTTTCGGTTAATCAATAACAAAGAAGACAGTTTACTTCTGATTCGTTTAAAAAGTATAAACACAAATTTTTTTTGGATTGCTGTTATGATCCTTGATTTGGGTCGTTTGAGTTTATAAGAAGAAGAAGAGAAAGAAGTTGAAGCAGAAGAGCAGTTTAAGTATAATTAAAATAGGCTTTAATCAGATAAAACGAATTGGTTCATGGGTTTGAGGTGTTGAAGGGTTAGCGGGAGGTCACGGGTTCGAGCCCGGCAGTGGCCTATTTTTTTAAGGACTTGTTCTAAAAAGTTAGTTATTCATTTAATGATTATTATTATTATCATTATCATTATTATTATTACTTTTGTTATTATTATTATCATTATTGCTAGCATTATTAATTATTCTAATTATCATTAACATTACAATTAGAATATGTGTTATTATTATTATTATTATTATTATGAATAATAATATTGTTATGATAATTATTATTACTATTAACATTAATATTAAGAATACTAGTATCATTAATAAGTAATTTTGTTATTATCATTATCATGACTAGTATTATCATTTAAAATTTTTTAGTATTATCATTATGTATTATTAATATGATTATCAGTTTAGTATTATTAACATTATTATGATTAAAATTATTGTTATTATTATGAAACTAATAAAATTTATTATTATTTTTATTAAAATTAGTATTAGTATCATTTATTAGAATTATTATTATTAGTAACCTAAGTATTATTATAAACCTTATCATTATTATTATTATTATTATTATTATTATTATTATTATTATTATTATTATTATTATTATTATTATTATTATTATTATTATTATTATTATTATTAGTATTATTATTATTAAAAATTATTATCGTTATTATCATTTTTATTTAAACTATTATTTTACAATCATTAAAACTATCATTATTATTATTATTATTATTATTATTATTATTATTATTATTATTATTATTATTATTATTATTATTATTATTATTATTATTATCATCTATATCATCATTATTAAAATAATTACGATTATGAAAATAAGAATTTTAATGACGTTATTAAAGTTATAAGCATAAAAATAAGGATTTTATATATAAATATATATTAATACACATAACTCAACTATATCTATATATCAAAGTAAAATATATATAATAAAACTTATTAGGATGCTATATATATAAATTGCATCACTAATAATAATAATATATATTTATTCGATTACAATTATTCATGTTAATATATATACTTGGTATAGGTTCGTGAATCTGAGGCCAACCCTGCATTGTTCAATGTCGTCATATGTATTTTTACTACAAAATACGTTACAATGAGTTTCATTACTCCCTTTTTAAATGCTTTTGCAATATATATTTTTGGGGCTGAGAATACATGCGCTTTTATAAATGTTTTACGAAATAGACACAAGTAATCAAAACTACATTATATAGTTGAATGATCGAAGCCGAATATGCCCTTTGCTTGGTAGCCTAAGAATTAGTAAACCAGTCTACTAATTGATGCGAATCCTAAAGATAGATCTATTGGGCCTAACAAACCCCATCCGTTGTAGCGGATGCTTTAGTACTTCGATGTTGTTTTATCATGTCCGATGGATATCCCGGAATGATAGGGGATATTCTTGTATGCATCTTTTAAAGTCGGTTACCAGGTGTTCAATCCATATGAATGATTTTTGTCTCTATGCATGGGACGTTTATTTATGAGAAATGAAAATGAAAATCTTGTGGTCTATTAAAATGATGAAAATGAATGATTATGATAAACTAATGAACTCACCAACCTTTTGGTTGACACTTGAAAGCATGTTTATTCTCAGGTATGAAAGAAATCTTCCGCTGTGCATTTACTCATTTTAGAGGCATTACTTGGAGTCATTCATGACATATTTCAAAAGACGTTGCATTCGAGTCATTGAGTTCATCAAGATTATTATTAAGTCAATTATAGTTGGATATATTATGAAATGGTATACATGCCGTCAACTTTCAATGAAATGAAAGTTTGTCTTTTAAAAATGAATGCAGTGTTTGTAAAATGTATCATATAGAGGTCAAGTACCTCGCGATGTAACCAATTGTAATGTATTCGTCCAGATGGATTAGGACGGGTCGCTTCACCCTAATGGATATGGTTCGATCTATGATGGCTAGAAGCTCGTTACCTCTATCATTTTGGGATTATTGTCTAAGCTCCGAGGCTCGTATTCTAAAAATGGCCCCAACCATGAAAGTGGAACGAACTCCTCATGAGATGTGGTTTGGAAAACCTCCATCTCTGTCATACTTAAAGGTATGGGGATGTGAAGCTTATCTTAAGCGTTACGTCCCTAATAAGTTGAATGCTCAATCCACGAAGTGTATCTTCATAGGATATCCTAAGGATGATATGGGATATTATTTCTATGATCCATCCGAGCAGAATGTATTTGTTGCTCGGAAGGCTGAATTCCTTGAAACTAAGTTCCTAATGGAAGGTAATAGTGAAAGGAAGATAGATCTTGAAGAGGTTCAAGATCAAATAGATGATACACAATTGGTTGACACTAGCACTCAATATGAAAATGTTGAGAATGATCAAATGGATGATCAAAGTGTACAAGACGTTCGTAGATCTGGTAGGATTAGTAATCTGTGATGACCCAGAGATTTCCCACCAAATTTAAACTTTATCTTTAAATGATTTCAATACGATAAGCAAAGCCTGTAATGTTGGGTAACAAAGTTTGTAAACTAATTTTCATGAATGCTTTTGACCTTTGACTATTTCCCCGACGATTTACGAACAATTATGTATAAATAAATATATAAATATATATATATATATATATATATATATATATATATATATATATATATATATATATATATATATATATATATATATATATATATATATATATATATATATATATATATATATATATATGAATATAAGTATTGAAAATAATAAAAATATAATTAAATCATTAGACTTAAATATGTACAAAATTTTTACAAGATAAGAAAGTGATTATTAAAAAAAAAAGCTATACAAGTAAATAGGATTTCAAACATAAATTGTCAACGAATATTAAAGTATTAAATGTATAATGTTATACTTTGAGTTTAAATTATTTTGATGTATATAATTAACACATTTATCTAGGTAATGAATCTGGATATGTAAAACATAATTATATATAGTAATTTGAATATATATATCTATATATATATATATATATATATATATATATATATATATATATATATATATATATATATATATATATATATATATATATATATATATATATATGATACATAAACATGATTATTACAATATGTATATTGATAATGAAATATCCCGTTCATATTGATTATAAACGTTCCATATTAATTGATTTCGTCGCGAGATTTTGACCTCTATATGAGATGTTTTTCAAAGACTGCATTCATTTTTAAAACAACCATAACCTATATTTTATCTATAAAGGTTTAAAAAGCATTACGTAGATTATCAAATAATGATAATCTAAAATATACCGTTTACACACGACCATTACATAATGGTTTATAATAAGAATATATTACATCAAAAATAAGTTTCTTGAATGCAGTTTTTACATAATATCATACAAGTATGGACTCCAAATCTTGTCCTTATTTTAGTATGCAACAGCGGAAGCTCTTAATAATCACCTGGGAATAAACATGCTTAAAACGTCAACAAAAATGTTGGTGAGTTATAGGTTTAACCTATATATTATTAAATCATAATAATAGATCACAAGATTTCATATTTCAATATACATCCCATACATAGAGATAAAAATCATTCATATGGTGAACACCTGGTAACCGACATTAACAAGATGCATATAAGAATATCCCCTATCATTCCGGGAAATCCTTCGGACATGATAAAAACGAATTCGAAGTACTAAAGCATCCGGTACTTTGGATGAGGTTCGTTAGGCCCAATAGATCTATCTTTAGGATTCGCGTCAATTAGTAGATCGGTTTACTAATTCTTAGGTTACCAAGCAAAAAGGGGCATATTCGGCTTCGATCATTCACCCATATAATGTAGTTTCATTTACTTGTGTCTATTTCGTAAAACATTTATAAAACTGCATGTATTCTCATCCCAAAATATTAGATTTTAAAAGTGGGACTATAACTCACTTTCACAGATTTTTACTTCGTCGGAAAGTAAGACTTGGCCACTGGTCGATTCACGAACCTATAACAAATATGTACATATATATCAAAGTATGTTCAAAATATACTTACAACATTTTTAATATGTTTTACTGTTTTAAGTTTATTAAGTCAGCTGTCCTTATTAGTAACCTACAACTAGTTGTCCATAATTAGATGTACAGAAATAAATCGATATATATATTATCTTGAATCCATCCACAACCCAGTGTATACACGTCTCAGGCTAGATCACAACTAAAACTATATATATTTTTGGAATCACCCTCAACCCTGTATAGCTAACTCCAACATTACTGCATATAGAGTGTCTATGGTTGTTCCAAATAATATATATAGATGGGTCGATATGATATGTCAAAACATTTGCATACGTGTCTATGGTATCCCAAGATTACATAATATATTAAAATACTTGTATAATACAATATAAGTTAGCTAGGATATGATTAATATAGATTTGTTACCAATTTTTACGTAGCTACAACAAGCAAAAATAACCAATCTTGTTTTACCCATAACTTCTTCGTTTTAAATCCGTTTTGAGTGAATCCAATTGCTATGGTTTCATATTGAACTTAAGTTTATGAATCTATACAGAAAAAGTATAAGTTTATAGTCGGAATTACAGGTTACAAGTCATTTTTGTAAAGGTAGTCATTTCAGTCGAAAGAACGACGTCTAGATGACCATTTTGGAAAACATACTTCCACTTTGAGTTTATCCATGATTTTTGGATATAGTTTCATGTTCATAAAAAAATCATTTTCCCAGAAGAACAACTTTTAAATCAAAATTTATCATAGTTTTTAATTAACTAACCCAAAACAGCCCGCGGTGTTACTACAACAGCGTATATCCGGTTTTACGGTGTTTTTCGTGTTTTCCGGTTTTAAATCATTAAGTTAGCATATCATATAGATATAGAACATGTGTTTAGTTGATTTTAAAAGTCAAGTTAGAAGGATTAACTTTTGTTTGCGAACAAGTGTAGAATTAACTAAACTATGTTCTAGTGATTTCAAGTTTAAACCTTCGAATAAGATAGCTTTATATGTATGAATCGAATGATGTTATGAACATCATTAATACCTCAAGTTTTGTGGATAAACCTACTGGAAATGAGAAAAATAGATCTAGCTTTAAAGGATCCTTGGATGGCTTGAAAGTTCTTGAAGCAGAATCATGACACGAAAACAAGTTCAAGTAAGATTTCCACTCGAAATAAGATTGTTATAGTTATAGAAATTGAATCAAAATTTGAATATGAGTATTACCTAGTATTAGAAAGATATCTTACTATAAATAAGAAAGATTTCTTGAAGTTGGATGATCACTTTACAAGATTGGAAGTAAGCTAGCAAACTTGAAAGTATTCTTGATTTTATGAAACTAGAACTTATAGAATTTATGAAGAACACTTAGAACTTGAAGATAGAACTTGAGAGAGATCACTTAGATGAAAAAAATTGAAGAATGAAAGTTTTTGTAGGTGTTTTTAGTCGTTGGTATAGGGATTAGATATAAAGGATGTGTAATTTTGTTTTCATGTAAATAAGTCATGAATGATTACTCATATTTTTGTAATTTATGAGATATTTCATGCTAGTTGCCAAATGATGGTTCCCACATATGTTAGGTGACTCACATAGGCTGCTAAGAGCTGATCATTGGAGTGTATATACCAATAGTACTTACATCTAAAAGCTGTGTATTGTACGAGTACGAATACGGGTGCATACGAGTAAAATTGTTGATGAAACTGAACGAGGATGTAATTGTAAGCATTTTTGTTAAGTAGAAGTATTTTGATAAGTGTCTTGAAGTCTTTCAAAAGTATATGAATACATATTAAAACACTACATGTATATACATTTTAACTGAGTCGTTAAGTCATCGTTAGTCGTTAGATGTAAATGTTGTTTTGAAACCTTTAGGTTAACGATCTTGTTAAATGTTGTTAACCCATTGTTTATTATATCTAACGAGATGTTAAATTATTAAATTATCATGATATTATGATATATTAATATATCTTAGTATGATATATATACAGTTAAATATTGTTACAATTATAATCGTTACATATATGTCTCGTTTCGAAATCATTAAGTTAGTAGTCTTGTTTTTACATATGTAGTTAATTATTAATACACTTAATGACATGTTTACTTATCATTTATCATGATTAAACATAGTGTATCAATATCATAATATGATTCATATGTATTTAGTAAGACGTTATAACGATAATCGTTATATATATCGTTTCGAGTTTCTTAATTCAATAAACTCAATTTTATGTATATAACTCATTGTTAAAATACCTAATGAGATACTTACTTATCATAATATCATGTTAACTATATATATAATCATATATATGTCATCATATAGTTTTTACAAGTTTTAACGTTCGTGAATCACCGGTCAACTTGGGTGGTCAATTGTCTATATGAAACCTATTTCAATTAATCAAGTCTTAACAAGTTTGATTGCTTAACATGTAGAAAACACTTGATCATGTAAAAAAAATTTCATTTAATATATATAAACATTGAAAAGTTTGGGTCACTACAGTACCTACCCGTTAAATAAATTTCGTCCCGAAATTCTTAAGCAGTTGGAGGTGTTAACGAATCTTCTGGAAATATGTGCGGGTATTTCTTCTTCATCTGATCTTCACGCTCCCAGGTGAACTCAGGTCCTCTATGAGCATTCCATCGAACCTTAACAATTGGTATCTTGTTTTGCTTAAGTCTTTTAACCTCACGATCCATTATTTCGAAGGGTTCTTCAATGAATTGAAGTTTTTCGTTGATTTGAATTTCGTCTAACGGAATAGTGAGATATTCTTTAGCAAAACATTTCTTCAAATTCGAGACGTAAAAAGTGTTATGTACAGCTGTGAGTTGTTGGGGTAACTCAAGTCGGTAAGCTACTGGTCCGACACGTTCAATAATCTTGAATGGTCCAATATACCTTGGATTTAGTTTCCCTCGTTTACCAAATCAAACAACGCCTTTCCAAGGTGAAACTTTAAGAATGACTGTCTCGCCAATTTCAAATTCTATATCTTTTCTTTTAATGTCAGCGTAGCTCTTTTGTCGACTTTGGGCGGTTTTCAATCGTTGTTGAATTTGGATGATCTTCTCGGTAGTTTCTTGTATTATCTCCGGACCCGTAATCTGTCTATCCCCCACTTCACTCCAACAAATCAGAGACCTGCACTTTCTACCATAAAGTGCTTCAAACGGCGCCATCTCAATACTTGAATGGTAGCTATTGTTGTAGGAAAATTCTGCTAACGGAAGATGTCGATCCCAACTGTTTCCGAAATCAATAACACATGCTCGTAGCATGTCTTCAAGCGTTTGTATCGTCCTTTCACTCTGCCCATCAGTTTGTGGATGATAGGCAGTACTCATGTCTCGACGAGTTCCTAATGCTTGCTGTAATGTCTACCAGAATCTTGAAATAAATCTGCCATCCCTATCAGAGATAATAGAGATTGGTATTCCATGTCTGGAGACGACTTCCTTCAAATACAGTCGTGCTAACTTCTCCATCTTGTCATCTTCTCTTGTTGGCAGGAAGTGTGCTGATTTGGTGAGACGATCAACTATTACCCAAATAGTATCAAAACCACTTGCAGTCCTTGGAAACTTAGTGATGAAATCCATGGTAACGTTTTCCCATTACCATTCCGGGATTTCGGGTTGTTGAAGTAGACCTGATGGTTTCTGATTCTCCGCTTTGACCTTAGAACACGTCAAATATTCCCCTACGTATTTAGCAACATCGGATTTCATACCTGGCCACCAAAAAGTTTTCTTGAGATCCTTGTACATCTTCTCCGTTCCAAGATGTATTGAGTATCTAGTTTTATGAGCTTCTCTAAGTACCATTTCTCTCATATCTCCAAATTTTGGTACCAAAATTCTTTCAGCCTTATACCGGGTTCCGTCTTCCCGAATATTAAGATGCTTCTCTGATCCTTTGGGTATTTCATCCTTTAAATTTCTCTCTTTTAAAATTCCTTGTTGTGCCTCCTTTATTTGAGTAGTAATTTTAGTGTGAATCATTATATTCATAGCTTTTACTCGAATGGGTTCTCTGTCCTTTCTGCTCAAGGCGTCGGCTACCACATTTGCCTTCCCCGGGTGGTAACGAATCTCAAAGTCGTAATCATTCAACAAATATGTGTTGAAGACTTTTGTGGTCAGTATATATAATACTTTTGACCCCATATAAGTAGTGCCTCCAAGTCTTTAATGCAAAAACAACCACGGTTAATTCCAAATCATGCGTCGTATAATTCTGTTCATGAATCTTCAATTGTCTAGACGCATAAGCAATTACTTTCGTTCGTTGCATTAATACACAACCGAGACCTTGCTTTGAGGCATCACAATATATCACAAAATCATCATTCCCTTCAGGTAATGACAATATAGGTGCCGTAGTTAACTTTTTCTTTAACAATTGAAACGCTTTCTCTTGTTCATCTTTCCATTCAAATTTCTTCCCTTTATGCGTTAATGCAGTCATGGGTTTTGCTATTCTGGAAAAGTCTTGGATGAACCTTCTGTAGTAATCAGCTAGTCCTAAAAACTGGCGTATGTGTTTCGGAGTTTTCGGGGTTTCCCAATTTTCAACGGTTTCAATCTTTGCTGGATCCACCTGAATACCTTTTTTGTTCACTATGTGACCGAAGAATTGAACCTCTTCCAACCAAAATGCACACTATGAAAACTTAGCATACAGTTTTTCTTTCCTTAACAACTCTAGCACTTTTCTCAAATGTTCTTCGTGCTCTTGGTCATTCTTTGAGTAAATAAGTATGTCATCAATGAAAACAATGACAAACTTGTCAAGGTATGGTCTACACACTCGGTTCTTGAGGTCCATGAACACAGCTGGTGCGTTAGTCAACCCAAACGGCATAACCATAAACTCGTAATGATCGTAACGCGTCCTAAAAGCAGTCTTTGGAATATCATCCTCCTTCACCCGCATTTGATGATACCCAGAACGTAAATCAATCTTAGAATAAACCGATGAGCCTTGTAGTTGATCAAATAAGTCGTTGATTCTCGGTAGTGGGTAGCGGTTCTTGATGGTAAGTTTGTTCAACTCTTGGTAGTCGATACATAACCTAAATGTACCATCCTTCTTCTTGACAAACAAAACAGGAGCTCCCCATGGTGATATGCTTGGTCGAATGAAACCACGCTCTAAAAGTTCTTGTAATTAGCTCTGAAGTTCCTTAATTTCGCAGGGTGTGAGTCTGTATGGAGCACGAGCTATTGGTGCAGCTCCTGGTACAAGGTCAATTTGAAATTTAACGGATCGATGTGGGGGTAATCCCGGTAATTCTTTCGGAAATACATCGGGAAATTCTTTTGCTACAGGAACATCACTGATGTTCTTTTCTTTAGGTTTAACTTCCTCGATGTGTGCTAGAATGACGTAACAACCTTTTCTTATTAGTTTTTGAGCCTTCAAACTACTAATAAGATTTAATTTCGCGTTGTTCTTTTCTCCGTACACCATTAAAGGTTTTCCTTTTTCACGCATAATGCGAATCAGATTTTTGTAACAAACGACCTCTGCTCTCACCTTTTTCAACCAGTCCATGCCAATTATTATATCAAAACTCCCTAACTCGACTGGTATTAAATCAATCTTAAACGTTTCATCACCCAGTTTAATTTCTCTCTCCCGACATATATTATCTGTTGAAATTAATTTACCGTTTGCTAATTCGAGTAAAAATTTACTATCCAAAGGCGTCAATGGGAAATTTAATTTAGCACAAAATTCTCTACTCATATAGCTTCTATCCGCACCCGAATCAAATAAAACATAAGCAGATTTATCGTCAATAAGAAACGTACCCGTAACAAGCTCCGGGTCTTCCAATGCTTCTGCCGCATTAATATTGAAAACTCTTCCACGGCCCTGCCCATTAGTATTCCCCTGATTCGGGCAATTTCTAATAATGTGGCCTGGTTTTCCACATTTATAACAAACAGCGTTGGTATTACTTGCTCCGACACTATTCGTTTCGGCATTACTTGTTTCGACATTATTTGTTCCTTTAGTTCTGTTAAACTTTGGTCCGTAGACCTCACACTTTGTCGCGCTATGACCATTTCTTTTACACCTGTTGCAAAATGTCGTGCAAAACCCCTGATGATTTTCTTCACACCTATGACATGGCTGTTTTTGGTTTTTGTTGCCGTTGTTGTTATTGAGGTTGTTGTTGGGATTGTTATTGTTGTTGAAACGGTTGTTGTAGTTGTTTTTGTTGTTGGGATGTTTGTTGTAGTTATTGTTAGGATTGCGGTTATTGTTGCAATTGTTGTTGCGGTTGTTGGGATAGTTGTTGCGATTGTGGTTGTAATTGTTGTTGTTGTTGTTGTTGTACTGGTGACTCTTGTCACCATTTTCCTCCCACTTCCTCTTAAGTTGTTTCGTGTTGGCTTCTTCGGCCACCTGCTCTTTAATTCTTCCCTCAATCTAATTTATGAGTTTATGAGCCATTCGACTTGCCTTCTGTATAGAAGCGGGCTCGTGTAAACTCACATCTTCTTGAATCCTTACTGGTAACCCTTTTACAAACGTGTCGATCTTTTCTTCTTCATCTTCGAATGCTCCCGGACACAATAGGCACAACTCTGTGAATCGTCGTTCATATGTGGTAACGTCGAACCCTTGTGTTCATAACTCTCTAAGTTCTGCCTTGAGTTTATTGACTTCGTTTCTAGGACGGTACTGCTCGTTCATCAATTGCTTGAATGCCGACTACGGTAGTGCGTAAGCAGCATTTTGTCCTACCTGTTCAAGATAGGTGTTCCACCACGTTAACACAGTACCTGTGAAGGTATGCGTAGCGTACTTAACTTTGTCTTCTTTAGTACACTTACTTATGGCAAACACCGATTCGACTTTCTCGGTCCACCATTTCAATCCAATTGATCCTTCGGTTCCATCAAATTCCAAAGGTTTACAGGCAGTGAATTCTTTGTAGGAGCATCCTACATAATTTCTTGCGCCGTTAGCTGCATTGCTAGATTCAGAGTTATTGTTGGTATGTCGCGCAGCCTGTACTGCGGCTATGTTTGCAGCAAGAAAGGTACAAAATTCCTCTTTGCTCATATTCATGGTATGTCGAGTAGTCGGTGCCATTTCCTTCAAAATAGCCAACTTAATCGAGTTAATCATACAGAATATTAAGAGTAGTCAATAGTATTTCGTAGCATAATATGAACTCATTTATAAAAGCTTTTTCTTCATATTAGCATTTTATAAGTTTAAATTTGGGTACTACCTACCCGTTAAGTTCATACATAGTAGCTAATATACAATTCAACTACTAAAATTCCATATGAAAAACTGATTATAATAATATATCACATACAAATATTCTTCAAACTTACAACTTCGCTATATTACATATAACATGAAATATAGTACACTATGATACATGACAGTTTTGAAGATAAATCTAGTTAATACGCAAGTTGTTCAGCAAAGGAAATAAAGACACGTAATTCATAAGTCCAGAAACAAGTCATGCATTCTGGTTTTACTAAGATGACTTCCCATCCTTGGTCTTGTGGAAAATAACCGTTATGACCATTGGCTAGACAGCATGTTGTAATGTCGTCAAAAGGACGAGGGTTTCGTAATGTCCAACAGCCCCGTAATAATCTAAAAACCTTGTTTCTCACCCCAACTACTGAATCCGTCACTTGTGGGAAGGTTTTATTTAAAAGTTGCAATCCAATGTTCTTTTTCTCACTTTGGTAAGAAGCGAACATCACTAACCCGTAAGCATAACATTCTTCTTTATGTTGCATGTTAGAAGCTCTTTCTATATCACGAAATCCTATGTTGGGATATGTTGAGTCAAAATAGGTTCTTAACCCGTAGCTTAAAATTGCATTTGGGTCTCCCCAATGTGATATACCCCACCTATCAAAGGAAAGCCTTTTATAAACTAAGGCATTTCTGGAAAGTCTTTCAAATGTTTGACAAGTTAATTTCACCATAACTAAATGTGCTGATGAATTCTGACCGACTCTAGACAAGATTTCCTCAATCATATCCTCTGGTAGGTCTTCTAAAATATTCGGTTGTCTACCCTTAACGTCCATTTTGTTTTTATACTGTAAAATAGACAAGGATTAGATTCGTAAAAGATAATTAACAAACAATACAAGCAATTTTTTTACATAGAACATAAAAGTACAAGCACACTACATTACATATAATATACAACATGATTACAACCCTCTAATCTGAATCACTGGTTTCTTCTTCTTTGGACTTGGTTCATTTTCCTAATTTTCTAGGAATATATGGTGTTCCTCTAATACGAGCCGTCGTTTTCCATAATGGTTTAGAAAAACCTGGTGGTTTAGAGGTTCCCGGGTCATTGTTACATTTTAGGAAATACGGATGTTGTCAATACATATATAGTTAATCGGGGTTGGAATCGGGTTTCTCTATTTTTATACCTTTTCCCTTATTATTTTCTTTCACTTTATTAAATTGGGTCGAGATAATTTCTATAACATCATCGGAATCCTCATCGGGATCCGATTCATCGGAAAATTGGTAATCTTCCCAATATTTTGCTTCCTCGGCGGAAACACCATTGACCATTATTAACTTTTGGTCCGGTGGTTGAGGATTTTCTTTTATTTAATCGATTTACTATAGGTATCAATATTTCTTCCTCCGGAACCGCTTCTTCTGGTTCCTCCTCTTCCGATTCCTCCTCTTCTGGTTCATCTTCTTCCGGTTCCTCCTCTTCCTGTTCTTCTTCTTCCGGTTCCTCTTCGGGAATTTGTGAATCTTCCCAAAATATATTCGACTCTTCATTATTATTAGGTGAATCAATGGGATTTGTACTAGAGGTAGACATCTATCACACAATATCAAACACGTTAAGAGATTAATATATCACATAATATTTACATGTTAATAATATATATTTTCCAACAAAAATGTTAAGCAATCGTTTTTGAAGAAAAACACGGTCGAAGTCCAGAATCACTAATGCATCCTAACAAACTCGGTAAGACACACTAATGCAATTTTCTGGTTCTCTAAGACCAACTCTCGGATACCAATTGAAATGTCCCGTTCATATTGATTATAAACGTTCCATATTAATTGATTTCGTCGCGAGGTTTTGACCTCTATATGAGACGTTTTTCAAAGACTACATTCATTTTTAAAACAACCATAACCTTTATTTTATCTATAAAGGTTTAAAAAGCATTACGTAGATTATCAAATAATGATAATCTAAAATATACCGTTTACACATGACCATTACATAATGGTTTACAATAAGAATATATTACATCAAAAATAAGTTTCTTGAATGCAGTTTTTACATAATATCATACAAGCATAGACTCCAAATCTTGTCCTTATTTTAGTATGCAACCGCGGAAGCCCTTAATAATCACCTGAGAATAAACTTGCTTAAAACGTCAACAAAAATGTTGGTGAGTTATAGGTTTAACCTATATATTATCAAATCATAATAATAGACCATAAGATTTCATATTTCAATATACATCCCATACATAGAGATAAAAATCATTCATAAGGTGAACACCTGGTAACCGACATTAACAAGATGCATATAAGAATATCCCCTATCATTCCAGGAAATCCTTCGGACATGATAAAAACGAATTCGAAGTACTAAAGCATCCGGTACTTTGGATGGGGTTCGTTAGACCCAATAGATCTATCTTTAGGATTCGCGTCAATTAGTAGATCGGTTTACTAATTCTTAGGTTACCAAGCAAAAAGGGGCATATTCAGCTTCGATCATTCACCCATAAAATGTAGTTTCATTTACTTGTGTCTATTTCGTAAAACATTTATAAAACTGCATGTATTCTCATCCCAAAATATTAGATTTTAAAAGTGAGACTATAACTCACTTTCACATATTTTTACTTTGTCGGGAAGTAAGACTTGGCCACTGGTCGATTCACGAACCTATAACAATATGTACATATATATCAAAGTATGTTCAAAATATATTTACAACATTTTTAATACGTTTTACTGTTTTAAGTTTATTAAGTCAGCTGTCCTTGTTAGTAACCTACAACTAGTTGTCCATAATTAGATGTACAGAAATAAATCGATGTATATTATCTTAAATCAATCCACGACCCAGTGTATACACGTCTCAGGCTAGATCACAACTCAAACTATATATATTTTTGGAATCAACCTCAACCCTGTATAGCTAACTCCAACATTACTGCATATAGAGTGTCTATGGTTGTTCCAAATAATATATATAGATGGGCCGATATGATATGTCAAAACATTTGCATACGTGTCTATGGTATCCCAAGATTACATAATATATTAGAATACATATATAATACAATATAAGTTAGCTAGGATATGATTAATATAGATTTGTTACCAATTTTCACGTAGCTACAACAAGCAAAAATAACCAATCTTGTTTTACCCATAACTTCTTCGTTTTAAATCCGTTTTGAGTGAATCCAATTGCTATGGTTTCATATTGAACTTAAGTTTATGAATCTATACAGAAAAAGTATAATTTTATAGTCGGAATTACAGGTTACAAGTCATTATTGTAAAGGTAGTCATTTCAGTCGAAAGAACGACGTCTAGATGACCATTTTGGAAAACATACTTCCACTTTGAGTTTAACCATGATTTTTGGATATAGTTTCATGTTCATAAGAAAAATCATTTTCCCAGAAGAAAAACTTTTAAATCAAAATTTATCATAGTTTTTAATTAACTAACCCTAAACAGCCCGCGGTGTTGCTACAACGGCGTATATCCGGTTTTACGGTGTTTTTCGTGTTTTCCGGTTTTAAATCATTAAGTTAGCATATCATATAGATATAGAATATGTGTTTAGTTGATTTTAAAAGTCAAGTTAGAAGGATTAAGTTAGCATATCATATAGATATAGAATATGTGTTTAGTTGATATAGAATAAGTTAGCATATCATATAGATATAAGAATTAACTAAACTATGTTCTAGTGATTTCAAGTTTAAACCTTCGAATAAGATAGCTTTATATGTATGAATCGAATGATGTTACGAACATCATTACTACCTCAGGTTTTGTGGATAAACCTACTGGAAATGAGAAAAATAGATCTAGCTTCAAAGGATCCTTGGATCGCTTGAAAGTTCTTGAAGCAGAATCATGACACGAAAACAAGTTCAAGTAAGATTTCCACTCGAAATAAGATTGTTATAGTTATAGAAATTGAATCAAAGTTTGAATATGAGTATTACCTTGTATAAGAAAGATATCTTACTGTAAATAAGAAAGATTTCTTGAAGTTGGATGATCACTTTACAAGATTGGAAGTAAGCTAGCAAACTTGGAAGTATTCTTGATTTTATGAAACTAGAACTTATAGAATTTATGAAGAACACTTAGAACTTGAAGATAGAACTTGAGAGAGATCACTTAGATGAAGAAAATTGAAGAATGAAAGTGTTTGTAGGTGTTTTTGGTCGTTGGTATATGGATTAGATATAAAGGATGTGTAATTTTGTTTTCATGTAAATAAGTCATGAATGATTACTCATATTTTTGTAATTTTATGAGATATTTCATGCTAGTTGCCAAATGATGGTTCCCACATATGTTAGGTGACTCACATGGACTGCTAAGAGCTGATCATTTTTAGTGTATATACCAATAGTACATACATCTAAAAGTTGTGTATTGTACGAGTACGAATACGGGTGCATACGAGTAGAATTGTTGATGAAACTGAACGAGGATGTAATTGTAAGCATTTTTGTTAAGTAGAAGTATTTTGATAAGTGTCTTGAAGTCTTTCAAAAGTGTATGAATACATATTAAAACACTACATGTATATACATTTTAATTGAGTCGTTAAGTCATCGTTAGTCGTTAGATGTAAATGTTATTTTGAAACCTTTAGGTTAACGATCTTGTTAAATGTTGTTAACCCATTGTTTATTATATCTAAGGAGATATTAAATTATTACATTATCATGATATTATGATATATTAATATATCTTAGTATGATATATATACAGTTAAATGTTGTTACAACGATAATCGTTACATATATGTCTCGTTTCGAAATCATTAAGTTAGTAGTCTTGTTTTTACATATGTAGTTCATTGTTAATACACTTAATGACATGTTTACTTATCATTTATCATGATTAAACATAGTGTATCAATATCTTAATATGATTCGTATGTATTTAGTAAGACGTTATAACTATAATCGTTATATATATCGTTTCGAGTTTCTTAATTCAATAAACTCAATTTTATGTATATAACTCATTGTTAAAATACCTAATGAGATACTTACTTATCATAATATCATGTTAACTATATATATAATCATATATATGTCATCATATAGTTTTTACAAGTTTTAACGTTCGTGAATCACCGGTCAACTTGGGTGGTCAATTGTCTATATGAAACCTATTTCAATTAATCAAGTCTTAACAAGTTTGATTGCTTAACATGTTAAAAACACTTGATCATGTAAAAAACAATTTCATTTAATATATATAAACATAAAAAAGTTCGAGTCACTACAGATAAAATGTATAATCATTAAATAAATGTTATTATATAAGTATTAGATAATACATAATTAATTATATGTAATGTGCTTATATTAAATTTAATTGGAAGTAAAATATAAATGTTATACTAATATTACCTGATATTATTGATACCTTTAACATTAATAATCATTATTTCTCTTTTCATTAATAATATTATTAACACTTTTATTATTATTAAATATCATTATCATTAGGATTATTCTTAAGAATTATTTTGATTATTATAACTATTATTATTCTTATTATTATCTGTACTAATAAAAATCAGTTATCTTTTATATATTTATATTATTATCAGTATTATTATTTATTATTATTAAAGATATTATTATTATTTACATATATTAATTATTATTATTAATTTGATAAAATCATGAAGGAATTAAACCAAATGCGAATACCATTCTGTTTCCCATCTCCATCAACGATATCAAATTTTTTGTTCTGATCTGTTATATCAAGCTGTCAATTTCCAGCTACATTATGTATCCAAAATCAGTTTGAAATTGTTGTCACCCTTTTTAATTTTTTTTAAATATATCTGTACGATCGATTAGCTGGTAGATTCCTTTTTGCTTTAAAATAAACGATTACATCTTGTTTATTGAGTAAAATCATTCTAACCATCATTGCCTTCATCAATTATCAATACCTACTGTATGTTGAGAAATCAAAAACAGAAGAAAAATATAAAAACCTGTTGAAGCCCTGTTCGTGTGTCATTTTTTTTTGAAGATCAAATTCTTTCAAATTTTCAAAATGTATTAAAATAGTTTTGTTAGGATTATTTTACTTAACCTTGCTGCAAAATATCATATCCTAATTCTTGCTAACAATTTCTAATTCTGGAGTTAAAGTTTTGTTTCAAAAAGTCAACCGAATCGTTCATCGCGAAATTCGAATTCGTGTGTGTGTTTCAAGTTAAATTGACTATTCCTATAGTTTCTATATGAGATTACTAAACTATTTCGTGTTATAGTCTTTAGCTATAAAGCAATTAAAATCGAAAAGCATTATTATTTTTTTTTGTTTCAACCGTCGCACAGCAGGATTTTTATTTCATATATATTTTTTTTTTTCAATCCAATTTATCACTAATATATGTTTTTATGATGGATATTAAATCCTAAAAATAATTAGTAAACTCATTTTTATGTGGGTTTGATTTTTGATTCGATTTTGATTTTAAGTTGTGAGGAGGAAGATGAAGATAAAAATATATACAGGTTATGTATAAATCGTGTGGGATTAATTCAGAAAAGTGAAAATGGTGCAATGGTTATGGGTGTTAGTGCGTAAGCGAGAGCTCTCGGGTTCGAACCCGGGCAGCGGCGGTTATTTTTATTAAAGCTTATTTGATAAGGTAGTCTAATTTTTTTTATTTATTATTATTATCATTATTATTATTATTATTATGAATATTATTGTTATTGCTAGTATTAATGATTATTAATGATTATTATTATAATTAATATTATTACTAATTATCATTACTTAGTATTATTGTTATTATTATTATTACTAATATTAATATACGTATTATTATTATTATAATTATGATCATTATTAGTATTATTATCACTACTATGAACATAATACAAATTATTATAAATATTGTTATTAGTATCATTTTACAAATTGTTAGTATTATTATTGTTATTATCGACAAAAGTATTAGTAATAACATCATTATTATTAGTATGGTTATAATTAAACTTATTATCATAATTAACAAAATAGATATTTTTATAATTATAATTATTATTAAATTAAGTATTATTATCAAAAATTAATATTTTCATGACCATTATTATTAAATTATTCATTTTATGAAAAACTACTATTATTATCATTATTATGAGATTAATTATTGAAAACTGTCATTAATATACTTATTAATAAAATTATAAATAATATTATCATTTTTATTATTATTAGCATTAAAACTATTATTATTTCAATATTTTACCTTAGTATTACTAAAGTACTGTTTAACTAACAAGTTATATATATAAATATATAAATATATAAATATATTTATTACATATAACATAACGAAACTTAATATTTTTATATAAAATAAATATAGATTATTAATATAAAAATTATATCATAAATAATAAAATATAGGTTTATTCGATTACAAATATATGTGTTAATACATATATGAATGATATAGGTTCGTGAATCCGAGGCCAACCCTACACTTGTTTAATGACGTCATATGTATTTTTACTACAAAATGCAGTATGATGAGTTTCATTTGCCTTTTTACCCTTTATATTTTTGGGCTGAGAATACATGCGCAATTTTTTATAAATGTTTTACGAAATAGACACAAGTAATCGAAACTACATTATATGGTTGAATGATAGAAGCCGAATATTCCCCTTTTTGCTTTGTAGCCTAAGAATTAGGGAACATCACTAATTTTGAGAATTAGTGCACGCCCAATTGACGCGAATCCTAAAGATAGATCTATTGGGCCTAACGAACCCCATCCAAAGTACCGGATGTTTTAGTACTTCGATGTTGTTTTTATCATGTCCGAAGGATTTCCCGGAATGATAGGGGATATTCTTATATGCATCTTGTTAATGTCGGTTACTAGGTGTTCAATCCATATGAATGATATTTTTGTCTCTATGCATGGGACGTATATTTATGAGAACTGGAAATGATATTCTTGTGGTCTATTAAAATGATGAAAATGAATGATTATGATAAACTAATGAACTCACCAACCTTTTGGTTGACACTTTAAAGCCTGTTTATTCTCAGGTATGAAAGAAATCTTCCGCTGTGCATTTACTCATTTTAAAGATATTACTTGGAATCATTCATGGCATATTTTGAAAGACGTTGCATTCGAGTCATTGAGTTTATCAAGATTATTATTAAGTCAATTATAGTTGGATAGTGAATATTATGAAATGGTATGCATGCTTGTCAATTTTCGATGTAAAGAAAGTTTATCTTTTAAAAACGAATGCAATGTTTGTAAAATGTATCATATAGAGGTCAAATACCTTGAGATGTAATCAACTATTGTGAATCGTTTGTAATCGATATGGACTTCATCCAGATGGATTAGGACGGGGCACTTCATAATCCTCCTGAGAGATATGGGTTTCTCATGGACGGTTGCTATATGGTTGATTTGGAAGAACCAACAAACTACCAAGATGCTTTATCAAGGATTGATAAAGATAAATGGCAGAAAGCCATGAACGCTGAGATGCAATCCATGTATGACAACCAAGTTTGGGAACTTGTTGCACAACCTACTAGCTCAAGGCTAGTTGATTGTAAATGGCTTTTCAAAATGAAAACCGACATACATGGAAACTTGGATACATATAAAGCTAGGCTTGTAGCAAAAGGTTTCACTCAAACTCAAGGGGTTGACTATGATGAAACTTTTTTGCCTGTGGCAATGCTAAAGTCTATTAGGATATTACTTGCCATTGCTGCTCATTATGATTATGAAATATGGCAAATGGATCTTGAAATGTCCCGTTCTTATTGATTAAAAACGTTCCATATTAATTGATTTCGTTGCGAGGTTTTGACCTCTATATGAGACGTTTTTCTAAGACTGCATTCATTTTTAAACAAACCATAACCTTTATTTCATCAATAAAGGTTTAAAAAGCTTTACGTAGATTATCAAATAATGATAATCTAAAATATCCTGTTTACACACGACCATTACATAATGGTTTACAATACAAATATGTTACAACAAAATAAGTTTCTTGAATGCAGTTTTTTTACACAATATCATACAAGCATGGACTCCAAATCTTGTCCTTATTTAAGTATGCGACAGCGGAAGCTCTTAATAATCACCTGAGAATAAACATGCTTAAAACGTCAACAAAAATGTTGGTGAGTTATAGGTTTAACCTATATATATCAAATCGTAACAATAGACCACAAGATTTCATATTTCAATACACATCCCATACATAGAGATAAAAATCATTCATATGGTGAACACCTGGTAACCGACAATAACAAGATGCATATATAAGAATATCCCCATCATTCCGGGACACCCTTCGGATATGATATAAATTTCGAAGTACTAAAGCATCCGGTACTTTGGATGGGGTTTGTTAGGCCCAATAGATCTATCTTTAGGATTCGCGTCAATTAGGGTGTCTGTTCCCTAATTCTTAGATTACCAGACTTAATAAAAAGGGGCATATTCGATTTCGATAATTCAACCATAGAATGTAGTTTCACGTACTTGTGTCTATTTTGTAAATCATTTATAAAACCTGCATGTATTCTCATCCCAAAAATATTCGATTTTAAAAGTGGGACTATAACTCACTTTCACAGATTTTTTTTTTTACTTCGTCGGGAAGTAAGACTTGGCCACTGGTTGATTCACGAACCTATAACAATATATACATATATATCAAAGTATGTTCAAAATATATTTACAACACTTTTAATATATTTTGATGTTTTAAGTTTATTAAGTCAGCTGTCCTCGTTAGTAACCTACAACTAGTTGTCCACAGTTAGATGTACAGAAATAAATCGATAAATATTATCTTGAATCAATCCACGACCCAGTGTATACGTATCTCAGTATTGATCACAACTCAAACTATATATATTTTGGAATCAACCTCAACCCTGTATAGCTAACTCCAACATTCACATATAGAGTGTCTATGGTTGTTCCGAAATATATATAGATGTGTCGACATGATAGGTCGAAACATTGTATACGTGTCTATGGTATCTCAAGATTACATAATATATAATACAAGTTGATTAAGTTATGGTTGGAATAGATTTGTTACAAATTTTCACGTAGCTAAAATGAGAAAAATTATCCAATCTTATTTTACCCATAACTTCTTCATTTTAAATCCGTTTTGAGTGAATCAAATTGCTATGGTTTCATATTGAACTCTATTTTATGAATCTAAACAAAAAAAGTATAGGTTTCTAGTCGGAAAAATAAGTTACAAGTCGTTTTTGTAAAGGTAGTCATTTCAGTCGAAAGAACGACGTCTAGATGACCATTTTAGAAAACATACTTCCACTTTGAGTTTAACCATAATTTTTGGATATAGTTTCATGTTCATAATAAAAATCATTTTCTCAGAATAACAACTTTTAAATCAAAGTTTATCATAGTTTTTAATTAACTAACCCAAAACAGCCCGCGGTGTTACTACGACGGCGTAAATCCGGTTTTACGGTGTTTTTCGTGTTTCCAGGTTTTAAATCATTAAGTTAGCATATCATATAGATATAGAACATGTGTTTAGTTGATTTTAAAAGTCAAGTTAGAAGGATTAACTTTTGTTTGCGAACAAGTTTAGAATTAACTAAACTATGTTCTAGTGATTACAAGTTTAAACCTTCGAATAAGATAGCTTTATATGTATGAATCGAATGATGTTATGAACATCATTACTACCTTAAGTTCCTTGGATGAACCTACTGGAAAAGAGAAAAATGGATCTAGCTTCAATGGATCCTTGGATGGCTCAAAGTTCTTGAAGCAAAATCATGACACGAAAACAAGTTCAAGTAAGATCATCACTTGAAATAAGATTGTTATAGTTATAGAAATTGAACCAAAGTTTGAATATGATTATTACCTTGTATTAGAATGATAACCTACTGTAAGAAACAAAGATTTCTTGAGGTTGGATGATCACCTTACAAGATTGGAAGTGAGCTAGCAAACTTGAAAGTATTCTTGATTTTATGAAACTAGAACTTTTGGAATTTATGAAGAACACTTAGAACTTGAAGATAGAACTTGAGAGAGTTCAATTAGATGAAGAAAATTGAAGAATGAAAGTGTTTGTAGGTGTTTTTGGTCGTTGGTGTATGGATTAGATATAAAGGATATGAAATTTTGTTTTCATGT
Source organism: Rutidosis leptorrhynchoides (assembly GCF_046630445.1). Lineage (NCBI taxonomy): Eukaryota > Viridiplantae > Streptophyta > Magnoliopsida > Asterales > Asteraceae > Rutidosis > Rutidosis leptorrhynchoides. Next base: position 172,184,111 of record NC_092342.1, on the reverse strand, counting down.
AAATAAGTCATGAATGATTACTCATATTTTTGTAATCTTATGAGATATTTCATGCTAGTTGCCAAATGATGGTTCCCACATGTATTAGGTGACTCACATGGGCTGCTAAGAGCTGATCATTGGAGTGTATATACCAATAGTACATACATCTAAAAGCTGTGTATTGTACGAGTACGAATACGGGTGCATACGAGTAGAATTGTTGATGAAACTGAACGAGAATGTAATTGTAAGCATTTTTGTTAAGTAGAAGTATTTTGATAAGTGTATTGAATTCTTTCAAAAGTGTATAAATACATATTAAAACACTACATGTATATACATTTTAACTGAGTCGTTAAGTCATCGTTAGTCGTTACATGTAAGTGTTGTTTTGAAACCTTTAGGTTAACGATCTTGTTAAATGTTGTTAACCCAATGTTTATAATATCAAAAGAGATTTTAAATTATTATATTATCATGATATTATGATGTACGAATATCTCTTAATATGATATATATACATTAAATGTCGTTACAACGATAAACGTTACATATATGTCTCGTTTCAAAATCATTAAGTTAGTAGTCTTGTTTTTACATATGTAGTTCATTGTTAATATAATTAATGATATGTTTACTTATCATAATATCATGTTAACTATATATATAACCATATATATGTCATCATATAGTTTTTTTACAAGTTTTAACGTTCGTGAATCACCGGTCAACTTGGGTGGTCAATTGTCTATATGAAACCTATTTCAATTAATCAAGTCTTAACAAGTTTGATTGCTTAACATGTTGGAAACATTTAATCATGTAAACATAAATCTCAATTAATATATATAAACATGGAAAAGTTCGGGTCACTACAGTACCTACCCGTTAAATAAATTTCGTCCCGAAATTTTAAGCTGTTGAAGGTGTTGACGAATCTTCTGGAAATAGATGCGGGTATTTCTTCTTCATCTGATCTTCACGCTCCCAGGTGAACTCGGGTCCTCTACGAGAATTCCATCGAACCTTAACAATTGGTATCTTGTTTTGCTTAAGTCTTTTAACCTCACGATCCATTATTTCGACGGGTTCTTCGATGAATTGGAGTTTTTCGTGGATTTGGATTTCATTTAACGAAATAGTGAGATCTTCTTTAGCAAAACATTTCTTCAAATTCGAGACGTGGAAAGTGTTATGTACAGCCGCGAGTTGTTGAGGTAACTCAAGTCGGTAAGCTACTGGTCCGACACGATCAATAATCTTGAATGGTCCAATATACCTTGGATTTAATTTCCCTCGTTTACCAAATCGAACAACGCCTTTCCAAGGTGAAACTTTAAGCATGACCATCTCTCCAATTTCAAATTCTATATCTTTTCTTTTAATGTCAGCGTAGCTCTTTTGTCGACTTTGGGCGGTTTTCAACCGTTGTTGAATTTGGATGATCTTCTCGGTAGTTTCTTGTATAATCTCCGGACCCGTAATCTGTCTATCCCCCACCTCACTCCAACAAATCGGAGACCTGCACTTTCTACCATAAAGTGCTTCAAACGGCGCCATCTCAATGCTTGAATGGTAGCTGTTGTTGTAGGAAAATTCTGCTAACGGTAGATGTCGATCCCAACTGTTTCCGAAGTCAATAACACATGCTCGTAGCATGTCTTCAAGCGTTTGTATCGTCCTTTCGCTCTGCCCATCAGTTTGTGGATGATAGGCAGTACTCATGTCTAGACGAGTTCCTAATGCTTGCTGTAATGTCTGCCAGAATCTTGAAATAAATCTGCCATCCCTATCAGAGATAATAGAGATTGGTATTCCATGTCTGGAGACGACTTCCTTCAAATACAGTCGTGCTAACTTCTCCATCTTGTCATCTTCTCTTATTGGTAGGAAGTGTGCTGATTTGGTGAGACGATCAACTATTACCCAAATAGTATCAAAACCACTTGCAGTCCTTGGCAATTTAGTGATGAAATCCATGGTAATGTTTTCCCATTTCCATTCCGGGATTTCGGGTTGTTGAAGTAGACCTGATGGTTTCTGATGCTCAGCTTTGACCTTAGAACACGTCAAACATTCTCCTACGTATTTAGCAACATCGGCTTTCATACCCGGCCACCAAAAATGTTTCTTGAGATCCTTGTACATCTTCCCCGTTCCAGGATGTATTGAGTATCTGGTTTTATGAGCTTCTCTAAGTACCATTTCTCTCATATCTCCAAATTTTGGTACCCAAATCCTTTCAGCCCTATACCGGGTTCCGTCTTCCCGAATATTAAGATGCTTCTCCGATCCTTTGGGTATTTCATCCTTTAAATTTCCCTCTTTTAAAACTCCATGTTGCGCCTCCTTTATTTGAGTAGTAATGTTATTATGAATCATTATATTCATAGATTTTACTCGAATGGGTTCTCTATCCTTCCTGCTCAAGGCATCGGCTACCACATTTGCCTTCCCCGGGTGGTAACGAATCTCAAAATCGTAATCATTCAATAATTCAATCCACCTACGCTGCCTCATATTCAGTTGTTTCTGATTAAATATGTGTTGAAGACTTTTGTGGTCGGTATATATAATACTTTTGACCCCATATAAGTAGTGCCTCCAAGTCTTTAATGCAAAAACAACCGCGCCTAATTCCAAATCATGCGTCGTATAATTTTGTTCGTGAATCTTCAATTGTCTAGACGCATAAGCAATCACCTTCGTTCGTTGCATTAATACACAACCGAGACCTTGCTTTGATGCGTCACAATAAATCACAAAATCATCATTCCCTTCAGGCAATGACAATATAGGTGCCGTAGTTAGCTTTTTCTTCAATAACTGAAACGCTTTCTCTTGTTCATCATTCCATTCAAATTTCTTCCCTTTATGCGTTAATGCAGTCAAGGGTTTTGCTATTCTGGAAAAGTCTTGGATGAACCTTCTGTAGTAACCAGCTAGTCCTAAAAACTGGCGTATGTGTTTCGGAGTTTTCGGGGTTTCCCACTTTTCAACAGTTTCTATCTTTGCCGGATCCACCTTAATACCTTCTTTGTTCACTATGTGACCGAGGAATTGAACTTCTTCCAACCAAAATGCACACTTTGAAAACTTAGCGTACAATTCTTCCTTCCTCAATACTTCTAACACCTTTCTCAAATGTTCACCGTGTTCTTGGTCATTCTTTGAGTAAATAAGTATGTCATCAATGAAAACAATGACAAACTTGTCAAGGTATGGTCCACACACTCGGTTCATAAGGTCCATGAACACAGCTGGTGCATTAGTTAAACCAAACGGCATGACCATAAACTCGTAATGACCGTAACGTGTTCTGAAAGCAGTCTTTGGAATATCATCTTCTTTCACCCGCATTTGATGATACCCAGAACGTAAGTCAATCTTTGAATAAACAGACGAGCCTTGTAGTTGATCAAATAAGTCGTCGATTCTCGGTAGTGGGTAGCGGTTCTTGATGGTAAGTTTGTTCAACTCTCGGTAGTCGATACACAACCTGAATGTACCATCTTTCTTCTTGACAAACAAAACAGGAGCTCCCCACGGTGATGTGCTTGGTCGAATGAAACCACGCTCTAAAAGTTCTTGTAATTGGCTTTGCAGTTCTTTCATCTCGCTGGGTGCGAGTCTGTAAGGAGCACGAGCTATTGGTGCAGCTCCTGGTACAAGATCTATTTGAAATTCAACGGATCGATGTGGGGGTAATCCCGGTAATTCTTTCGGAAATACATCGGGAAATTCTTTTGCAATGGGAACATCATTGATGCTCTTTTCTTCAGTTTGTACTTTCTCGACGTGTGCTAGAACAGCATAGCAACCTTTTCTTATTAGTTTTTGTGCCTTCAAATTACTAATAAGATGTAGCTTCGTGTTGCCCTTTTCTCCGTACACCATTAAGGGTTTTCCTTTTTCTCGTATAATGCGAATTGCATTTTTGTAACAAACGATCTCCGCTTTCACTTCTTTCAACCAGTCCATACCGATTATCACATCAAAACTCCCTAACTCTACTGGTATCAAATCAATCTTAAATGTTTCGCTAACCAGTTTAATTTCTCGATTCCGACATATATTATCTGCTGAAATTAATTTACCATTTGCTAATTCGAGTAAAAATTTACTATCCAAAGGCGTCAATGGACAACTTAATTTAGCACAAAAATCTCTACTCATATAGCTTCTATCCGCACCCGAATCAAATAAAACGTAAGCAGATTTATTGTCAATAAGAAACGTACCCGTAACAAGCTCCGGATCTTCCTGTGCCTCTACCGCATTAATATTGAAAACTCTTCCACGACCTTGTCCATTCGTGTTCTCCTGGTTCGGGCAATTTCTAATAATGTGGCCTGGTTTTCCACATTTATAACAAACTACATTGGCATAACTTGCTCCGACACTACTTGCTCCGCCATTACTCGTTCCGACACCATTTGTTCCTTTCGTTCTATTAACCCCTGGTCCGTAGACCTCACACTTCGCCGCGCTATGACCATTTCTTTTACACTTGTTGCAAAATTTGGTGCAGAACCCCGAGTGATTCTTTTCACACCTTTGGCATAGTTGCTTCTGATTGTTGTTGTTGTTGCGGTTATTATTGTTGTTGGGATGATTGTTGTAGTTGCTGTTGTTGTTGTTGTTGTTGTTGTTGTTGTTGGGCCGTTTGTTGTAGTTGCGATTGATGTTGCGATTGTTCGGATAATTGTTGCGATTATTGTTGTAATTGCTGTTGTTGTTGTATTGGTGATTCTTATCACCGTTTTCCTCCCACTTTCTTTTGACTTGCTTCACATTGGCCTCTTCAGCAGTCTGTTCTTTAATTCTTTCTTCAATCTGGTTCACTAGTTTGTGAGCCATTCTACATGCCTGTTGTATGGAGGCGGGCTCATGTGAACTTATATCTTCTTGGATTCTTTCCGGTAATCCTTTCACAATGGCGTCGATCTTCTCTTCCTCATCTTCGAATGCTCCCGGACACAATAGGCACAATTCTGTGAATCGTCTTTCGTACGTGGTAATATCAAATCCTTGGGTTCGTAACCCTCTAAGTTCTGTCTTGAGCTTATTGACCTCGGTTCTGGGACGGTACTTCTCGTTCATCAAGTGCTTGAATGCTGACCACGGTAGTGCGTACGCATCATCTTGTCCCACTTGCTCTAGATAGGTATTCCACCATGTTAACGCAGAACCTGTGAAGGTATGCGTAGCGTACTTCACTTTGTCCTCTTCAGTACACTTACTTATGGCAAACACCGATTCAACCTTCTCGGTCCACCGTTTCAATCCGATCGGTCCTTCGGTTCCATCAAATTCCAAAGGTTTGCAGGCAGTGAATTCTTTGTAGGTGCATCCTACACGATTTCCTGTATTGCTAGATCCAAGGTTATTGTTGGTATGTAGCGCAGCCTGTACTGCGGCTATGTTTGAAGCTAGAAAAGTACGGAATTCCTCTTCATTCATATTCACGGTGTGTCGAGTAGTCGGTGCCATTTCCTTCAAAATAGTTAAATGGAACAAGTTAATCATACAGAATATTAAGAGTAGTTAATAGTATTTCGTAGCATAATATGAACTCATTTATAAAAGCTTTTTCTTCATATTAGCGTTTTATAAGTTTAAATTCGGGTAGTACCTACCCGTTAAGTTCATACTTAGTAGCTAATATACAATTCAACTACTACAATTCTATATGAAAAACTGATTATAATAATATTTCGCGTTCAAACTTTTATACAATATTTTACAAACTTACAATACCGCTTATTTTACATAAAGCATGAAATATAGCACACAATAACTTTGATACAAGATAGTTGTGAAGACAATTCTAGCTAGTACACAAGTCGTTCAGCAAAGGCAATAAAGACACGTAATTCATACGTCCAGAAACAAGTCATGCATTCTGGTTTTACTAGGACTACTTCCCATCCTTGGTCTTGTGCAACATAACCGTTATGGCCGTTGATAAGACAGCGTGTTGTAACGTCATCAAAGGGACGAGGGTTACGTAATGTCCAACAGTCCCGTAATAATCTAAAAACCTCATTTCTTATCCCAATTACCGACTCCGTCACTTGTGGAAACGTTTTGTTTAATAGTTGTAGCCCGATGTTCTTGTTCTCACTTTGGTGAGAAGCGAACATTACTAATCCGTAAGCATAACATGCTTCTTTATGTTGCATGTTAGCCGCTTTTTCTAAATCACGAAGTCCAATATTCGGATATATTGAGTCAAAATAATTTCTTAACCCGTTGCGTAAAATAGCATTTGGGTTCCCCGCAATATATGCGTCAAAGTAAACACATCGTAACTTATGGGTTTCCCAATGTGATATCCCCCATCTTTCAAACGAAAGTCTCTTATAAACCAAGACATTCTTGGAACGTTCTTCGAATGTCTTACAAACTGATCTCGCCTTAAATAGTTGTGCCGAAGAATTCTGGCCGACTCTAGACAAGATTTCATCAATCATGTCTCCGGGTAGGTCTCTTAAAATATTGGGTTGTCTATCCATTTTGTGTTTTTAAACTGTAAAATAGACAAGAGTTAGATTCATAAAAAAAATACTTATTAATACAAGCAATTTTTACATATATCATAAAGCATAAGAACACTATATTCCATATATTACACCACACGAATACAACTATCTTATTCCGACTCGCTCGTTTCTTCTTCTTCGGTTTTGGTTCGTTTTGCCAAGTTTTTAGGGATATATGATGTTCCCCTAATACGAGCCGTCGTTGTCCACATTGGTTTAGAAAAACCTGGTGGTTTAGAGGTTCCCGGGTCATTGTTACAACTTAAGGACTTCGGGGGTTGACGATACATATAAAGTTCATCGGGGTTGGAATTAGATTTCTCTATTTTTATGCCCTTTCCCTTATTATTTTCTTTTGCCTTTTTAAATTCAGTTGGGGTAATTTCTATAACATCATCGGAATTCTCGTCGGAATCCGATTCATCGGAGAATTGGTAATCCTCCCAATATTTTGCTTCCTTGGCGGAAACACCATTGACCATAATTAACTTTGGTCGGTTGGTTGAGGATTTTCTTTTACTTAACCGTTTTATTATTTCCCCCACCGGTTCTATTTCTTCATCCGGTTCCGATTCTTCTTCCGGTTCCGATTCTTCTTCCGGTTCCGACTCTTCTTCCGGTTCCTCTTCGGGAACTTGTGAATCAGTCCACAAATCATTCCAATTTACATTTGACTCTTCATTATTATTAGGTGAGTCAATGGGACTTGTTCTAGAGGTAGACATCTATCACATAATATCAAACACGTTAAGAGATTAATATATCACATAATATTCATATGTTAAAAATATATAGTTTCCAACAAAAATGTTAAGCAATCATTTTTAAAGAAAACACGGTCGAAGTCCAGACTCACTAATGCATCCTAACAAACTCGATAAGACACACTAATGCAAATTTTCTGGTTCTCTAAGACCAACGCTCTGATACCAACTGAAATGTCCCGTTCTTATTGATTAAAAACGTTCCATATTAATTGATTTCGTTGCGAGGTTTTGACCTCTATATGAGACGTTTTTCTAAGACTGCATTCATTTTTAAACAAACCATAACCTTTATTTCATCAATAAAGGTTTAAAAAGCTTTACGTAGATTATCAAATAATGATAATCTAAAATATCCTGTTTACACACGACCATTACATAATGGTTTACAATACAAATATGTTACAACAAAATAAGTTTCTTGAATGCAGTTTTTTTACACAATATCATACAAGCATGGACTCCAAATCTTGTCCTTATTAAAGTATGCGACAGCGGAAGCTCTTAATAATCACCTGAGAATAAACATGCTTAAAACGTCAACAAAAATGTTGGTGAGTTATAGGTTTAACCTATATATATCAAATCGTAACAATAGACCACAAGATTTCATATTTCAATACACATCCCATACATAGAGATAAAAATCATTCATATGGTGAACACCTGGTAACCGACAATAACAAGATGCATATATAAGAATATCCCCATCATTCCGGGACACCCTTCGGATATGAAATAAATTTCGAAGTACTAAAGCATCCGGTACTTTGGATGGGGTTTGTTAGGCCCAATAGATCTATCTTTAGGATTCGCGTCAATTAGGGTGTCTGTTCCCTAATTCTTAGATTACCAGACTTAATAAAAAGGGGCATATTCGATTTCGATAATTCAACCATAGAATGTAGTTTCACGTACTTGTGTCTATTTTGTAAATCATTTATAAAACATGCATGTATTCTCATCCCAAAAATATTAGATTTTAAAAGTGGGACTATAACTCACTTTCACAGATTTTTTTTTTTACTTCGTCGGGAAGTAAGACTTGGCCACTGGTTGATTCACGAACCTATAACAATATATACATATATATCAAAGTATGTTCAAAATATATTTACAACACTTTTAATATATTTTGATGTTTTAAGTTTATTAAGTCAGCTGTCCTCGTTAGTAACCTACAACTAGTTGTCCACAGTTAGATGTACAGAAATAAATCGATAAATATTATCTTGAATCAATCCACGACCCAGTGTATACGTATCTCAGTAATGATCACAACTCAAACTATATATATTTTGGAATCAACCTCAACCCTGTATAGCTAACTCCAACATTCACATATAGAGTGTCTATGGTTGTTCCGAAATATATATAGATGTGTCGACATGATAGGTCGAAACATTGTATACGTGTCTATGGTATCTCAAGATTACATAATATATAATACAAGTTGATTAAGTTATGGTTGGAATAGATTTGTTACAAATTTTCACGTAGCTAAAATGAGAAAAATTATCCAATCTTATTTTACCCATAACTTCTTCATTTTAAATCCGTTTTGAGTGAATCAAATTGCTATGGTTTCATATTGAACTCTATTTTATGAATCTAAACAAAAAAAGTATAGGTTTCTAGTCGGAAAAATAAGTTACAAGTCGTTTTTGTAAAGGTAGTCATTTCAGTCGAAAGAACGACGTCTAGATGACCATTTTAGAAAACATACTTCCACTTTGAGTTTAACCATAATTTTTGGATATAGTTTCATGTTCATAATAAAAATCATTTTCTCAGAATAACAACTTTTAAATCAAAGTTTATCATAGTTTTTAATTAACTAACCCAAAACAGCCCGCGGTGTTACTACGACGGCGTAAATCCGGTTTTACGGTGTTTTTCGTGTTTCCAGGTTTTAAATCATTAAGTTAGCATATCATATAGATATAGAACATGTGTTTAGTTGATTTTAAAAGTCAAGTTAGAAGGATTAACTTTTGTTTGCGAACAAGTTTAGAATTAACTAAACTATGTTCTAGTGATTACAAGTTTAAACCTTCGAATAAGATAGCTTTATATGTATGAATCGAATGATGTTATGAACATCATTACTACCTTAAGTTCCTTGGATGAACCTACTGGAAAAGAGAAAAATGGATCTAGCTTCAATGGATCCTTGGATGGCTCAAAGTTCTTGAAGCAAAATCATGACACGAAAACAAGTTCAAGTAAGATCATCACTTGAAATAAGATTGTTATAGTTATAGAAATTGAACCAAAGTTTGAATATGATTATTACCTTGTATTAGAATGATAACCTACTGTAAGAAACAAAGATTTCTTGAGGTTGGATGATCACCTTACAAGATTGGAAGTGAGCTAGCAAACTTGAAAGTATTCTTGATTTTATGAAACTAGAACTTTTGGAATTTATGAAGAACACTTAGAACTTGAAGATAGAACTTCAGAGAGTTCAATTAGATGAAGAAAATTGAAGAATGAAAGTGTTTGTAGGTGTTTTTGGTCGTTGGTGTATGAATTAGATATAAAGGATATGAAATTTTGTTTTCATGTAAATAAGTCATGAATGATTACTCATATTTTTGTAATCTTATGAGATATTTCATGCTAGTTGCCAAATGATGGTTCCCACATGTATTAGGTGACTCACATGGGCTGCTAAGAGCTGATCATTGGAGTGTATATACCAATAGTACATACATCTAAAAGCTGTGTATTGTACGAGTACGAATACGGGTGCATACGAGTAGAATTGTTGATGAAACTGAACGAGAATGTAATTGTAAGCATTTTTGTTAAGTAGAAGTATTTTGATAAGTGTATTGAATTCTTTCAAAAGTGTATAAATACATATTAAAACACTACATGTATATACATTTTAACTGAGTCGTTAAGTCATCGTTAGTCGTTACATGTAAGTGTTGTTTTGAAACCTTTAGGTTAACGATCTTGTTAAATGTTGTTAACCCAATGTTTATAATATCAAAAGAGATTTTAAATTATTATATTATCATGATATTATGATGTACGAATATCTCTTAATATGATATATATACATTAAATGTCGTTACAACGATAAACGTTACATATATGTCTCGTTTCAAAATCATTAAGTTAGTAGTCTTGTTTTTACATATGTAGTTCATTGTTAATATAATTAATGATATGTTTACTTATCATAATATCATGTTAACTATATATATAACCATATATATGTCATCATATAGTTTTTTTACAAGTTTTAACGTTCGTGAATCACCGGTCAACTTGGGTGGTCAATTGTCTATATGAAACCTATTTCAATTAATCAAGTCTTAACAAGTTTGATTGCTTAACATGTTGGAAACATTTAATCATGTAAACATAAATCTCAATTAATATATATAAACATGGAAAAGTTCGGGTCACTACAGATCTCAAGACCGCTTTCCTAAATGGACATCTTGAGGAAGATGTCTATATGGTTCAGCCTGAAGGTTTTGTTGATCCGAAATACCCTAAAAAGGTATGCAAGTTAAAGAAGTCAATCTACGGATTGAAACAAGCATCTAGAATGTGGAATCATCATTTTAATGAGGAGGCCAAGAAATTTGGCTTCATTAAAAATGGTGATGAAGCTTGTGTATACAAGAAAGCTAGTGGGAGCACTATCATGTTCCTTGTACTATATGTGGATGATATATTATTATTTGGAAATGAAATTTCGGCAATGCAAGGTGTTAAAACTTGGCTAAGTAAGTGCTTCTCCATTAAGGATCTTGGAGAAGCACAATACATTTTGGGGATTGGGATCTACAGGGACAGATCCAAGAAACTAATAGGTTTGAATCAAAGTGCATACATTGAAAAGATCTTGAAAAGGTTCAAGATGGAGAACTCTAAGAAAGGTTTGGTACCTATTCAAAGAGGAACGCTTCTCAGTTCATCTTAGTGCCCTACCACGAAAGATGAACAGGAAAGAATGAAGAAAGTCCCATATGCGTCTGCCATTGGGTCAATCATGTATGCAATGATATGCACTAGACTGGATGTGTCATGCGCTCTTAGCCTGACAAGTAGATACCAGAATAACCCAGGAAATAGTCATTGGATTGCTGTCAAAAGTATATTGAAATACCTTAGGAGGACTAAGGATATGTTTCTAATATATGGGACTGGTGAGGAGGAACTCACTGTAAAAGGTTACGTGGACGCGAGTTTCCAAACTGATAGAGATGATTCTCGATCACAGTCCGGTTATGTCTTCACGTTAAATGGAGGTGCGGTCTCTTGGAAGAGTTCAAAACAGGATGTTGTTGCATTATCCACTACAGAGTTAGAGTACATTGCCTCCTCATTGGTAGATCAGGAAGCTGCATGGATGAAGAAATTCATCGACGACTTAGGAGTGGTCCCTTCCATTCAGGACCCTCTTGAAATCTTTTGTGACAATGAGGGTGCGATTGCTCAAATCAAGGAACCTCGTGCTCACCAAAAGACCCGTCACATTGAGCGGAGATTCAACTACATAAGGGATGAAGTTGAAAAGGGAAAGATATGTATTCGCAAAGTTCACACAGATCTTAATATAGCGGATCCACTCACGAAGCTCTTACATGGTGCAAAACATCAAGGGCATGTTAGTGCATTAGGGCTTCGATATTCTAGTGGTTGATTGTGATCTGTTTTTATGTATTGTAACAGAACGAAGTGGTTTAAACTCATTAGTATAATTATGGTGTTAATTTATTAATCTTGAGTCAGGTTCCTATTTTGCATATTTTATCCATGAATAAGTAATTATTCTAAATTCCGTAGTCGATCACATTTGTGGGAACAAGTGTGAGGTTTAGACTATTATGAACTTAGATTGGTATACATTCGCGGCATGAATGTGGGGCAAGGTTGCAACCAAGGTTCAAAGATATTTGTGGGATACAAATATTGGAAGACCCGCCCTCAAGATGTACTAAATGGAGCCTTTGTAGTTGATCACATGTTATCTTGAGTAAAGACGAATATCATTGTATCCTATGACCTGAGATACATATTGGGTTCGGATATTTACCAAGTATTGTGCCTTGATTCTTTCCTTCGCTATTCTGAAATATGGTAGTTCATAAGGAAGAGCTCATGTATAATACAAAGTATATATCTAGGACGTATGTAGTCAAGATGGAATTTGTCCCTCTTATTCATTGAGAGTCAGATGTCTAAGGTCTGATAAAGTTAAATCTAGAAGAGAGTGATCACTCTGTATCTCTTGGATTTAACATGACATCTAGGATGAAAGGATAAATGAAAGATTCACCTATTCATATTCGAGATGGGAACTCGAAAGGGATGATGTTATTGAATGGCACAAAGTCATAACATATTGGGGGTGATGGACGGTCGTTAGGTGGTATCCATCACTTGCATTAATTTCTTATGTTTCTCGTGCAAGTGGGAGATTGAAGGTATTTCGTATGCCCGAGAGACATATTAAATTAACGTGGCTAATATGTTTTGATCCAAGTCGGGTCATACCAGATAACAAGCTTACCGACACCTTATTTGTATTTGATCTTAACGATTGGATCATTGATTAAATACGCGACACTTGAATTTTATGAAAAATGGTTTTCTAAAATAATATTACTTGATGTGTGTATATATAAATTATGGAATAATTTATATAATAAGGATTTAATTATTTATAGATTAAATAATTAATGAAGTTATGTTACATTTTATAAAATTGGTTTTATAAAATGTACATAACAAATAATATGCAAGTTTATAAAGTGTATTTTATAAAATCTAGTTTTATATAAATCTAGTTTATAAAACTAGTTTTATAAAATCTAGTTTTATAAAAACTATTTTATATTATAACATGGAAGTGGCATGGGAGTTGAAGTAAGCATGCATTTGTTTATTTGGTTACTTCCCATGCCTTAAGCATATTAACCAAGACTTATTGGAGACTCAACACACATGCTAACACATCAAAATACTTCAAAAAACTGCACAAAAACTCCCCACATAGCTGCTGTCTGGCCGTGAGTTTGAGGGAGGAGAAGAGGGTTCTCAACTTTTTTTTGCAAGCCAAATTCAAGTGTTAATAAATCCTAACGAAAGTACAAGGTGTTGGTGGTAAGCTTGGGGTATATCTACTTGAGGTTTCATCCATTTGAGGCTCCATTCATCATCATCATCTTCATCATACACCAACAAGCTTAGAGTAGGTATAAACTCTTTACTTGCTTGTAGTTTGTAAGTATATTTCACAACTTGATCCTATTTGGGATTTAACTTTAAAAGGTTAAAGATTAACATGTATAAAATGGTAATCTACATGCTTCCACTATTTTAATTCTTAAATGGTTTTAAGTATAATATGAACTTGTTAAATCCCAAGATATTTCTGATGATATTTTGGAATTTCAAAGTTCGAAGGTTGATGTAGAAAAATTTTCCTCAAGATTTTAACATGAGTGAGGAGCAAGATATTCGCTAGAGGTTTTGTCAGGTACTGAATTGTCTGGATTCGTTAAGTACAGGTTTAATCCGGTTGATTTGTCCACCGTCTCCTTCATAGTTTTGCATAATCCGCTTTTCAGTATCAATTTTCTATTGAGTGTTTCCAACACTCTATTCTTTATCATCAAACTTTTAGCCGTTAAGACCATCTACAGTTTTGCTGCTTCATTAGCATTCAAAGTCATCATAACTGAATCATTGGTTATCAATCCGAGGTGGTTTCAAGAGAATTGTATTTTTAGATGATTAAAAGCTGATTGTAATCGTCAAGATACAAAGGATGTTTAAGATGAAATCAAGTGGCAAACTTGAAGAAATGTTTAGTTTCATATGTTATAATCCATATTTTAATTCATTTTTAATTGTCCAATGTTAGTAGTTCACAGTTAGCAGTTCAATAATTCATAAATAGTTTAATATATTATATTCGAATTAATTAATACGTGTCGTGACCCATTGTATACAAGTCTCAGACTCGATCACAACTCAAAGTATATATATTATTTGAGAATCAACCTCAACCCTATATAGCTAACTCAAACATTACCGCATATAGAGTGTCTATGGTTATTTCAAATAATATATATAGATGATGTCGATATGATATGTCAAAACATTGTATATGTGTCCCGATATTTAAAATGCGTAAATAACAGTATTTAAATGACGATAAATAAATAAAAGAAATTAAATGACGATAAATAAAAATGCGAGATTTAAAATTGTGATAAATAAATTGTGATAAATAGATGTAATAAGGAATTAATAGTTAGCTAGGAACAGTTAGCTAAGATTTTGTTAGCGTGGTTTCATAACAAAATTTCTCATAGTTAATTTGTTTGTTTCTAACAAATTTTATTTTTGTCCAATGTTTTCTTCATTATGCCACTTGTTGGATTCTGATAGATCAAAATCCAAATATGAAATTGTATGAAAATGGTTATTCTACGGTGAACGGATACGTATATCTGTGGATGTATGTAGGATAGTAAATGACTGTTGAATCAGATTGTACAATATAACATGTTAATATGAAAGCTAAATATTTCCTCGGGTGTTAGCTACCCGTTAAAAAATTTTCACCATCAACAATTTGAACAAAGAATTTCTAATTACGATTCTTATGAAAATACATATACATATATATTTTCTTCAGATGTAATCATGAATTTAATGAGTCAATATGATATTAAACTCATATGTTTTACAGTTAGAACAAGAATATATAATCTCTAAAATATTAGAGATTACATAATCGCCATGTCGAACGAAGATAAATGAGGTAGAACGATACGTAGAACGAAGATAATTGATGTAGAACGAGATGTAGAACTAAGATTATGCTCGAGGTATAGTTTGTGATGTTGAGGCTTGTGTTGTTGATGGTACTGGTACTGTCGGTGCTGATGTTGGTGGTACTGTTGATGCCGGTTATGCTGCTGGTTCTTGTAAGTTGTGCACCATATTCTCCAGAGTTACTGCTCGAGCGCGAAGCTCGTTGACTTCTTCTATCACACCGGGATGATTATCGGTTGGGACAAGCGGACGAATAAGGTTTAGAATTGTAGATATAATATAATTGTTGCGAGCTATTCTGGAAATGAGGGTGAAAATGGTGTTTCGGACTGGTTCGCCGGTAAGTGCTTAAGGTTCTTCACCAAGAGGTGAATTCGGTTGGTGGAAAGGATCGCCTTCTTCTCGTCTCCATTGATTAAGTCGACTAAGAACTCAGCCCCAATTCGTCCAGAATTGATGATGGCTGATTGGTTGATCAATTCCAGTTACAGTACTTTCGGAGCGCGAGTGGAAATCCATATCGGAATAGCTGTCAGAATCTAAGGAACTTGAACTAGTAGCGAGTTTCATCTTGCACGATTAGATAAATTATTTTCGATAGGAAATAGATTATAGGATTTAATTTGGTATGCTTCAATACATAATTTACATATGTATATACAATACCAAAATCCCATAAGTCATGGAGGAATCTTCGGAAGCTGTCAGGAAAAGTTCATAGTAACAGATATGCTAAGATATGGATCTGTCTATACACTATCTATGCAAATAAGGCAGTAAGTCGTGTCTAGACTTAGGAATGTTAAGCAGGAATTTTTCTACTAGGAATGATAAGCAAAACTTATAATATGCAGCTAAGGTCGAAGTCCAGACTTGCTAATGCATTCTAACGACTATCAATCAGACTCACTAATGCAAGACCTGGTTCGCTAAGACCACCGCTCTGGTACCACCTGTAGAGACCCGCATGATTAACTAGTTCATCAAACACTTATCACTTCAACATCATTATCATGATCTAATATCATCATCATTCTAATATCCTAATCAAATTATAATTATAATCATAATCATATCACGATCATAATCAAAACATGATCATAATCATATTATAGCATAATCCTAATCATATTCGATTATCTCGATAATCATCATCATCAAGATCATCTTCATCTTCCCGATCATTATCATATTTGTACCATTATCATCATATCACATATTATTATCATAATTATAAACATCACTTTCTCATCACCAATAATCATCACCTTCATGATTTCATGTATCATATTATCATCATTATCGTCATCACCAGTTTCTTATCATTAACATTCGATCCTCAACATTACCATCATTGTTCTTGTTAACCGAAAAGAAAAACAAAAAGGTTGGATCATAGCCTAATCTGGATCACGGCCCAATAACAAGAACATGACCTAATAATCTAAAAATGTCACGGCCCAAGCAGAAGAAATTAAAGGATTAGATTCAGTTTGCTACAATATAATAATTGAGCTGCCAAAGGAAAAAGAATATGGTGAATTGGAACCCACGTATTCTAGGATATCCCACTTGTTCCCCATGATTTATGATAGGTTTTTTGGGGTTTAAAGTCGACCAGGGAAAAAAATATAATAGGAAACAGATACGGAATTGTTTTATCATCATCATATACATCTCATCTCTCTTTTCACATTACTTGTTCGATCAAAATAGGAATTAATAGAAACGGAAAGTAGCTACATCAGTATCGAGTGGTGATTTTCTTGGGTTCGGTTAAATAGAAAAATAATCGTAACAGTAATATTTTGTATTGATCGACTTCTCTGGTTATCATCTTCTGCATCATCATGATGTCATATCCCATTATCATAGTTATAATAGACAGATTACCGGAAATTAATTTATACTACTTGGTATAATTTAATAGCTCATAAGTATCACCTTCTTTACAGATCATCATCAATCATCGATTTACGCGTAATCATCATCTTCTTTTCATCGTTATTGTTCTAGAAATGGAAATAGAAATTGAGTTGCAGCTGCAAGAGGTGATGGACGTTCGTTTAAAACAGAAAACATAAGATAGTTTCAAGAAAGTTTGATGATGGTCCTCATTATGGTTGGTGGTGTTTCTTGGATGGTAAAAGAGGACGGGTATAAGTGGGGGTTCTTAGGTAACAAATGGGTTTTGGTTTTATTTATGGTATTTTGATGGTTTGATAAAAACATAATGAAATGAGTAATAAAATAGAGTGCTCGTGATGGGTGTTCTCGAATTAAAGTAGAAACAGAAAAACGAGTAACAATCGTAGGTGATAATGGAGGTGTGATGTTGTTGGTCGTTGTAGTTTGAACATAAATATAAAAGAAACAACAACTGCAGCAGTAGCAGTCTAATGATGGAAGTCTTGGTGTGTTTGAGTTTGAACCGAAAAAAATAAATTAACGTATGATGGTGGTGGTTAATTGTGATGGAGTCTCTCGGTTTTGGTAATCATAACATACAAAAATTAAGCTGCACTTTGTGATGGGTTATACACGAGCAAAACAAGAAAAGAAAAAGAAAAATATAGCCATGGGTTTCGATGGTGTTCGAAGGTGAAGGTTGTAGGGTGGCGACGAGAATATAGTGATGTGGCTGTTTGTGATTAAAGAGTGATTTGTTGTAACCATGGTCGATTGGTAGGTTGTGTGGTTAAGCTATGGTGGTCGAGCGGTCACAAAGAAGAAGACCAAAGGTGATGGCGGGTGATCGATGGTTGGTAGTGATGGACAAGGGTGGTGAAGTTTGGGTTCTACTTGAGAAAAAAAAATATAGAAGTAGTAGTGTTTGTGATGGTGGATGCAAGCATATATCATACAAATATATAAATATTTGAGTGATGATGAAATGGTACACACTAATAATATAATAACCATAAAATAGTGAAGCCGCCATACCTTTGTTCTATTCTATTGACATAAATTCACGGACGTAATTTGCAAGTGGATGATGAGTTTGATTGTTTGGTTTGATAGATAATATAAAGGAATAAAGGTGGTTGATCATGCAATGTATGTCTACATATAAATATGAGAAAAAAATGGTCATTTGCATACAACTCATAATCATGTGATGTTACCTTGTTTTTACTTACCGACACTTTGTACTATAATATATAATAGTAATAAAGATAAAGATAATAATAATAATAATAATAATAATAATAATAATAATAATAATAATAATAATTTATATAGTAATCAAAATCAGTAGTATGTGTTATGTGCTTGTGCAACTTGGGCATTAAAACAAATGAAAAGTTGAAAGGGAAATATGTATGTGTGGTGCTCGAAGAAATAGAATTTAAACTCAAGTTGGTTGTGGTTGTGAAAGTTAATCAAACATATGTGTATATATATAAATATCTATATAATATAGAATAATGATTGTTATTATCACGAAGGGAAAAGAATGAAACAGTGAGCAGCACTTTTAATCTATCGACAGTTTAATCACGGAGGTTATATTGTGCTCTGTTGATAATTAGTGGCGGATGAAAGTCTTCGGAAAAATTCCAATTATTATTTTTATCTATCTACATATTTAAATATACATGTATCTATTTACAAATAGTTGTTCGTGAATCGTTGGGAACAGTCGAAGGTCAATTGAACAGTTCAAAATTTTTGAGACACAACATAACGGACTTTACTTATCATGTCATAATTTTGAAGTCGTATCGTGAGTTTGGTTCAAAATTAGTCGAAATTTTCCGGGTCGTAACATTTATAACCCGCGATTTCGTAGGATTTTACAAAAAAAACTTTGGTAAAAAATGAGAGTTACAAGTATTAGCAAAAAACAAAACAAAATCCGGCGATAACCTTATTATTATCTATTACATCATATTAGGTCCAAAAACACTTCGAAGATATTCAAATGAAAGTAAAAGAACAAAAATAAATGAAAACAAATACAAACACATGGCAAATTATCGCGTGTTGGCATTAAACATCATCCTCCATTCTTGAGATTTTAAAGCAGCAACACCTTTTAGTCTTCGAAGTTGATGTCGAACCATCCAAGTTTTCCATGTTAGGTGGTGTCTCACTCTTACATTTCATAGATAGCGTATACTATGTCCACACATCATCCACCATTAGGTCAGCCTCCTTACCCCCGTGACAATTAAACTTTTTATAAAACAATTTACAGGTTAAGTGGTAGTGTAAATATAAATTTAGTAATAATTCAATTCAATGCGTGTAGGCGTTGTGTGTAGGTTGCTATCTTCAAGTTCATGATTAAACTTTAACGCCAATTTTCTTTTCACAGAGTCAAGTGCTGACTGATCCCATGTTAAGATGTCCGCTGTGTATGCTTAGTAATCATGATCCACATTTGGAGTGCTGATGTGAAGATTAAAAATTAAAAGCTTATGTAACATATCATCAAATTGGTTAGTCAATAGAATAAAAGGCTTATATAACATATAATATCAAACTCATCCCGTGATGAAAAGTGGTCTCCAACCTATGTTAAGAACAAACACAAATATCAAAAGATTACTCCATTAAATAGCTGGACCAGACTTTGGGAGAACATCCTTTGATTGGTAACATGTGTTACAGTCCCATTTTGTTTCACTATCTGTAAAAGTCCGTCCTAATCCACCTGGACGAAGTCTTCAACATTTGGTTCCATTGCGAGGTACTGACCTAAATACGCCATGAATGACTTCAAGTAATATCTTTCAAACGAGCAAATGCACAGCGGAAGACTTAATTCGTACCTGAGAATAAACATGCTTAAAAGTGTCAACCAAAAGGTTGGTGAGTTCATAGGTTTATCATAAATAATCATTTCAATATATTAATAGACCACAAGATTTCCATTTATAAATATATGTACACTCGCAAGTGTATAAAAGTATTCTATAAGTTGTAGGTACCCGGTAACAAGCCTTAACGTTCACATTTTACCCTCTGAAGTACACCAGATCAGGTGTGTTTAAAATAACCTCGAAGTACTAAAGCATCCCATAATCAGGATGGGGTTTGTCAGGCCCAATAGATCTATCTTTAGGATTCGCGCCTACCGTACATAGACAAGTAGTTTAATGTTACCAAGCTAAGGGTATATTTCTGGTTTAAACCCACATAGAATTAGTTTTAGTACTTGTGCCTATTTCGTAAAACATTTATAAAACAGCACATGTATTCTCAGCCCAAAAATATATAAAAAGGGAGTAATGAAACTCACCATACTGTATTTTGTAGTAAAAATACATATGACGACATTTAACAATTGTAGGGTTGGCCTCGGATTCACGAACCTATATCATGTATATATATATATTAACACATAAAATGGTAATCGAGTAAATTCATATATCATATCATAATTTATATGTTATATAGTTTTAAGTTGTATATATATATATATATATTTAATGTAATTAATATTTATATAGTTTTTATTAATGTATATATATATATATATATATATATATATATATATATATATATATATATATATAAAGGATTAGTATTTATAAAAATCCATAATTTGTTATATTATATAGGTTTATATGATTAGTATTTATTTGGTAAAATAATAGTAATATTTATAACTAAAATAAAATTTG
Organism: Rutidosis leptorrhynchoides; assembly: GCF_046630445.1. Lineage (NCBI taxonomy): Eukaryota > Viridiplantae > Streptophyta > Magnoliopsida > Asterales > Asteraceae > Rutidosis > Rutidosis leptorrhynchoides. Next base: position 172,163,369 of record NC_092342.1, on the reverse strand, counting down.
TATCTTTTTATGATAATAATAATAATAATGTTAAAAATACAAGTAATGTTAATACTAATAATAATAATAATAATGATACTTCTAATAATAATAATAAGTTTAATGAAAAAATAAGTTTACTAATAATAATGTTTTTAGTAGTAATGATGATAAAAATTCTAATAATAATAATAATAATAATAATAATAATAATAATAATAATATTAATAATAATAATAATAATGAAATTCTACCTTAGAAAAGCTTTCCAAAAAAAAAGTCATTTGCCCGAGTTCGAACCCAGGACCTCTCGGTTACCCATAAACAACCATAACCATCGATCCATTACTGATTTTCGGATTATAATCATACTAAGTTATATTTAACCCGCTAATCTATCTATTTCTATTTATTCTTCTGCATTTCGTGACCAGGGAAAACAATCAGCCATAAATTGGTAGCCCATTATCGAATGACAGCCCAATCATAAAGTATGGATATCATCACAGCCCACACTTAATTTAATTGATCCCATATTTATATCTGATTCACGTACTACGAAAACCCAAAGCAGACCAAGATCAAAATTCAACAACCCTAAAAAGGGTTTCGGTTTCTGTCCCTGTCGAATTCATCCTCATTCATACGCATCATCAACCATCACTACCTTTCCATTTAAATTATTACCACTAATCATATGAATATAATTAAAATTCCAATACAGCCAATTCATGGTACAAAGTCCACTAATACAACAACTCTTAAAGACTAACAAACAAATTCGCCTATTATATGTCCCTACAATCAACTTTAGTTGTTACAAGTCCATTAACACAATATTTGTTTACCTTGTGATTTTCGGTCGATGGATCAAGAAAAGGAAAGGATGTCATCACCCACTCAACTTTAACTTCATATAATACTCTTATTAAATCAAAATGGGAATATTTGGGTTCGTGATTGTCGGCAAGGAACTAGAAGTCTTTATCACCTTTCTCATTTTAACAATCAATATCAACTACTTCCTCATGTAAAACATAAACTAATACGTATACCTTCAATGATGGGCTGCCATACATAAAAAAAAATGCAAGAGTTATTCAATGATTCCACCATGTGCTAGACAAAAATGGGTGGAATGCATGGCCCAATTATTCAATTAAAATTTTCATGGTTCCTTTAATTATTAAGTGGGGTGTTTGATCGATGATGATGTTTGGTTTTAAGTTTACGTCTGAATCAGAAATAGCATAGCTTAGCAGCAGTTTTTGATCTCGGACAACGATGGTTTAGCAGCGTTGCAACAAGTCGTAGATGATGGAAGTTGTTGTTGGTTTGATATAAGCAAAACAGAAAATAATTATTTGGAACGCAAAGGTAGTGGTTTATGATCATGGTGCGATTGTGATGGATGTTGTGGATTGCCGAGTTAAGAAAGGAAGGAGAGAGATAGAAATGGGTTGGTTGATGGTGACGAACAAGAAGAACAACAATTGGTTTTCGGGTTGTGATGGTGTAAATATGTTGAAGGTGATGGGTTTTGTGTTTTCGTAGGTGTTGGTTTGGGATTCACGACATTAGCCAGAACAACAAGGGAGTGTGTTTGTTATTGGTTTCATGGATCTAAACGGAAAAACAGTTATCAAAGTGTAGCAGAAAGATAGTAGTAAAAGCGTGAGGGTTTTGAAGTGGAAGGTGATTCATAATGGTCACGGTGGCGGTTGTGGATGATGAACGAACCCAAGGTGGTGGATGAAAAGTGATCAAGAATGGGAAGTGAGAGTGGTGATCTCCTCAACTGAAACAAAAGGTGTAGCAGTGGCCTGAGATAACAAGGTGATGATTTAATGATGAGTAGTAATTAAAACAAAGATAATGTTGGTTGAATCAAGGAACGGAACAGTAAGTGGGTGTGGTATAGATGAAGGTGATGATGAGACCATGGTGTCGAGTTAATTCATAAAAAAAAATGATGAATGAGTTTGTGTTAGTTTTAGTGAATCTGATTATGTGTATGTATATGCAATACATTAAAATCATATAGGGGACAAGAACAAAAGAAACACAGTGTCAAACAATATAATACACTGCATATTCAATCAATATGGTTTATTTAATTCAATCACGAGCAAAACAGAGAATTGTAAAAAGAACAATATGATAGTGATGTCAAACGATTTAGAAAGAAAACAAATTCATTTAAAGTTGATGTTGAGGATCAAAATTTTGTATCCTCTTAAATATCTTGATTTAGTATTAATAACTAATGGTTTTATTAATAATAATAATTATTATATAAAAAAAATTGATAATAATAATATTATTAATAATAATAATATCAAACTATATTATTTTCTAGCAATTTAATATCATTGTATATTTACAAGTAATATTCGTATGTATATATATATCTATATACCAATAATTGTTCGTGAATCGCCGAGAGCAGTCGAAGGTCAATTGAATATATGAAACAGTTCCAACTTTTTGAGACTCATTATTACAGACTTTGCTTATCGTATCGAAATCATATAAAGATTAAGTTTACATTTGGTCGGAAATTCCCGGGTCATCACAGTACCTACCCGTTAAAGAAATTTCGTCCCGAAATTTGAGTGAGGTGGTCATGGCTTACAATAAAAATGTTTTCATGACCAATATGAGTTGATAATTAGAGGTTTATCATCATTGAATAATAATGATAAAATAATTCGATTATTCTAAGATTACGAGTGAAGCCATCGCAAAAGAGTGAATTGTAGAAAATAAGATCTTTCCTTAGCTTTTGACGTAAACAGGGTTTAATTCCGGAATTCAAGGGATTTTAAGAAAATCTTCGAAATCTAAAAGATTTGATTCTTCGGTGAGTAAAATCTCTTTAATTAAATGCGATTATCTACCTCGATCTCTTTATCAGATATTTCACTATAAATTAACCTCTTCTGTTCCATTATTTTTATCACTCCTATGCTCAATTCCCAAATTCAAAAGATTGTGAAAATGCTCAATTCAGTTCTAATCCTTGTCCTTATCCTTACTATCGCAACAATCATTCTCCTTTTCCAACTTCCATCGGAGGAATCTGTTTTCTTCGACTTCGCCCTTGGGGTTATAGTGTTTTTAATTCTCCCATGTCTTTATGTTGCGATAAACATTGATTTACACGGTTTGTAATTTCCGTGTTGTTATTGGGCTTTATATTTCCTCTTATATTTTGGAGCTCTTTGCTTGTTTTTTTATTATCTTCTCGACCTCTATTAAAGCGAGTAACGGTCCAGAATTCGTAAGTATGAAGTTTTGAATGAACATAACTAACGTTCTAAGAGAGAGATTGTAATAGCACGATCTTGATTGGTTAAATTACCAGAATTCAAGAGAGAAGATAGAGCTATCAAGAAGATATGTTCTCGATATGTTTGGAGATTAGACAGAATGTAAGAATCGTGTAACATGGCACATGATGACGTTATGATATGTGAATCATCACGTTCCATTAGAAACTCAACATGACTTACCGTAATATAATCACGTTGATCAAGTGTCATTATATTATACTAACTCATGCTTCAGTTCCCAACACTACTTCAAAAACACTCATAATTTATACTTAGATTTTACAGAGGTTTCCAATATGATGAAATACAGAAAGCACGAAGAGGTATATAATTTCGAACATGAATATTTATGAAAATATCCTCAGGAATATCGAAGATATTGATGATGATATTTTGGAATTTCTAAGTTCGAAGATTGATGGAAAAGATTTTCCGCAAGATTTTAATATGAGTAAGGAGCAAGATATTCGTTGAAGGTTTCATCGGATTCAGAATTACCTGGATTTTTTGAATTCATAGTATGATCCTTGTATTTGTCCGCAGTCTCCTTCATAGTTTTGCATAATCCGCCTTTCGGTATTAAATTTTCTATCGAGCGTCCCCAACACTCCATTATGTTATTATCAAACTTCTGGCTATTAACACCATCTACAATTTTGCTGTTTTCTCTGCATTTAATGCTACGATATCTGAATCATCGGTTATTAATTCGAGAGGTTTTAAGAGAATTGTGTTTTTAGATGATTGAATGCTGATTGTAATTGTCAAGATACAAAGGATGTTTTAGATGAAATCAAGTTACAAAGGATGTTTAAGATGAAATCAAGTGGCAAACTTGAAGAAATGTTTAGTTTCATATATTATAATTAATATTTTAATTCATTTTAATTGTCCAATGTTAGTAGTCCATAGTTAGAGATTCAATAATTCATATATAGTTTAATATATAATATTCGAATTAATTAATACATATCGTGACCCATTGTATACATGTCTCAGACTCGATCACAACTCAAAGTATATATATTATTTGAGAATCAACCTCAACCCTGTATAGCTAACTCGAGCATTACCGCATATAGAGTGTCTATGGTTAATCCAAATAATATATATAGATGACGTCGATATGATATGTCAAAACCTTGTATATGTGTCCCGATTTATACGACGATATTTAAAGTGCGTAAAATAAATAACAGAAATTAAATGACGATAAATAAAATTGCGAGAATTAAAATTGCGTTAAATAAATGTAATAAGGAATTAACAGTTAGCTAGGAACAGTTAGCTAGGATTTTGTTAGCGTGGGTTCTTAACAAAATTCTTCTCATAGTTAAATTATTTGTTTCTAACAAATTTTATTTTGTCCAATGTTTTCTTCATTATGCCACTTGTTGAATTCTGATAGATCAAAATTCAAATATGAATTTGAATGAAAATGGTTATTCAGCGGTGAACGGATACATATATCTGTGGATGTAAGTAGGATAGTACATGACTGTTGAATCAGATTCGAAGAATGTACAATGTAACTTATTAATGTGAAATCTAAATATTCCTTGGGTATTACCTACCCGTTAAAATATTCTCTTCATTAACAGTTTGTACAAAAGAATTTTTAATTACAATCTTTATGAAAATATACATACATATATATTTTCTTCAGATATAATCATGGATTTAATGAGTCAATATGATATTAATCTCATTTGATTTACCGTTGGAACTGGAATACATAATCTCTAAAACATTAGAGATTACATATTTGTCATTTAAAACGAAGATATGTGATGAAGAACGTTACGTAGAACGAAGATAATCGATGTAGAACAGGATGTAGAACGAAGATTAAGTTCGAGGTATAGATTGTGATGTTGAGGCGTGTGATGCGGATGTTGTCGTTGGTGGTACAGATGTTGATATTGGTGGTATAGTTGGTGCCGGTGATGCTGCTGGTGATTGTAAGTTGTGCACCATATTCTCCAGATTGATTACTCGGGCGCGAAGCTCATTGACTTCTTCTATTATTCCGGGATGATGGTCGGTCGGAACGAACGGATAAATAAAATTTAGAATCTTAGATAGAATATAATTGTGGCGAGATATTCGGGAAATGAGTGTGAAAATGGTGTTTCGAATGAGTTCGCCGGTAAGTGCTTCAGATTCTTCGCCAAGAATGCAAGTTGGTGGGTGAAAAGGATCGCCTTCTTCTCGTCTCCATCGGTTAAGTCAACTATGAACCCATCAGATGAATTGAGGATGGATGATTGGTTGATTCATTCTGGTGACACTGCTTTCGGAGCTTAGGTGAAACTCCATATCGGAATAGCTTTCGGAATCCGAGGCACTCAAACTGGTTGAGGGATCCATCACATACGATCAGATGAAGGATTTTCAATAAGAAATAGATCATAGGATGTAGATTAGTACCATGCAATACGAAATTTTTTATATACATACATAATACCAAAATCTCATAAGTTGCAGAGGAAATCTTCGGAAGTTGTCAGGCAAAGTTAAAATAACAGATACGCTAAGATATGAATTTTGTCTGTACACTATCTATGCAGTAAATGCAGTATGACGTGTCTAGACTTTAAGGATGAAAAGCAAATAATTTTTGACACAAAATGATAAGCAAAACTTTTGACATGCAGACACGGTCGAAGTCCAGACTCACTAATGCATCATAACAACTATCAGTTAGACACACTAATGCAAGACCTGGTTCACTAAGACCACCGCTCTGATACCAACTGTAAAAGCCCGTCCTAATCCACCTGGACGAAGTCTTCAACATTTGGTTCCATTGCGAGGTACTGACCTAAATACGCCATGAATGACTTCAAGTAATATCTTTCAAACGAGCAAATGCACAGCGGAAGACTTAATTCGTACCTGAGAATAAACATGCTTAAAAGTGTCAACCAAAAGGTTGGTGAGTTCATAGGTTTATCATAAATAATCATTTCAATATATTAATAGACCACAAGATTTCCATTTATAAATATGTGTACACTCGCAAGTGTATAAAAGTATTCTATAAGTTGTAGGCACCCGGTAACAAGCCTTAACGTTCACATTTTACCCTCTGAAGTACACCAGATCAGGTGTGTTTAAAATAACCTCGAAGTACTAAAGCATCCCATAGTCAGGATGGGGTTTGTCAGGCCCAATAGATCTATCTTTAGGATTCGCGCCTACCGTACATAGACAAGTAGTTTAATGTTACCAAGCTAAGGGTATATTTCTGGTTTAAACCCACATAGAATTAGTTTTAGTACTTGTGCCTATTTCGTAAAACATTTATAAAACATCACATGTATTCTCAGCCCAAAAATATATAAAAAGGGAGTAATGAAACTCACCATACTGTATTTTGTAGTAAAAATACATATGATGACATTTAACAATTGTAGGGTTGGCCTCAGATTCACGAACCTATATCATGTATATATATATATTAACACATAAAATGGTAATCGAGTAAATTCATATATCATATCATAATTTATATGTTATATAGTTTTAAGTTGTATATATATATATATTTAATGTAATTAATATTTATATAGTTTTTATTAATGTATATATATATATATATATATATATATATATATATATATAAATGATTAGTATTTATAAAAATCCATAATTTGTTATATTATATAGGTTTATATGATTAGTATTTATTTGGTAAAATAATAGTAATATTTATAACTAAAATAAAATTTGTATCTTTTTATGATAATAATAATAATAATGTTAAAAATACAAGTAATGTTAACACTAATAATAATAATAATAATGATACTTCTAATAATAATAATAAGTTTAATGAAAAAATAAGTTTACTAATAATAATGTTTTTAGTAGTAATGATGATAAAAATTCTAATAATAATAATAATAATAATAATAATAATAATAATATTAATAATAATGAAATTCTACCTTAGAAAAGATTTCCAAAAAAAAAGTCATTTGCCCGAGTTCGAACCCAGGACCTCTCGGTTACCCACAAACAACCATAACCATCGATCCATTACTGATTTTCTGATTATAATCATACTAAGTTATATTTAACCCGCTAATCTATCTGTTTCTATTTATTCTTCTGCATTTCGTGACCAGGGAAAACAATCAGCCATAAATTGGTAGCCCATTATCGAATGACAGCCCAATCATAAAGTATGGATATCATCACAGCCCACACTTAATTTAATTGATCCCATATTTATATCTGATTCACGTACTACGAAAACCCGAAGCAGACCAAGATCAAAATTCAACAACCCTAAAAAGGGTTTCGGTTTCTGTCCCTGTCGAATTAAAATTCCAATACAGCCAATTCATGGTACAAAGTCCACTAATACACCAACTCTTAAAGACTAACAAACAAATTCGCCTATTATATGTCCCTACAATCAACTTTAGTTGTTACAAGTCCATTAACACAATATTTGTTTACCTTGTGATTTTCGGTCGATGGATCAAGAAAAGGAAAGGATGTCATCACCCACTCAACTTTAACTTCATATAATACTCTTATTAAATCAAAATGGGAATATTTGGGTTCGTGATTGTCGGCAAGGAACTAGAAGTCTTTATCACCTTTCTCATTTTAACAATCAATATCAACTACTTCCTCATGTAAAACATAAACTAATACGTATACCTTCAATGATGGTCGGCCATACATAAAAAAAAACGCAAGAGTTATTCAATGATTCCACCATGTGCTAGACAAAAATGGGTGGAATGCTTGGCCCAATTATTCAATTAAAATTTTCGTGGTTCCTTTAATTATTAAGTGGGGTGTTTGATCGATGATGATGTTTGGTTTTAAGTTTACGTCTGAATCAGAAATAGCATAGCTTAGCAGCAGTTTTTGATCTCGGACAACGATGGTTTAGCAGCGTTGCAACAAGTCGTAGATGATGGAAGTTGTTGTTGGTTTGATATAAGTAAAACAGAAAATAATTATTTGGAACGCAAAGATAGTGGTTTATGATCATGGTGCGATTGTGATGGATGTTGTGGATTGCCGAGTTAAGAAAGGAAGGAGAGAGATAGAAATGGGTTGGTTGATGGTGACGAACAAGAAGAACAACAATTGGTTTTCGGGTTGTGATGGTGTAAATAAGTTGAAGGTGATGGGTTTTGTGTTTTCGTGGGTGTTGGTTTGGGATTCACGACATTAGCCAGAACAACAAGGGAGTGTGTTTGTTATTGGTTTCATGGATCTAAACGGAAAAACTGTTATCAAAGTGTAGCAGAAATATAGTAGTAAAAGCGTGAGGGTTTTGAAGTGGAAGGTGATTCATAATGGTCACGGTGGCGGTTGTGGATGATGAACGAACCCAAGGTGGTGGATGAAAAGTGATCAAGAATGGGAAGTGAGAGTGGTGATCTCCTCAACTGAAACAAAAGGTGTAGCAGTGGCCTGAGATAACAAGGTGATGATTTAATGATGAGTAGTAATTAAAACAAAGATAATGTTGGTTGAATCAAGGAACGGAACAGTAAGTGGGTGTGGTATAGATGAAGGTGATGATGAGACCATGGTGTCGAGTTAATTCAAAAAAAAAAAATGATGAATGAGTTTGTGTTAGTTTTAGTGAATCTGATTATGTGTATGTATATGCAATACATTAAAATCATATAGGGGACAAGAACAAAAGAAACACAGTGTCAAACAATATAATACACTGCATATTCAATCAATATGGTTTATTTAATTCAATCACGAGCAAAACAGAGAATTGTAAAAAGAACAATATGATAGTGATGTCCAACGATTTAGAAAGAAAACAAATTCATTTAAAGTTGATGTTGAGGATCAAAATTTTGTATCCTCTTAAATATCTTGATTTAGTATTAATAACTAATGGTTTTATTAATAATAATAATTATTATATAAAAAAAATTGATAATAATAATATTATTAATAATAATAATATCAAACTATATTATTTTCTAGCAATTTAATATCATTGTATATTTACAAGTAATATTCGTATGTATATATATATCTATATACCAATAATTGTTCGTGAATCGCCGAGAGCAGTCGAAGGTCAATTGAATATATGAAACAGTTCCAACTTTTTGAGACTCATTATTACAGACTTTGCTTATCGTATCGAAATCATATAAAGATTAAGTTTAAATTTAGTCGGAAATTCCCGGGTCGTCACACTATCCTCTACAACCACCTTCTTACCAGACTTTGTGCGACAAATATTGCTATAAGTAACATGAACCATCCCTCATCAAATGAGATGGATTTGCCTGGTTATCATTATCTATTTTCTTAGGCGAGCTCTCTTTGCAAATTATAATCTTCATGAATTATAGTATTTGTACACTACGAAAAAAAAATCATTTATACATTTGTTCACAAAACAATGATAGGGGATCGCCATTCATTTAACTAAAATTTTTTTTTCCTTATTTCAACTTCATATAGTTGAAACAAAAACTCTAAATGCAAAAGAAATACGTATATAAAGTAGTTCAAATATACCTGGATTTTTGTATCTTAAATATCTCAGTTTTATGCATAGCAACTTGTATCCAGAGTTTCTCCTGCATATCATAATATAAGTAATCATTGCCATTAAATGAACACACGATCTAACTAAAAACAGTTTGTCGTACGGTGTACAATACTATAATTCATAAAGATTATAATTTGCAAAGACAGCTGGCCTAAGAAAATAGAAAATGAAAACAAGACATATACATCTCCTTTTGTCACACCCCCTAAATGGGACCGGGGGTTATATGTGACTAACCAATATCAAAACACAAGTGTAAAGCGAGAACGACTTTAAATGAGATGTTTTAATTAAAACCAATGTATTAAAGCAGCGAAAAGTATTAAGTCATTACAAATAAATCCTTAAAAATGCAAATTTAACTTAAATGTTTTAATGCAATAATATGAATGTAAAATGCGGACTCCAAAAGCAGCAAAGTCCAAATAGCAAACAATCTTTAGCAATCTTCACCTGAGACAAAACATGCTTAAAGTGTCAACCAAAAATGGTTGAGTGAACAACATAGGTTTATAATAGTTTTTAGACCACAAGATTTAGTTATAAAGTTTAATCAGTTCGTTAGTAGTGCTGAGGTGTATGATATCGAGACTAAAAAAAGTTACCCCGTGACACCTTGAACTGACGGTGTCGTTTAATCATTATTATGTAACCAAAGACCAACGGTCAACTGTTTAGAGACGTCGCTCTCAGTAGACCTACGCACAATAACTAAGTTTGCGTTTCAAAGTAGCAACTAACGATATCATGGTAGGGATTTAGCATGAAACAAAGCATGTCTTAGCACAGTTTGAACTAATCAAGATAAAGTTTTCGAGTACTTGTGTCTAAGTGTAAAACAGTTTTAAAAGCAAGCATGTGTCTCACCCCAAAAGTTCAAAACAAGTATATAAAGATAGTTAAAAAGTGGGGCTATGAAGTTCACCTTAGTAGCAAGTAAGAAATTCCACACAAGTAGTATGAACGGAGTATGTAATCGGAGATCTCAACCTAGAGATATAACCCTTGATTATTTATTGTCTACCATACATAAAGTTTGTTTATTAATATATCAACTATATTAACAGTGACGGTTTTCGAGAAAAATTCCAATTTCTCAAAAGTTCCCAGGTATACTCGGGGCCTCGTCGCGAATTCCAACAGATCTTAACAATAGGAATGTTGCTCTGTGATGTTAAAGCAAAGGGGTACAAAATAGTTATATTTTTACTACAAAATACTATTAAATACGATACAATTTTACACAAGTTATTTATTTATTTATAGAGTGGATATACCTAAACCTTGCTACAACACTTATAGGCAGTGTACCTAATCGTACAGTAGTGTAGTTTTTAGTAAGTCCGGTTCATTCCACAGGGATCTTAGCCAAGTTTAACGCTATATTTTTAAAAACTATATTTGTAAAAATATAAATATATATATAAGTAGTATTATTATTATAAAAAGGGGGTTTTTACTGTTTAATGACCGGTTTGTCGATTTTAAAACTTTAGTCGCAGTTAAAACCTAATGTAAAATATTAAAAATAAATATAACTTAATTTTAAGCGTAAAGTAAATAACGATAATGAAATTGCGATAAATAAAAGTGTCATAAATAAAAGTGCGATAAATAAAATGACAATAAATTAAAGTGCGATAATTAAAAAGTACGATAATTAAAATGACCATAAATTAAAGTGCGATAATTAAAAGTGCAATTAAATACGAAATAAAGGAATTATGCTTATTTAAACTTTCGTAATAATGATGTTTGATGTGTTGATTTTAGTTTATTCCCATGGGTTAATTGTCCTTTGTCCTGGATTATTCAATATGTCCGTCTGGTTTTTGTCCATAACAGTCTATCAGTCATAAATATAAAGTGCGAGTGTCCTCGTCAAATTATCCTTATATCCGAAGTCAAATATTCCAACTAATTGGGGACTTAAACTATAATTACACCAAGTGTCCTTGTATATAATTCACCCCTGTTTTAATAAGTCCATTGACTATTAATCCATTCCCGTGTCCGGTTAAATGAACGATTATTAGTACTTATAAATATCCCGCCCATCGTGTCCGATCGAGTGTATATGGTTATTTATAGGTACGTCCAATTGTAAATCTTTATATTAAATTAACAAACTATCATTTAATTAAACAAATATAAATCCCATTAATAGCCCATAGTCTAATTTCCACAAGTGTCGTTCTTTTGTCCAAACCCCAATTATGGTACAAAGCCCAATTACCCCGTCTTAATATTTTAGCCCAACATCACGATTACTTCGGCTTAAATAAGCATAATAATAACTTAGCTACGAGATATTAATTTAAAAAGGTTGAACATAACTTACAATAATTTAAAAATAGCGTAGCGTTACACGGACAGAATTTCGACTTACACCCTTACAACATTCGCTAACATACCCTTATTATTAAAATTAATATTAAAATTAAAATTATAATATATATATATATATATATATATATATATATATATATATATATATATATATACGTGAGAGATTGAAGAAAGAAAAAGATGTGTTTAAACTGGTCAAAACACGCGAAATTTATAGGATGTCACCAGATACTGTTCACCATGCGATCGCATGGGATTTAGGCCTCCAGGCCATGCGATCGAATGGCCTCTTTTTCCAGCTCATGTACTCTTGGCTCCTAGCTTACCGACGGTTTTATATAATAATATAATATACATATAATTTTAATAATTAATTATATATTATATTATATTCATGTGCATAGTTGACTTGTAATTTTTAGTCCGTTGCGTCGAGCGTTGAGAGTTGACTCTGGTCCCGGTTCTGGATTTTCGAACGTCCTTTTGTACAATTTAATATCTTGTATTTTGCGTTTTGCGGCTTGTACTATTGTAATTTTGAGACGTTTCTCACCAATAATTTGAACCACTTTGATTGTACTTTGTACTTTTGAGCTTTTTTGTAGCGACCCGACCAAATCATGTTTGACGGCGCCGACTACTTAGGTCCCGTTACGGGGTCATAAGTCTTTATCATGACGTTTGACCAAAATATGTCGCATTTATTTCATAAGTAAAAGGATGTTTCAAGTTTACAAATGTAGTTCAAAAGACTAGTTACATTACAATGTTTAATGTACGAATGAAACCTATGCGACACAATTTAAAGTAGTTAAAAGACGCTCCAACTATGCATGTATACTCGACATCCAAGCAAGTATCAAAAAGAGTGCTGAAGCATGTATCAAGTAGCTTTCAAGGACCTGAGAAAACATATAGAAAACTGTCAAAGAAAACGTTGGTGAAATCATAGGTGTTTTAGTAAACGTTGCATTTGAACCACAAGATTTAATATAATATGATTATCTAAATCATTCGCATTCCAAAGTTATTTGTTTCGCGGGCACCCAATTATCAAACTTAACTGTTTTGCACCCTTTGCGTAGTGTTAGAACATACACTAGACCCGAAAATATATTTCATCCGCTAACGGTAGCGAACTGTCCGAATGAGGCTCGTTAAGCCCATGTGATCACATAATATAAGTTCACGTTTACACCCTTGAGTGCACGTATGAAAAGTACTTCACAAAGTAACGTGTGCGAAGAATAATGCTAGTCTTGACCCAAACTTGATGAAATCGGTATGGAATCGAAGAGGAAGATGAGAGAATTCCGAATATGCAATTTGTTTAGATGGATGCTTGCTCGATTTGATTTAGATGATGATTCTTGAAATTGGAGAATTTAGAGAAAATATGGAAGTAGAAGAAGAAAAGGGAAATGAAAAAGAAAAGATGGGGGGGGGGTGGGGGTTGACTAGTCAAAGGCTAGTCACCTCTTTGATATTTTGGCGAAACTAGTCCCTCAAGTTCGTTTGCGGGTGCGTGAAATACCTAGACGAGATATTTTTAAAACACGTATTAACCGGAGATGTTATAAACATATAACGGGATTTAAATAGTTAAACGAAAAAGTAAACGGAAAAAGGCGGGATGATACCATCTGTAGCGACCCGACCAAATCATGTTTGACGGCGCTGACTACTTAGGTCCCGTTACGTGGTCATAAGTCTTTATCATGACGTTTGACCAAAATATGTCGCATTTATTTCATAAGTAAAAGGATGTTTCAAGTTTACAAATGTAGTTCAAAAGACTAGTTACATTACAATGTTTAACGTACGAATGAAACCTATGCGACACAATTTAAAGTAGTCAAAAGACGCTCCAACTATGCATGTATACTCGACATCCAAGCAAGTATCTAAAAGAGTGCGGAAGCATGTATCAAGTAGCTTTCAAGGACCTGAGAAAACATATAGAAAACTGTCAACGAAAATGTTGGTGAAATCATAGGTGTTTTAGTAAACGTTGCATTTGAACCACAAGATTTAATATAATATGATTATCTAAATCATTCGCATTCCAAAGTTATTTGTTTCGCGGGCACCCAATTATCAAACTTAACTGTTTTGCACCCTTTGCGTAGTGTTAGAACATACACTAGACCCGAAAATATATTTCATCCGCTAACGGTAGCGAACCGTCCGAATGAGGCTCGTCAAGCCCATGTGATCACATAATATAAGTTCACGTTTACACCCTTGAGTGCACGTATGAAAAGTACTTCACAAAGTAACGTGTGCGAAGAATAATGCTAGTCTTGACCCAAACTTGATGAAATTGGTATGGAATCGAAGAGGAAGATGAGAGGATTCCGAATATGCAATTTGTTTAGATGGATGCTTGCTCGATTTGATTTAGATGATGATTCTTGAAATTGGAGAATTTAGAGAAAATATGGAAGTAGAAGAAGAAAAGGGAAATGAAAAAGAAAAGATGGGGGGGTGGGGGTTGACTAGTCAAAGGCTAGTCACCTCTGTGGTATTTTGGCGAAACTAGTCCCTCAAGTTCGTTTGCGGGTGCGTGAAATACCTAGACGAGATATTTTTAAAACACGTGTTAACCGGAGATGTTATAAACATATAACGGGATTTAAATAGTTAAACGAAAAAGTAAACGGAAAAAGGCGGGATGATACCATCTGTAGCGACCCGACCAAATCATGTTTGACGGCGCCGACTACTTAGGTCCCGTTACGTGGTCATAAGTCTTTATCATGACGTTTGACCAAAATATGTCGCATTTATTTTATAAGTAAAAGGATGTTTCAAGTTTACAAATGTAGTTCAAAAGACTAGTTACATTACAATGTTTAACGTACGAATGAAACCTATGCGACACAATTTAAAGTTGTCAAAAGACGCTCCAACTATTCATGTATACTCGACATCCAAGCAAGTATCAAAAAGAGTGC
Organism: Rutidosis leptorrhynchoides; assembly: GCF_046630445.1. Taxonomy (NCBI): domain Eukaryota; kingdom Viridiplantae; phylum Streptophyta; class Magnoliopsida; order Asterales; family Asteraceae; genus Rutidosis; species Rutidosis leptorrhynchoides. Next base: position 172,148,187 of record NC_092342.1, on the reverse strand, counting down.
GGAAGCATGTATCAAGTAGCTTTCAAGGACCTGAGAAAACATATAGAAAACTGTCAACGAAAATGTTGGTGAAATCATAGGTGTTTTAGTAAACGTTGCATTTGAACCACAAGATTTAATATAATATGATTATCTAAATCATTCGCATTCCAAAGTTATTTGTTTCGCGGGCACCCAATTATCAAACTTAACTGTTTTGCACCCTTTGTGTAGTGTTAGAACATACACTAGACCCGAAAATATATTTCATCCGCTAACGGTAGCGAACCGTCCGAATGAGGCTCGTCAAGCCCATGTGATCACATAATATAAGTTCACGTTTACACCCTTGAGTGCACGTATGAAAAGTACTTCACAAAGTAACGTGTGCGAAGAATAATGCTAGTCTTGACCCAAACTTGATGAAATTGGTATGCAATCGAAGAGGAAGATGAGAGGATTCCGAATATGCAATTTGTTTAGATGGATGCTTGCTCGATTTGATTTAGATGATGATTCTTGAAATTGGAGAATTTAGAGAAAATATGGAAGTAGAAGAAGAAAAGGGAAATGAAAAAGAAAAGATGGGGGGGTGGGGGTTGACTAGTCAAAGGCTAGTCACCTGTTTGGCATTTTGGCGAAACTAGTCCCTCAAGTTCGTTTGCGGGTGCGTGAAATACCTAGACGAGATATTTTTAAAACACGTATTAACCGGAGATGTTATAAACATATAACGGGATTTAAATAGTTAAACGAAAAAGTAAACGAAAAAAGGCGGGATGTTACATTACCTACTCCTTAAAAGAAATTTCGTCCCGAAATTTAAGTAGGCGTAGTAGTTGTTGTTTCTTCCTCGGGATCTTGCGTTTCCGGAGCCGGGAATAAATGAGGGTATTTCTTTTTCATTTGATCTTGCCTTTCCCAAGTAAACTCGGGACCCCTTTTGGCGTTCCAACGGACTTTAACAATCGGAATTCGACTTTGTTTCAATGTCTTGACGGAGGTGTCCACAATTTCAACCGGTTCCTCCACAAAATGAAGTTTGTCATCAATAGTAAGTTCCTCGAGAGGGATGATGATATCGGGTTCGGCAAGACACTTTTTCAAGTTAGATACATGGAAGGTAGGATGAACGGAGTTCAATTGAGGTGGAAGATCTAAACGATAAGCAACGGTTCCAATACGCTCCAAGATTTCGAAAGGACCAATATACCGCGGATTTAGCTTCCCGCATTTCCCAAAACGGATTACACCTTTCCAAGGTGCGACTTTTAACATGACGCGGTCACCGACTTGAAATTCAAGGTCGTTGCGTCTTTTGTCGGTATAGCACTTTTGACATCTCCGGGCCGTCTTAAGCCTATCTCGGATTTGAACGATCTTTTCGGTGGTTTCATGAATGAGTTTGGGTCCGGTGATTTGTACATCGCCTACTTCGGCCCAACAAAGAGGAGAACGGAATTTTCGGCCATATAATGCTTCGAATGGGGCGGCTTTTATACTCGCATGATAACTATTGTTGTAAGAGAACTCGGTGAGAGGTAAGTGCTTGTCCCAAGATTTTCCAAAATCAACCATGCAAGCTCGTAACATGTCCTCTAAGGTTTGAATTGTACGTTCGCTTTGTCCATCGGTTTGAGGATGATATGTGGTGCTCATGTCTAAACGCGTTCCCAACGCTTCTTGCAAGGTACGCCAAAATCTAGAAACAAAACGGCCATCTCGGTCGGAGATAATCGATAAAGATACACCGTGTCGAGCTACGATCTCCTTTATGTAAAGTTGTGCAAGTTTCTCCATTTTTTCGGTTTCTTTCATAGCGAGAAAGTGTGCGGATTTAGTGAGATGGTCAACAATAACCCAAATGGTATCATAACCGCCCGTCGTTTTTGGTAACTTGGTGATGAAGTCCATCGTTATTCTTTCCCACTTCCATTGCGGGATTTCGGGTTGTTGAAGTAACCCGGATGGTATTTGGTGTTCGGCTTTGACTTTGGAACATGTCAAACACTTGGCAACATAAGTAGCTACGTCCTTTTTGATGTTCGGCCACCAATATTGTTCTTTAAGGTCGTGGTACATCTTATTGGCACCGGGGTGAATCGAGTATCGTGACTTATGGGCTTCATCTAAAATAAGGCTTCGTAGGTCCCCATAACTAGGCACCCAAATCCTTCCGGTGAAATATAGGAGTCCGGTCTCTCTAATTTCGAATCGAGAGATGAGAATATTCAAGAGCTCGTGTGAAACGTTTTCATCCTTGAGAGCCTCATCTTGGGCTACCCGAATTTGGCTATTAAGGTTGGTGTGGATGGTGATGTTTAAGGCTCGGACACGAAGAGGCATCGCTCTTTCTTTTCGACTTAAGGCATCGGCTACTATATTTGACTTCCCGGGATGGTAACGAAGCTCGCAATCGTAATCGTTTAAGGTTTCAATCCACCTTCGTTGTCTCATGTTTAGTTGCTTTTGGTCGAAGATGTGTTGGAGACTTTTGTGATCGGTAAAGATAGTACTCTTGGTTCCATAAAGATAGTGTCTCCACATTTTAAGTGCAAAGACAACGGCTCCGAGTTCGAGATCATGTGTCGTGTAGTTTCGTTCATGAATTTTGAGTTGTCGAGAAGCATAAGAAATGACTTTCGTTCGTGCATCAACACACACCCAAAACCATGTTTCAAGGCGTCGCAATACACAACAAAATCGTCATTGCCTTCGGGAAGTGACAAGATAGGAGCGGTGGTTAGCTTTGTTTTCAAGATTTGAAATGCGGATTCTTGTTCGGTCGCCCAATTGAATTTCTTTCCCTTGTGTGTTAAAGCGGTTAGAGGACGAGCAACCAAAGAGAAATCCTAGATGAATCTACGGTAGTATCCGGCGAGACCCAAGAATTGACGAATGTGAGTAGGAGTAGTGGGAGTCTCCCATTTACTAATGGCTTCGATTTTTGTTGGATCGACTTTAATACCTTGGTCACTTACAACATGACCAAGAAATTGAACTTCCTTCAACCAAAATTCACACTTGGAGAATTTGGCATAGAGTCGTTCTTGTCTTAAAAGTTCAAGCGCGAGCCGGAGGTGTTCCTCGTGTTCTTCTTCGCTTTTAGAATAAACCAAAATATCATCGATGAACACGATAACGAATTTGTCAAGATACGGTTTGCACACGCGGTTCATAAGATCCATGAACACCGCCGGTGCATTAGTGAGACCAAATGGCATTACAAGAAATTCATAACTACCATAACGAGTTCGGAAAGCGGTTTTGGAGACATCTTCCCCCTTAACCCTTAATTGATGATAACCCGAGCGGAGATCGATTTTTGAATATACACAAGACCCTTGTAGTTGATCAAAGAGGTCATCGATGCGAGGAAGAGGATATCGGTTTTTAACCGTCAATTTGTTTAGTTCACGATAATCAATGCACATTCGTAGGGATCCGTCTTTCTTTTTAACACACAAAATCGGAGCGCCCCAAGGTGAATGGCTAGGTTGGATAAAACCACGATCAAGTAGTTCTTGGATTTGACTTTGAAATTCTTGCATCTCGGATGGAGCGAGTCTATAAGGTGCACGTGCTATGGGTGCGGCCCCCGGAATAAGATCGATTTGGAATTCAACCGGTTGATGAGGTGGAAGACCCGGTAATTCGCCGGGAAATACATCGGAATAGTCACTAACAATTGGCACATCATCGATGTGCTTCTCATCGGACTCGACTTTCTTAACGTGAGCAAGGATCGCAAAACAACCCTTACGGAGTAGTTTTCTAACTTTAATGCATGAAACGAGGTTGAGTCCGGTGCAACTCTTATCGCCATAGACGATCAAAGGTTCACCATTCTCGATAGGAATTCAGATTGAGTTAAGATCACAAAGGATGTGAGATTTCATTTTGGCTAGCCAATTCATACTGATTATTACATCGAAACTTCCTAGTTCCATGGGTATCAAGTAAATTTCAAACTCATTACCCAAAATGTTTAACGTACACCCCCGGTAATATTTGTCGGCACTCAATAGTTTTTCGTTGGCCACTTCAATGGTATAAGTGGTATCTAGTGAAAGTGGTGGAGTATTAAAAGAATGAGTCAAAGTCTTGGATACAAAACTCTTATCGGCACCCGAATCGAATAAACAAGTAACATAAGTGTTGTTGAGGAGAAACGTACCCGTGACTAATTCATTGTCATCTTGGGCTTCCTCGGTGTTGATGTTGAAAGCTCGTCTGCGCGTGTTGGTGTTGGCTTTCTTCTTCGGACACGCATTTCTAAAATGACCCGTTTGGCCACATTCAAAACAAGTACCCGATTTTGGTGCATTAGGCACCTTTTGAGCGACGGGAGCGGCACTTCTACAATCGTTGGCCACATGACCACCCCTTTGGCACCGGTGGCAAAATAGATTGCTACATTCACCATAGTGGTGTTTGTGGCATTTGTTGCAAAAGGGTTTATTTCCGCCATAACTTTTCTTGGCGTCGGAGGTGAAAGGCTTTTTGGTGAAGTTGTTGTAGTTGTTGCTAGATTGGGGAGCTTCCCATTTTCTTTTGTTGCCGCCCGATTTATCCTCGGCCTTAGGTGCCGGAACTACGATTTCGTCAACCGTTTCGATCAATTGGCGGGCCATGTTCAAAGCTTGTTGTAGGTTAGCGGGTTTGGATGACATCACTCCCTGTTTGATGCTCTTTGGAAGACCACCCATATAGAGTTCAACCCTTTGAGATTGTAGGCGTATCGTTGATTGTAGGCCTTGAGATCGTTTCCGACCGCCTTTAAAGTTCTTAGCTCTTGTTCGAGCTTTCGTGTTTCTTCACGAGGGAAAAATTCGACGATCATTCTCTCTCTCAAATCGGCCCAAGAGAGGGCGTGAGCTTTATCGGTACCCACCGATTGTACATACGTATTCCACCACGTGAGGGCGATACCGGCAAAGGTGTGGGTGGAATATTTGACTTTATCTTGGTCTCGACAACCGCTTATGCTAAAAACGGCTTCTGTTTGTTTGAACCATCGAGTGAGTACAACCTGTCCCCCGGTTCCATCAAAAGTGTGAGGTTTGCACCCCATGAAGGCTTTGTAGGAGCACCCTTCGCTTGAGTTACCGGCCCCTTGATTGTTGTTGTGGTTGTTGTTATTGTTGGAGGAGTGATCGGCCATGGCCGCTTCCACGGCGGTGGCTATCATTCGTTGTAGTGCTTGTTCGGGAGTCTCATGGCGTGGCACACGACGAGGAGGCATTGTTCCTTCAAAACACAAAAATACCGTTGATTAGTATTCTTAATTGTGATGACCCAGAAATTTCCGATCAAATTTAAACTTTAATCTTTATATATATCCGACACGATAAGCAAAATCTGTAATGTTGAGTCTCGAAAGTTTTGAAACTATATTTCTGTAATCAAATATCCTTTGACCATGCCAAACTATTCACGAACAATTATGTGTAAATAAATATATATACATATACATGTGTGATTATTAAACTGAGATATATTAATAAAACATTGAACGGATTAGTTAATATGAATATAAGCTATGAGATCTATTTTATGAACTTGGAAATGCTATCAAGGTATTGAATGAATAATATGTTACATAAACGTATTTGTTCGATGTAAGTTTATCGACGAGATTAAAAGATAATATCAAATGATTGAATTATCGGATACATTGAACTATGATTATGAGTCTCTGTTATGAGGTCCACTTTGAATTAGGAAACCCTTATTTTTTTTTAACGGTATTCGGAACAAATGGTAAAGTGATTTACAAGTAAGAACAATGTATCACTTATTGGGAGTTAGACAAAAGTTAGTGGAGAATCGAATTTCATAATATTCGATTTATCATATAGAAAGAATAATTGGGATAAGATTCGTTGACTAGATAAACCTATTTGATATGTTATATTAAGATATATTATTTAGAAAGTTAAGAAAATTAACTAAACATTTACGCATAAAAGAATGAAATCAAATTAGGTTTTAAAGCATAAACGTTATAGGATTTTTTCGATTTTGTAAAGTATCTTAAAATTATATAATTACTTTTGAAAGGATAACTAGTATGTTATTAGATAAATATTTCAAAAATATGTATAAGATTATAAATTTTAATTTAAATTAGTCATAAAACGATTTGATATTAAACTAATTTTAATAAATAGGCTTTGATAAATAACAAGATTATGAATTATATAAGTAAATGACCAAAACACTCAAAAGATTAAGTTACACTTTGAGTGGGTTAGTTTTTAATTAATTTAAGTCTAGTTATTAATAAAGGTACGTGTCACAAAATGTTTAATTTAAAATAAAATATTTTTGACAAACAAAGAGACTTTAATTTATATAAGGAAATGACCACAACACTCAATTATATAAGTTATATTTTTATAAAGGTAATTTATTGTTGAGTAAGTCTAATTTTTGTAAAAGGTACACGTCACGTAACGTAAAAGGCTAGTTTTCTAAACGTACGAAAGTGCGCCCGAAAAACCGAAAGTGGTACGTGAGTCGTGAGACCACGACCGTGTCATTTTTGTAAAAATTATATTTTTACCATGAGCATAAATATAATATAATATTTAATTAATTCTAAAGATTAAATATAATAAAAATTAAAAAAAAAACATATAAAACTTATGTTTGTGTAATATATGAAACACGTGAATGTTGGCAGGAGAAAAGTAGTGGACATGAGCTGTAAAGGGGTAGTAGGTGGATGTCAAAAGTTCCTATAAATATTGAACGAGATTGGTTTGTAATTCATATTTTTTTTATCATCTAACTCTCGTATTCTCTTTACATATATATAAAAATTGTAATTATAATAATTATTATTATTAAGATTAATAGTATTGTTAATCTTATTATTATTATTAGTAGTATTTATACATAAAATATTACGACGAGGTCATGAGCGGGTCATTTCAAGACAAGTTTTATGAGTAGGATAGGGCTAAGGAAATTATGGGTTATGGCTATGGAGGTGATGGGTATGGTTCATGGGTATGCCCTTGAGGTCAAATTGGTAGTTATCGTCTCCATCGCGTCTACGTACCTTTCCTACAGTATTGAATCTCAATATTGATACGTGAGCACTCATAACTTAACTTTTATTTACTAATAGTGTATCCCTGACTAGTGCTCGAGAATATAGGATTATGCATGCTTGTATATTTGATATTGCCCTTAGATAGGTTATGTTGAATCTTAAAGGTTGTTATACTAGGGATGAAATAAGGTATAAGATATGCATGTCATTGGAAAGCTAGCGAAAAATTAAGAACTTTTCATTTAGATATCGAATGAATTCGATGAACGGATAGAAAGTTATGAATTGTATAATTAATTTCGTAATTAAAATTTCTGATAATAATTAGTGAACTAATTTTCTGGGTAATAAAAAGTGGATATTTGGATTCTACTCGTCGATTAGATGAATTTTCATATAAAGCACGTCTCGTTTCGTTGAACGGTTGTCAAGTTATGGATAAAAGAAGTTTTGTAAATTTTGATGAAATGTCGTTACGGAAACTGAAATTCTCGTTGATCTGCGTTGTTTCAGATTAAAACAAAAATATCATTGAATTCTTTGCTGTAAGATGTAACAAACGACTCTGGTCGTTTGTGAATTCGAGTCTCGACGATTTTTCTAAAAATCGTCAAAGTTGACTGTTTGGTCACATTTTAAAATTCTAAAAAAGAGCTGAAACTTTTTTATTAAAAATGTCAGTTTTGTATCAGTTGTCATGGTCGGCCTGATGTGTGTTTACTTTTGCCAAAAATCATGTTATATCTTTGTGGTAACGAGAATTTGAAGGCTTTGACCGTTTGTCAATCCGAGTTTCGAGGAATTTTCTAAAAATCTCCAAAGTAGGCTACTCGGTCACTTTTGTAAATTTATTAAAGCTGAAAAATTAACTTTGAAACACCGAAACCGCGTTGGCAACTACGAGTTGTCTAGGTTTAGTTTACTTCTGTAAAAATTTATGCTTAATCTTTTTGGTAATGTGTAACTTTTATCTTTGGCCGTTTATCAATCGGAGTTCCGATAATTTTTCTAAAAATCGCTGAAGTGGCCGTTTAGTCATGTTTGACCGAAAAATCATTTTTGTATAAGTTATTATATTTTTGCATACGACCTCGTTTTTACTTTAACTTTTGACTTTTGCACATTAGTCTCGAGCATTAGGATTGTGGTACACTATGACTTAACCTAATTTGTTAGACAAATATTGATCAACATAAATATATATATAATTAATATAGGTTCGTGAATCCGAGGCCAACCTTACATTTGTTCAAAGATGTTATATGTATTTTTACTACAAAATACAGTATGGTGAGTTTCATTTGCCTTTTTTTCCCTTTATATTTTTGGGACTGAGAATTCATGCGCTTTTATAAATGTTTGACGAAATAGACACAAGTAATTGAAACTACATTCTATGGTTGAATTATCGAAATCGAATATGCCCCTTTTTATTAAAGTCTGGTAATCTAAGAATTAGGGAACAGACACCCTAATTGACGCGAATCCTAAAGATAGATCTATTGGGCCTAACAAACCCCATCCAAAGTACCGGATGCTTTAGTACTTCGAAATTATATCATGTCCGAAGGAGGATCCCGGAATGATAGGGGATATTCTTATATGTATCTAGTTAATGTCGGTTACCAGGTGTTCACCATATGAATGATTATTTTTGTCTCTATGCATGGGACGTATATTTATGAGAACTGGAAATGAAATTCTTGTGGTCTATTAAAATGATGGAAATAAATGATTATGATAAACTAATGAACTCACCAACCTTTTGGTTGACACTTTAAAGCATGTTTATTCTCAGGTGTTAAAGAAATCTTCCGCTGTGCATTTGCTCATTTTAAAGATATTACTTGGAGTCTTTCATAGCATATTTCGAAGAACGTTGCATTCGAGTCATTGAGTTCATCAAAGATTATTATTAAATTAATTTATAGTTGGATAGTGGATATTATGAAATGATATGCATGCCTGTCAATTTTCAATGTAAAGAAAGTTTGTCTTTTAAAAACGAATGCAATGTTTGTAAAATGTATCATATAGAGGTCAAATACCTCGCAATGTAATCAACTATTGTGAATCGTTTATAATGTATATGAACGGGTCCTTTCAGTTGGTATCAGAGCGGTGGTCTTAGCGAACCATGTCTGCATTAGTGTGCCTAACTGATAAGTCGTTAGGATGCATTAGTGAGTCTGGACTTCGACCGTGTCTGCATGTCAAAAGTTTTGCTTATCATTTTTAGTCGGAAATCATCTGCTTATCATTCTTAGGAAATTACCTGCTTATCATTACTAGTCTAGACACGTCTTGCTACATTAATTGCATGAGTAGTGTATAGACAAAATTCATATCTTAGCGTATCTGCTAAATCATATCTTATCGTATCTGTTACTTTAAACTTTACCTGACATATCCTGCAAATTCCTCCGTAATCTGCGAAATCTTTTATTCTATATCTATGGATATTCTATGTAATTAGAATACCATCCGATAACCGAAAATCATTTCATATCGAAAAATCCTTATTCAATCGTACGAAATGGAATTCATCATTAATTCAAGTTCCTCGGATTCCGAAATGGAATCCCACTCCAGCTCTGAAAGCAGTGTGACATGAATGGATTAACCAATCAGCCATCATCTATTCTGGATGAATTGGGGATGGGTTCTTAGCCTCCTCAATCATTGGAGACAAGAAGAAGGTGATCCCTTCCATCCACCCCATTGCCCTCTTAACAAAGAACCTGAAGCACTTACCGGCGAACCAATCCGAAAACACCATTTTCTCTCTCATTTCCAGAGTATCTAGTCACAATTATATACTACATCAAATTCTAGATTATATTTATCCGCTCGTCCGAACTGACAATCACCCCGGTATAATAGAAGAAGTCAACGAGCTTCACGCTCAGGTAGTGGCTTTGGAGAATATGGTGCAAAGATTACAAACACCAGCAGCAGCACCAGCAGCATAACCAGTACCACCATCATCAACGCCAACAGTACCATTACCACCTCCAACCACAACCGCGTCGTAAACCTCAACTTCACAATCTGTCCCACGAGCATCAACATCACACGCATCATAGATACCAAAGAGTACCAACAACAACAAACGATGAAGTATTGATTCATAACTTCATCGGAGGAATATTCTACGGCGATTATGTAATCTCTAAAGTCTTAGAGATTATCTATTTCCACCCTAACCCTAAATCAGATGAGTAAACCAAAATGAGTCAAGGAAGAATCGAAACCCTAACAAGGATGGTGCGCGATTTACTTGTTATACAAGCATCACTAGCAAATACCGGAAGTATCATCAGCAGCAACAGTACCGTTAGCATCACCAGTATAGTCAGTAACGTCAGCATCGTCAGAATCAGCAACACCTATGACATCACAAATCCCATCAGTTCAAGAATCACTGTGGAAATCGTTACCAATCAACAACGAATATGTTGTATCAACGAGTTATATAATATTAACTCATTCCTTCTGAAGAATTATTATATATTTTATATATATGAATTCTGGAATTATAATAAATCTTTTTGTACTAAGCTATTAAGTATGAATTGAAAAAGAGTAGATACTACTCGTTTAAATTCATATTACTAATATCTTATGATGTACATCCTTCATTAACAACTTAATCATCATTAACCACAATCTCCGTTTCAATCTAATGAACTCCGATTCATAATAAATCAAGTGTATCATTCAATAACATGTTTGATTATACACTTTCATCTTCGATATACCCGAAATTTACGGGAAAACAATATTCGTATTTTGCGAAGTTAGCAAGAGTTCTATGAGCATCAGCATGATTCACTAAGGAAATACATATAAACATTGAAGCATTGATTACATTAGTGAAATACTTCGCAAAGATTATGTAATCTCTAATGTTTTAGAGAAAATTCATTTCTAATTCAATCCGAAAATCAAATGAGCTTAGTATGATATTAACTCATTGAATCTGTACTACATCTGAAGAAAATATACCCACATATATTTTCATAAAGATTGTAATGAAATTCTTGTTCAAAATATTAATTGTAAAATTTTTTTTAACGGGTAGGTAATACCCGAGAAATATATTAAATTACAATTAATATGTTACGTTCTTCAATTCGGATCCAACAATCATCAACTATACCAATATGCATTCTTCTATAGAAATCAAAACAACCATACTCATTCGAATCTAATTACATGCTCTGATTTTGGGAATTTCAGAATTTAACTCGAGATACAACCGAAATCATTATTCTTAGATCCTTACATTTTTCAAAGTTATACTTTGACTTCAAAACTCTGATAGAACATCACTTTTAATCGTAACACTCAGATGAATATGAAAATCATTCGGGAGTCAGGACGAATTCCTCATTTGGATATTGACTATGACAATCTGCATTTAAAACCCTTCGAAATTCCTGAAGACACTTCAAATAATGAACAATCGAGATGATGATCCAACCACACATTACCTGAAGTTTTGTACCTGAAAAACTCTCGAAACCAAAGTTATCGTTTGACACGTACCCGCGTCGAAATTCTTTATCAGTTATTAGCAAAAACAACTTCACGATTCCTTTCTAATATAGCCAAATTTATCACAGCTCCAACAAGTCAACTTCGACTTTTCAGTCGGACTAGTCTTATTTTAAACCCGATAGATACGTTGTTATTCATTGTTATTACTGGGGAACCTTTCATATTCCATCATATTACCACCAGCATTTAATCATCCAAAACACGATTCTTCTGAACCCACCTCGGATTGATAACCAGTGATTCAGATATTATATCATTAAATGCAGAGGAAACATAAACATGGTAGACGATCTAAACGGTCAAAAGTTTGATGATAAAAGATAGTAAGTTGGTAAAGCTCAGAAAAAAAAAAAAAAAAAAAGATTTGGTACTGAAAAACGAATTGAGCAAAGTATGAAGGAAGCAGTGGACAAATCACAAGGACTAAATCTGCCTTCAAAGAATCCAAATAAATCAGTGCCTGCTGAACTCGTTAGCAAACACCTTACTTCTTATTCTAAACCTTCACAGACAGATATTCTTCATCATCATCATATCTTAAATATTATAAGATATCTTCGTATCTTCCATTATACATATTCTCCATATCTTTGGAGATATTTTCACAACTATTCTTATCAAGTATCATTTATCTCTCCGTAATATCTGCAACATAAAAGAAACTGTGTTAGTTTCTAAATTCAAAAAAAAAAAAAAAAAAAAAAATTTGAATATGAATGTTTTTGAAGTGGTGTTGGGAACTGATTCATGGGTTAGTATAATATAATGACACTTGATCAACGTCATTATATTACAGTAATTCATGCTGAGTTTCTAATGGACGTGATGATTCACAGGACATACCGTCATCATGTGTCATTTACACGACTCTTACATTCTATCTAACCTCTAAATATATCAAGAAAATATTTCTTGATGATTCGATCTTTTCCAGGGTATTCTGGTAATTTAACAAATCAATATTTTACCATTACCATTTCCTTCTTAGAACAATTACTATGTTCATTCTGAAATCTATACCTACGAATTCCGGACCATTACAAGAGATGTTAAATTGAAAGAAGAAGAAACGAAAGGACAAAGCTCCGAAACAGAAATTGGAGTATAGATCGCAACAAATAGAAGGGAGCGTTAACTATGGATGACAATGATTATAGAAGACAGAAGCAGGGACATCGAAGTATAAGGGAAGATATAAAACCCAACAACCAACCGTAAATTATAAACCGTAGATGTCAATGCATAAAGCAATATAAAGACACGGGAGGACTAGAAAAACTATAAACCCAAGAGTATAGTAGAAGTAAATAGATTCTTCCGGTGGCAGATTAAAAAGAAGAATGACAGATATGAAAGTTAAGAGGATATCAAGGATCAGGATGGGATGGAGCATATTAATGAATATTTTAAAATATGATTTGAGGAAGAAAGAATAGAAGGTGTGAGTTGTAAGGAAACGAAGGGGGTGGATTTATGGACAGAGCAATCAAAGCAGATTATCGCGTATAACCAAAGAGGATCCTAATCTCCTTAATTACCGACGAATCAAATCTTATTATGGAGATCTTCTTCTAAATTCCTTAAATTTCGGAAATCAATCTTGACTACGCCACCTGTTAGGTCAAACCTGCATTTATTAATTTTCACTCTTAGGTGATAGCTTCATTCGTGCTCTTCACAAAAACAAATCGTTTTATCTATATCACTCAATTATGATAAAACTCTATTATCGATTCATATTTGTCATGAAAACATTTTATTAGTTAGCCATGACAACCTCGATCAAATTTCGGGACGAAATTTCTTTTAACGGGTAGGTAATGTGATGACCCAGAAATTTCCGATCAAATTTAAACTTTAATCTTTATATATATCCGACACGATAAGCAAAATCTGTAATGTTGAGTCTCGAAAGTTTTGAAACTATATTTCTGTAATCAAATATCCTTTGACCATGCCAAACTATTCACGAACAATTATGTGTAAATAAATATATATACATATACATGTGTGATTATTAAACTGAGATATATTAATAAAACATTGAACGGATTAGTTAATATGAATATAAGCTATGAGATCTATTTTATGAACTTGGAAATGCTATCAAGGTATTGAATGAATAATATGTTACATAAACGTATTTGTTCGATGTAAGTTTATCGACGAGATTAAAAGATAATATCAAATGATTGAATTATCGGATACATTGAACTATGATTATGAGTCTCTGTTATGAGGTCCACTTTGAATTAGGAAACCCTTATTTTTTTTTAACGGTATTCGGAACAAATGGTAAAGTGATTTACAAGTAAGAACAATGTATCACTTATTGGGAGTTAGACAAAAGTTAGTGGAGAATCGAATTTCATAATATTCGATTTATCATATAGAAAGAATAATTGGGATAAGATTCGTTGACTAGATAAACCTATTTGATATGTTATATTAAGATATATTATTTAGAAAGTTAAGAAAATTAACTAAACATTTACGCATAAAAGAATGAAATCAAATTAGGTTTTAAAGCATAAACGTTATAGGATTTTTCGATTTTGTAAAGTATCTTAAAATTATATAATTACTTTTGAAAGGATAACTAGTATGTTATTAGATAAATATTTCAAAAATATGTATAAGATTATAAATTTTAATTTAAATTAGTCATAAAACGATTTGATATTAAACTAATTTTAATAAATAGGCTTTGATAAATAACAAGATTATGAATTATATAAGTAAATGACCAAAACACTCAAAAGATTAAGTTACACTTTGAGTGGGTTAGTTTTTAATTAATTTAAGTCTAGTTATTAATAAAGGTACGTGTCACAAAATGTTTAATTTAAAATAAAATATTTTTGACAAACAAAGAGACTTTAATTTATATAAGGAAATGACCACAACACTCAATTATATAAGTTATATTTTTATAAAGGTAATTTATTGTTGAGTAAGTCTAATTTTTGTAAAAGGTACACGTCACGTAACGTAAAAGGCTAGTTTTCTAAACGTACGAAAGTGCGCCCGAAAAACCGAAAGTGGTACGTGAGTCGTGAGACCACGACCGTGTCATTTTTGTAAAAATTATATTTTTACCATGAGCATAAATATAATATAATATTTAATTAATTCTAAAGATTAAATATAATAAAAATTAAAAAAAAAACATATAAAACTTATGTTTGTGTAATATATGAAACACGTGAATGTTGGCAGGAGAAAAGTAGTGGACATGAGCTGTAAAGGGGTAGTAGGTGGATGTCAAAAGTTCCTATAAATATTGAACGAGATTGGTTTGTAATTCATATTTTTTTTATCATCTAACTCTCGTATTCTCTTTACATATATATAAAAATTGTAATTATAATAATTATTATTATTAAGATTAATAGTATTGTTAATCTTATTATTATTATTAGTAGTATTTATACATAAAATATTACGACGAGGTCATGAGCGGGTCATTTCAAGACAAGTTTTATGAGTAGGATAGGGCTAAGGAAATTATGGGTTATGGCTATGGAGGTGATGGGTATGGTTCATGGGTATGCCCTTGAGGTCAAATTGGTAGTTATCGTCTCCATCGCGTCTACGTACCTTTCCTACAGTATTGAATCTCAATATTGATACGTGAGCACTCATAACTTAACTTTTATTTACTAATAGTGTATCCCTGACTAGTGCTCGAGAATATAGGATTATGCATGCTTGTATATTTGATATTGCCCTTAGATAGGTTATGTTGAATCTTAAAGGTTGTTATACTAGGGATGAAATAAGGTATAAGATATGCATGTCATTGGAAAGCTAGCGAAAAATTAAGAACTTTTCATTTAGATATCGAATGAATTCGATGAACGGATAGAAAGTTATGAATTGTATAATTAATTTCGTAATTAAAATTTCTGATAATAATTAGTGAACTAATTTTCTGGGTAATAAAAAGTGGATATTTGGATTCTACTCGTCGATTAGATGAATTTTCATATAAAGCACGTCTCGTTTCGTTGAACGGTTGTCAAGTTATGGATAAAAGAAGTTTTGTAAATTTTGATGAAATGTCGTTACGGAAACTGAAATTCTCGTTGATCTGCGTTGTTTCAGATTAAAACAAAAATATCATTGAATTCTTTGCTGTAAGATGTAACAAACGACTCTGGTCGTTTGTGAATTCGAGTCTCGACGATTTTTCTAAAAATCGTCAAAGTTGACTGTTTGGTCACATTTTAAAATTCTAAAAAAGAGCTGAAACTTTTTTATTAAAAATGTCAGTTTTGTATCAGTTGTCATGGTCGGCCTGATGTGTGTTTACTTTTGCCAAAAATCATGTTATATCTTTGTGGTAACGAGAATTTGAAGGCTTTGACCGTTTGTCAATCCGAGTTTCGAGGAATTTTCTAAAAATCTCCAAAGTAGGCTACTCGGTCACTTTTGTAAATTTATTAAAGCTGAAAAATTAACTTTGAAACACCGAAACCGCGTTGGCAACTACGAGTTGTCTAGGTTTAGTTTACTTCTGTAAAAATTTATGCTTAATCTTTTTGGTAATGTGTAACTTTTATCTTTGGCCGTTTATCAATCGGAGTTCCGATAATTTTTCTAAAAATCGCTGAAGTGGCCGTTTAGTCATGTTTGACCGAAAAATCATTTTTGTATAAGTTATTATATTTTTGCATACGACCTCGTTTTTACTTTAACTTTTGACTTTTGCACATTAGTCTCGAGCATTAGGATTGTGGTACACTATGACTTAACCTAATTTGTTAGACAAATATTGATCAACATAAATATATATATAATTAATATAGGTTCGTGAATCCGAGGCCAACCTTACATTTGTTCAAAGATGTTATATGTATTTTTACTACAAAATACAGTATGGTGAGTTTCATTTGCCTTTTTTTCCCTTTATATTTTTGGGACTGAGAATTCATGCGCTTTTATAAATGTTTGACGAAATAGACACAAGTAATTGAAACTACATTCTATGGTTGAATTATCGAAATCGAATATGCCCCTTTTTATTAAAGTCTGGTAATCTAAGAATTAGGGAACAGACACCCTAATTGACGCGAATCCTAAAGATAGATCTATTGGGCCTAACAAACCCCATCCAAAGTACCGGATGCTTTAGTACTTCGAAATTATATCATGTCCGAAGGAGGATCCCGGAATGATAGGGGATATTCTTATATGTATCTAGTTAATGTCGGTTACCAGGTGTTCACCATATGAATGATTATTTTTGTCTCTATGCATGGGACGTATATTTATGAGAACTGGAAATGAAATTCTTGTGGTCTATTAAAATGATGGAAATAAATGATTATGATAAACTAATGAACTCACCAACCTTTTGGTTGACACTTTAAAGCATGTTTATTCTCAGGTGTTAAAGAAATCTTCCGCTGTGCATTTGCTCATTTTAAAGATATTACTTGGAGTCTTTCATAGCATATTTCGAAGAACGTTGCATTCGAGTCATTGAGTTCATCAAAGATTATTATTAAATTAATTTATAGTTGGATAGTGGATATTATGAAATGATATGCATGCCTGTCAATTTTCAATGTAAAGAAAGTTTGTCTTTTAAAAACGAATGCAATGTTTGTAAAATGTATCATATAGAGGTCAAATACCTCGCAATGTAATCAACTATTGTGAATCGTTTATAATGTATATGAACGGGTCCTTTCATTAATAATATTAACCATGATATGGAATAAGGATAGAGAGAAATTTTTCCTTGACTCGCCTTAAATTCTTTATGTCATAATGTCGGAATATTCATATGAGTCACCGTAATATAATCCCGGAAATTATATTACCCTAATTCATATGTGCATTCGACACTAATTCATATAGTCAAGGTGGCGCGTCAATTGAATCAAGTAACGTGAGATTAAGATTGAATAAGAATTAGATATGATAGACGAGTTCGAGTATAATGCACAAGTAGTCAAGTAATTCCTACTTCAAGTCTATATGCCGGTTGTAGTCTAGACTCACCAATGTACCCTGTGACTCGGGGTCGACACCAATGAACTCTAAATCCCTACAACCAACGCTCTGATACCATCTGTAGCGACCCGACCAAATCATGTTTGACGGCGCCGACTACTTAGGTCCCGTTACGTGGTCATAAGTCTTTATCATGACGTTTGACCAAAATATGTCGCATTTATTTCATAAGTAAAAGGATGTTTCAAGTTTACAAATGTAGTTCAAAAGACTAGTTACATTACAATGTTTAACGTACGAATGAAACCTATGCGACACAATTTAAAGTAGTCAAAAGACGCTCCAACTATGCATGTATACTCGACATCCAAGCAAGTATCAAAAAGAGTGCGGAAGCATGTATCAAGTAGCTTTCAAGGACCTGAGAAAACATATAGAAAACTGTCAACGAAAACGTTGGTGAAATCATAGGTGTTTTAGTAAACGTTGCATTTGAACTACAAGATTTAATATAATATGATTATCTAAATCATTCGCATTCCAAAGTTATTTGTTTCGCGGGCACCCAATTATCAAACTTAACTGTTTTGCACCCTTTGCGTAGTGTTAGAACATACACTAGACCCGAAAATATATTTCATCCGCTAACGGTAGCGAACCGTCCGAATGAGGCTCATCAAGCCCATGTGATCACATAATATAAGTTCACGTTTACACCCTTGAGTGCATGTATGAAAAGTACTTCACAAAGTAATGTGTGCGAAGAATAATGCTAGTCTTGACCCAAACTTGATGAAATCGGTATGGAATCGAAGAGGAAGATGAGAGGATTCCGAATATGCAATTTGTTTAGATGGATGCTTGCTCGATTTGATTTTGATGATGATTCTTGAAATTGGAGAATTTAGAGAAAATATGGAAGTAGAAGAAGAAAAGGGAAATGAAAAAGAAAAGATGGGGGGGTGGGGGTTGACTAGTCAAGGGCTAGTCACCTCTTTGGCATTTTGGTGAAACTAGTCCCTCAAGTTCGTTTGCGGGTGCGTGAAATACCTAGACGAGATATTTTTAAAACACGTATTAACCGGAGATGTTATAAACATATAACGGGATTTAAATAGTTAAATGAAAAAGTAAACGGAAAAGGGCGGGATGTTACATTTTTGGTCGTTTTCATCTTTAATTCGTCGAATCTGTCTTTTGTCTTCACCTTTTATTATTTAAACGAATATCACTTGTAAATAGAACAATTGCAACTAAAAGCTTGTCTTTCTTGAGGGATAATGCTATGAAATATATGTTCGTTTTTAGCATTATCAAATATTCCCACACTTGAGCGTTGCTTGTCCTCAAGCAATATAGTCTTGAAATAAAAATACTAGAATCACTTTTTTATTCTTCACACTTTGTACATCAGTGAATTCTATACGGCGGTATGAACAATGGTAGTAACGTTGTAGTTTACAGTCCCATATGACTATGAAAATTTAGATCCTTAAGGAAATTGGATCTTTATGAAAACATTTAATCTTTTGAAAATTCAATCTAGTTTTTACCCTAGATAAGTTTTCCGGAATAACCCTTCACCGGTGTTTGCAAAATTGTTTTTATGGGTTTGGTGGGTTTCAGATTTGAAAATTTTAGCTCAAAACTTATGGTTTTGTATCACCCACTTGATAACCTTGTATTGGGAAAGCAACACGTCCAGTATACTTGCTCCGTATATTATCTTTCGGTAAACTACCGTCCGGTTGTAAAGGAAAGCGTTGAACAAGTAACTGTTAAGGCAATGTCCCATGACATGCTTTTAATTATGGTCTATAACGTATCGAATGTAATTACTATCCTTTGTAGGAGCAATAGTAAAGATCACCTTATAGTTTTTCGGTCTGGCACAAGGTCCTGTCTTTGACCATGCTATGCAACCACCGTTCTTACGGTTGATGTAGTGACCCAAACTTTTCCATGTTTATATATATTAATTGAGATTAATATTTACATAATTAAATGTTTCCAACATGTTAAGCAATCAAACTTGTTAAGACTTGATTAATTGAAATATGTTTCATATAGACAATTGACCACCCAAGTTGACCGGTGATTCACGAACGTTAAAACTTGTAAAAACTATATGATGACATATATATGGATATATATATAGTTAACATCATACTATGATAAGTAAACTTATCATTAAGTATATTAACAATGAACTACATATGTAAAAACAAGACTACTAACTTAATGATTTTTAAACGAGACATATATGTAACGATTATCGTTGTAAAGACATTTAATGTATATATATCATATTAAGAGATATTCATACATGATAATATCATGATAATATAATAATTTAAAATCTCATTTGATATTATAAACATTGGGTTAACAACATTTAACAAGATCGTTAACCTAAAGATTTCAAAACAACACTTACATGTAACGACTAACGATGACTTAACGACTCAGTTAAAATGTATATACATGTAGTGTTTTAATATGTATTTATACACTTTTGAAAGACTTCAATACACTTATCAAAATACTTACACTTAACAAAAATGCTTACAATTACATCCTCGTTCAGTTTCATCAACAATTCTACTCGTATGCACCCGTATTCATACTCGTACAATACACAGCTTTTAGATGTATGTACTATTGGTATATACACTCCAATGATCAGCATGAAATATCTCATAAAATTACAAAAATATGAGTAATCATTCATGACTTATTTACATGAAAACAAAATTACATATCCTTTATATCTAATCCATACACCAATGACCAAAAACACCTACAAACACTTTCATTCTTCAATTTTTTTCATCTAATTGATCTCTCTCAAGTTCTATCTTCATGTTCTAAGTGTTCTTCATATATTCTACAAGTTCTAGTTACATAAAATCAAGAATACTTTCAAGTTTGCTAGCTCACTTCCAATCTTGTAAGGTGATCATCCATCCTCAAGAAATCTTTGTTTCTTACAGTAGGTTATCATTCTAATACAAGCTAATAATCATATTCAAACTTTGGTTCAATTTCTATAACTATAACAATCTTATTTCAAGTGATGATCTTACTTGAACTTGTTTTCGTGTCATGATTCTGCTTCAAGAACTTCGAGCCATCCAAGGATCCGTTGAAGCTAGATCTATTTTTCTCTTTTCCAGTAGGTTTATCCAAGGAACTTAAGGTAGTAATGATGTTCATAACATCATTCGATTCATACATATAAAGCTATCTTATTCGAAGGTTTAAACTTGTAATCACTAGAACATAGTTTAGTTAATTCTAAACTTGTTCGCAAACAAAAGTTAATCCTTCTAACTTGACTTTTAAAATCAACTAAACACATGTTCTATATCTATATGATATGCTAACTTAATGATTTAAAACCTGGAAACACGAAAAACACCGTAAAACCGGATTTACGCCGTCGTAGTAACACCGCGGGCTGTTTTTGGTTAGTTAATTAAAAACTATGATAAACTTTGATTTAAAAGTTGTTATTCTGAGAAAATGATTTTTATTATGAACATGAAACTATATCCAAAAATTATAGTTAAACTCAAAGTGGAAGTATGTTTTCTAAAATGGTCATCTAGACGTCGTTCTTTCGACTGAAATGACTACCTTTACAAAAACGACTTGTAACTTATTTTTCCGACTATAAACCTATACTTTTTCTGTTTAGATTAATAAAATAGAGTTCAATATGAAACCATAGCAATTTGATTCACTCAAAACGGATTTAAAATGAAGAAGTTATGGGTAAAACAAGATTGGATAATTTTTCTCATTTTAGCTACGTGAAAATTGGTAACAAATCTATTCCAACCATAACTTAATCAACTTGTATTGTATATTATGTAATCTTGAGATACCATAGACACGTATACAATGTTTCGACCTATCATGTCGACACATCTATATATATTTCGGAACAACCATAGACACTCTATATGTGAATGTTGGAGTTAGCTATACAGGGTTGAGATTGATTCCAAAATATATATAGTTTGAGTTGTGATCAATACTGAGATACGTATACACTGGGTCGTGGATTGATTCAAGATAATATTTATCGATTTATTTCTGTACATCTAACTGTGGACAACTAGTTGTATGTTATTAACAAGGACAGCTGACTTAATAAACTTAAAGCATCAAAATATATTAAAAGTGTTGTAAATATATTTTGAACATACTTTGATATATATGTATATATTGTTATAGGTTCGTGAATCAACCAGTGGCCAAGTATTACTTCCCAACGAAGTAAAAATCTGTGAAAGTGAGTTATAGTCCCACTTTTAAAATCTAATATTTTTGGGATGAGAATACATGCAGGTTTTATAAATGATTTACAAAATAGACACAAGTACGTGAAACTACATTCTATGGTTGAATTATCGAAATCGAATATGCCCCTTTTTATTAAGTCTGGTAATCTAAGAATTAGGGAACAAACACCCTAATTGACGCGAATCCTATAGATAGATCTATTGGGCCTAACAAACCCCATCCAAAGTACCGGATGCTTTAGTACTTCGAAATTTATATCATATCCGAAGGGTGTCCCGGAATGATGGGGATATTCTTATATATGCATCTTGTTAATGTCGGTTACCAGGTGTTCACCATATGAATGATTTTTATCTCTATGTATGGGATGTGTATTGAAATATGAAATCTTGTGGTCTATTATTATGATTTGATATATATAGGTTAAACCTATAACTCACCAACATTTTTGTTGACGTTTTAAGCATGTTTATTCTCAGGTGATTATTAAGAGCTTCCGCTGTCGCATACTTTAATAAGGACGAGATTTGGAGTCTATGCTTGTATGATATTGTGTAAAAACTGCATTCAAGAAACTTATTTTGTTGTAACATATTTGTATTGTAAACCATTATGTAATGGTCGTGTGCAAACAGGATATTTTAGATTATCATTATTTAATAATCTACGTAAAGCTTTTTAAACCTTTATTGATGAAATAAAGGGTATGGTTTGTTTTAAAATGAATGCAGTCTTTGAAAAACGTCTCATATAGAGGTCAAAACCTCGCAACGAAATCAATTAATATGGAACGTTTTTATTCAATAAAACGGGACATTTCAGTTGGTATCCGAGCGTTGGTCTTAGAGAACCAGAATTTTGCATTAGTGTGTCTTATCGAGTTTGTTAGGATGCATTAGTGAGTCTGGACTTCAACCGTGTTTACTTGAAAAATGATTGCTTAACAAATTTTGTTGGAAACTATATATTTTTAACATGTGAATATTATGTGATATATTAATCTCTTAACGCGTTTGATATTATGTGATAGATGTCTACCTCTAGAACAAGTCCCATTGACTCACCTAATAATAATGAAGAGTCAAATGTAAATTGGAATGATTCGTGGACTGATTCACAAGTTCCCGAAGAGGAACCATAAGAAGAGTCGGAACCGGAAGAAGAATCGAAACCGGAAGACGAATCGAAACCGGATGAAGAAATAGAACCGGTGGGGGAAATAATAAAATGGTTAAGTAAAAGAAAATCCTCAGCCAACCGACCAAGGTTAATTATGGTCAATGGTGTTTCCGCCAAGGAAGCAAAATATTGGGAGGATTACCAATTCTCCGATGAATCGGATTCCGACGAGAATTCCGATGATGTTATAGAAATTACCCCAACTAAATTTAAAAAGGCAAAAGAAAATAATAAGGGAAAGGGCATAAAAATAGAGAAATCTAATTCCAACCCCGATGAACTTTATATGCATCGTCAACCCCCGAAGTCCTTAAGTTGTAACAATGACCCGGGAACCTCTAAACCACCAGGTTTTTCTAAACCAATGTGGAAAACGACGGCTCGTATTAGGGGAACATCATATATCCCTAGAAACTTGACAAAACGACGGCTCGGAATAAGATAGTTGTATTCGTGTGGTGTAATATATGTAATATAGTGTGCTTATGCTTTATGATATATGTAAAAATTGCTTGTATTAATAAGTATTTTTTTGTTATGAATCTAACTCTTGTCTATTTTACAGTATAAAAACACAAAATGGATAGACAACCCAATATTTTAAGAGACCTACCCGGAGACATGATTGATGAAATCTTGTCTAGAGTCGGTCAGAATTCTTCGGCACAACTATTTAAGGCGAGATCAGTTTGTAAGACATTCGAAGAACGTTCCAAGAATGCCTTGGTTTATAGAAGGCTTTCGTTCGAAAGATGGGGGATATCACATTGGGAAATCCATAAGTTACGATGTGTTTACTTTGACGCATATATTGCGGGGAACCCAAATGCTATTTTACGCAATGGGTTAAGAAATTATTTTGACTCAATATATCCGAATATTGGACTTCGTGATTTAGAAAAAGCGGCTAACATGCAACATAAAGAAGCATGTTATGCTTACGGATTAGTAATGTTCGCTTCTCACCAAAGTGAGAACAAGAACATCGGGCTACAACTATTAAACAAAACGTTCCCACAAGTGACGGAGTCAGTAATTGGGGTAAGAAATGAGGTTTTTAGATTGTTATGGGACTGTTGGACATTACGTAACCCTCGTCCCTTTGACGACGTTACAACACGCTGTCTTATCAACGGCCATAACGGTTATGTTCCACAAGACCAAGGATGGGAAGTAATCCTAGTAAAACCAGAATGCATGACTTGTTTCTGGACATATGAATTACGTTTCTTTATTGCCTTTGCTGAACGACTTGTGTACTAGCTAGAATTATCTTCACAACCATCTTGTATCAAATTTATTGTGTGCTATATTTCATGCTATATGTAAAATAAACGGTATTGTAAGTTTGTAAAATATTGTGTAAAAGTTTGAACGCGAAATATTATTATAATCAGTTTTTCATATAGAATTGTAGTAGTTGAATTGTATATTAGCTACTAAGTATGAACTTAACGGGTAGGTACTACCCGAATTTAAACTTATAAAATGCTAATATGAAGAAAAAGCTTTTATAAATGAGTTCATATTATGCTACGAAATACTATTAACTACTCTTAATATTCTGTATGATTAACTTGTTCCATTTGACTATTTTGAAGGAAATGGCACCGACTACTCGACACACCGTGAATATGAATGAAGAGGAATTCCGTACTTTTCTAGCTTCAAACATAGCCGCAGTACTGGCTGCGCTACATACCAACAATAACCTTGGATCTAGCAGTACAGGAAATCGTGTAGGATGCACCTACAAAGAATTCACTGCCTGCAAACCTTTGGAATTTGATGGAACCGAAGGACCGATCGGATTAAAACGGTGGACCGAGAAGGTCGAATCGGTGTTTGCCATAAGTAAGTGTACTGAAGAGGACAAAGTGAAGTACGCTACGCATACCTTCATAGGTATTGCGTTAACATGGTGGAATACCTATCTAGAGCAAGTGGGACAAGACGATGCGTACGTACTACCGTGGTCAGCATTCAAGCACTTGATGAATGAGAAGTACCGTCCCAGAACCGAGGTCAATAAGCTCAAGACAGAACTTAGTGGGTTACGAACCCAAGGATTTGATATTACCACGTACGAAAGACGATTCACAGAATTGTTTCTATTGTGTCCTGGAGCATTCGAAGATGAGGAAGAGAAGATCGACGCGTTTGTGAAAGGATTACCGGAAAGAATCCAAGAAGATATAAGTTCACACGAGCCCGCCTCCATACAACAGGCATGTAGAATGGCTCACAAACTAGTGAACCAGATTGAAGAAAGAATTAAAGAACAGACTGCTGAAGAGGCCAATGTGAAGCAAGTCAAAAGAAAGTGGGAGGAAAACAGTGATAAGAATCACCAATACAACAACAACAGCAATTACAACAATAATCGCAACAATTATCCCAACAATCGCAACATCAATCGCAACTACAACAAACGGCCCAACAACAACAACAACAACAACAACAACAGCAACTACAACAATCATCCCAATAACAATAATAACCGCAACAACAACAACAATCAGAAGCAGCTATGCCAAAGGTGTGAAAAGTATCACTCGGGGTTCTGCACCAAATTTTGCAACAAGTGTAAAAGAAATGGTCATAGCGCGGTGAAGTGTGAGGTCTACGGACCAGGGGTTAATAGAACGAAAGGAACAAATGGTGTCGGAACGAGTAATGGCGGAGCAAGTAGTGTCGGAGCAAGTTATGCCAATGTAGTTTGTTATAAATGTGGAAAACCGGGCCACATTATTAGAAATTGCCCGAACCAGGATAACACAAATGGACAAGGCCGTGGAAGAGTTTTCAATATTAATGCGGCAGAGGCACAGGAAGACCCAGAGCTTGTTACGGGTACATTTCTTATTGACAATAAATCTTCTTACGTTTTATTTGATTCGGGTGCGGATAGAAGCTATATGAGTAGAGATTTTTGTGCTAAATTAAGTTGTCCATTGACGCCTTTGGATAGTAAATTTTTACTCGAATTAGCAAATGGTAAATTAATTTCAGCAGATAATATATGTCGGAATCGAGAAATTAAACTGGTTAGTGAAACATTTAAGATTGATTTGATACCAGTAGAGTTAGGGAGTTTTGATGTGATAATCAGTATGGACTGGTTGAAAGAAGTGAAAGCAGAGATCGTTTGTTACAAAAATGCAATTTGCATTATACGAGAAAAAGGAAAACCCTTAATGGTGTACGGAGAAAAGGGCAACACGAAGCTACATCTTATTAGTAATTTGAAGGCACAAAAACTAATAAGAAAAGGTTGCTATGCTGTTCTAGCACACGTCGAGAAAGTACAAACTGAAGAAAAGAGCATCAATGATGTTCCCATTGCAAAAGAATTTCCCGATGTATTTCCGAAAGAATTACCGGGATTACCCCCACATCGATCCGTTGAATTTCAAATAGATCTTGTACCAGGAGCTGCACCAAAAGCTCGTGCTCCTTACAGACTCGCACCCAGCGAGATGAAAGAACTGCAAAGCTAATTACAAGAACTTTTAGAGTGTGGTTTCATTCGACCAAGCACATCACCGTGGGGAGCTCCTGTTTTGTTTGTCAAGAAGAAAGATGGTACATTTAGGTTGTGTATCGACTACCGAGAGTTGAACAAACTTACCATCAAGAACCGCTACCCACTACCGAGAATCGATGACTTATTTGATCAACTACAAGGCTCGTCTGTTTATTCAAAGATTGACTTACGTTCCGGGTATCATCAAATGCGGGTGAAAGAAGATGATATTCCAAAGACTGCTTTCAGAACACGTTAAAGTCATTACGAGTTTATGGTCATGCCGTTTGGTTTAACTAATGCACCAGCTGTGTTCATGGACCTTATGAACCGAGTGTGTGGACCATACCTTGACAAGTTTGTCATTGTTTTCATTGATGACATACTTATTTAGTCAAAGAATGACCAAGAACACGGTGAACATTTGAGAAAGGTGTTAGAAGTATTGAGGAGGGAAGAATTGTACGCTAAGTTTTCAAAGTGTGCATTTTGGTTGGAAGAAGTTCAATTCCTCGGTCACATAGTGAACAAAGAAGGTATTAAGGTGGATCCGGCAAAGATAGAAACTGTTGAAAATTGGGAATCCCCGAAAACTCCAAAATACATACGCTAGTTTTTAGGACTAGCTGGTTACTACAGAAGGTTCATCCAAGACTTTTCCAGAATAGCAAAACCGTTGACTGCATTAACGCATAAAGGGAAGAAATTTGAATGGAATGATGAACAAAAGAAAGCGTTTCAGTTATTGAAGAAAAAGCTAACTACGACACCTATATTGTCATTGCCTGAAGGGAATGATGATTTTGTGATTTATTGTGACGCATCAAAGCAAGGTCTCGGTTGTGTATTAATGCAACGAACGAAGGTGGTTGCTTATGCGTCTAGACAATTGAAGATTCACGAACAAAATTATACGACGCATGATTTGGAATTAGGCGCGGTTGTTTTTGCATTAAAGACTTAGAGGCACTACTTATATGGGGTCAAAAGTATTATATATACCGACCACAAAAGTCTTCAACACATATTTAATCAGAAACAACTGAATATGAGGCAGCGTAGGTGGATTGAATTATTGAATGATTACGACTTTGAGATTCGTTACCACCCGGGGAAGGCAAATGTGGTAGCCGATGCCTTGAGCAGGAAGGATAGAGAACCCATTCGAGTAAAATCTATGAATATAATGATTCATAATAACCTTACTACTCAAATAAAGGAGACGCAACAAGGAGTTTTAAAAGAGGAAAATTTAAAGGATGAAATACCCAAAGGATCGGAGAAGCATCTTAATATTTGGGAAGACGGAACCCGGTATAGGGCTGAAAGGATTTGGGTACCAAAATTTGGAGATATGAGAGAAATGGTACTTAGAGAAGCTCATAAAACCAGATACTCAATACATCCTGGAACGGGGAAGATGTACAAGGATCTCAAGAAAAAATTTTGGTGGCCGGGTATTAAAACCGATGTTGCTAAATACGTAGGAGAATGTTTGACGTGTTCTAAGGTCAAAGCTGAGCATCAGAAACCATCAGGTCTACTTCAACAACCCGAAATCCCGGAATGGAAATGGGAAAACATTACCATGGATTTCATCACTAAATTGCCAAGGACTGTAAGTGGTTTTGATACTATTTGGGTAATAGTTGATCGTCTCACCAAATCAGCACACTTCCTGCCAATAAGAGAAGATGACAAGATGGAGAAGTTAGCACGACTGTATTTGAAGGAAGTCGTCTCCAGACATGGAATACCAATCTCTATTATCTCTGATAGGGATGGCAGATTTATTTCAAGATTCTGACAGACATTACAGCAAGCATTAGAAACTCGTCTAGACATGAGTACTGCCTATCATCCACAAACTGATGGGCAGAGCTAAAGGACGATACAAACGCTTGAAGACATGCTACGAACATGTGTTATTGATTTCGGAAACAGTTGGGATCGACATCTACCGTTAGCAGAATTTTCCTACAACAACAGCTACCATTCAAGCATTGAGATGGCGCCGTTTGAAGCACTTTATGGTAGAAAGTGCAGGTCTCCGATTTGTTGGAGTGAAGTGGGGGATAGACAGATTACGGGTCCGGAGATTATACACGAAACTACCGAGAAGATCATCCAAATTCAACAACGGTTGAAAACCGCCCAAAGTTGACAAAAGAGCTACGCTGACATTAAAAGAAAAGATATAGAATTTGAAATTGGAGAGATGGTCATGCTTAAAGTTGCACCTTGGAAAGGCGTTGTTCGATTTGGTAAATGAGGGAAATTAAATCCAAGGTATATTGGACCATTCAAGATTATTGATCGTGTCAGACCAGTAGCTTACCGACTTGAGTTACCTCAATAACTCGCGGCTGTACATAACACTTTCCATGTCTCGAATTTGAAGAAATGTTTTGCTAAAGAAGATCTCACTATTCCATTAGATGAAATCCAAATCAACGAAAAACTTCAATTCATCGAAGAACCCGTCGAAATAATGGATCGTGAGGTTAAAAGACTTAAGCAAAACAAGATACCAATTGTTAAGGTTCGATGGAATGCTCGTACAGGACCCGAGTTCACCTGGGAGCGTGAAGATCAGATGAAGAAGAAATACCCGTATCTATTTCCAGAAGATTCGTCAACACCTTCAACAGCTTAAAATTTCGGGACAAAATTTATTTAACGGGTAGGTACTGTAGTGACCCGAACTTTTCCATGTTTATATATATTAATTGAGATTGATATTTACATGATTAAATGTTTCCAACATGTTAAGCAATCAAACTTGTTAAGACTTGATTAATTGAAATATGTTTCATATAGACAATTGACCACCCAAGTTGACCGGTGATTCACGAACGTTAAAACTTGTAAAAACTATATGATGACATATATATGGATATATATATAGTTAACATCATACTATGATAATTAAACATATCATTAAGTATATTAACAATGAACTACATATGTAAAAACAAGACTACTAACTTAATGATTTTTAAACGAGACATATATGTAACGATTATCGTTGTAAAGACATTTAATGTATATATATCATATTAAGAGATATTCATACATGATAATATCATGATAATATAATAATTTAAAATCTCATTTGATATTATAAACATTGGGTTAACAACATTTAACAAGATCGTTAACCTAAAGGTTTCAAAACAACACTTACATGTAACGACTAACGATGACTTAACGACTCAGTTAAAATGTATATACATGTAGTGTTTTAATATGTATTTATACACTTTTGAAAGACTTCAATACACTTATCAAAATACTTCTACTTAACAAAAATGCTTACAATTACATCCTCGTTCGGTTTCATCAACAATTATACTCGTATGCACCCGTATTTGTACTCGTACAATCCACAGCTTTTAGATATATGTACTATTGGTATATATACTCCAATGATCAGCTCTTAGAAGCCCATGTGAGTCACCTAACACATGTGGGAACCATCATTTGGCAACTAGCATGAAATATCTCATAAAATTACAAAAATATGAGTAATCATTCATGACTTATTTACATGAAAACAAAATTACATATCCTTTATATCTAATCCATACACCAACGACCAAAAACACCTACAAACACTTTCATTCTTCAATTTTCTTCATCTAATTGATCTCTCTCAAGTTCTATCTTCAAGTTCTAAGTGTTCTTCATATATTCTACAAGTTCTAGGTACATAAAATCAAGAATACTTTCAAGTTTGCTAGCTCACTTCCAATCTTGTAAGGTGATCATCCATCCTCAAGAAATCTTTGTTTCTTACAGTAGGTTATCTTTCTAATACAAGGTAATAATCATATTCAAACTTTGGTTCAATTTCTATAAATATAACAATCTCATTTCAAGTGATGATCTTACTTGAACTTGTTTTCGTGTCATGATTCTGCTTCAAGAACTTCGAGCCATCCAAGGATCCGTTGAAGCTAGATCCATATTTCTCTTTTTAAGTAGGTTTATCCAAGGAACTTAAGGTAGTAATGATGTTCATAACATCATTCGATTCATACATATAAAGCTATCTTATTCGAAGGTTTAAACTTGTAATCACTAGAACATAGTTTAGTTAATTCTAAACTTGTTCGTAAACAAAAGTTAATCCTTCTAACTTGACTTTTAAAATCAACTAAACACATGTTCTATATCTATATGATATGCTAACTTAATGATTTAAAACCTGGAAACACGAAAAACACCGTAAAACCGGATTTACGCCGTCGTAGTAACACCGCCGGCTGTTTTTGGTTAGTTAATTAAAAACTATGATAAACTTTGATCTAAAAGTTGTTATTCTGAGAAAATTATTTTTATTATGAACATGAAACTATATCCAAAAATTATGATTAAACTCAAAGTGGAAGTATGTTTTCTAAAATGGTCATCTAGACGTCGTTCTTTCGACTGAAATGACTACCTTTACAAAAATGACTTGTAACTTATTTTTCCGACTATAAACCTATACTTTTTCTGTTTAGATTCAAAAAATAGAGTTCAATATGAAACCATAGCAATTTGATTCACTCAAAACGGATTTAAAATGAAGAAGTTATGGGTAAAACAAGATTGGATAATTTTTCTCATTTTAGCTACGTGAAAATTGGTAACAAATCTATTCCAACCATAACTTAATCAACTTGTATTGTATATTATGTAATCTTGAGATACCATAGACACGTATACAATGTTTTGACCTATCATGTCGACACATCTATATATATTTCGGAACAACCATAGACACTCTATATGTGAATGTTGGAGTTAGCTATACAGGGTTGAGGTTGATTCCAAAATATATATAGTTTGAGTTGTGATCAATACTGAGATATGCATACACTGGGTCGTGGATTGATTCAAGATAATATATATCGATTTATTTTCTGTACATCAAACTGTGGACAACTAGTTGTAGGTTACTAACGAGGACAGCTGACTTAATAAACATAAAACATCAAAATGTATTAAAAGTGTTGTAAATATATTTTGAACATACTTTGATATTTGTGTACATATTTGTTATAGGTTCGTGAATTGACCAGTGGCCAAGTCTTACTTCCCGACGAAGTAAAAAAACTGTGAAAGTGAGTTATTGTCCCACTTTTAAAATCTAATATTTTTGGGATGAGAATACATGCAGGTTTTATAAATGATTTACAAAATAGACACAAGTACGTGAAACTACATTCTATGGTTGAATTATCGAAATTGAATATGCCCCTTTTTATTAAGTCTGGTAATCTAAGAATTAGGGAACAGACACCCTAATTGACGCGAATCCTAAAGATAGATCTATCGGGCCTAACAAACCCCATCCAAAGTACCGAATGATTTAGTACTTCGAAATTTATATCATATCCGAAGGGTGTCCCGGAATGATGGGGATATTCTTATATATGCATCTTGTTAATGTCGGTTACCAGGTGTTCACCATATGAATGATTTTTATCTCTATGTATGGGATGTGTATTGAAATATGAAATCTTGTGGTCTATTATTATGATTTAATATATATAGGTTAAACCTATAACTCACCAACATTTTTGTTGACGTTTTAAGCATGTTTATTCTCAGGTGATTATTAAGAGCTTTCGCTGTCGCATACTTTAATAAGGACGAGATTTGGAGTCCATGCTTGTATGATATTGTGTAAAAACTGCATTCAAGAAACTTATTTTGTTGTAACATATTTGTATTGTAAACCATTATGTAATGGTCGTGTGTAAACAGGATATTTTAGATTATCATTATTTGATAATCTACGTAAAGCTTTTTAAACCTTTATTGATGAAATAAAGGTTATGGTTTGTTTTAAAATGAATGCAGTCTTTGAAAAACGTCTCATATAGAGGTCAAAACCTCGCAACGAAATCAATTAATATGGAACGTTTTTATTCAATAAGAACGGGACATTTCAGTTGACACCCGATTTGGTTCAGGTGACCTAATGAATTCCAGGTGAATTCCTAAGATTTTACTTTCAATGGTAATGAACGCATTAAAAATGGGTTTTCAGAAAACAAATCGGTTTGCAATTTTGATCAAAATATTTTCTCGTTCAAGCTCGAGTTTAGATATCATCGAATTCCATGAGTTTGTAATTCTCAATCTTTAAAGTCAATCTCAAGTATTGAGTAATATCAGTCTTAAAAGCTGATTTTTGATCTTTTAAGGAGATTGTCCTTTCTAGAAATCTAATTCATTAGTCTTATCAAGCTAATTTGCACGGCGCCCTCCCCATTTTACGAGACAGATCCTCTCATGGTTAAGATAAGTCTGACCACTTGGCGACCCTGTTTGATGCTGAGATCCGTGCATTTCCAGCTGATTTTTGAGAAAATTTTTCAAGGTTTTTCGTAGACTCTACAACTGGTCTGGACGACAACTTCCTGACCTAAATCAAGAAGCGCGTGTCTTTATCGGAAGACTTTACTTCCTTTTAATTATGGAATTGATTCATCGTGTAGATCCATCTTTCTTTCAAATATATTATAAGAAATTTGGGTAAAACTTATAAAATTGTCCAAAACAAAAGTATCTTCAGTTATTTGTACAAAAATATGTGATATATGTTTTAAATAACTTGGTAAATTTTCCCATACTTGGCTTTTATAATCCTTTCTTTGCCTTTTTATTGTCCTCTATTCCATTTTAAATGAATTCTAACATTTTGGGTTGTTTCTCAATTTATGTCCTTTTCGAGGTAACAATAATTCGGTGTTAACACCTAGTTTTACCGTTCATAAATATGTATAAACATGATTTTGAATTCATTTATTTGAAAATTTTAAAATTTTTTTACTAGAATTGGGTAGTCAGTATATAAGACTAGGGTTGTTCTTTATTATCAGAGAGCACTAGATTCTAATACAACTACTGCGTTACTAGTATTTTTAATGGTAACCAAGTGTATAAGTTAAAATTTTAAAAATTCAAAAGAATTTAATCCCTTCCCACACTTAAGATCTTGCAATGCCCTCATTTGCAATAAATCAGTAACAATTTAAATTATTGAGGGTGATTAGCGTAGAAAAATGATTAAATTTTACCAAAGTTTCCAAACATATTGGCGTTTGTTTGCTGAATGATAAATGGTGCACATCATTTGTTCATTCCGTCTTGTTGTTACATCACATTTGTTTTTCGTTTTGTCGTCAAAATTAGTAGCTTTTGCTGAACTTAATGCCAGTCTTTGAAAATGCGCTGTTTTATCCTGTTGTGTACAATTGACAATATACATATATACAAATAATAACATACATGGTAATTTGAAATGGGACTTAACATCCCACTTTCAAATCAAATATGAAATATTAGTACAACATAATAAAAATATTAAACATTACAATAAAAGTATCACAATATCATAGGTTTAAACATAAATAAATAGAAATAATAAAAAAATAAAAATCATAGAAATCACCAACGGGAACTATATCAATCTGGATAGGGGTTCCAGTTCATGTCATCTGTCGGGTTCCATGGTTGGTGATAGGTGTACTAGTAGGCCTGGTTAGGGTCGTAGAGAGTAAATGGTGGTCTCATCTCGGGCTGGTGTGGAGGATAGTAAGCGGGTCGGGTCGGTACGTAGTGATCCTGAGGTGATAGCCGACTCATGATCCGACGCCGATGATAGTCCCATCTATCATGCTGTCATTTCCTAGAATGCTCGTACTCATTCCGGGATTGCCACTGCTCGTATCGATTATGTCTATCATGGTTTGTCATTTCTACCTCTTCTATACGCTGGTAGACGTCAGTCATAGCCTCCCTAATGACATCCCTAATGTCATCTGCTTCCTCCATTTCCTCATCTGAACCTCTCTCTACCTGTGGATGACGACCAACATAGGCAACTGCCTGATTGCGTCTGCTCTTCAATACTTAGCACCCTGATAGACCTTCCATCCTAAAGTATCATCCTGTTCCCTACAAACCAAGAGTAGACCCCCTTGATCCCTATCTACACCCAAATACTCTCCAATGAGAGTAAAAAAATACCTCTTCCTATTATTCCCCCTTCCTGTATTCCTTCCACTATCTTAGACAAATAAAAACCAACACAGTAGGGGATATTAACAAAGCCTCTTGGGTCTCGAATACACTTAAGGTAGAATAAATCATGTAAGGTCATTTTCTCCTTGTTGTGACCTCTCTGTGTAATCAAGTTAGCCAGAAATCTATGAATTATACGAAGCTCAGCTCTGTGAATGTGTAAGTAGGTGT
Organism: Rutidosis leptorrhynchoides; assembly: GCF_046630445.1. NCBI lineage: Eukaryota > Viridiplantae > Streptophyta > Magnoliopsida > Asterales > Asteraceae > Rutidosis > Rutidosis leptorrhynchoides. Next base: position 172,113,349 of record NC_092342.1, on the reverse strand, counting down.
ATGTTCCTGCCCGCCCAAAAACATTATAATCTGACATACGCCTCCAGACGGCGTTAGCATCAAAATTCCTATCTACCCTTTCACCATGATAAATCAAATTCATACAATTGGGTAGTAGTAATTCAGCGGGCGTATATATCTGTAAAGCCCTGGCCATGTCCAGCATGGATATCCTGTACATCCTACGGCCAAGTATAAATCTAAGAAAACTTCTATCATCTAACCTAACTACATCCGCATTAAGTGAAATAGTACTCATAAGCTCAACGTACCATTCCTTATATACAGGCCTACGAATGGTGAATAAACGTTCCCAATCGGGAAAAGAAGAGCTGCCATACCTTTGGATCAGATGCTGTCTAACTGAGTTAGCAAGTTGGACCCTTTCTAAAGGCTCCCAATCGATTACCCTTGGTACTTCTACATTTTTCGTTACCAGTTTGAATTTGTTACTTTGATATGTCGGGTAATCTCTCCAACTTCGATCAAACCTCAGATTAGGATGCAACTATTCTTCATGAATTGTTGGGTGTTGTACTATCGGATGCATAGGAAATACTACGTAGGCATCAATATATTCTAGATGCGGATCATAATATGGAAGGTGTTGATCAGGTTGTTGTTGTTGTTCCTGTTGTTGCTCCGGTTCAGGTTCATATTGCATTTCTGGTTCAGGTTCTGGAGCAGGTTGTCTAGATGATGATGATGCACCATCAGTATTTGTAAATCTCTACAAAACACATTAAACACAAATTTTGTGCATCCAAATATGCATTAGTGTTAGCAAAATAACAACTTGAAACAATTACAATAACATGTTTAATCAAAATTAAACTTATACACATTTTCACAATTTTAACAATTCTACACTTTTTCAAATAAGCATATATGAAAATGTTTACAAAGTTCATAAGCATTCAACTCAAATAACATGTTAAAATAACCATTACTAGCAATTAAACAAGTTTCAAATGGCATTTACATCAATTTAATCAAGTTCATGAATTTTATACCTAAAAAGTCCACTTTAATTCTCAAAAATCATGTTTAGGATCAAAGTTTGGATCATTTAGCTACCTAAACATGTTACACTACTTAATTTAGCAATAATTCATGAAAAAAATCGACCATAACCTTTTTATATCAAAAAGCCCCAAATTGCTCAAGAACACAAACCCTAGATTCCTAAAAATTTTGAAGGTGTTGGCTTCAAATCATGTTAAATAGCATCAATCTAGGTTATACATGCATAATATACTAATAATTTAACTCTAATTACACTAGAAATTAACAAAATCAAATTAGGTAAATTATAGCTCAAGAACAATAAAAATCAAATTTAAAGAGGTTTAGGGGTGTAATTGTTACCCTTCTTGATAAACTTCTTATCAAATTCATGATTAAAGCGGATTATAGCAAGAAATTTGGTTGATTTTGGTGAAAAATTGATGAAAAATGAGAGGATTTGGGAGTAGGTTTGTATGTATGTGTGTGTGGTTATGAAGAAACAGAGCTGCTCGATGAGCATTTGTTCCTGACCAGTTTTCGGGCTTCATGCGATCGTATGCTTTTTTCAAAGGAACCTCATGCGATCGCACGGGGTCTGATATTTTTATTTTTTTTAATATAAAAACCTTGTACTAATTAAAACAAAATAATTAATTAATTTTAAAAATTTGTTTCTTTTACGAATGAGGGCGTTTCGGATCCTTGTCCTAGTCCGTCCCTCGACAAAATTTTTAAAATTTTTCATTTTTAAGCGTGGTTTTAAAAGCAAAGATTTTTGAGTTTTTTAATGTTTTTGGTATACTTTAATTCAATAAGATTAAAAATAATGATAATAAAAATTCTCGTCCCTCCATCGGGTAAAGCAATTTCGGTTCAACGACCTAGTTTTCAACTCACGACGAATTTTAAATATCAAATTTTTAACTTAACGAAATAAAGTAAATTTTGTTTTTTAAATTCACACCAAACTAAAATTTAAAATGCATATAATTAAAAATTAAAAATTCACACCAAATTTATATTATATTTTTGTTTTTATACATACAAACATATATTAAAATTATTAATTTTTCAGATATTTACAAACTTAAATATATTGATTTTAAAAAGTTTACAATATTAATTTAATATTTATATATTAATTTTTAAAACATAGTAAAATTAAAAATTAAAAATCTTTTTGGTCTTTTATCCCACTTTAATCAATCAAATATTATCAAAAATATACGCCCCTCTTTTCGGTAAAGTAATTTCGGCTATATTACCTAGTTTTACTCCTGACTAATTTCTGAAATATTTTGAGTTGATTGATTAAAGATATTTATACCTTAAGAATAAACTGTAAATTTCGCAGTGATGTAATAAATTTTTGTATGATATCAATAATTTCGGTTACGCATACCTAATTTTATTGAATACTAATTTAATACTTTATAGCGAACGATTTAGCGTTTATTATCAAAAGTTTAAAAGCAATAAAAATAAAAATAAAAATAAAAACTGTACATACTTACCTGTGAGAAAGAATTCTCAGAGACCTGCTTTAGCCTACTCATAGGAGAGTCGTGTGATTTGGTTCTCCATAGCTACGTAAGCATAACCTCAAATCTTCAATATCTTTTCTTCTAAACATATGAACGGTCCTTCTCTGCATAGAGTAACAAATTCGGTATTTGAATATGTTTCATTATTTGAACATTTACCTTCGTGTGACCATTTTTCGCATTTATAACATCTTTCAAGGTGTCGTGCTCTTCTTGTTGTTGCAGATTTTGATTTTCCTTTACCAAAATGTATCTTATGATGATCTTTTCTGAGTTCTTTTCTTATTCCGTCCATTTTGGCTCTTATTACTGACACCAGGTCACTTGAAAGTGTGTCATTATTACGTTTAGTAATCAAAGCGTGTAGCATTAGACCATGGTTCAGATCAAAGGAATTCTTCATCTCGTAAAACGTAAAAAAATAAAAATTCAGAATGGGGGGAGAAGACTAGTTCTTTAGGGTCTGCTAGGGAAAGACCATTCGGATTCCATTCTTCTAAAACTACACGAAAACAGAATATCTAACTCTAACAGAAATATATATTTCCCTAAAAAGACTTGATTCTTCCCACACTTAGTTAGATGTGGTGTCGAAATTGTGATCAAAGCGTGTAGCATTACGAAATTGTGGTGTCGTAAAACTACACGAAAACAGAAGATCTTCAACTTCCATTGGATTATCTATGTAATGTTTAACTATGTGACCATTAACCTTAAATTCAATCCCATTTGAATTTATTAATTCTACAGTTCCGTATGGGAAAACTCTTTTGACTATGAATGGTCCAGACCATCTTGATTTTAATTTTCCAGGAAATAGCTTGAATCGTGAATTGAAAAGAAGAACTCTATCTCCTTCTTTAAATTCTTTTGAACTTTTAATTCTTTTATCATGCCATTTCTTCGTTCTTTCTTTATATATTAACGAATTTTCGTATGCTTCATGTCTTAATTCTTCTAATTCGTTTAGTTGACTTAATTGTAGAAGTCCGGCTTCATGTAAATCAAGATTACATGTCTTCAAAGCCCAAAATGCTTTATGCTCAATTTCTACTGGAAGATGACATGCTTTTCCGTAAACGAGTCTAAAAGGTGTGGTGCCAATTGGAGTTTTATAGGCTGTTCTAAAAGCCCAAAGTGCATCCTCTAATTTCATGGACCATTCCTTCGGATTTGATCCTACAGTTTTCTCTAGAATACGTTTTAACGCTCGGTTGGTATTTTTAACTTGTCCACTTGTTTGTGGATGATAAGCGGTTGAGATTTTATGAGTTACTCCATATCTTTTGAGAACTTTCTCAAGTTGATTATTACAAAAATGAGTACCCCGATCACTTATTAAAGCTTTCGGTGTTCTAAACCTAGCAAAAAGACGTTTTAAAATGTTGACTACAACTCGTGCATCATTAGTCGAGAGAGCTTGTGCTTCCACCCATTTAGATACATAATCAATAGCCACGAGAATGTAGAGATTATTATGAGATTTTGGAAATGGACCCATAAAGTCAATACCCCAAACGTCAAATACTTCACATACTTGAATGAAATTTTGTGGTATTTCATCACGTTGACTTATTTTTCTGGCCCTTTGACAAGCATCACAGGATTTGCAAAGAAGGTGTGCGTCTTTGAAAATTGTAGGCCAATAGAATCCAGCATCGTAAACTTTTCTTGCTGTGAGTTGCGGCCCATAATGCCCTCCTGTTGATCCTGTGTGACAATAGTTTAAGATTTGACTAGCTTCATCTCCGAATACACATCGGCGTATTATTCCATCGGGACAACATTTAAACAAATGTGGATCTTCCCAGAAATAGTGTTTTATATCATTAAAGAATTCCTTTCGTTTTTGGTACGACAACCCTTTTTCAAGGTATCCGCATACTAAGTAGTTTGCATAATCAGAAAACCATAGAATTTTACTATAATCTATCTTCAATAGATATTCATCAGGAAAGTTATCTTGTATGGCCGATTCATTCTGAACTTCTAATTCAGGATTTTCAAGACGAGAAAGATGATCAGCTGCGAGATTTTCTGCTCCCTTTTTGTCTCGGATTTCTATATCAAACTCTTGTAAGAGTAAGATCCAGCGGATTAATCGTGGTTTAGCATCTTGTTTCAAAAATAGGTATCTAAGAGCAGAATGGTCGGTATAAACCACTGTTTTAGCTAGAACGAGATATGAACGAAATTTGTCAAAAGCAAAGACAATGGCAAGGAGTTCTTTTTCAGTAGTTGTATAATTCGTTTGTGCTCCTTGTAACGTCTTACTAGCGTAATAAATAGGTTGAAATCGTTTTTCAATCCTTTGTCCTAAAACGGCTCCTATTGTAAAATCACTTGCATCGCACATTAGTTCAAATGGTAGATTCCAATTTGGAGTTATCATGATCGGAGCATTAGTGAGTTTTTCTTTTAGAATATTAAAAGATTTGATGCATTCGTCTGAAAAGATGAATGGATCATCCTTTTCTAGGAGTTTATTCATAGGAGTGGCAATTTTAGAAAAATCTTTTATGAAACATCGGTAAAAACCGGCATGCCCTAGAAAACTCCTAACTCCTCTAACATTGGTGGGATGTGGAAGTTTAACAATTACATCTATTTTAGCTCTATCCACTTCAATTCCTTCCTTTGAAATTTTATGACCAAGAATGATGCCTTCTTTAACCATGAAATGGCATTTCTCCCAATTAAGTACTAGATTTGATTGTTCGCATCTAATAAGCATTCGTTCAAGATTAACTAGACATGTTTCAAAAGTATCACCGAAGATTGAAAAGTCATCCATGAAAACTTCCATGCATTCTTCTATCATGTAGTGAAAAATCGCCATCATGCACATTTGAAAGGTTGCAGGGGCTTTGCAAAGTCCAAATGTCATGCGTTTGTAAGCAAAAGTACCATAAGGGCACGTGAACGTGGTTTTCTCTTGGTCCTCGGGTGCTATTAGAATTTGAAAATATCCAGAGAAACCATCAAGAAAACAATAGTAACTATTTCCAGCTAATCTTTCCAACATTTGATCAATGAAAAGTAAGGGAAAGTGATCTTTTCTGGTGGCGTCATTTAATTTTCTATAATCAATACAAATACGCCATCCTGTTACAGTCCTAGTAGGAATAAGCTCATTTTTTTCATTTGTGATGACAGTCATGCCACCCTTCTTAGGTACGCATTGAACTGAGCTTACCCATGGACTATCAGAAATTGGATAAATTAAACCTGCATCTAGCAGTTTAATAATTTCTTTCTTAACAACGTCTTGCATATTAGGATTTAGTCTTCGTTGGCGTTGCACATACATTTTATGACCTTCTTCCATAAGGATTTTATGTGTGCAATATGAAGGACTTATTCCTTTAATGTCATGAATTTTCCATGCAATAGCTGGTTTATGAGCTTTTAGCACAGAAATGAGTTGAGATTTTTCATTTTCCGTAAGAGAAGACGATATTATTACAGGTAATTCAGATTCACCATGTAAATAAGCGTATTCCAAATGGTTTGGAAGTGGCTTTAACTCTAATGTCGATGGTTCTTCTATCGATGATTTGTATCGATATCTGTCTTCTTCTTTTAGCATTTGAATTTCTTCTGTTGTTGGTTCATATCCATTAGCCATAAGTGTAGCTAACATTTTAGTTTCATCAATTGGTTCATTTCCTTCTCCTAAAGAACATTCTCATGTTCCTTGTAATTCTGGAAATTCTTCTAACAATTCTGCATGTGAATCTATAGTTTGAATATAATAACATGTATCATCTGTAGATTGCGGTTGTTGCATGGCTCTATCAACTGAAAAGGTAACACTCTCGTCTTCTATACTTAGGGTCAGTTTCTTACCAAACACGTCTATTATTGCTTTAGCCGTGTTTAAGAATGGTCTTCCTAATATGAGAGGAACTCGAGAGTCTTCTTCCATGTCCAGAATAACAAAATCTACTGAAAATACTAAAGTACCATCTTTAACTAGCATGTTTTCCATTATCCCTCTAGGATATTTTACTGATCGATTGGCTAGTTATATACTTATTCGTGTTGGTTTCAATTCTCCAAGGTCTAGTTTAACGTATAGTGAATACGGCATTAAATTTATACTAGCACCTAAGTCTGCCAATGCTTCTATTGAACTAAGACTACCCAGAAAACATGGAATTGTGAAACTTCCTGGATTAGATAATTTTTATGGTATCTTATTCAACAGCACTGCAGAACAATTAGCATTCATAGTAACAGACGAGAGTTCTTCCATTTTCTTTCTATTTGTGATTAGGTCTTTCAAGAATTTAGCATATCTAGCCATTCCTGAAATCACATCAATGAAAGGAAGATTAACATTTATTTGTTTAAACATATCCAAGAATTTGGATTGCTCTGCTTCAAGTCTCTATTTTCTCATTTTACTTGGGTAAGGAAGTGGTGGTTGGTATGGTTTAACATATGGTTTAGCCTTAATTGTGTTATCTTCATTAACCTTTTCAACTACCGGTTCTGTTTCCTTATCTTGCTCAGGTTGTGGTTCTTGTGGAGTAAGAATAGCGTCATCAGAAATTACAGGTATTTCAGGTGGTTTAAGTGTAATACCACTTCTTGTGGTAATGGCTTTAGCTGTTTCATTCCGGGGATTAGCATTTGTATCACTAGGTAGACTTCCCGGTTTTCTTTCACCTATCAACCTTACTAGGTTACTTACTTCTTGTTCCAAATTTTGAATAGAAGCTTGTTGATTTCTAAATGCTTGGGCATTTTGTTCATTGGTTTGTTTCTGAGATGTGAAAAACTGCATTTGAGATTCAACTAGCTTCGATATCATATCTTCAAAATTTGGCTTTTTATCATCGGTTTGTGGTTGTTTGTTTTGAAAAATAGGCCTTTGCTGATTGTAAGTATTGTTGGATACTTGCTGATTGCTAGGACCTTGTTGGTTGTTGTATGGAACATTTCGATTATAATTCTGGTTTTTATTGTAGATCGGTCTTGGCGGTTGATAATTATTCTGATAATTATTTCCAGGCCTTTGGTTTATATATGAAACATTCTCTCTTTGTTCCATTGTTTGTTCAATACTGAGACAATCTTTTGTTAAATGTGGTCCTCCACACTGCTCACAACTAATTCTTATTGAGTCAATATCTTTAGTCATCTTTTCCATTCGTCTCTCGACAGCATCTATCTTTACGTAAATGGAATATAAGTCATGGCTAGAATCGGCTCTAGCTGCTTTAGATGATCTAACGATATCTTTTTCTTGATGCCACTTGAAAGGACCCATTCATATACATTATAAACGATTCACAATATTTGATTTCATCGCGAGGTATTTGACCTCTATATGATACATTTTGCAAACATTGCATTTGTTTTTAAAAGATAAACTTTCTTTACATAGAAAATTGACAGACATGCATACCCTTTTATAATATCCACTATCCAAACTATAATTGACTTAATAATAATCTTGATGAACTCAATGACTCGAATGCAACGTCTTTCGAAATGTATGCCATAAAAGACTCCAAGTAATGTCTTTAAAATGAGCTAATGCACAGTGGAAGAATTCTTTAAATACCTGAGAATAAACATGCTTTAAAGTGTCAACCAAAAGGTTGGTGAGTTCATAGGTTTATCATAAAACAATAAAATTCATCATTTTGATAGACCACAAGATTTAAATCCTGCATGGTACAAATGGGCCCAAATCCTATACCCACCTGTAATGTACATGCTATATCTTTTAAATACAGTACACCTTTCTCGTGTACGAAATCATCTTTCATAAATCTTAGTAACCGTACACATATTTTGTGCACAAAAATAACATACACATAACATGTGTATAAAATCATTCTCTCGATATATAACATTCACATCAACTGGTGGCAATCATCATGTCCACATAATTCAATGGTGGCAATTATCATGTCCACATAATTCAATGGTGGCAATTATCATGTCCACATAATTCAATAATAATCCGCCGAACTTCTGTCTGCATAATAATTCATTCGAGGAATATTTTGCTTGTGTCTATCTCGTCAAACATTAATAAAAGCATTTCATGTATTCGCAGTTCAAAAATGTATTTCAAAAGCATTTAATAAAGTAGTTGTAAAATAGCGCATGTATTCTCAGTCCCAAAAATATAAAGAGAAAAAGGGAATCAAATGAACTCACAATAAAATATTTTGTAGTAAAAATATTCATACGATGATACTGAACAATGCAGGGTTGGCCTCAGATTAACGAACCTATATCATTTATATATATTAATACATATAAATTGTAATCGAACAAATTTATATATAGTTAGTGATATAAATGTTATTTTTATAGTTTATGTGTTTTATAACTAACTTAATTAAATATTTATGTTATATACTTTAACAAATTTATAAAAATTTTAATCTAATTTTATTAAGTAAAATTTTATATGACTAGCTTTTATTGTAATAATAATAATAACATAGTTGTATTATTAATAATAATGATACTAGTAGTAAAAATGATAACAATAATAATAATAAAGTTGTAATAATAATAATAATAATAATAATAATAATAATAATAATAATAATAATAATAATAATAATAATAATAATAATAATAATAATAATAATAATAATAATAATAATAATAATAATAATAATAATAATAATAATAATAATAATAATAATAATAATAATAATAATAATAATAATAGTACTACCTTTGAAGAAAAGCATCCAAAAACAATTAAACTGCCACAGCCCGGGCTCAAACTTGCGACCTCTTGCTAACCCAATACGTACCCTAACCATCTGAGCTATCCAACTTTTTCTGATAGTATTTCTCACTTAAATCTATAAAACCCGTTTATATTTTGTCTTTGCTTCAACCCAATAACAAAATTACTAAACCCCAATTAATTAAGCCCAACATCTAGCGGCCCATTAAAATTAATGAATCATATCACCTAATACATCATTCGGTTAAACTTGGTTTTTGAAATAGGAAACCATAAAGTGTAGTTTACTTTTTTTTTTATTATACGTCAACATCATTCTTAAAAAAAAACTCACTTGTCCCACTTTCAAAATAATGTACGTTCCACTTGCAAAAAGGAATTGATATTCGGCATTTTTTGTATACGTCAACATCATGCTTTAAAAAAAATAATAACTCACTTGTGATATGGGTCCAAGTAAATAAACAAGCATATTGAAAAAAAAATAACATGTGGTACAAGAATTTTTGTTTTTAAATCGGTCCCGTTTTTCTTTAAAAAAAATAAGCCGTTGTGTACTATGATTCAACGAACTCATGAGCATCCAAATAATAATAATAATAATAATAATAATAATAATAATAATAATAATAATAATAATAATAATAATAATAATAATAATAATAATAATAATAATAATAATAATAATAAAATAAAAAGAACGGCACATGGGAACAAACTTGGTTGGCTATGAAAAGTCTTTTAGTCCCACTTGTTTAAAAAAAAAAACGTTGTATGGGATATATCATAACCAACTTGACAACTTTAGATTTATAATCTTGCTTTTGAATTTTGTAATTTTCAATCATATCCTAATATGTCTACAAAATGAAAAATGCACCATGCCAAGTAGTTTGCTCCATAACTTTATTTGTAGACTGCCTTTATAATATATAGTGGTGGTTTTCGGTGGTCGTGGTAAAAAGTGGTGATGTTGGCAGTTGTCAAAGAAACCGAAACAACTAAATGATGAGGGTGTCGATGGTGTTTTCAAGGTGGTTGTAGTAGGGTGAAGTTCATGGTGGCCATGGTGGATGTCAGAGGTTCGGGTTGTGGTGATCAAAGTGGGTTCGATGATAGTAGGTTCAAATGAAGGTGATGATGAACCGAATGTGGTTGATGGTTGAAGAAAGAAGATGATCGGTTTGAACATGGTTACAGGGGTGGTGTTTCGCGGTTGCAAAACAGGAAACAAAAACGTAGCAATGGTGGTTAATATTGGTGTTGATTGTTGGGTTCTATGAATAAAGAAACAAGGGTGCGAGTAGAAGAGAGTGAGGGAGAGAGAAGAAGAAGAGATGATACCTCATATTCTGTATGCTCAAGTATATATATATATATATCCCATATATATAAATCTATATTTAACTATAACACTAATTTAATAATTAATTATAATAATATAGTAATGATTCCCAAAATCAATCACGGATATGAACCAAATGCACAGTTAAATCAAATAGTAAACTCAATCATAAACTTAATATCAATAGTATAGCAGCCAGTTGTTTTGGTTGTTAGTTACCGATAGTTTATCCCGGATGATTATATCGTGTCCATTGCTAAACAGTTAACGTATAAAAATGTTCCTAAAAAATCCCAAATTTTTAGATTAAATATATTTAATTATTTCACTCATTAACTGTTTGAAACTTGATCAAAAAGATTCGATAAATATTTATTTTCTGTACCAAATAATATGTACGGAGTACTAAAATTTAAACTAAAAAGATAAAAATATTTTTGACACATCTACAATCTTCGTAATCAATTTATAGTCCAACTTTTATTTCAATCCTTCATGAACATGTACGATATCTATATTAAAACTAACAAAACATCAACCGAGTGTTACCGACGTTTACCAATTAAGCTCGAAATCATTCATTTTCCATTTACTCTCTCTATATATATAATCAGTTTTAAATAACAAGTTTTATCACACAAGTATATATTATATATTTTTAAACAAATAGATTTAATATTATTTTATATATTTACAAGTAGTATATATATATATATATATATATATATATATATATATATATATATATATATATATATATATATATATATATATACACATTTAATTGTTCGTGAATCGTCGAGAACAGTCGAAGGGTAATTGCATTCATAAAAATAGTTCAAAATCTTTGAGACTCAACCTAACAGACTTTGCTTATCGTGTCAAAGATATTAAATCGTATCGAGAGTTTGATTTAAAATTAGTCGAAATTTTTCGGGTCACTACAGTACCTACCCGTTAAAGAAATTTCGTCCCGAAATTTGAGTGAGGTCATCATGGCTAACAATAATAATGTTTTCATGATGAATACGAGTTAATAAATAGAGTTTTATTACTGTTGAGAAATATGGATAAGATAATTTGATTACTCGAAGAGTACGAGTGAAGCTATCACAAAAGAATGAAATGAGTAAATGCAAGTTCGTCTTAACCGGTGACGTAGTCACGGTTGATTTCCAGGATTCAAGGAATTAAAAATAAATCTTCGAAATCTATAAGATCTGATCCTTCAAGATTTAAGGGAATTAGGATCTCCTTAATTAAATGCGGTCATCTGTCTCGATTGTTACGTCTGATTTTTCCTTTAAGAATTAAACTCTTTCGTTCCATTATTTTCACCATTCCTATACTTTCTTTCTTAGTTCATATATCCAAAAGATTGTGAAAATGCTTAATTCAGTTCTAATCCTTGATATTTTCCTAATTATCATTTCTGTCATCCTTCTTTTCAATCTTCCACCAGAAAAAATCTGTTTACTTCAACTATTTCCTTGGGGTGATACTATTCTTAATTCTACCGTGTCTTTTTATTTCTATTCGTATTAATATCCACGGTTTGTAATTCATGTGTTGTTGTTGGGCTTTATATTTTCTCTTATATTTTGGAGATCTTTGCCTTTTTATTCTATTCTCGATCTCTAGTAAAGCGAGTAACAGTCCAAAATTCGTAAGTATGGAACTTCGGATGAACTTAATGTTCTAAACAATAAAGAACGTAATCGCACGATTTGATTTGTCAAATTACCCGAATTTAAGAGAAATGATAGGACTATCAAGAAAATATGTTCTTGATATGTTTATAGATTAGATAGAATGTAAGAGTCGTGTGACATGGCACATGATGATGGTATGATCTGTGAATCATCACGTTCCATTAGAAACTCAGCATGACTTACTGTAATATAATCACGTTGATCAAGTGTCATTATATTATACTAATTCATGCATAAATTTCTTTATATTTCTCCAGAATTCATTCATAAATTAAACTTAAATTTTACAGAAGTTTCCAATATAATGAAATACAGGAAGCACGAAGAGGTATAAAATTTCGGATGAGAATATTTATGAAAATATCCTCAGAAATATCAAAGATATTTATGATGATATTTTGGAATTTCCAAGTTCGAAGGTTGATGAAGAAAGATTTTTCCACAAGATTTAACATGAGTACGGAGCAAGATATTCTCTAAAGATTTCATCGGATATAGAATCATCTGGATTCTTTATGTACAAGTTTAGTCCTTGTGGTTTGTTCATAGACTCCTTTATAATTTCGCATAATCCGCTTTTTGTACTATATTTTCTATTGAGCATTTCCAACACTCCACTCTTTATCATCATACTTTTGACGGTTAAGGTCGTTTACGATTGTCTACAGTTTTTGCTGCTTCATTCAGCTTCTTCAAAATTCAGAGTATTGATTCGTAGACTAAGTGCTTTTCAGAATTTCAGAATGGAAGATCATAATTCTAAGAGATAAATGTTATATGTATACGTATAACTATTGATGTGGACATGCTACGAGATTTCAAAATACTGATTGCTAATTCCCGGTAATTGGTATAGTAATTCTTGTTATATGATGTAAATGAGTAAATGATAGGGTTTCACTGAATGTTATGATATTTCAGAAAGTCCAAGATCAATGAAATTGCTGGAGCTGTGACAAAATTGGCTAATTTGGAAAGGAATTGCAAAGTTATTTTCGATAATAACAACGCTAAAGGAACTAGCACAGATTCGTGTTAAACGTTTACTCAATTTTTGAGTGTTTTCTGGTGCATAACTATATGTATCAATCTTTTCTTCCGTAGATGAGATGCAGTTGATTCATCCTCTCGATTGAGGTGTTTTCAAGAATCATAAAAGGTTTGAACGCAGTTTGTAATTATCAAGATACAAATGAGGTTTAAGATGAGATCAAGTGGCAAACTTGAAGAAATATTTAGTTTCATATGTTATAATCAATATTTTAATTCATTTTAATTGTCCAATGTTATTAGTCCACAGACGATAGTTCACAGTTAACAGTCCAATAATTCATACATAGTTTAATATATAATATTCAAATTAATTAATACATCTCGTGACCCGTGTACATGTCTCAGACTCGATCACAACTCAAAGTATATATATTATTATAGAATCAACTTCAACCCTGTATAGCTAACTCCAACATTACTGCACATAGAGTGTCTATGGTGATTCCAAATAATATATATAGATGCGTCGATATGGTATGTTAAAACCTTGTATACGTGTCTCGATATTTAAAGTGCGTAAAATAAATAACAAAAATTAAATGACAATAAATAAAATTGCGAGAATTAAAATTGCGATAAATAAATTGCGATAAATAAATGTAATAAGTTAGCTGGGAACAGTTAGCTAGGATTTTGTTAGCGTGAATTCTTAACAAAAATTTTCTCATAGTTAATTAGTTTATTTCTAACAAATTTTATTTTGTCCAATGTTTTCTTCATTATGCCACTTGTTGAATTCTGATAAGTAAAAATCCAAATATGAAATTGAATGAAAATTGTTATTCTGTGATGAATGGATACGTATATCTGTAAATGTAAGTAGGATAGTAATGACCGTTGAATTAGATTCGAATAATGTACAGTTTAACTTATTAATGTGAAATCTAAATATTTCTCGGGTATTACCTACCCGTTAAAATATTTTCACCATTAACAGTTTGTACAAAAGAATTTTTAATTACAATCTTTATGAAAACATTTATACATATATATTTTCTTCAGATGTAATCATAGATTTAATGAGTTAATATGATATTTAACTCATTTGATTTACCGTTAGAACAAGAATATATAATCTCTAAAACATTAGAGATTACATAATTATCGTGTTGAACGAAGATAAATGATGTAGAACGTCATGTAGGACGATGATTATACTCGAGGTACAGAATGAGATGTTAAGGCGTGTGATGTTGAAACTTGGGTTGTTGGTGGTACTGGTGTTGCCGGTGCTGTTGTTAAAGCTGGTAGGTTTTGCACCACGTTTTTCCAAATTAATTACTCGAGCGCGAAATTCGTTGACTTCTTCTATTATTCCGGGATGATTGTCGGTTGGAACGAGCGGATGAATAAGGTTTAGAATTGTGAATATCATATAATCGTTGCGTGATATCCTGAAAATGAGGGTGAATATGGGGTTTCGGACAGATTCGCCGGTAAGTGCTTCAGGTTCATCGTCAAGAGGGCAATGTGGTGGATGGAAGGGATCACCTTCTTCTTGTCTCCAATGATTGAGGAGGCTACGAACCCATTAGATGAATTGGGGATGGATGATTGGTTGATTCATTCTGGTGACACTGCTTTCGAAGCTTAGGTGAAACTCCATATTGGAATAGCTGTCGGAATCCGAGGAATTCGAACTGGTTGAGAGATTCATCTCGTACGATCAGATGAAGAATTTTTTTATAAGAAATAGATTATAGGATGTATATTAGTACTCTACAATACATAATTTACGTATGCATATATAATACTAAAATCCCATAAGTTACGGAGAAATCTACGGAAACTGTCAAGTAAAGGTAACAATAATAGATACACTAAGATATGAATTTATCTATACACTGTCTATGCAATAGAGGCAGTAAGACGTGTCTAGACTTTAAGGATGATAAGCAAATAATTTTCGACACGAAATGATAAACAAAACTTTTGACATGCAGACACGGTCGAAGTCCAGACTCACTAATGCATCTAAACAACTATCAGTTAGACACACTAATGCAAGACCTGGTTCGCTAAGACCACCTCTCTGATACCAACTAAAGGACCCGTTCATATACATTATAAATGATTCACAATAGTTGATTTCATCGCGAGGTATTTGACCTCTATATGATACATTTTACAAACATTGCATTTGTTTTTAAAAGATAAACTTTCTTTACATAGAAAATTGACAGACATGCATACCCTTTCATAATATCCACTATCCAAACTATAATTGACTTAATAATAATCTTGATAAACTCAATGACTCGAATGCAATGTCTTTCGAAATGTATGCTACAAAAGACTCCAAGTAATGTCTTTAAAATGAGCTAATGCACAGGGGAAGAATTCTTTAAATACCTGAGAATAAACATGCTTTAAAGTGTCAACCAAAAAGTTGGTGAGTTCATAGGTTTATCATAAAACAATAAAATTCATCATTTTGATAGACCACAAGATTTAAATCCTGCATGGTACAAATGGGCCTGAATCCTATACCCACCTGTAATGTACATGCTATATCTTTTAAATACATTACACCTTTCTCGTGTACGAAATCATCTTTCATAAATCTTAGTAACCGTACACATATCTTGTACACAAAAATAACATACACATAACCTGTGTATAAAATCATTCTCTCGATATATAATATTCACATCAACTGGTGGCAATCATCATGTCCACATAATTCAATGGTGGCAATTATCATGTCCACATAATTCAATGGTGGCAATTATCATGTCCACATAATTCAATAATAATCTGCAGAACTTTTGTCTGCATAATAATTCATTCGAGGAATGTTTTGCTTGTATCTATCTCGTCAAACATTTATAAAAGCATTTCATGTATTCGCAGTTCAAAAATGTATTTCAAAAGCATTTAATAAAGCAGTTGTAAAAACAGCGCATGTATTCTCAGTCCCAAAAATATAAAGAGAAAAAGGGAATCAAATGAACTCACAATACAATATTTTGTAGTAAAAATATTTATACGACGATACTGAACAATGCAGGGTTGGCCTCAGATTCACGAACCTATATCATTTATATATATTAATACATATAAATTGTAATCGTACAAATTTATATTTAGTTAGTGATATAAATGTTATTTTTATAGTTTATGTGTTTTATAACTAACTTAATTAAATATTTATGTTATATACTTTAACTAATTTATAAAAAGTTTAATCTAATTTTATTATGTAAAATTTTATATGACTAGCTTTTATTGTAATAATAATAATAATAATAATAACATAGTTGTATTATTAATAATAATGATACTAGTAGTAAAAATGATAACAATAATAATAATATAGTTGTAATAATAATAGTAATAATAATAATAATAAAAATAGTACTACCTTTGAAGAAAAGCATCCAAAAACAGTTAAACTGCCATAGCCCGGGCTCAAACTTGTGACCTCTTGCTAACCCAATACGTACCCTAACCATCTGAGCTATCCAACTTTTTCTGATAGTATTTCTCACTTAAATCTATAAAACCCGTTTATATTTTGTCTTTGCTTCAACCCAACAACAAAATTACTAAACCCCATTTAATTAAGCCCAACATCTAGCGGCCCATTAAAATTAATGAATCAAATCACCTAATACATCATTTGGTTAAACTTGGTTTTTGAAATAGGAAACCATAAAGTGTAGTTTACTTTTTTTTTTATTATACGTCAACATCATTCTTTAAAAAAAAAAACTTACTTGTCCCACTTTCAAAATAATGTACGTTCCACTTGCAAAAAGAAATTGATATTCGGCATTTTTTTTATACGTCAACATCATGCTTTAAAAAAACAAATAACTCACTTGTGATATGGGTCCAAGTAAATAAAAAAGTATATCGAAAAAAAAATAACATGTGGTCCAAGAATTTTTTTTTTTAAATCGGTCCCGTTTTTCTTTAAAAAAAAATATGCCGTTGTGTACTGTGATTCAACGAACTCATGAGCATCCAAAAAAAATAATAATAATAATAATAAAAATAAAAAGAACGGCACATGGGAACAAACTTGGTTGGCTATGAAAAGTCTTTTAGTCCCACTTGTTTAAAAAAAAAACATTGTATGTAATATATCATAACCAACTTGACAACTTTAGATTTATAATCTTGCTTTTGAATTTTGTAATTTTCAATCATATCCTAATATGTCGACCAAAATGAAAAAAGCACCATGCCAAGGAGTTTGCTCTATAAGTTTATTTGTAGACTGCCTTTATAATATATAGTGGTGGTTTTTGATGGTCGTGGTAAAAAGTGGTGATGTTGGCAGTTGTCAAACAAACCGAAACAACTAAATGATGAGGGTGTCGATGGTGTTTTCAAGGTGGTTGTAGTAGGGTAAAGTTCATGGTGGCCATGGCGGATATCAGAGGTTCGGGTTGTGGTGATCAAAGTGGGTTCGATGATAGTAGGTTCAAATGAAGGTGATGATGAACCGAATGTGGTTGATGGTTGAAGAAAGAAGATGATCGGTTTGAACATGGTTACAGGGGTGGTGTTTCGCGGTTGCAAAACAGGAAACAAAAACGTAGCAACGGTGGTTAATATTGGTGTTGATTGTTGGGTTCTATGAATAAAGAAACAAGGGTGCGAGTAGAAGAGAGTGAGGGAGAGAGAAGAAGAAGAGATGATACCTCATATTCTGTATGCTCAAGTATATATATATATCCCATATATATAAATCTATATTTAACTATAACACTAATTTAATAATTAATTATAATAATATAGTAATGATTCCCAAAATCAATCACGGATATGAACCAAATGCACAGTTAAATCAAATAGTAAACTCAATCATAAACTTAATATCAGTAGTATAGCAGCCAGTTGTTTTGGTTGTTAGTTACTGACAGTTTATCCCGGATGACTATATCGTGTCCATTGCTAAACAGTTAACGTATAAAAATGTTCCTAAAAAATCCCAAATTTTTAGATTAAATATATTTAATTATTTCACTCATTAACTGTTTGAAACCTGATCAAAAAAATTCGATAATTATTTATTTTCTGTACCAAATAATATGTACGGAGTACTAAAATTTAAACTAAAAAGATAAAAATATTTTTGACACATCTACAATCTTCGTAATCAATTTACAGTCCAACTTTTATTTCAATCCTTCATGAACATGTACGATATCTATATTAAAACTAACAAAACATCAACCGAGTGTTACCGATGTTTACCAATTAAGCTCGAAGTCATTCATTTTCCATTTACTCTCTCTCTATATATAATCAGTTTTAAATAACAAGTTTTATCACATAAGTATATATTATATATTTTGAAACAAATAGATTTAATATTATTTTATATATTTACAAGTAGTATTTATATATATATATATATATATATATATATATATATATATATATATATATATATATATATATATATATATATATATACATTTAATTGTTCGTGAATCGTCGAGAACAGTCGAAGGGTAATTGCATTAATAAAAATAGTTCAAAATCTTTGAGACTCAACCTAACAGACTTTGCTTATGGTGTCAAAGATATTAAATCGTATCGAGAGTTTGATTTAAAATTAGTCGAAATTTTCCAGGTCACTACACCACTCATGTGAGTGGCAAGCAGCGTTATTAATAATTTTGTAACCGTCAGTTACGGTTTTCTTCATAATGGAACCACCAGCTGCTATATCGATGTCTTTTCTTGTAGTGATGTCACATCCTTGGTAGAATATTTGTACTATTTGACAAGTGTCTAAACCATGTTGCGGACATCCTCTTAATAACTTTCCAAATCTTGTCCTCGCTTCATATAGAGTTTCATTTGGCTTTTGTGTGAACGTAACAATTTCTCCTTGAAGTCTTACGGCTTTAGATGCCGGAAAGAATTGTTTAAGAAATTTTCAACTAAAACATCTCATGTATCAATCGCCCCTTCAGGTAACGATTCTAACCAATCTTTGGCTTCTCCCTTTAAAGTCCAGGGAAATAACATGAGATATATCTGTTCATCCTCAACTTCTCTGATTTTGAATAGAGTACAGATCCTATTAAAGGTTCGAAGATGTTCGTTTGGATCTTCCTTCGGCGCACCACTAAATTGGCATTGATTAGTTACCATGTGTAGGATTTGTCCTTTGATTTCATAATCTGGCGCATTAATGTCTGGTTGAGTAATTGCGTGACCTTGTCCAGTGCGTTTAGCTCTCATTCGGTCTTCCATACTTAGAGGTTCCAGATTTTCCATGATTGAATTTGTTGAATCTGAATCACTAGAGGATTCTGATTTAATGGGTTGTTCGTCGACAATTTCTGTTTGAAAGATTGGTGGTTCTGAAGGAAAGATTAATGGTTCAGGATCTCGGAATTGTCCCTGAATATCCTCCTGATTCTCAATTGTGAGGTCGGGTTCAAAAAATGGATTATCGGAAATTTGAATTGGAGTACTTGGTCGACTAGATGACGATTCTAAAGAAAAATCAACGGCGACAATATTGGCTAGATGTCTTGATCTAGTTACAGGTGGTGAACGTATGAAAGGTGGTGAACGTTTTGCTCGGTGCATTCACTGAATATCCTATTAGTTATAAAAGATAAAAATTATATAAGTTATCAAATTAATAGACTTTTCTGATTTTGTCCACGTTTCGAATAGCCAATAGATGCAGCAGGTAGCCAGGACCCTTTAAATTGGAAGCCCACAACTCGCCACTAACAAATCAAACTATTACTACGAACCAGAAAATTTAGGATGTCTATCAAGTTAACCACTTAAAATAATTTTTCGTTGAAATTTAAAGAACTTTTTGAGAAGAAATAGAAAATTCTATGTCCTAAAAATCTAGAGCGTCGAGAAATAAGAAAGAAAAGAGTGCGTCGAAAAACATCAAAAAATAAAAATAAGAAAATAAGCGTCGAAAAATTATAAAAAGAAAATAAAGCGTAGCGCGTCGAAACTTAAAAGTCTAAAAACTAAGAATTAAAAGTTGCGTCTAAAGGTATTAAAGCTTAAAAGGAATACTATATCCAAAACGGCAATAACTTTAAAAAGTACTAAAATCTTAAAACGGCGTCGCAAAATTTTAAAGCACTTAAATCTTAGTCTAAAGAAAAAACACTTAAGGGATTTTACGGCAAAGCCTAAAAATCTAGAAATAAAAATAACTACGGCAAAAACTAAATTAAAAACTAATTACGAGTGAAAAATATACAACTTATGATTAAACGACTAAAAAGATACGAAAATAAAAAAATAAAACTTAAAGTTTATAAAAATACAATTTTTATAAAAATATTATTTTTATATTATTTATATAAAAGTATTAGTTTTATATATATAATAAACTAAATTTAAAACTAAAAATACAAAATAAAACTAAATAATAAAATAACAATACCCTAATTGCGGTCGCATGAACTAGAAAACTGGGCCATATATTGGGCTGCTACAGTACCGGGCCTCGTACACTTTTATATATTTTTTTTCTGTTCTGTTTTAATTTAAACAAAATATATATAAAAATTAAATAAAAACTTAATTTTTAAATAAAAATAAAAACTTTATAATTTTATATATTTTAAACAAACTCTTAAAAATATATATATGTTGTTTTTCTTTTTATATTTTTGTATTTTTAATATTTAAAACATATTTTTACAAAAGCGTATTTTTACAAAAGTAAACTAAATTTATTTTTTTATATATATAGCGTTTCGCTTCAGGCGTTTAAGCAGTTCCCCGGCAGCGGCGCCAAAAATACTTAATGTTAAAGCAAAGGGGTACAAAATAGTTATATTTTTACTACAAAATACTATTAAATACGATACAATTTTACACAAGTTATTTATTTATTTATAGAGTGGATATACCTAAACCTTGCTACAACACTTATAGGCAGTGTACCTAATCGTACAGTAGTGTAGTTTTTAGTAAGTCCGGTTCGTTCCACAGGAATCTTAGCCAAGTTTAACGCTATATTTTTAAAAACTATATTTGTAAAAATATAAATATATATATATAAGTAGTATTATTATTATAAAAAGGGGGGTTTTTACCGTTTAATGACCGGTTTGTCGATTTTAAAACTTTAGTCGCAGTTAAAACCTAATGTAAAATATTAAAAATAAATATAACTTAATTTTAAGCTTAAAGTAAATAACGATAATGAAATTGCGATAAATAAAATTGCGATAAATAAAATGACAATAAATTAAAGTACAATAATTAAACTGTATGATAATTAAAATGACCATAAATTAAAGTGCGATAATTAAAAGTGCAATTAAATATGAAATAAAGGAATTATGCTTATTTAAACTTTCGTAATCATGATGTTTGACGTGTTGATTTTAGTTTATTCCCATGGGTTAATTGTCCTTTGTCCTGGATTATTCAATATGTCCGTCTGGTTTTTGTCCATAACAGTCTATCAGTCATAAATATAAAGTGCGAGTGTCCTCGTCAAATTATCGTTATATCCGAAGTCAAATATTCCAACTAATTGGGGACTTAAACTATAATTACACCAAGTGTCCTTGTATATAACTCACCCCTGTTTTAATAAGTCCATTGACTATTAATCCATTCCCGTGTTCGGTTAAATGAACGATTATTAGTACTTATAAATATGCCGCCCATCATGTCCGATCGAGTGTATATGATTATTTATAGGTATGTCCAATTGTAAATCTTTATATTAAATTAACAAACTATCATTTAATTAAACAAATATAAAGCCCATTAATAGCCTATAGTCTAATTTCCACAAGTGTCGTTCTTTTGTCCAAACCCCAATTATGGTACAAAGCCCAATTACCCCGTCTTAATATTTTAGCCCAACATCAGGATTACTTCGGCTTAAATAAGCATAATAATAACTTAGCTACGAGACATTAATTTAAAAAGGTTGAACATAACTTACAATGATTTAAAAATAGCGTAGCGTTACACGGACAGAATTTGGACTTACACCCTTACAACATTCGCTAACATACCCTTATTATTAAAATTAAAATTAAAATTAAAATTATAATATATATATATATATATATATATATATATATATATATATATATATATATATATATATATATATATATATATATATATATATATATATATATATGTATGTATACGTGAGAGATTGAAGAAAGAAAAAGATGTCTTTAAACTGGCCCAAACACGCGAAATTTATAGGATGTCACCAGATACTGTTCACCATGCGATCGCATGGGATTTAGGCATCCAGGCCATGCGATCGCATGGCCTCTTTTTCTAGCTCATGTACTCTTGGCTCCTAGCTTGCCGACGGTTTTATATAATAATATAATATACATATAATTTTAATAATTAATTATATATTATATTATATTCATGTGTATAGTTGACTTGTAATTTTTAGTCCGTTGCGTCGAGCGTTGAGAGTTGACTCTGGTCCCAGTTCCGGATTTTCGGACGTCCTTTTGTACAATTTAATATCTTGTATTTTGCGTTTTGTGGCTTGTACTCTTGTAATTTTGAGACGTTTCTCACCAATAATTTGAACCACTTTGATTGTACTTTGTACTTTTGAGCTTTTTGGTCGTTTGCGTCTTCAATTCGTCGAATCTGTCTTTTGTCTTCACCTTTTATTATTTAAACGAATATCACTTGTAAATAGAACAATTGCAACTAAAAGCTTGTCTTTCTTGAGGGATAATGCTATGAAATATATGTTCATTTTTAGAATTATCACTCTGTTTCAAGCGCTTAATCTCACGATCCATAACTTCTATAGGTTCTTCTATGAAGTGCATTTTTTTATTATCAATGCGGAGGTCATCCAAAGGGATAACAAGAGTGTCATCTGACTAGGTGTCCTCAAAGGGGATGATGATGCTATATAAGCATTTCATTAAATTGGACACATGAAACGTGTCATGAACGTTACTAATCTCTTTTATAAACCTTGAGCGTTTTATGCCACAACACTAGGGTAGACAAACATAGAGGAGTACGTGGAGATCACAATCATGAAATTTGATGCATGGCTTGTGTTTGGTACTGATAGTATTAACTATTAATTTCAGAAGGTAACCATAGACATGATGTCTCTGGTTTTCAAGAAATGTCTAATGTGAGTAGACGCAACGAGATGTCAGCTGAGGAGTCACAAATCGGGCTTATGTGCAAAGCAAGCCATAATTGCTAAAACGCCCTTAGCATGGTCTGAGTGATTAATGAAAGATATTCTTCAGTATATTATAATACATGCGAACTTATCTTTGAAAAGAGTTTTTGAAAGCACATTGTAGAATGAAACTTTATGATCATGATTTTAGTTACATGTCGAATCAGAGGTCGAAACCTGACAAGGATAACATCTAGTTGCAACCCACGAAGGAAGAAATGTTTAGAGTAAACACATAAATATCATAAACGTTAAGGTAACTCCTTTTGAGAGGATATCGAGGATTATAGATTTTTAAAATAATTATATTTCTGATGGAAAACCGCACGAAAGGTGTGATCTATTAACGAGAAAGACGTTCTCGCACAGATCGTGTAGTGACCCGAACTTTTCCATGTTTATATATATATATATATATATATATATATATATATATATATATATATATATATATATATATATATATATATATATATATATATTAAATGAAATTGTTATTTACATGATTAAGTGTTTCCAACATGTTAAGTAATCAAACTTGTTAAGACTTGATTAATTGAAATAGGTTTCATATAGACAATTAACCACCCAAGTTGACCGGTGATTCACGAACGTTAAAACTTGTAAAAACTATATGATGACATATATATGGATATATATATATATAGTTAACTTGATATTATGATAAGTAAACATATCATTAAGTATATTAACAATGAACTACATATGTGAAAACAAGACTACTAACTTAATGATTTTGAAACGAGACATATATGTAACGATTATCGTTGTAACGACATTTAATGTATATATATCATATTAAGAGATATTCATACATCATAATATCATGATAATATAATAATTTAAAATCTCATTTGATATTATAAACATTGGGTTAACAACATTTAACAAGATCGTTAACCTAAAGGTTTCAAAACAACACTTACATGTAACGACTAACGATGACTTAACGACTCAGTTAAAATGTATATACATGTAGTGTTTTAATATGTATTCATACACTTTTGAAAGACTTCAAGACACTTATCAAAATACTTCTACTTAACAAAAATGCTTACAATTACATCCTCATTCAGTTTCATCAATAATTCTACTCGTATGCACCCGTATTCGTACTCGTACAATACATAGCTTTTAGATGTTTGTACTATTGGTATATACACTCCAATGATCAGCTCTTAGCAGCCCATGTGAGTCACCTAACACATGTGGGAACCATCATTTGGCAACTAGCATGAAATATCTCATAGAATTACAAAAATATGAGTACTCATTCATGACTTATTTACATGAAAACAAAATTACATATCCTTTATATCTAATCCATACACCAACGACCAAAAACACCTACAAACACTTTAATTCTTCAATTTTCTTCATCTAATTGATCTCTCTCAAGTTCTATCTTCAAGTTCTAAGTGTTCTTCATAAATTCTACAAGTTCTAGTTTCATAAAATCAAGAATACTTCCAAGTTTGCTTGCTTACTTCCAATCTTGTAGAGTGATCATCCAACCTCAAGAATTCTTTCTTATTTATAGTAAGATAACTTTCTAATACAAGGTAATACTCATATTCAAACTTTGATTCAATTTCTATAACTATAACAATCTTATTTCGAGTGAAAATCTTACTTGAACTTGTTTTCGTGTCATGATTCTACTTCAAGAACTTTCAAGCCATCCAAGATCCTTTGAAGCTAGATCCATTTGTGTCTTTTCCGGTAGGTTTATCCACAAAACTTGAGGTAGTAATGATGTTCATAACATCATTCGATTCATACATATAAAGCTATCTTATTCGAAGGTTTAAACTTGAAATCACTAGAACATAGTTTAGTTAATTCTAAACTTGTTCGCAAATAAAAGTTAATCCTTCTAACTTGACTTTTAAAATCAACTAAACACATGTTCTATATCTATATGATATGCTAACTTAATGATTTAAAACCTGGAAACACAAAAAACACCATAAAACTGGACATACGCCGTCGTAGTAACACTGCGGGCTATTTTGGGTTTGATAATTAAAAACTATGATAAACTTTGATTTAAAAGTTATTCTTCTGGGAAAATGATTTTTCTTATGACATGAAACTATATCCAAAAATCATGGTTAAACTCAAAGTGGAAGTATGTTTTTCAAAATGGTCATCAAGACGTCGTTCTTTCGACTGAAATGACTACCTCTTACAAAAACGACTTATAAATTATATTTCCGACTATAAACCTATACTTTTTCTGTTTATATTCATAAAATAGAGTTCAATATGAAACCATAGCAATTTGATTCACTCAAAACGGATTTAAAATGAAGAAGTTATGGGTAAAACAAGATTGGATAATTTTTCTTGTTGTAGCAACGTGAAAATTGGTAACAAATCTATATTAATCATATCCTAGCTAACTTATATTGTATTATACATGTATTCTAATATATTATGTAATCTTGGGATACCATAGACACGTATGCAAATGTTTTGACATATCATATTGACCCATGTATATATATTATTTGGAACAACCATAGACACTCTATATGCAGTAATGTTGGAGTTAGCTATACAGGATTGAGGTTGATTCCAAAAATATATATACTTTGAGTTGTGATCTATCCTGAGACGTGTATACACTGGGTCGTGGATTGATTCAAGATAATATATGTCGATTTATTTCTGTACATCTAACTGTGGACAACTAGTTGTAGGTTACTAACGAGGACAGCTAACTTAATAAACTTAAAACATCAAAATGTATTAAAAGTGTTGTAAATATATTTTGAACATACGTTGATATATATGTACATATTTGTTATAGGTTCGTGAATCAACCAGTGGCCAAGTCTTACTTCCCGATGAAGTAAAAATCTGTGAAAGTGAGTTTCATTTACATTTTTACCCTTTATATTTTTGGGCTGAGAATACATGCGCAATTTTTATAAATGTTTTTACGAAATAGACACAAGTAATCAAAACTACATTATATGGTTGAATGATCGAAATCGAATATGCCCCTTTTTATTAAGTCTGGTAATCTAAGAATTAGGGAACAGACACCCTAATTGACGCGAACTCTAAAGATAGATCTATCGGGCCCAACAAGCCCCATCCAAAGTACCGGATGCTTTAGTACTTCGAAATTTATATCATGTCTGAAGGAGGATCCCGGAATGATGAGGATATTCTTATATGCATCTTGTTAATATCGGTTACCAGGTGTTCACCATATGAATGAATTTTATCTCTATGTATGGGATGTATATTGAAATATGAAATCTTGTGGTCTATTATTATGATTTGATAATATATAGGTTTAACCTATAACTCACCAACATTTTTGTTGACGTTTTAAGCATGTTTATTCTCAGGCGATTATTAAGAGTTTCCGCTGTTGCATACTAAAATAAGGACAAGATTTGGAGTCCATGCTTGTATGATATTATGTAAAAACTGCATTCAAGAAACTTATTTTTGATGTAATATATTCTTATTGTAACCCATTATGTAATGGTCGTGTGTAAACGGTATATTTTAGATTATCAATATTTGATAAACTACGTAATGCTTTTTAAATCTTTATCGATAAAATAAAGGTTATGGTTGTTTTAAAAATGAATGCAGTCTTTGAAAAACGTCTCATATAGAGGTCAAAACCTCGCGACGAAATCAATTAATATGGAACGTTTATAATCAATATGAAAGGGACATTTCAGTTGGTATCAGATCGTTGGTCTTAGAGAACCAGAAAATTTGCATTACTGTGTCTTATCGAGTTTGTTAGGATGCATTAGTGAGTCTGGACTTCGACCGTATTTTCTTTAAAAATGATTGCTTAACGTTTTTGTTGGAAACTATATATTATTAACATGTAAATATTATGTGATATATTAATCTCTTAACATATTTGATATTGTGTGATAGATGTCTACCTCTAGCACAAATCCCATTGACTCACCTAATAATAACGAAGAGTCGAATATATATTGGCAAGATTCACAAGTTCCCAAAGAACCGGAAGAAGAGGAAACAGAACCGGAAGAAGAGGAACCGGAAGAAGAGGAACCAGAAGAAGAGGAACCGGAAGAAGAAGAGGTTCCGGAGGGGGGAATAGTAGGAACCACAGAAAATCGGTCAAATAAAAGAAAATCCTCAACCAATGGACCAAAGTTAATAATGGTCAATGGTGTTTCCGCTAAGGAAGCAAAATATTGGGAAAATTACCAATTTTACGATGAATCGGATCATGATGAGGATTCCGATGATGTTATAGAAATTACCCCGACCTAATTTAATGAGGCAAAAGAAAATAATAAGGGAAAAGGCATCAAAATAGAGAAATCTGATTCCGACCCTGATGAACTTTATATGTACCGTCAACACCTGTATTTTCAATATCGTGACAATAACTCGGGAACCTCAAACCACCAGGTTTTTCTAAACCAATGTGGAAAACGACGACTCATATTAGAGGAACATCATATATCCCTAAAAGATTAGGAAAAAGAACCAAGTCCGAAGAAGAAGAAGAAACCAGTGATTCAGATTAGAGGGGTGTGAGCATGTTGTGTAATAAATGTATTGTAGTGTGCTTGTACTTTTATGTTCTATGTAAAAATTGCTTGTATTTTTTGTTATTACGAATCTAATCCTTGTCTATTTTACAGTATAAAAACAAAATGGACGTTAAGGGTAGACAACCGAATATTTTAGAAGACCTACCAGAGGATATGATTGAGGAAATCTTGTCTAGAGTCGGTCAGAATTCATCAGCACATTTAGTTATGGCGAAATTAACTTGTCAAATATTTGAAAGACTTTCCAGAAATGCCTTAGTTTATAAAAGGCTTTCCTTTGATAGGTGGGGTATATCACATTGGGGAGACTTTAAGTTACGCCGTGTTTTCTTTAAAGCGTTAAATGCGGGGAACCCAAATGCAATTTTACCCTACGGGTTAAGAACCTATTTTGACTCAACATATCCCAACATAGGATTTCGTGAATTAGAAAGAGCTTCTAACATGCAACATAAAGAAGCATGTTATGCTTACGGGTTAGTGATGTTCGCTTCTTACCAAAGTGAGAAAAAGAACATCGGATTGCAGCATTTAAATAAAACTTTCCCACAAGTGACGGATTCAGTAGTTAGGGTGAGAAACAAGGTTTTTAGATTATTACGGGGCTGTTGGACATTACGAAATCCTCGTCCTTTTGACGACGTTACAACATGCTGCCTAGCCAATGGTCATAACTGTTATTTTCCACAAGACCAAGGATGGGAAGTCGTCTTAGTAAAACCAGAATGCATGACTTATTTCTGGACTTATGAATTACGTGTCTCTATTTCCTTTGCTGAACAACTTGCGTATTAACTAGATTTATCTTCAAAACTGTCCTGTATCATAGTGTACTATATTTCATGTTATATGTAATATAGCGAAGTTGTAAGTTTGAAGAATATTTGTATGTGGTATATTATTATAATCAGTTTTTCATATGGAATTGTAGTAGTTGAATTGTATTTTAGCTAATAAGTATGAACTTAACGGGTAGGTAGTACCCAAATTTAAACTTATAAAACGCTAATATGAAGAAAAAGCTTTTATAAATGAGTTCATATTATACTAAAAAATACTATTGACTACTCTTAATATTCTGTATGATTAACTCGATTCAGTTGTCTATTTTGAAGGAAATGGCACCGACTACTCGACACACCATGAATATGAACGAAGAGGATTTTCGTATCTTTCTTGCTGCAAACATAGCCGCAGTACAGGCTGCGCTACATACCAACAATAACGCTGAATCTAGCAATGCAGCTAACGGCGCAAGAAATCATGTAGGATGCACCTACAAAGAATTCACTGCCTGCAAACCTTTAGAATTTGATGGAACCGAAGGACCAATTGGATTGAAACGGTGGACCGAGAAAGTCGAATCAGTGTTTGCCATAAGTAAGTGTACTGAAGAAGACAAAGTTAAG
Organism: Rutidosis leptorrhynchoides; assembly: GCF_046630445.1. Lineage (NCBI taxonomy): Eukaryota > Viridiplantae > Streptophyta > Magnoliopsida > Asterales > Asteraceae > Rutidosis > Rutidosis leptorrhynchoides. The sequence goes on along the minus strand of NC_092342.1, from coordinate 172,083,791 downwards.
TACGCTACGCATACCTTTACAGGTACTGCGTTAACGTGGTGGAACATCTATCTTGAACAGGTAGGACAAAATGCTGCTTACGCACTACCGTGGTCGGCATTCAAGCAATTGATGAATGAGCAGTACCGTCCTAGAAATGAAGTCAATAAACTCAAGGCAGAACTTAGAGAGTTACGAACACAAGGGTTCGAAGTTACCACATATGAACGACGATTCACAAAGTTGTGCCTATTGTGCCCGGGAACATTCGAAGATGAAGAAGAGAAGATCGACGCGTTTGTAAAAGGGTTACCAGTACTGATTCAAGAAGACTGATTCAAGAAGATCTAAGTTCACACGAGCCCGCTTCTATACAGAAGGCAAGTCGAATGGCTCATAAACTCATAAATCATATTGAGGGAAGAATTAAAGAGCAGGCAGCCGAAGAAGCCAACACGAAACAACTCAAGAGGAAGTGGGAGGAAAACGGTGACAAGAGTCACTAGTACAACAACAATAACAATTACAACCACAATCGCAACAACTATCCCAACAACCGCAACAACAATCGCAACAATAACCGCAATCCTAACAATAACTACAACAAACATCCTAACAACAACAACAACTACAACAACCGTTTTAACAACAATAACAATCCTTACAACAACCTCAATAACAACAACGGCAACAAAAACCAAAAATAGCCATGTCATAGGTGTGAATAAAATCACCAGGGGTTTTGCACGACATTTTGCAATAGGTGTAAAAGAAATGGTCATAGCGCGACAAAGTGTGAGGTCTACGGACCAAAGTTTAACATAACTAAGGGAGCAAATAATGCCGGAACAAGTAATGCCGAAATGAATAGTGTCGGAGCAAGTAATACCAACGCTGTTTGTTATAAATGTGGAAAACCGGGCCACATTATTAGAAATTGCCCGAATCAGGGGAATACTAATGGGCAGGGCCATGGAAGAGTTTTCAATATTAATGCGGCAGAGGCATAGGAAGACCCGAAGCTTGTTACGGGTACGTTTCTTATTGACAATAAATCTGCTTACGTTTTATTTGATTTGGGTGCGGATAGAAGCTATATGAGTAGAGAATTTTGTGCTAAATTAAGTTGCCCATTGACACCTTTGGATAGTAAATTTTTACTCGAATTAGCAAATGGTAAATTAATTTCAGCAGATAATATATGTCGGAATCGAGAAATTAAACTGGTTAGCGAAACATTTAAGATTGACTGGATACCAGTAGAGTTAGGGAGTTTTGATGTGATAATCGGTATGGACTGGTTGAAAGAAGTGAGAGCAGATATCGTTTGTTACAAAAATGCAATTCGCATTATACGAGAAAAAGGAAAACCCTTAATGGTGTACGGAGAAAAGAGCAACGCAAAGTTAAATCTTATTAGTAACCTGAAGGCACAAAAACTAATAAGAAAAGGTTGCTATGTTGTGCTAGCACACGTCGAGAAAATCAATTCCGAAGAAAAGAACATCAATGATATTCCCGTCGCAAAAGAATTTCCCGATGTATTTCCGAAAGAATTACCGGGATTACCTCCACACCGATCCGTTAAATTTCAAATAGACCTTGTACCGGGAGCAGCACCAATAGCTCGTGCTCCATACAGACTCGCAAGTAGCGAAATGAAGGAACTTCAGAGCCAATTACAAGAACTATTAGAGCGTGGTTTCATTCGACCAAGCACATCACCGTGGGGAGCTCCTGTTTTGTTTGTCAAGAAGAAAGATGGAACATTCAGGTTGTGTATCGACTACCGAGAGTTGAACAAACTTACCATCAAGAACCGCTACCCACTACCGAGAATCGACGACTTATTTAATCAACTACAAGGCTCGTATGTTTATTCGAAGATCAATTTACGTTCTGGATATGATCAAATGCGGATGAAGGAGGATGATATTCCAAAGACTGCTTTTAGGAAGCGTTACGGTCATTACGAGTTTATGGTTATGCCATTTGGATTGACTAACGCACCAGCTGTGTTTATGGACCTCATGAACTGAGTGTGTGGGCCATATCTTGACAAGTCTGTCATTGTTTTCATCGATGACATACTTATTTACTCGAAGAATGATCAAGAGCACGAAGAACACTTGAGAAAAGTGCTAGAGTTGTTAAGGAAAAAAAACTGTACGCTAAGTTTTCAAAGTGTGCATTTTGGTTGAAAGAAGTTCAATTCCTCGGTCACATAGTGAACAAAGAAGGTATTCAGGTGGATCCAGCAAAGATTGAAACCGTTGAAAAGTGGGAAACCCCAAAAACTCCGAAACACATACGCCAGTTTTTAGGACTAGCTGGTTACTACAGAAGGTTCATCCAAGACGTTTCCAGAATAGCAAAACCCTTGACTGCATTAACGCATAAAGGGAAGAAATTTGAATGGAAGGATGAACAAGAGAAAGCGTTCCAGTTATTGAAGAAAAAGTTAACTACGGCACCTATATTGTCATTACCTGAAGGGAATGATGATTTTGTGATATATTGTGACGCCTCAAAGCAAGGTCTCGGTTGTGTATTAATGCAATGAACGAAAGTAATTGCTTGTGCGTCTAGATAATTGAAGATTCACGAACAAAACTATACGACGCATGATTTGGAATTAGGCGCGGTTGTTTTTGCATTAAAGACTTGGAGGTACTACTTATATGGGGTCAAAAGTATTATATATACCGACCACAAAAGTCTTCAACACATGTTTAATCAGAAACAACTGAATATGAGGCAGCGTAGGTGGATTGAATTGTTGAATGATTACGACTTTGAGATTCTTTACCACCCGGGAAAGGCAAATGTGGTAGCCGACGCCTTGAGCAGAAAGGACAGAGAACCCATTCGAGTAAAATCTATGAATATAATGATTCACAATAACCTTACTACTCAAATAAAGGAGGCGCAACAAGGAGTTTTAAAAGAAGGAAATTTAAAGGATGAAATACCCAAAGGATCGGAGAAGCATCTTAATATTCGGGAAGACGGAACCCGGTATAGGGCTGGAAGAATTTGGGTACCAAAATTTGGAGATATGAGAGAAATGGTACTTAGAGAAGCTCATAAAACCAGATACTCAATACATCCTGGAACGGGAAAGATGTACAAGGATCTCAAGAAACATTTTTGGTGGCCAGGTATGAAAGCCGATGTTGCTAAATACATAGGGGAATGTTTGACGTGTTCTAAGGTCAAAGCGGAGTATCAGAAACCATCAGGTCTACTTTAACAACCCAAAATCCCGGAATGGAAATGGAAAAACATTACCATGGATTTCATCACTAAATTGCCAAGGACTGCAAGTAGTTTTGATACTATTGATCATCTCACCAAATCAGCACACTTCCTGTCAATAAGAGAAGATGACAAGATGGAGAAGTTAGCACGACTGTATTTGTAGGAAGTCATCTCCAGACATGGAATACCAATCTCTATTATCTCTGATAGGGATGGCAGATTTATTTCAAGATTCTGGCAGACATTACAGCAAGCATTAGGAACTCGTCTAGACATGAGTACTGCCTATCATCCAAAAACAGATGGGCAGAGTGAAAGAACGATGCAAACGCTTGAATACATGCTACGAGCATGTGTTATTGATTTCGGAAACAGTTGGGATCGACATCTACCGTTAGCAGAATTTTCCTACAACAACAGCTACCATTCAAGCATTGAGATGGCGCCGTTTGAAGCACTTTATGGTAGAAAGTGCAGGTCTCTGATTTATTGGAGTGAAGTGGGGGATAGACAGATTACAGGTCCGGAGATAATACAAGAAACTACCGAGAAGATCATCCAAATTCAACAACGGTTGAAAACCGCCCAAAGTCGACAAAAGAGCTACGCCGACATTAAAAGAAAAGATATAGAATTTGAAATTGGAGAGATGGTCATGCTTAAAGTTGCACCTTGGAAAGGCGTTGTTCGATTTGGAAAATGAGGGAAATTAAATCCAAGGTATATTGGACCATTCAAGATTATTGATCGTATCGGACCAGTAGCTTACCGACTTGAGTTACCTCAACAACTCGCGGCTGTACATAACACTTTCCACGTCTCGAATTTGAAGAAATGTTTTGATAAAGAAGATCTCACTCTTCCGTTAGATGAAATCCAAATCAACGAAAAACTTCAATTCATCGAAGAACCCGTCAAAATAATGGATCGTGAGGTTAAAAGACTTAAGCAAAACAAGATACCAATTGTTAAGGTTCGATGGAATTCTCGTACAGGACCCAAGTTCACCTGGGAACGAGAAGATCAGATGAAGAAGAAATACCCACATTTATTTCCAGAAGATACGTTAACACCTCCAACTGCTTAAAATTTCGGGACGAAATTTATTTAACGGGTAGGTACTGTAGTGACCCGAACTTTTCCATGTTTATATATATGTTAAATGAAATTTTTATTTACTTGATTAAGTGTTTCCAACTTGTTAAGCAATCAAACTTGTTAAGACTTGATTAATTGAAATAGGTTTCATATAGACAATTGACCACCCAAGTTGACCGGTGATTCACGAATGTTAAAACTTGTAAAAAATATATGATGACATATATATGGATATATATATAGTTAACATGATATTATGATAAGTAAACATATCATTAAGTATATTAACAATGAACTACATATGTGAAAACAAGACTACTAACTTAATAATTTTGAAACGAGACATATATGTAACGATTATCGTTGTAACGACATTTAATGTATATATATCATATTAAGAGATATTCATACATCATAATATCATGATAATATAATAATTTAAAATCTCATTTGATATTATAAATATTGGGTTAACAACATTTAACAAGATCGTTAACCTAAAGGTTTCAAAACAACACTTACATGTAAGGACTAACGATGACTTAACGACTCAGTTAAAATGTATATACATGTAGTGTTTTAATATGTATTCATACACTTTTGAAAGACTTCAAGATACTTATCAAAATACTTCTACTTAACAAAAATTCTTACAATTACATCCTCGTTCAGTTTCATCAACAATTCTACTCGTATGCAACCGTATTCGTACTCGTACAATACACAGCTTTTAAATATATGTACTATTGGTATATACACTCCAATGATCAGCTCTTAGCATCCCATGTGAGTCACCTAACACATGTGGGAACCATCATTTGGCAACTAGCATGAAATATCTCATAAAATTACAAAAATATGAGTAATCATTCATGACTTATTTACATGAAAACAAAATTACATATCCTTTATATCTAATCCATACACCAACGACCAAAAACACCTACAAACACTTTCATTCTTCAATTTTCTTCATCTAATTGATCTCTCTCAAGTTCTATCTTCAAGTTCTAAGTGTTCTTCATAAATTCTACAAGTTCTAGTTTCATAAAATCAAGAATACTTCCAAGTTTACTAGCTTATTTCCAATCTTGTAGAGTGATCATCCAACCTCAAGAAATCTTTCTTATTTACAGTAAGATATCTTTCTAATACAAGGTAATACTCATATTCAAACTTTGATTCAATTTCTATAACTATAACAATCTTATTTCGAGTGGAAATCTTACTTGAACTTGTTTTCGTGTCATGATTCTACTTCAAGAACTTTCAAGCCATCTAAGATCCTTTGAAGCTAGATCCATTTGTGTCTTTTCCAGAAGGTTTATCCACAAAACATGAGGTAGTAATGATGTTCATAACTGTAGTGACCCGAACTGTTCCATGTTTATATATATATTAAATGAAATTGTTATTTACATGATTAAGTGTTTCCAACATGTTAAGCAATCAAACTTGTTAAGACTTGATTAATTGAAATAGGTTTCATATAGACAATTGACCACCCAAGTTGACCGGTGATTCACGAACGTTAAAACTTGTAAAAACTATACGATGACATATATATAGTTATATATATATAGTTAAAATGATTTTATTATAAGTATGTATCTCATTAGCTATTTTAACACTGAGTTATATACATAAAAATGAGACTATTAATTTAAGAAACTCGAAAACGATATATATATAACGATTATCGTTATAACAACGTCTTACTAGGTACATATGAATCATATTAAGATATTGATACACTTGGTTAATTGTGTTAAATGATAAGTAAATATATTATTAAGTGTATTAATAATGAAATACATATGTAAAAATAAGACTACTAACTTAATGATTTCGAAACGAGACATATATGTAACGATTATCGTTGTAACGACATTTAACTGTATATATATCATACTAAGATATATTATATATCATAATATCATGATAATATAACAATTTAACATCTCATTTGTTATAATAAACAATGGGTTAACAACATTCAACAAGATCGTTAACCTAAAGGTTTCAAAACAACATTTACATGTAATGACTAACGATGACTTAACGACTCAGTTAAAATGTATATACATGTAGTGTTTTAATATGTATTCATACACTTTTGAAAGACTTTAAGACAATTTTCAAAATACTTCTACTTAACAAAAATGCTTACAATTACATCCTCGTTCAGTTTCTTCAACAATTCTACTCGTATGCACCCGTATTCGTACTCGTACAATACACAGCTTTTAGATGTATGTACTATTGGTATATACACTCCAATGATCAGCTCTTAGCAGCCCATATGAGTCACCTAACACATGTGGGAACCATCATTTGGCAACTAGCATGAAATATCTCATAAAATTACAAAAATATGAGTAATCATTCATGACTTATTTACATGAAAACAAAATTACATATCCTTTATATCTAATCCATACACCAACGACCAAAAACACCTACAAAAACTTTCATTCTTAAATTTTCTTCATCTAATTAATCTCTCTCAAGTTCTATCTTCAAGTTCTAAGTGTTCTTCATAAATTCCAAAAGTTCTAGTTTCATAAAATCAAGAATACTTCCAAGATTGCAAGTTTACTTCCAAGTTTTCTAAATCCATTCCAAGTAATCATCCAAGATCAAGAAACTTTTGTTACTTACAGTAGGTTATCTTTCTAATAAAAGGTAATAATCATATTCAAACTTTAATTCAATTTCTATAACTATAACAATCTTATTTCGAGTGGAAATCCTACTTGAAATTGTTTTCGTGTCATGATTCTGCTTCAAGAACTTTCAAGCCATCCAAGGATCCTTTGAAGCTAGATCTATTTTTCTCATTTCCAGTAGGTTTATCCAAGGAACTTGAGGTAGTAATGATGTTCATAACATCATTCGATTCATACATATAAAGCTATCTTATTCGAAGGTTTAAACTTGTAATCACTAGAACATAGTTTAGTTAATTCTAAACTTGTTCGCAAATAAAAGTTAATCCTTCTAACTTGACTTTTAAAATCAACTAAACACATGTTCTATATCTATATGATAAGCTAACTTAATGATTTAGAACCTGGAAACACAAAAAACACCGTAAAATCAGATTTACGCCGTCGTAGTAACACCGCGGGCTGTTTTGGGTTTGTTAATTAAAAACTATGATAAACTTTGATTTAAAAGTTGTTATTCTGGGAAAATGATTTTTATTATGAACGTGAAACTATATCCAAAAATTATGGTTAAACTCAAAGTGGAAGTATGTTTTCTAAAATGGTCATCTAGACGTCGTTCTTTAGACTAATATGACTACCTTTACAAAAACGACTTGTAACTTACTTTTCCGACTATAAACCTATACTTTTTATGTTTAGATTCATAAAATAGAGTTCAATATGAAACCATAGCAATTTGATTCACTCAAAATGGATTTAAAATGAAGAAGTTATGGGTAAAACAAGATTGGATAATTTTTCTCATTTTAGCTACGTGAAAATTGGTAACAAATCTATTCCAACCATAATTTAATCAACTTGTATTGTATATTATGTAATCTTGAGATACCATAGACATGTATACAATGTTTCGACCTATCATGTCGACACATCTATATATATTTCGGAACAACCATAGACACTCTATATGTGAATGTTGGAGTTAGCTATACAGGGTTGAGGTTGATTCCAAAATATATATAGTTTGAGTTGTGATCAATACTGAGATACGTATACACTGGGTCGTGGATTGATTCAAGATAATATTTATCAATTTATTTCTGTACATCTAACTGTGGACAACTAGTTGTAGGTAACTAACGAGGACAGCTGACTTAATAAACTTAAAACATCAAAATATATTAAAAGTGTTGTAAATATATTTTGAACATATTTTGATATATATGTATATATTGTTATAGGTTCGTGAATCAACCAGCGGCCAAGTCTTACTTCCCGACGAAATAAAAATCTGTGAAAGTGAGTTATAGTCCCACTTTTAAAATCTAATATTTTTGGGATGAGAATACATGCAGGTTTTATAAATGATTTACAAAATAGACACAAGTACGTGAAACTACATTCTATGGTTGAATTATCGAAATCGAATATGCCCCTTTTTATTAAGTCTGGTAATCTAAGAATTCGGGAATAGACACCCTAATTGACGTGAATCCTAAAGATAGATCTATTGGGCGTAACAAACCCCATCCAAAGTACCGGATGCTTTAGTACTTCGAAATTTATATCATATCCGAAGGGTGTCCCGGAATGATGGGGATATTCTTATATATGCATCTTGTTAATGTCGGTTACCAGGTGTTCACCATATGAATGATTTTTATCTCTATGTATGGGATGTGTATTGAAATATGAAATCTAGTGGTCTATTGTTACGATTTGATATATATAGGTTAAACCTATAACTCACCAACATTTTTGTTGACGTTTAAAGCATGTTTATTCTCAGGTGAATACTAAGAGCTTCCGCTGTTGCATACTAAAATAAGGACAAGATTTGGAGTCCATGTTTGTATGATATTGTGTAAAAACTGCATTCAAGAAACTGATTTCGATGTAACATATTTGTATTGTAAACCATTATGTAATGGTCGTGTGTAAACAGGATATTTTAGATTATCATTATTTGATAATCTACGTAAAGCTTTTTAAATCTTTTTTTATGAAATAAAGGTTATGGTTTGTTTTAAAAATGAATGCAGTCTTTGAAAAACGTCTCATATAGAGGTCAAAACCTCGCAACGAAATCAATTAATATGGAACGTTTTTAATCTATAAGAACGGGACATTTCAGTTGGTATCCGAGCGTTGGTCTTAGAGAACCAGAAAATTTGCATTAGTGTGTCTTATCGAGTTTGTTAGGTTGCATTAGTGAGTCTGGACTTCGACCGTGTTTTCTTTAAAAATGATTGCTTAACATTTTTGTTGGAAACTATATATTATTAACATGTATATATTATGTGATATATTAATCTCTTAACATGTTTGATATTGTGTGATAGATGTCTACCTCTAGCACAAATCCCATTGACTCACCTAATAATAACGAAGAGTCGAATATATATTGGACTGATTCACAAGTTCCCGAAGAAGAACCGGAAGAAGAATTAGAACCGGAAGAAGAATCAGAACTGGAAGAGGAGGAACCGGAGGAGGAAATAGAACCGGTGGGGGAAATAATAAAACGGTTAAGTAAAAGAAAATCCTCAACCAACCGACCAAGGTTAATTATGGTCAATGGTGTTTCCGCCAAGGAAGCAAAATATTGGGAGGATTACCAATTCTCCGATGAATCGGATTCCGATGAGAATTCCGATGATGTTATAGAAATTACCCCAACTGAATTTAAAAAGGCAAAAGAAAATAATAAGGGAAAGGGCACAAAAATAGAGAAATCTAATTCCAACCCCGATGAACTTTATATGTATCGTCAACCCCCGAAGCCCTTAAGTTGTAACAATGACCCGGGAACCTCTAAACCACCAGGTTTTTCTAAACCGTTGTGGAAAACGAAAGCTCGTATTAGGGGAACATCATATATCCCTAGAAACTTGGCAAAACGAACCAAAACCGAAGAAGAAGAAACGATCGAGTCGGAATAAGATAGTTGTATTCATGTGGTGTAATATATGGAATATAGTGTGCTTATGCTTTATGATATATGTAAAAATTGCTTGTATTAATAAGTATTTTTTTTTATGAATCTAACTCTTGTCTATTTTACAGTATAAAAACACAAAATGGATAGATAACCCAATATTTTAAGAGACCTACCCGGAGACATGATTGATGAAATCTTGTCTAGAGTCGGTCAGAATTCTTCGGCACAACTATTTACGGCGAAATCAGTTTGTAAGACATTCGAAGAACGTTCCAAGAATGTCTTGGTTTATAAGAGACTTTCGTTTGAAAGATGGGGGATATCACATTGGGAAACCCATAAGTTACGATGTGTTTACTTTGACGCATATATTGCGGGGAACCCAAATGCAATTTTACGCAACGGGTTAAGAAATTATTTTGACTCAATGTATCAGAATATAGGACTTCATGATTTAGAAAAAGCGGCTAACATGCAACATAAAGAAGCATGCTATGCTTACGGGTTAGTAATGTTCGCTTCTCACCAAAGTGAGAAAAAGAACATCGGGCTACAACTATTAAACAAAACGTTCTCACAAGTGACGGAGTTGGTAATTGGGGTAAGAAATGAGGTTTTTAGGTTATTACGAGACTGTTGGTCATTACGTAACCCTCGTCCCTTTGACGACGTTACAACACGCTGTCTTATCAACGGCCATAACGGTTATGTTCCACAAGACCAAGGATGGGAAGTAGTCCTAGTAAAACCAGAATGCATGACTTGTTTGACGTATGAATTACGTGTCTTTATTGCCTTTGCTGAACGACTTGTGTACTAGCTAGAATTATCTTCACAACTATCTTGTATCAAAGTTATTGTGTGCTATATTTCATGCTTTATGTAAAATAAGCGGTATTGTAAGTTTGTAAAATATTGTATAAAAGTTTGAACGCGAAATATTATTATAATCAGTTTTTCATATAGAATTGTAGTAGTTGAATTTTATATTAGCTACTAAGTATGAACTTAACGGGTAGGTACTACCCGAATTTAAACTTATAAAACGCTAATATGAAGAAAAAGCTTTTATAAATGAGTTCATATTATGCTACAAAATACTATTAACTACTCTTAATATTCTGTATGATTAACTTGTTCCATTTGACTATTTTGAAGGAAATGGCACCGACTACTCGACACACCATGAATATGAATGAAGAGGAATTCCGTACTTTTCTAGCTTCAAACATAGCCGCAGTACAGGCTGCGCTACATACCAACAATAACCTTAGATCTAGCAGTACAGGAAATCGTGTAGGATGCACCTACAAAGAATTCACTGCCTGCAAACCTTTGGAATTTGATGGAACCGAAGGACCGATCGGATTGAAACGGTGGACCGAGAAGGTCGAATCGGTGTTTGCCATAAGTAAGTGTACTGAAGAGGACAAAGTGAAGTACGCTACGCATACCTTCACGGGTTCTGCATTAACATGGTGGAATACCTATCTAGAGCAAGTGGGATAAGATGATGTGTACGCTCTACCGTGGTCAGCATTCAAGCACTTGATGAACGAGAAGTACCGTCCCAGAACCGAGGTCGATAAGCTCAAGACAGAACTTAGAGGGTTACGAACCCAAGGATTTGATATTACCACGTACGAAAGACGATTCACAGAATTGTGCCTATTGTGTCCGGGAGCGTTCGAAGATGAGGAAGAGAATATCGACGCGTTTGTGAAAGGATTACCGGAAAGAATCCAAGAAGATATAAGTTCACACGAGCCCGCATCCATACAACAGGCATGTAGAATGGCTCACAAACTAGTGAACCAGATTGAGGAAAAAATTAAAGAACAGACAGCTGAAGAGGCCAATGTGAAGCAAGTCAAAAGAAAGTGGGAGGAAAACGGTGATAAGAATCACCAATACAACAACAACAGCAATTACAATAATAATCGCAACAATTATCCCAACAATCACAACATCAATCGAAACTACAACAAACGGCCCAACAACAACAACAACAACAACAACAATAACAACAACAACAACAACAACAACAACAGCAACTACAACAATCATCCCAACAACAATAACAACCGCAACAACAACAACAATCAGAAGCAGCTATGCCAAAGGTGTGAAAAGTATCACTCGGGGTTCTGCACCAAATTTTGCAACAAGTGTAAAAGAAATGGTCATAGCGCGGCGAAGTGTGAGGTCTACGGACCAGGGGTTAACAGAACGAAAGGAACAAATGGTGTCGGAACGAGTAATGGCGGAGCAAGTAGTGTCGGAGCAAGTTATGCCAATGTAGTTTGTTATAAATGTGGAAAACCGGGCCACATTATTAGAAATTGCTCGAACCAGGAGAACACGAATGGACAAGGCCGCGGAAGAGTTTTCAATATTAATGCGGCAGAGGCACAGGAAGACCCGGAGCTTGTTACGGGTACGTTTCTTATTGACAATAAAGCTGCTTATGTTTTATTTGATTTGGGTGCAGATAGAAGCTATATGAGTAGAGATTTTTGTGCTAAATTAAGTTGTCCATTGACGCCGTTGGATAGTAAATTTTTACTCGAAATAGCAAACGGTAAATTAATTTCAGCAGATAATATATGCCGGAATCGAGAAATTAAACTGGGTAGCGAAATATTTAAGATTGATTTGATACCAGTAGAGTTAGGGAGTTTTGATGTAATAGTTGGCATGGACTGGCTGAAGAAGGTGAAAGCAGAGATCATATGTTATAAAAATGCAATTCGCATTGTACGAGAAGAAGGAGAACCCTTAATGGTGTACGGAGAAAAGGGCAACATGAAGCTACATCTTATTAGTAATTTGAAGGCACAAAAACTAATAAGAAAATGTTGCTATGCTGTTCTAGCACACGTCGATAAAGTACAAACTGAAGAAAAGAGTATCAATGATGTTCCCGTCGCAAAAGAATTTTCCGATGTATTTCCGAAAGAATTACCGGGACTACCTCCACATCGATCTGTTGAATTTCAAATAGATCTTGTACCAGGAGCTGCACCAATAGCTCGTGCTCCTTATAGACTCGAACCCAGCGAGATGAAAGAACTGCAAAGCCAACTGCAAGAACTATTAGAACGTGGTTTCATTCGACCAAGCACATCACCATGGGGAGCTCCTGTTTTGTTTGTCAAGAAGAAGGATGGTACATTTAGGTTGTGTATTGACTACAGAGAGTTGAACAAACTTACCATCAAAAACCGTTATCCACTGCCGAGAATTGACGACTTATTTGATCAACTACAAGGCTCGTCAGTTTATTCGAAGATCGATTTACGTTCTGGATATCATCAAATGCGAGTAAAGGAGGATGACATTCCAAAAACTGCTTTTAGGACGCGTTATGGTCATTACGAGTTTATAGTTATGCCGTTTGGATTGACTAACGCACCAGCTGTGTTCATGGACCTTATGAACCGAGTGTGTGGGCCATATCTTGACAAGTTTGTCATTGTTTTCATCGATGACATACTTATTTACTCAAAGAATGATCAAGAGCACGAAGAACATTTGAGAAAAGTGCTAGAAGTATTAAGGAAAGAAAAACTGTACACTAAGTTTTCAAAGTGTGCATTTTGGTTGGAAGAAGTTCAATTCCTCGGTCACATAGTGAACAAAGAAGGTATCCAGGTGGACCCGGCAAAGATCGTAACCGTTGAAAAGTGGGAAACCCCAAAAACTCCGAAGCATATACGTCAATTTTTAGGATTGGCTGGTTACTACAGAAGATTCATCCAAGATTTCTCCAAAATATCAAAACCCTTGACTGCATTAACGCATAAAGGGAATAAATTTGAATGGAAGGATGAACAAGAGAAGGCGTTTCAATTATTGAAGAAAAAGCTAACTACGGCACCTATATTGTCATTGCCTGAAGGGAATGATGATTTTGTGATTTATTGTGACGCATCAAAGCAAGGTCTCGGTTGTGTATTAATGCAATGGACGAAGGTGATTGCTTATGCGTCTAGACAATTGAAGATTCACGAGCAAAATTATATGATGCATGATTTGGAATTAGGCACGGTTGTTTTTGCATTAAAGACTTGGAGGCACTACTTATATGGGGTCAAAAGTATTATATATACCGACCACAAAAGTCTTCAACACATATTTAATCAGAAACAACTGAATATGAGGCAGCGTAGGTGGATTGAATTATTGAATGATTACGACTTTGAGATTCGTTACCACCCGGGGAAGGCAAATGTGGTAGCCGACGCCTTGAGCAGAAAGGACAGAGAACCCAATCGAGTAAAATCTATGAATATAATGATTCACACTAACCTTACTACTCAAATAAAGGAGGCGCAACAAGGAGTTTTAAAAGAGGTAAATTTAAAGGATGAAATACCCAAAGAATCGGAGAAGCATCTTAATATTCGGGAAGACGGAACCCGGTATAGGGCTGAAAGAATTTGGGTACCAAAATTTGGAGATATGAGAGAAATGGTACTTAGAGAAGCTCATAAAACCAGATACTCAATACATCCTGAAACGGGGAAGATGTACAAGGATCTTAAGAAACATTTTTGGTGGCCAGGTATGAAAGCCGATATTGCTAAATATGTAGGAGAATGTTTGACGTGTTCTAAGGTCAAAGCTGAACATCAGAAACCATCAGGTCTACTACAACCTAAAATCCCGGAATGGAAATGGGAAAACATTACCATGGATTTCATTACTAAATTGCCAAGGACTGCAAGTGGTTATGATACTATTTGGGTAATAGTTGATCGTCTCACCAAGTCAGCACACTTCCGGCCAATAAGAGAAGATGACAAGATGGAGAAGTTAGCACGACTGTATTTGAAGGAAGTCATCTCCAGACATGGAATACCGATCTCTATTATCTCTGATAGGGATGGCAGATTTATTTCAAGATTCTGGCAGACATTACAGCAAGCATTGGGAACTCGTCAAGACATGAGTACTGCCTATCATCCACAAACTGATGGGCAGAGTGAAAGGACGATACAAACGCTTGAAGACATGCTATGAGCTTGTGTTATTGATTTTGGAAATAGTTGGGATCGACATCTACCGTTAGCAGAATTTTCCTACAACAACAGCTACCATTCAAGCATTGAGATGGCGCCGTTTGGAACACTTTATGGTAGAAAGTGCAGGTCTCCGATTTGTTGGAGTGAAGTGGGGGATAATACAAGAAACTACCGAGAAAATCATTCAAATTCAACAAAGATTGAAAACCTCCCAGAGTCGACAAAAGAGCTACGCGGATAGTAAAAGAAAAGATATAGAGTTTGAAATTGGAGAAATGGTCATGCTTAAGGTTTCACCTTGGAAAGGCGTGGTTCGATTTGGTAAACGGGGGAAACTAAATCCAAGGTACATTGGACCATTCAAGATTATAGATCGTGTCGGAACAGTAGCTTACCAACTGGAGCTACCTCAACAACTCGCGGCTGTACATAACACTTTCCATGTCTCAAATTTGAAGAAATGTTTTGCTAAAGAAGATCTCACTATTCCGTTGGACGAAATCCAAATCAATGAAAAACTTCAATTCATTGAAGAACCCGTCGAAATAATGGATCGTGAGGTTAAGAGACTTAAACAAAACAAGATACCGATTGTTAAGGTTTGATGGAATGCTCGTAGAGGACCCGAGTTCACTTGGGAGCATGAAGATCAGATGAAGAAGAAATACCCGCATTTATTTCCAGAAGATAAGTCAAAACCTCCAACTGCTTAAAATTTCGGGACGAAATTTATTTAACGGGTAGGTACTGTAGTGACCCGAACTTTTCCATGTTTATATATATACTAAATGAAATTGTTATTTACATGATTAAGTGTTTCCAACATTTTAAGCAATCAAACTTGTTAAGACTTGATTAATTGAAATAGGTTTCATATAGACAATTGACCACCCAAGTTGACCGGTGATTCACGAACGTTAAAACTTGTAAAAACTATACGATGACATATATATGGTTATATATATAGTTAACATGATTTTATTATAAGTATGTATCTCATTAGGTATTTTAACAATGAGTTATATACATAAAAATGAGACTATTAATTTAAGAAACTCGAAAACGATATATATAACGATTATCGTTATAACAACGTCTTACTAGGTACATATGAATCATATTAAGATATTGATACACTTGGTTAATTATGTTAAATGATAAGTAAATATATTATTAAGTGTATTAACAATGAAATACATATGTAAAAATAAGACTACTAACTTAATGATTTTGAAACGAGACATATATGTAACGATTATCGTTGTAACGACATTTAACTGTATATATATCATACTAAGATATATTATATATCATAATATCATGATAATATAACAATTTAACATCTCATTTGTTATAATAAATAATGGGTTAACAACATTCAACAAGATCGTTAACCTAAAGGTTTCAAAACAACATTTACATGTAACGACTAACGATGACTTAACGACTTAGTTAAAATGTATATACATGTAGTGTTTTAATATGTATTCATACACTTTTAAAAGACTTCAAGACACTTATCAAAATACTTCTACATAACAAAAATGCTTACAATTACATCCTCGTTCAGTTTCATCAACAATTCTACTCGTATTCACCCGTATTCATACTCGTACAATACACAGCATTTAGATGTATGTACTCTTGGTATAGACACTCCAATTATCAGCTCTTAGCAGCCCATGTGAGTCACTTAACACATGTGGGAACCATCATTTGGCAACTAGCATGAAATATCTCATAAAATTGCAAAAATATGAGTAATCATTCATGACTTATTTACATGAAAACAAAATTACATATCCTTTATATCTAATCCATACACCAACGACCAAAAACACCTACAAACACTTTCATTCTTCAATTTTCTTCATCTAATTGATCTCTCTCAAGTTCTATCTTCAAGTTCTAAGTGTTCTTCATAAATTCCAAAAGTTCTAGTTTCATAAAATCAAGAATACTTCCAAGATTGCAAGTTTACTTCCAAGTTTTCTAAATCCATTCCAAGTAATCATCCAAGATCAAGAAACCTTTGTTACTTACAGTAGGTTATCTTTCTAATGCAAGGTAATAATCATATTCAAACTTTAATTCAATTTCTATAACTATAACAATCTTATTTCGAGTGGAAATCTTACTTGAAATTGTTTTCGTGTGATGATTCTGCTTCAAGAACTTTCAAGCAATCCAAGGATCCTTTGAAGCTAGATCTATTTTTCTCTTTTCCAGTAGGTTTATCCAAGGAACTTGAGGTAGTAATGATGTTCATAACATCATTCGATTCATACATATAAAGCTATCTTATTCGAAGGTTTAAACTTGTAATCACTAGAACATAGTTTAGTTAATTCTAAACTTGTTCGCAACTAAAAGTTAATCCTTCTAACTTGACTTTTAAAATCAACTAAACACATGTTCTATATCTATATGATATGCTAACTTAATGATTTAAAACCTGGAAACACGAAAAACACCGTAAAATCGGATTTACGCCGTCGTAGTAACACCGCGGGCTGTTTTGGGTTAGTTAATTAAAAACTATGATAAACTTTGATTTAAAAGTTGTTATTCTGGGAAAATGATTTTTATTATGAACATGAAACTATATCCAAAAATTATGGTTTAACTCAAAGTGGAAGTATGTTTTCTAAAATGGTTATCTAGACGTCGTTCTTTCGACTGAAATGACTACCTTTACAAAAATGACTTGTAACTTATTGTTCTGACAATAAACCTATACCTTTTCTGTTTAGATTCATAAAATAGAGTTCAATATGAAACCATAACAATTTGATTCACTCAAAACGGATTTAAAATGAAGAAGTTATGGGTAAAACAAGATTGGATAATTTTTCTCATTTTAGCTACGTGAAAATTGGTAACAAATCTATTCCAGCCATAACTTAATCAACTTGTATTGTATATTATGTAATCTTGAGATACCATAGACACGTATACAATGTTTCGACCTATCATGTCGACACATCTATATATATTTCGGAACAACCATAGACACTCTATATGTGAATGTTGGAGTTAGCTATACAGGGTTGAGGTTGATTCCAAAATATATATAGTTTGAGTTGTGATCAATACTGAGATACATATACACTGGGTCGTGGATTGATTCAAGATAATATTTATCGATTTATTTCTGTACATCTAACTGTGGACAACTAGTTGTAGGTTACTAACGAGGACAGCTGAGTTAATAAACTTAAAACATCAAAATATATTAAAAGTGTTGTAAATATATTTTGAACATACTTTGATATATATGTATATATTGTTATAGGTTCGTGAATCAACCAGTGGCCAAGTCTTACTTCCCGACGAAGTAAAAATCTGTGAAAGTGAGTTATAGTCCCAGTTTTAAAATTTAATATTTTTGGGATGAGAATACATGCAGGTTTTATAAATGATTTACAAAATAGACACAAGTACGTGAAACTACATTCTATGGTTGAATTATCGAAATCGAATATGCCCCTTTTTATTAAGTCTGGTAATCTAAGAATTAGGGAACAGACACCCAAATTGACGCGAACTCTAAAGATAGATCTATCGGGCCCAACAAGCCCCATCCAAAGTACCGGATGCTTTAGTACTTCGAAATTTATATCATGTCTGAAGGAGGATCCCTGAATGATGGGGATATTCTTATATGAATCTTGTTAATGTCGGTTACCAGGTGTTCACTATATGAATGAATTTTATCTCTATGTATGGGATGTGTATTGAAATATGAAATCTTGTGGTCTATTGTTACGATTTGATATATATAGGTTAAACCTATAACTCATCAACATTTTTATTGACGTTTAAAGCATGTTTATTCTCAGGTGAATACTAAGAGCTTTCGCTGTTGCATAATAAAATAAGGACAAGATTTGGAGTCCATGTTTGTTTGATATTGTGTAAAAACTGCATTCAAGAAACTGATTTCGATGTAACATATTTGTATTGTAAACCATTATGTAATGGTCGTGTGTAAACAGGATATTTTAGATTATCATTATTTGATAATCTACGTAAAGCTTTTTAAACCTTTATTTATGAAATAAAGGTTATGGTTTGTTTTAAAAATGAATGCAGTCTTTGAAAAACGTCTCATATAGAGGTCAAAACCTCGCAACGAAATCAATTAATATGGAACGTTTTTAATCAATAAGAATGGGACATTTCAATAACATCATTCGATTCATACATATAAAGTTATCTTATTCGAAGGTTTAAACTTGAAATCACTAGAACATAGTTTAGTTAATTCTAAACTTGTTCACAAACAAAAGTTAATCCTTCTAACTTGACTTTTAAAATCAACTAAATACATGTTATATATCTATATGATATGCTATCTTAATGATTTAAAACCTGGAAACACGAAAAACACCGTAAAACTGGACAAACGCCGTCGTAGTAACACCGCGGGCTGTTTTGGGTTTGATAATTAAAAACTATGATAAACTTTAATTTAAAAGTTGTTCTTCTGAGAAAATGATTTTTCTTATGAACATGAAACTATATCCAAAAATCATGGTTAAACTCAAAGTGGAAGTATGTTTTTCAAAATGGTCATCAAGACATCGTTCTTTCGACTGAAATGACTACCTCTTACAAAAACAACTTGTAAATTATATTTCTGACTATAAACCTATACTTTTTCTGTTTAGATTCATAAAATAGAGTTCAATATGAAACCATAGCAATTTGATTCACTCAAAACGGATTTAAAATGAAGAAGTTATGGGTAAAACAAGATTGGATATTTTTTTATTTTTGTAGCTACGGGAAATATTAACAATTCTATACAAATCATATCCTAGCTAAATTATATTGTATTATACATGTATTGTAATATATTATGTAATCTTGGGATACCATAGACACGTATGCAAATGTTTTGACATATCATATCGACCCATGTATATATATTATTTGGAACAACCATAGACACTCTATATGCAGTAATGTTGGAGTTAGCTATACAGGGTTGAGGTTGATTCCAAAAATATATATACTTTGAGTTGTAATCTAGCTTGAGACGTGTATACACTGGGTTGTGGATTGATTCAAGATAATATATATCGATTTATTTCTGTACATCTAACTGTGGACAACTAGTTGTAGGTTACTAACGAGGACAACTGACTTAATAAACTTAAAACATCAAAATGTATTAAAAGTGTTGTAAATATATTTTGAACATACTTTGATATATATGTACATATTTGTTATAGGTTCGTGAATCGACCAGTGGCCAAGTCTTACTTCCCGACGAAGTAAAAATCTGTGAAAGTGAGTTTCATTTACCTTTTTACCCTTTATATTTTTGGTCTGAGAATACATGCGCAATTTTTATAAATGTTTTTACGAAATAGACACAAGTAATCAAAAATACATTATATGGTTGAATGATCGAAATCGAATATGCCCCTTTTTATTAAGTCTGGTAATCTAAGAATTAGGGAACAGACACCCAAATTGATGCGAACTCTAAAGATAGATCTATCGGGCCCAACAAGCCCCATCCAAAGTACCGGATGCTTTAGTACTTCGAAATTTATATCATGTCCGAAGGAGGATCCCTGAATGATGGGGATATTCTTATATGAATCTTGTTAATGTCGGTTACCAGGTGTTCACCATATGAATGAATTTTATCTCTATGTATGGGATGTATATTGAAATATGAAATCTTGTGGTCTATTATTATGATTTGATAATATATAGGTTAAACCTATAACTCACCAACATTTTTGTTGACGTTTTAAGCATGTTTATTCTCAGGGGATTATTAAGAGTTTCCGCTGTTGCATACTAAAATAAGGACAAGATTTGGAGTCCATGCTTGTATGATATTATGTAAAAACTGCATTCAAGAAACTTATTTTTGATGTAATATATTCTTATTGTAAACCATTATGTAATGGTCGTGTGTAAACGGTATATTTTAGATTATCATTATTTGATAATCTACGTAATGCTTTTTAAATCTTTATCGATAAAATAAAGGTTATGGTTGTTTTAAAAATGGATGTAGTCTTTGAAAAACGTCTCATATAGAGGTCAAAACCTCGCGATGAAATCAATTAATATGGAACGTTTATAATCAATATGAACGGGACATTTCAGATGGCGAGTCGATCTATGATTCACTTATGAGTTTAAGTGCGGATGAGAAGAAATGTGAATCATTGGGTATAAAGAATAGTTTACACCAACTGAGAAAATCTCCAAAAATGATTTCTTGTACCACAAAATATAGAATCATAGAATTGATGTTTACGAGGGTGTTGCGGTTTAACCGTGAGATATTAGAAGTAAAATCATCTCAACGGTCAACCTCAAAAGAGAAAAGTTTATGAGAACATAGAGTTTTGAATGATGACCTCAATGATAAGTTTTGAAGGGCAAGAGGAATTGTGATTAATACGTGGTGTAGAATAATACGAAAATTTTTATATAAACAAGCGATAAAAATTTTATAGAAGTTCGAGTCGTTTAGGGTGACGATGTAAAAAGGAACGAAGTTCTTAGTAAAACTAGAGTTACGTACAACATGTACTATTTTAAGTAAAAATATCTTTTGAATAAAATAATTGATTTGTAAAAGTGAGAGTATAATTTTATATGTACTAGTCAAAAATAAGTAAAGGTAAATTTTATTTACTTTATTATATAAATATATACCATTTATAACATTTGCACGAATGGCAGTAAATTTATTTTTATAAACGTTCGAGAGGATCGCACAGAAAAAATAGTGTGTAAAATTTTGGTAGACAAAATTTTCATATTTCCGATGTTACGAGTTAGAAAAAGACTAAGAAAAATCGAGTGAAGGACCTTGAAAATTCCGGGCGATATTTGAGCAATAATGTTACGAGGTAATGATAACTATTGAATTTAAGTGTGGTTGATGACTAATATAAGTTCTTGGAATTCAAAATGTTCATGTGTGAAGCTATTGCTGTCAAGTGAGATATGAATGGTAGAGTTTGAGAATGTAAAGTTAATCCCCTATTGACTTTGAAATGCTAACTGGTCAAGACTATCATTGGAGTTGGAAGACTGGCAGTACGTGCCCTTATTATATCTACGCATGGATTGATTGATTCCGACGGTCACAAAGATTTCATAATAACTTGAGCATGAATAATCCGATGTTCACATAGACAAGTATGAAGACACGCTAATGCAGTGGCTTTTGACTATGTGGTGATCATTGAAAATCAGTTTATCATGCTCTCGCTAAATATGTGATTATTTTCGGAGTGGTATGAATTTCCCAATGAGTAAGGGCGATGTAAGGACATGGTTCACTTGCCTATTGTTAGGACCATTAATATATGATCATTTAATGATACATCTAACATGCTTTTAACACCGAGGCTAAATCATAAGATTTTCAGGAAAATGGTTAACGATTCAAAGGTCACGACTTATTGTTTAGGTACAACAAATCACGCGATGTATAACCTTCGGTAACATAATGATAATCATATCAATACTACCTTTGATCCTATGGAGTGTGTGAGGGATTACGTTCTTTTCAATATGGTGATGTATATATATATATATATATATATATATATATATATATATATATATATATATATATATATATATATATATATATATATATATATATATATATATACTTCAGCCTTTACTGGCTCGAAATGTAGATACGCTAGAGTACGATGGGGCTCTTTTAATTGCTATGGTAGTTTTCAGATGTGATTAGGGTGGGTTTAGCTCAAGCCGCAGCCCGCGAGAAAATGGAAAAACTTCAGGTGGTGTATCTAACCCTAGACAGTGATTGATTATTATTTGAGTATGACATCATTACTCGCATGGTGCCAAGTAATGAATGCATGAGCACGAAAAGTTTTCCTTGGCTATGGTAATCAAAAGATACTTGTTGGAAGGTCATATTCTTTATGAGATTATGCTTGTGAGATATTGGTCGTCTCGGCACAGAGAACGTAATAGTGAATGTTGTGTTTATAATATCTTCATTTGAATATTCAAATGAAAATCTTGCGAGTGGTTGTCACTTATCTTCGACGGGTTTCCTAATGAGTTCATGAAAATCTACATCAGGGGTGTATTACAGATAACAGGAGGCATGCTTCGAAGAAATTTTGGGGGTGTCACTTCAGGTCACTTAAGGATATGAATCATTCCTTCTAGTGAAGGAGCGTGAATATTAAGCATCAAGGATAAAGAGATAGGTTGTTTAAGAAATAATGCAAAGTTTTACAACTTTTATGGTATATGAGGGATTGTTAATCTACTCATGGGTATGAGATAGATAGTTTGAGCTCTTCGTATATCTACAAATCAGATGATGATTACCCTTCATGTAATGACATTGAGATTTTCAAATGAATGGCTTGTGAATTTTTCTTTGATTCACTTTCTATTCCATATGTCATGATATTGGAATTTCTATATGAATTACCGTAATATAATCACGTTGGCCAAGCGTCATTATATTTCACTAATTCATACTTCCACTTCAATATCACCCCATAAGGTCAGGATACGTGATCAAACTTCGACGTTGGAATGTTGGATCATGAGTGACATCCCTCAGTTTCACCAACTGAGGTGGTCTTATAAAAGAACTCGCGTGAGTCAAAGAATAGTTTTAACCATTTTAGCAGAGGCCATAAAGATATGTATGGATATGATAACATTCACATACTAATTGATCCTTTAGAGTCGAGATCGGGCAATATGATAAGGTTCTGGCTTGACATCGTTAGGAAAAGATACAGAATATCAGAAGAGGTAAAAGCAGGTAGTAAGATGAATTGGCAGTATAAAGATTAAAGGAAAGCGCTTAAAACTAAGGCAGGGAAGGTTATAGTCCTATAGATCGCTAAGGCACCCTAACTAACACATAAGGCACACATGAAATGCAATCCTGGTTCTCTCTAACAACCTGGCTCTGATACCAATCTTTCACACCCCCTAAATGCGACCGGGGGTCATATGTGACTAACCAATATCAAAACACACGTGTAAAGCGAGAATGACTCTAAATGAGACATTTTAATTAAAACCAATGTATTAAAGCAACAGAAAGTATTAAGTCATTACAAATAAATCCTTAAAAATGAAAATGTAACTTAAATGTTTTAATGCAATAATATGAATGTAAAATGCGGACTCCAAAAGCAGCAAAGTCCAAATAGCAAACAATCTCTAGCAATCTTCACCTGAGACAAAACATGCTTAAAGTGTCAACCAAAAATGGTTGAGTGAACAACATAGGTTTATAATAGTTTTTAGACCACAAGATTTAGTTATAAAGTTTAATCAGTTCGTTAGTAGTGCTGAGGTGTATGATATCAAGACTAAACAAAGTTACCCCTTGACACCTTGAACTGTCAGTGTCGTTTAATCATTATTATGTAACCAAAGTCCAACGGTCAACTGGTTAGAGACGTCGCTCTCAGTAGGCCTACTCACAATAACTAAGTTTGCGTTTCAAAGTAGCAACTAACGATATCATGTGTCATAACCCGACCTTAACCATAAGGACGAATACAATAACATATGATTTCATCGCGAGGTATTGACCTCTATATGCGACATTTTTTAAAAACTGCATTCGTTTTTACAATACAAACCATAGCTTTTATTACAAATACAAGGTTTAAACAACTTAATAATGATTATCGTTTAGCGATAATCTTAGACTTACAAACTTTACATGTGATAATAACAATACGACCTCCAACATATTTTACATTACAAATCCTCCGATATGCAGTTTTATTTTTGACACAAATATGCATACTCAAGATCTTGCTTAAATTCAACATGTTGCAGCGGAAGCTTTTAGTTATCACCTGAGAATAAACATGCTTAAAACGTCAACATAAAGTTGGTGAGATATAGGTTTAATGCCGGCAGCGTTATGAATATAGACCACAAGATTTCATACATAAACGTTTTAATAAAAATATTCTAAGTTGTTGAGCACTTGATAACCATACTTAACATTTAATCAACGTCGCATATTCCCTTTATTATGAAATCTTACTACACCGTACCAAGTGTAGTCACCGAAACGAAGTACTGTGCAACCGTTGAATACTGGTCGTCCAGTCCGGTTGGGGTTGTCAGGCCCGATAGATCTATCAACAGGATTCGCGTTTACAATACCTCATGTAAATAGTAGTTACCAAGTTACAGGGAAGTATGCCAGTGGTACAACTCAACGTAGAATATATATTTTTAATCACTTGTGTTCATAACGTAAATCATAAAATGCATGTATTCTCATCCCGAAATATTTAGAGTTTAAAAGTGGGACTATATACTCACTTTTGTCTTGAAGGTATTTAACTCGACTTGTTCTCCGATAGATATCACGAACCTAACCATATATATAATATATCAACATATTTTCTTTTCAAGTAATCGTTATATATATATATATATATATATATATATATATATATATATATATATATATATATATATATATATATATATATATATACTTTTAATACTTTTAATATTTTCTTAGTCCGTAGTTAGCAGTCCGATGTTAATGGTCCACAATTAGTTGCTTAAATAAAATAAATAAAGACCCCATCGTATTCGTATTGATCAGAATTAATCTTGACCCATGGTACCATGTTGTCAAATGACGTGTTGCGTACATAAAGTACCGTGTTGTCAAATGACGTGTTGCGTAAAATCATGAGGTCTTATGATTAATCTTCTCGTGTTGTTTACGGGTGGTCCTGAAATATATAAAATCAAATCATAAGTAAATATATATTAAATATTATGTTAATTAGCCAAGATATGATTAATCCAATTTTGTCATAATATGATATATTACAGGTCTTGAAGTGTTTTTAAAAATCAAATTAGAAGGATCTATTTAGTTTGCGAACAAGTTTGAAATCACCTAAACTATGTTCTTGTTGTTAAAATTTTATAACACAAAAAAAGATAGCTATATAAATATGAATCGAATAAGGTTATGAATAAGGTTACTACCTCAAGTTACTTGGACAAAGCTACTGGAAAAGGTAAGAAAAATCTTGGAATCAAAAGAGTGGTGGAGTGGGATTGAAAGATTGGAAGTAATCTCCTTGAAATCGGATGACTATATTGATACGTTCTTGAGTAGGTAAATGAAGAGAGATTAGAGAGTGAATTAACTTGAAAGAAAATTGGAAATGAAATTGTATGTGTGTGTGCAAAATAGCATGATTATGGGATGGATATATAGGAGATTTAGTTTGTTTTCTTGCACAAAAGTCACACATGAGGTTAAATGGCTGGTTCTCACATGTAACATCATGTCTAGTGGCTGATCATTGAAGTTTATTGTTGGTATATACCAATAGTAAATACGTATAGAAGCTGGGTATGATACGGTTACATATACCCTAGATATACTTGTAGAAATTTTGAGGAATCGGAACGAGAATTCAAATATGGACGAGTTTATAACTGTAAAAGAGGCTCAAAACTGGGCTTTTATTTTTGGCTCAAACCGGGCCAAAATAAAATTTTAAGAGGCTCTGCCCCTTGGACCCCGCCAGGGGTTGCCACCCCTTGGACCCCGCTTATCGGGGGCGCTGCCCCCGAACCCCCGTCATAATCAAGATAAGTTCAAACAAGTGTGCACTCCACACTTCCCCAAACTTGTTCGATATTTATCAAGATTATTTTGGTTACAAATTAATCCCATTACACTTAAATCATATTGGTGACATAGATCACCAACACATTATATATTGTAAGTATATATATGTCAAAGAATGTTACATATAGTTATCGTTTTGAAAACTTAAGTTAGTGGTCTCAAAGTATACTTATAACTCATTGTTGTTAGTTCACAATGAAATGTTAAACCATCCTTAAATCATGTTAAATATGTATAGATATGTACATATACATAATCGTATAATTATAGTGTGTTATATAGTTCGTGATATCATCGGTCAAATTGGACGGTTAAACGTTGTGTGAAACTCTTTTCAAAAACATAAGTCTCAACAGTTTGGATTGCTTATCATGTTGGTAAGGTTTATTTTATGTAAATATTAATCTCATAAGTATAAAACGATCGGAAAAATCAGGGTCGTTACATCATGGCAGGGATTTAGCATGAAACAAAGCATGTCTTAGCACATTTTGAACTAATCAAGATAAAGTTTTCGAGTACTTGTGTCTAAGCGTAAAACAGTTTTAAAAGCAAGCATGTGTCTCACCCCAAAAGGTCAAAACAAGTATATAGATATAGTTAAAAAGTGGGGCTATGAAGTTCACCTTAGTAGCAAGTAAGAAATTTCATGCAAGTAGTATGAACGAAGTATGTAATCGGAGATCTCAACCTAGAGATATAACGTTCGATTACTTATTGTCTAACAGACATAAAGTTTGTTTATTAATATCGTAACTTGATAGTACGTATTTCTCTACTAGAGAGTAGGTACATACATACTAGTGCAAGGTAGAATGAACCATGTAAGGAGTAGTTTGCTGATTGACGTTTACTCTCGGGACGAATCCCTGCAGACGCGGATCATGGTCTAAAACCATGGTGTAGCTTAAGTCAATCTTAAAATAGGGCTTACATATGTTCTGCCTGTATACTTGGTGTTGTGCGGATGAAGTCACGCCTTGGTGCTGGGCGGATGAAGCCATGCCTTGGAGCTGGACGGATGACAGATGAAGTCTAGAGAGAGAAAGCGTGTATGAGAGATAAAGTCTAGAGAAAGAGTGGTATGCTGCCCAGAAATTGAGACCCGAAGTCATGGAGAGTGGAGAGTAGAGAGTGGAGAGTGGAGAGTGGAGAGTGGAAGGAAAGTGTGTGAGAGAGAAAGTGAAATGGCTGCTCCTCTTTTCTTGTGTCAAATGAGATGGGGAGCTCTTCTATTTATAGGCAAAGTTTGGGCTAGTGGGAAGCTTTTTGGGCTTAATTAATGGGAAAGCCCAATAACTTGCATGTCTTCACTAATTTGGGCATAACTTTCTCATACGAACTCCGATTGAGGTGATTCAAAAGCCAAAACGTCCGTAACTCAGAGCTCCACATCTTTCATTTTATGCGTGTAGACCGTAAGGTAGACCATTATAACTATATTAACAGTGACGGTTTTCGAAAAAAATTCCTATTTCTCAAAAGTTTCTATATTTGAAAACCTACTATTTATGGAAAGCTTCCACTTATAGTAAGATTCTAGTTTAAGAAGTTCGGGTTATAATTGTTCACAAAGATGTTGTACAATCTCGCCCAAACTTCGTTGCTAACATGCAAGTCACTCGAATGATCTGTTGTTATCGGGCGCCCAGGATTCTTGACCAGAATCTAAGTCATAGCATTCGAAATCCACAAGCGGTTCCCATAAGGCAACAAGGACCACCCTAGGCCACAAGTAGCGGTGATGTTTGTAGTCTTTGTACGTTATCTTTAATTATAACCTTCACGTTATAGGTGTATACACAACGAATTATTAATGTACTTAGTATTACATGTATAGGTAATAATATAACTTAGTGTGATTATGGTGTTACCATATAGATAGGTTTACAAGTTATAGTAATAATATTATTACTCTAATTATCTTTACAACATTGTAGTATAATAATAACTTAAGTATTATTAAGTATTTAATTATTATATTATTTATTCTTTAAATCTTATTACTTTAATTATAATATTAAGTAATTCTAATAAGGTCTAAGTCATTTAACTTATCTCATATGTTTAAACTTATCATTATACTTCATAACTACCTTTAATTTTTTTTTAAATCACTATAATCTTTTAAACTTTTATAGTTATCCTCCTATTATAATTAATAACTTTACTAGATAATAGTTTATATAAGTTTTATCCCCTTTTTCAAACTATTCATTAATATTATACTTAATAGTTATATATTAGTTTAAATAAGTTTTATATTTTCATTAACAAAATATTTTATCATCTTCAAGGTATATTAGACCAAACAAGCGTTTTTAACTTTTATAATTTTTATCTTAATACGTATATCATAATCATCATCCTACTAATCATACTTAGTACTTTTAATCATCAAAATCACTTTCTTAATTATCCTTATGTACGTATACATATTTTACGTGCATGCATGCATGCAATATCATCTTTTTTTTTACATAATCATATTCATAATCTTTAAACATTCATTACCACATTCAACTATTTTGCTATTATTCATAACTATATTATAACTATATTCATCCAATACTTATATTAATATTTATTATTAACCATAGTCATATCCATTATTCATCATCATGTGTTAATACTTGTTTTAATACTCATATTCATAATCATATTCATATGCTTATTAGTTTCAAGTTCATGATCATAATCAATACATACTAATTAAAAAGAAAGCAATGTAAAAAGTATGATTAACTTGGGTCTTAGGGATACCTCAAGGTGGGCTAGAGCAAGGAAAAAGGTGGCGATGGATGGGAACAATAACTGAACAGCAGCAGGTCAGAAACAGGAGCCAAAAGTGATCAAAAGTGGCGGTTTTTGGTGGAGTAAAAAGGCGGACAGCAGCAACAGAAAATGCAGCTGCAGTGAGCTGCTAGGGTTTGGGCCTGTTTTGGTCACGCAGACACGGCAGAAAAGGAGCAGCAAACCAGTCGACTTCTAGGCTGTTTTGGGGTGGCGAAAAACTGCAGAAAATAGCAGGAAAGGGCTGTGATGGTGGTGGTTTGCAGCTGCTGCAGAAGCTACCTGTTTGGGTTGAAAATAGCAGCAGAAGGGCTTCTATTTGGGCGGCAGTTTGGCTGCAAAAAAAGTAGCAGCTAGGTGGCTGTGGTGTGGTGGTTTTGAGCGACAGTCAAGACAGTAAATAGGAGCAAAAGCGGGCTGCCAAAAGGGGATGTTTTGGGGACTGTTTGGGCTGCAGAAAACAACAGGAAAGTGGCGGGTTGAGGTGATGAAAAAGGGCAGCAGCAAAAGCAATCATGTAGTAGCAGAAATTGATCAAGTTTTTGGGTTTCGAACAGAAGCAACAAATAGGGGGTTTAGTTTTGATTGTGTAGTCGACTAAAGTCGATTTTTGTTAGAGTTTAAGTGGTCGACAATTTTGCAGGAAGAGAAGGAAGATCGGCCAGGAAATTATCAAAACAAATGATGAGAGGGTTGGCCTTTTTTTATAGATTAAGAGTTATAGTTAGTGTATGACTTCAATTCCTTAAAGCTTAGCTATAACTCAATTTGTGTTAGAATAGGATTCCAATTAATTAATCTAGAGATGAAATTTGAGTGTGGTTAGGAGTCCACAAATTTTAGGATAAGGTCGATCTAGCTAGAACGGGACTTAGAGTTTACATAAGATTACAAAACTTAGGAAGTAACCAATTTGTTTCCATATTTTAAAATATGGTCGATTATTTATTTACTTCCCATTAGTTTTAATTTATATAATTAACACATTTTATTTTTAATTACTTAAAGTTATAATATTTACTATATCACAAAAATGCATAGACCTTTAATTAACAGAGAGTGTCGACTAAAATTTTACTATTCGGTCGACGTTTTGTCAATTAAAGTTTACAAGCACATAAAAGTCCTAGGGAAATTTAGTAAAATAGGAATGGAAAAGTGAGGGTCGTTATAGCTTTAGTCTAAAACTATCAGCCAGTTCACATTTGTACCTGAAATCATTGGCCCAAGTTCACAAATCAGAAGTTGTATGCTCTTAAAAAAAACTATCAATTGTAAATCGAACAAACAAAGGTGAGTTTATTAGAGATGGATATTCAATTGCCAATGAATTATAAAACCTCCAAACTAATTCATTAGATACAAGTCAACCAGTGTGTAGCTCTAAATAAAAAAAAAAAAAACCTCCCAAATAATTTTGTTCAAAAAGTCTACATCTACAATTAGAAAAATAAAGTAAAAAAAATAAAAACTCCAAGCTTTGTTCATCATCTATGGCCATCTACCTAATCATATTAGTTCAAATGATAAAATAGTAATGACTAATCTTCAAAGTAATACCTTAGTCATTAATAATTCAATAATAAGCGATAAATTAGATGTAATACCTTTTCAATGATTAGGCAAATCGTTGATACGAATGTGCTTCGTCAATCTGACTTCTACCACAACCGTCGTCCTCCAGCATTCACCGTCATATTCCAGAGCTGGTATAAGAACCCAATAGTGTAATATCTGACCCGATAGATCCCTGACTGTTTCTGTTATCAGTAAAAGTCCCATGATCCTGAAAAAGTTCATTTACCATATTTCTTTTTAGTTATATTCAATCGTGGTTACAAAACTCGGATAACTCGACCGAGTTCTCAGCGATAACTCTGTAAAAAAGTCTAAACGAGAAATCGGTGGCCAATTCGCTCGATTAATCAGTCAACGCAGGTCAACGGCGGTCAAACGGTGGTCAATGGCGTCGGAAAACTCAGACTTGCCTAAAACGTGAAAAGATAAGGAAGGAGAACATGAAAATTAAAAAAGAAGTGAAGTGAGGAAGAAAACAAGATGAAACCTCTTTAACAACCTTTATATAGATCTTTATTAGGCATGTACTTTAGAACAACCTCTTTAACACGCTATATATAGATCTTAAATATTACAAGTAAAAGAACAATTACATAAAAGTTAAAACGATAAAAAGCACATCAACGAAAGGTTTTTGCTTCATGTTTTCTTTATTCTTTAAACATTTAAATAACCGATCGTTAACCATCTTTTTTAGATATTCAAATAACCGACTTTTAAGCGACCAAAACTACCCGCAGTACCCGCAGTGAAGCGCAAGTTTCTATCCTCATTATCTATGTAGCTAAAAACCCATATTTTTGAAAACTATAAATAATAATGTTAGAAAATAAATAATTACGTTCTAAGCTACTCCGTATTATATAGTGACTAACGTATATTGAATGTTCTTTCTAATGTTTTAGCAATGTTTTAAATTCAATTTTTTTTAAGAAATTTTTGCCTCCATTTAAAAATAAAATTAAAGGTAGTGATTAATCGTTGGAGATAAATGTTGTTGTCTATTGTTAAATGTTAAGAAGAATATAAATTAAAAGGTAGTGATTTTGATTGTAGAAAGGACATATTTTATAAAAGTTTTTATCTATTTATCGTTTAGCCAAAATAACTACTCAGTTATCTCGTTAATTTTAATAATTTAATACGAGTAATCATATATTTTGTAATGAGTTGTAATCCCTTGTATCCAACAATTTGCTTGAAATTCAAGGGACCAAATTGTGGCACGATAATCACAAATGATTGAAAAAAAAAAAATTCAAATTTTTTTTTCTTTTTTCAATTTTTTTTTTCAAGTTTTCTTTATTTATTTTTTTTTTCAAATTTTTTTTTAATTTAGCCCGATCTAGAGTTTAGGGTTTAGGATTTTGGGTTTCGCCCCTAAACCTTAAACCCTAAAGTCTAAACAGTTCATGTTAAAAACTCAATATAAACTTTAAAACTAAAGCTTAAACCCTAATTTCTAAACCCCAATTTCCAAACCCTAATTTCTAAACCCTAATTTCTAAACCTCAATTTCTAAACTCTAATTTCTAAACCCAAATTGCTAAACCCTAAACCGTACTCCATGGTTAAGGTTTAAAGCTTCATATTCAAAGTGTTAGTGCATTTGATTAAGTTCCTAGACATCTATCGGACGTTTATGAACAGTACTTCAGTTATCGAGTTACCATTATCGCTTGTTGTAATCCTATCCATGTTGACTTGTGTATGCATTTATGTTATGCGTTCTTATGCAGTGTTACAGGTATGTGATATGGAAGTTTGACCTGACTAGACTCTGTCACACGTACAAGTGAAGTCTCACTCGTACGCATGACAAGCTCATGTGCATGGTTATGCTGAGCTGAGTCCTAAACCTAAATTGTTGGAATTTACACGAGTGAGTTACCAACCGTATGATTGAGTCTGCTCACACGTACGTGAGACGACCCGTCCTAATCCATAAGGACGAATACAATAACATATGGTTACATTGCAAGGTATTTGACCTCTATATGATACATTTTACAAACATTGCATTCGTTTTTAAAAGACAACCTTTCATTACATCGAAAGTTGACAAGTATGCATACCCCTTAATAATATATCCAAACTATAGATGACTTAATATGTCATTTACTTAATAATGATCGTTATTGAACTCAACTTCTTGAATGCAACGTCCTTTGAAATATGTCATGTATGACTCAAAGTATTATCTTTAAAATGAGTAAATGCACAGCGGAAGATTTCTTTCAAACCTGAGAATAAACATGCTTTCAAGTGTCAACCAAAAGATTGGTGAGTTCATTAGTTTATCATAATCGATTATTTTCATAATTTTAATAGACCACAAGATTTTTATTTTTATTTCTCATAAACATCATCTCATATCAGGCATTTCGCAAAAACTGCATAGAGATAAAAATCATTCATATGGTGAACACCTGGTAATCGACATTAACAAAACATGTCTAGAATATCCCCATCATTCTGGGACTCTCATCGGACATGATAAAATCGAAGTACTAAAGCATCCGTAACCCGGATGGGGTTTGTTAGGCCCAATAGATCTATCTTTAGGATTCGCGTCAATTAGGGATTCTGTTCCCTAATTCTTAGATTACCAGACTAAAAAGGGTGATATTCGATTCGATAATCCAACATAGAATGTAGTTTCGATTACTTGTGTCTATTTCGTAAAACATTTATAAAAGCAGCTCATGTATTCTCAGTCCCAAAAATAGATATTGCAAAAGCATTTAAAAAGGGAGCAAATGAAACTCACAATACTGTATTTCGTAGTAAAAATACATATGACGTCATTGAACAAGTGTAAGGTTGGCCTCGGATTATATATATATATATATATATATATATATATATATATATATATATATATATATATATATATATATATATATATATATATATATATATATATATATATATATATGTTGGTCAATATCTGTCTAACAATTTAGGTCAAGTCATAGTGTATCACAATCCTAAAGCTCGAGACTGATATGCAAAAGTCAACAAAAGCCATCTTGACCCAAAATGACTTCCAAAACCTATACATGTTTAATATATAACTTAAATATAGTCATTATATATATTTAAATATATTTATCAGATTTTATTAAAGTAATAATACAAGTCATTTATTAATAAATAAAAATTTATATTAAAATTTATATATGATAAAAATATTCTTTTATATATCTCAAATAAAATTTATAAAGCTCAGTTAATATCATAAAAATATAGTGGTATGTATTATTATATTACGTGTGGTAAAAATATCTTTCTATCACATATTTATTTGATAAAATAATATTGATAATAATAATAATAAGTAAAGGTTGTATTATTTTGTAATAATAATATTAATAATTATCATTCTACTAATAATAATAACAATATTTATATTTACTAATAATGATATTATAATGAAATGATAATTCTGATTATGATAATTTTAGTAATAACAATACTTTTTAATATTAACTGTAATAATAATATTTTATATAAAAAATAATAATTCTTTTTAAAATGATAATTTTAATTATAATAATACTAAAATGATAATAATAATGATATTTTGTAATAACAATGATATTTCTATTAAAAATAATAATTTCAATAAAAATGATAGATTTAATATTAATGATATTTTAATAATAATAATAATGATAAAAATAATAAAAACGATATTTTTATCTAATTCAATATCTTACAATATTTTAATTTCATCATGATACTTATACTCATTATTTCCTAAATCGATTTGTTTAATAGCTTTTAGTCATCTTTTATATCGCATTTATAAAAGTGATAATAATAATAATAGTCATAATAATTAGATGATACTAATATTAGTTTTTAATGATAGTGATACTAATAATAATAATTATAATAATACTAATGATAATACTAATAATTATTATAATAATAATAATAATAATAATAATAATAATAATAATAATAATAATAAAAATAATAATAATAACAATAATAACCTTAGTGATAATAACGATAGTATTAATAATAATAATAATAATAACAATTTTAATGATAATACGTATATTGATAATGATAACGATAATTATAATTATAATAATAGTTATTAGACAATAATAATAACAATAATCATAACGACGATAGTAATAATAATAATCATTTTAATAATAATAATACTAAAATTAATAATAATTCAGTTGACAATATCTTTTAATCCGTTCATTGAAACCATAAGCTTTCTAAATGAAAAGTTATTAATTTTTCGCCAGCTTTCCAACTACATGCATATCATATACCTTATCTTAGTAGCATATGTATTAAATTCATGATTTATCATAAACTATTTAACGACAAAACTAAGCATACAAACATGCATAATCATATATACTCGATCACTAGTCAGGGATACACTATTAATATATAAAAGATAAGATATGGATGCTCACTTATCAATATTGAGATTCAATATTGCAGGAAAGTACGTAGACGCAACGGAGATGATAAACACTAGGTTAACCTCACGAGCTATACCCCCGAATAATACCCACAACTTCCATAGCTATAACCCATAATTTTCTTAGCTCTATCCCGTTTGAAAACTTATTTTGAAATCGCCTGAACATAACTCTGTCGTAGTATTTTATGTATACTAATAATATCTTAAAATAATACTGACTAAATATATATATATAAATCGATTGAGAAAGTTTAGAGAAATATATTTTCAAGTTTCTATGAAATAATGAAACCTATTAAATTCTATTTATAATAGATTTTTGAATTATTAAAGTGAATTATTAAAGTATGAATTATTAAAGTGAATTATTAAAGTATAAATTATTAAAGTATGAATTATTAAAGTGAATTATTAAAGTATAAATTATTAAAGTGAATTATTAAAGTATGAATTATTAAAGTGGATTTTTAAAGTTAAATTAAAGTAAAAGTAAAGTAAAGGTAAAGTTAAAGTATAGTAAAAGTATAAAACTATGTACGTATAATACGCGTATAAATATATAGAATATTAAATTAAATCGTTATATATATTTAATAAAATAAAATATAAATATCGTTATCTTTATCATAATGGTTAATAAATGAGTTGTCAAAAGTGATTCTAGATATTTATAAAAGTTATATACGTTTTAATAATAAAATTCTTTTTAAACTGAAAACGTTTTTGTACGTTTAAAACTAAATCAAATAAATATGATAATTTTATTTTCCAAAACTAAATATATTTAAGAATCATTTTGTTAAAAAGTTAAAATAATGGAAATCGTTATATCATAAAACGTTTTAGAAAAGTAGAATTATATATATTCATAATAGGTTTCAAGTTTTTAAATTACAGTCTGTTGGTGAATCAAGGGATAAAGTCCAAAGGTTAAATAAACATATGAAATCATCTTAATGAAAAATGTCGAGTTACTTAACTTGTCGATATCCAACATCTAAGTTATTTACACTCCACGTTCTTACTTTCACATTAAAAAAAATGAAAGTTAACATAGTTATCTTATCAAGGTCACGAGGAAAATATTATAAAACATGAATTAGAAATTAAACAGGAATTTCCACTAACCCTTGTCTAGTTCCCGTTAATTGACACATTTGTTCTTACTTGTAAATCACTTTACCAATTATTTCGAATACCGTTAAAAAGAATAGATTTCTTAATTCTCAGTGGACCTTACAATAGAGACCCGTAATCATATCACAATATATCTGATAATTCAATCATTTGATATTATCTTTTAATCTCGTCGATAATTATAATAAACTTATATGGAAACAAATACGTTCATGTAAAGTATTATACATATAATACTTTGTTAACGTTTTCAATTAATATAACCATATATTATATATACATATCTATACACATAAATGTTCGTGAATCATCGAGCACGGTCAAAGGGTAATTGATTACATGAATGTAGTTCTAAAATTTTGAGATTCAACATTACAAACTTTGCTTATCGTATCGGAAACATATAAAGATTAAGTTTAAATTTGGTCAAAAATTTCCGGGTTGTCACAGTACCTACCCGTTAAAGAAATTTCGTCCCAAAATTTGATTGGGATGGTCATGGCTGACAGTAAGTATGTTTTCATGACTCATACGAGTTGGAGATTAGGGTTTTATCATCAGTGAGTAATATGGATAAAACAATTTAATT
Source organism: Rutidosis leptorrhynchoides (assembly GCF_046630445.1). Classification (NCBI taxonomy): domain Eukaryota; kingdom Viridiplantae; phylum Streptophyta; class Magnoliopsida; order Asterales; family Asteraceae; genus Rutidosis; species Rutidosis leptorrhynchoides. Next base: position 172,046,565 of record NC_092342.1, on the reverse strand, counting down.
TTTGTGAATAGTACGAGTGAAGCTATCGCAAAAGAATGAAATGAGAAGAGTAAAGTTTCGTCATATCTTTTCACGTAGATAGGGTTGATTTTCAGAGTTCAAGGGATTTGGAGAAAATCTTTTTGATAAGATTTGATTATTCGGTAATTAAGAAAATTAGGATCTTCTTTGATTAAATGCAATGATCTATTTCGATTGCTCTGTCAGATGTTTCACTATAAATCCACTCCCTTCGTTTCCTTATTTTCCACAGCTCACATCCTCTATTCTTTCTCCCTCAACTCATACTTTAAAGCATTTTTCAATATGCTACATCCGGTTTTAATTCTTGATATACTCCTAACTTTTATATCCGTCATTCTTCTTTTTCATCTGCCGCCGGAAGAATTTATTCACTTCTACTACACTCTTGGTTTTATAGTGTTTTTAGTTCTCCCGTGTCTTTTCGTTGCAATATATATTGATATACATGGTTTGTAATTTATGTATTGTCGTCGGGCCTTATATCTTTCCTTATTTTTTGGAGTTCCTGTTCCTGTTTTTCCATAATCATTGACATCTACGGTTAATGATCTTTTCTGTTTGCTGCAATTTATACCCCCTTTCTATTTCGGAGCTTCATGCTTTTGTTTTCTTTTCGCAAGTAATGGTCCAGAATTCGTAGGTATGGAGTTTCGAATTATCATAATATATGTAACATCCCGCGTTTTTCCGTTAAATTTAATTTTAACACCGTCTTTTTTTTTTTTAAACATAATCTTTCGTATTTAAAGTAATAGTTTCCGTGAGTAACGTTCATTATATTTCCGCTATTTAATTATAACATCACTCGGTTACTCGAGCGTTTTTAAAATATTTCGTTGGTTAATTCCCGCACCCGCTTTGAAACTTGAGGGACCGAAGTTGTCAAGTGGGCAAACTAGTTGACTAGGTCAACTAGTCAACCCACCATTCTCATCCATTCAATCCCTCCATCTCTCTCCCTTTTCTCTCTAGCTCAAGAACCCCATTTCTCCCAACTTCACTAAATCATCATCTAAATTCGATCTAGGAGGCTTACAACAAAACAAATTACATTTTCGTGATCCTCTCTTCATCCTCTACGATTTGATACTAACTACACCGATTTTGGGTAACATTTCTAAAACTCTAGATTTCTTTAAATTCGTGTTTTTGACTTGAAATGTTGTTAGTTAGTGTCTATGGCTCGTGTCTAGCATGATTATATGATTTGTATGCTCGATCTTGATGTTTTGGTGTAACTAGCTTGAAAATGAAAAGTGGATGCTTAATCCTTGATTTTGGATGAGTTAATGTTGTTAGATTGTTAAAGTGCATGTTTTAATTGTGTTACTAGTATCATTAGCCACATTTGGATGTGTAGGTTGATTAAGGAAACTTCAAAAACCCGATTAATGATTTTGTGATGTTTGACTAGGGTTTGATAGTTCTTGACATGAACTTTTGGATGCTTAAATGCCATGGAATGTTAATTGTTAGTGTCTAGTAGTAATGTATGCTTCATTACCTTCAAAACGGCATATCGTATGTGTAAATTGGATTCCCGAATCATAAAATACGTTTTACGAACTTGAAACTTGAAAATAAACCTTTCTCGATCAATTGACGAGTTTTCGTTTATTGTAAATGATGTTTTTGATTGATGATATGTGTTTAGTTGCATTCCTTGTCAAAATACCTTTCCAACGATGTATGATAGGCGTTATAAGCGTTTGCGGGTCAAGAATTGTGTTAGAATTGGTTTTGGTTCGTGCACATTTAAAAAGCAGAAAAATAGCTGAAGCAGCAGGGTGGCGCGGCGCGCCATACCCCCCGCGCGGCGCGCCGATTGGGTCTGTCCAATTTGGTCAATTTTTGAATAATGTTTGCTATGCTACGCACCTCCGATTAACATGTAACTTGGCCAACATGCTCATATATGATTTCTAAGATTAGAAAAATAGTTCGGAACCCGACCCGAACGTGTTGACTTTCGTTGACTTTGACCGACCAAAGTTTGACTTTTTGTCAAACTTAACCAAATGATTATGCAACCTTCCTAACTTATTTATATACTTGTATCTTGCATGAAACTTGGCAATTTGATTTCACATGCTAAGTAATCGAGTCGTAACGAGCCATAGGACAAATTGAACATCTTTGACCTATCGTGTTTACCGTTATTGATACAACCTATTGTTTAGGTCAAGACTAGCATTGTTCTTTGCACACGTTTACTTGTCGAAGTACTTTACTACTCGTGCACTCAAGGTGAGATCATAGTCCCACTTTTACTCTTTTTGAACTTGTATTTGGGATGAGAAAACATAAACGATTCTTTTGAACTAAGTGAACACAAGTACAGGAAAACAAACATTCTACATACGAGTTTAGAACAAAATCCTCAATTCGATTATCATTAGTTACACTTGCCGGGTGTAAGCGAGAACTTATGTTGTATGGATCCATATGGGTTTGACAAACCCTCATTCAAACGGTTCGCTACCGTTTACGAATGAAATATATTTTCGAGAAACAGTGTATGTTCTAGCACTAAGTGATGGGGTTCAATGGAAGGAAATGTTAAGCATTGATAATTGGGTGCTCGTGAAACAAACTTTTGGAATGTATTACTATTATTTCATTGATGCAAATCTTGTGGTTCACTTGTACTTACTTACTTAAACCTATGATTTCACCAACGTTTTCGTTGACAGATTTCTATGTTTTTCTCAGGTCATGCACGATATGTGAAACATGCTTCCGCTTACTATTTGATACTTGCATCCGATGTCGAGTATACATGCATTTCATGGAGCGTCTTTTGACTTTACTTTAAACCGTGTCGCCTAGATTTCAATCGTACTTATAACGTTGTAACTTAACTTTTGGTTGAACAATCCTTGTAAACTTTGAAACAATCTTTATTTTGAAATGAAGGCGACATATTTTGGTCAAACGTTATCTTAAAGACTTATAATCAGGTAATGGGACCCACGTAGCCGACGCCGTCACTTGACGATTTGTCGGGGTCGCTACAGTTGGTATCAGAGCCAGGTTTAACCTTAGCCGTAAAGGTAGTCACGCGCGCCGGCTGTCAGGCCGGGCACTCATACGGACTATGCTTTTTGGCGGGTTAATCGTAGAGGGGGTTCTCACAGTGTTACCTGTGACGAAGCATTGGCTCTTACCCCTTGCGATCCCTTGGAATTTGAGGGTTGGCAGTTTGGCAGAAATGCGGGCCGTAAAATCAGTGTCTGAGGTACACTCAGTGGTCACCAAGCGGTTAGCTGGAAAGGCACTGGGTGGGTTTCTACCCCATCTGTCGCTACAGTTGGTATCAGAGCCTTGGTTGTAGGGATTTAGAGTTCATTTGTGTCCACCCCGAGTCATAGGGTACATAGGTGAATCTAGACTACAACCGGCATATAGACTGAAGTAGGAATTATTTGACAAATTGTGCATTTATACTCGAACTCTTCTATCATATCTAACTCGTATTCGATCTTGATCTTACGTTGATAAATTTTGTTGATGCGCCACTTGACTTTATGAAGTAATGTTAAATGCACATGAGAATCAGGGTAATATAATTTCCGGGATTATATTACGGTGATTCACATGGACGTTCCGACATTATGACGTAAAGAATTTAAGGCGAGTCAAGGAAAAATTTCCTCTCTATCCTATTTTCCATACTCCGGTTAGTATTGTTGAAAATACTAACCAACGATATTCTTGTCTCATGAAGGAACAATGGCTCACCAAGGTCAACACAATACTCCTCTCGAAACTCTGGAACAAGCTCTTCAACAAATGATAACCACCGCCGTGGGTACGGCCGTGGCCGATCACTTTTCTAACAACAACAATCATGGGGCCGGTAATTCAATCGAGGGTTGCTCCTACAAGAACTTCATGAAGTACAATCCTCCCACTTTCAATGGAACCGAAGGACCGGTTGCTCTCACCCGATGGTTCGAACAAACAGAAGCCGTTTTTAGTATAAGCGGTTGTCGGGACCAAGATGAGGTCAAGTTTTCCACCCTCACTCTCACCGGTATTGCTCTCTCATGGTGGAACACGTATGTACAATCGGTGGGTATCGATGAAGCCCTTACACTCTCTTGGACCGAATTAAGAGAAAGAATGACCACCGAATACTTCCCGCGTGAAGAGACTCGAAGGCTCGAACAGGGGCCAAGAAATTTAAAAATAGCCCGAGATGACCTCGAAGCTTATAATCAACGGTTTGCCGAACTAACCTCAATTTGTCCAAACCTCCGGGCTCCCGGGCCCCAAGGAGTTGAGTTTTACATGGATGGCCTCCCTAAGAGCATTCCACACGGGGTAATGCCATTAAGACCCGCCGACCTACAAGAGGCTGTGATGATAGCCCGCCGATTTATAAAAACGGTGGATGAAATTGAAGCGCTGGCACCAACGGCCGAGGTCCAACCAGTTAACAACAAAAGAAAACAGGAAGCCTCTCCATCAAGCAACCACAACCACAACGACTCCACCAAGAAGCCTTTCACCCCCGGCGGCAGGAAAAATTATGCTGGAACACGACCTTTTTGCAACACGTGCCACAAACATCATTATGGAAAATGTGGCGGACCATTTTGCATCAAGTGTCAAAGAAGTGGCCATGTGGCCCATAGTTGTAAGGGTGCCGCCCCCGTCGCTAAAAAGGTGCCCAGTGCACGCAGAAGGGGTGCTTGTTTTGAATGTGGACAACTGGGTCATTTTAAGAATGCATGTCCCAAGAAGAACGCCCACCCTAATGTACGCGAATGAGCTTTCAACCTTAACACATAGGATTTCCGGAACGACAATTAGTTACGGGTACGTTTCTTCTCAACGACTCTTATGTTTCATGTTTATCCGATTCGGGTATCGATAAATGTTTTGTATCCAGGGCTTTGGAGCCTACTCTTTGCACTCCACCCCTCCCCCCCCTAGATATTACTTACGCCATTCAAGTGACCAACGGAAAACCATTGCGTATCGATAAATTTTATCGGAGGGAGTACGTTAAACTTATTGGGTAGGTAATTTGAACTTCGATTTGACACCTATGGAACTAGGGAACTCGGAACCTATTCGAAAAAAAAAAAAAAAAAAAAAAAAAAAAAAAAAAAAAAAAGTTTCCCCATCATCTTGTATAGATTATTGTGAACTGAGTAATTTTCGGTTGGAAACCGATACCCTCTCCCTCGCATCCATGACCTCATGATTATTTGCACGAATCCCGTATGTTCCAAATCGACCCCCGTTAAGTGAGACGATGTCTCCTAAGCCACTTTCCGAACTCGCAACGTTAGTTGTAAATCTTTCTTAGTACCATTCGATTTATTTAGGACTCTGTCCGTATTCATGAACCTCCTAAACCACGTATGCGAACTTATCTAGACAAATCGGTTATCGTATTTATAGATGACATCTTGAGTTATTCAAGTAAAGAAGGAAAACGAACAACATCACCATCTTACGCTCGAACTTTTGAGAAAAGAGCAACTCTATACCAAATTCTCCGAGTGAGAATTTCTGTTGAACGAAGTACAATTTTCTAAACCAGGATGTGAATGGTCTAGGCATTTCAATCAATCTCGAAATCAAGCCACATGTAATCAGGAAACTCCCCCGACTCAGACTTGTATTCGTAAAATCTTAGATCTCGCCGGTTATTACCGAAGATTCATTTCTGCCTTTTCTCGTGTTACACGACTTTTAACCTCGTTTACTCACTGAGGGAAAAATTTAAACCCCCCCCATGTCCGAACCTTGAGCGTGATACTTCACACCAACATTTCTAGTTAAAAATCGTATAGCACCAGATGGAACTCAATTATGAAAATATTTCTACATGAACGCCGGAAGGCATGCTCTCTCGACTCAAAATCAGTATAACTGAAATTCGTTATTTTGCGCGAAGAATTCTAATACTAAATTGTGGATCCGATCAATTTTCTCGTCATCACATACCACGCTACATATCTCTGTTATTTCACCGTTACCGTCTGATATTACTGGAACTTAAGATAACACACGATCCAATGATACTTCACTCTTCTTTGACTTAATGTCATTGTGTTTCTAATAATCGGCCAACTATTATTCAACCCCGAACTAAACAACTACGTGTACGATCTCGTTTCTCTTTCAGACTTCAACTTTTGACAACTAGAGGCACGTTATGGCAACCTCGAGATGTAAACTCATCCTATTCTAAGTCCTCATTTCACTACTATCTTTACCGTTCGCATTTCCGTTTAAAGAAACTCCTTGTAACATTTCTCCATGGATAGAGAAACTCCTCATATTACATAAGTATTCACCACGAGGGTGAATAGTCCTAACGAACATTTTTTTTCGAACCCTAACTGACTCGTTCAAACATATCTTAAGAGATTCTATTCCAACACGGTGTATCTTTGTTAATTATCCCGTATCGAAATACTCGTTTCACTTCTAGTTTTACAAGAAGCCTCGGGACCGCGTTTAGACATGAGTACCGCGTACCATCCACAACCCGACGGACCGAACAAACATGCGATTTAAACCTTGGAAACCATAATACGAATTTGTATTACCAACTTCAAATTTACTTGAGAAAAAATATTTTCCTTTAGCCGAATCCTCGTACTACAATGATTTTCATTCGAGTTTTAACGTCACTCCTTTTGAAACCACGTGTGACCGGAAACGTCACTCTCCTTTGTCGAACCAAGTAAACGATGATCAATTCACCGGGGCCGAGGTTATTCATGAGCAACCGAGAGAATTTATTCATATTCAGGCAAAACCCTACGCGACTCGTAATCACCAAGAGCTGCGCCGATGTTAGACGTAAACATTTCAAATTCCACGTGGGAAACCGCGTCACGTTAAGAGTCGCACCTTGGAAGGGTGCAATCCGTTTCGGGAAAACGTAGGAAGCTAAATCCACGATATTTTGATCCTTTAAATTCTTGGGGTGTTTTGGACCCGTAGCTAGCCGTTTAGACTTTTCCGACTCATTTTGGGTCTCCGTTTATCCTACATTCAATGTATCAACTCAAAGACGTGTTTTGCGAAACGAGAACTTGTTATCTCCTTTGATGAACTCACTATCGACGATAACCCTCACTTCCTAGGAGGACCGGTTGAAACCATGAATCATGGAAGCCAAACCTTAAAACAACATATGATCCCGACCGTCAAAATTCGTGGAAATACTCAAGGACGTACCTTCACTTATTCGTAGAATTTACAACGCAAGGTCTCGAGTAAGATTCAACAACTACTACTTCCAACTAAATTTCGGGACGAAATTTCTTTTGAGGTGTGGATAATGTAACATCCCGCGTTTTTCCGTTAAATTTAATTTTAACACCGTCTTTTTTTTTTTAAACATAATCTTTCGTATTTAAAGTAATAGTTTCCGTGAGTAACGTTCATTATATTTCCGCTATTTAATTATAACATCACTCGGTTACTCGAGCGTTTTTAAAATATTTCGTTGGTTAATTCCCGCACCCGCTTTGAAACTTGAGGGACCGAAGTTGTCAAGTGGGCAAACTAGTTGACTAGGTCAACTAGTCAACCCACCATTCTCATCCATTCAATCCCTCCATCTCTCTCCCTTTTCTCTCTAGCTCAAGAACCCCATTTCTCCCAACTTCACTAAATCATCATCTAAATTCGATCTAGGAGGCTTACAACAAAACAAATTACATTTTCGTGATCCTCTCTTCATCCTCTACGATTTGATACTAACTACACCGATTTTGGGTAACATTTCTAAAACTCTAGATTTCTTTAAATTCGTGTTTTTGACTTGAAATGTTGTTAGTTAGTGTCTATGGCTCGTGTCTAGCATGATTATATGATTTGTATGCTCGATCTTGATGTTTTGGTGTAACTAGCTTGAAAATGAAAAGTGGATGCTTAATCCTTGATTTTGGATGAGTTAATGTTGTTAGATTGTTAAAGTGCATGTTTTAATTGTGTTACTAGTATCATTAGCCACATTTGGATGTGTAGGTTGATTAAGGAAACTTCAAAAACCCGATTAATGATTTTGTGATGTTTGACTAGGGTTTGATAGTTCTTGACATGAACTTTTGGATGCTTAAATGCCATGGAATGTTAATTGTTAGTGTCTAGTAGTAATGTATGCTTCATTACCTTCAAAACGGCATATCGTATGTGTAAATTGGATTCCCGAATCATAAAATACGTTTTACGAACTTGAAACTTGAAAATAAACCTTTCTCGATCAATTGACGAGTTTTCGTTTATTGTAAATGATGTTTTTGATTGATGATATGTGTTTAGTTGCATTCCTTGTCAAAATACCTTTCCAACGATGTATGATAGGCGTTATAAGCGTTTGCGGGTCAAGAATTGTGTTAGAATTGGTTTTGGTTCGTGCACATTTAAAAAGCAGAAAAATAGCTGAAGCAGCAGGGTGGCGCGGCGCGCCATACCCCCCGCGCGGCGCGCCGATTGGGTCTGTCCAATTTGGTCAATTTTCGAATAATGTTTGCTATGCTACGCACCTCCGATTAACATGTAACTTGGCCAACATGCTCATATATGATTTCTAAGATTAGAAAAATAGTTCGGAACCCGACCCGAACGTGTTGACTTTCGTTGACTTTGACCGACCAAAGTTTGACTTTTTGTCAAACTTAACCAAATGATTATGCAACCTTCCTAACTTATTTATATACTTGTATCTTGCATGAAACTTGGCAATTTGATTTCACATGCTAAGTAATCGAGTCGTAACGAGCCATAGGACAAATTGAACATCTTTGACCTATCGTGTTTACCGTTATTGATACAACCTATTGTTTAGGTCAAGACTAGCATTGTTCTTTGCACACGTTTACTTGTCGAAGTACTTTACTACTCGTGCACTCAAGGTGAGATCATAGTCCCACTTTTACTCTTTTTGAACTTGTATTTGGGATGAGAAAACATAAACGATTCTTTTGAACTAAGTGAACACAAGTACAGGAAAACAAACATTCTACATACGAGTTTAGAACAAAATCCTCAATTCGATTATCATTAGTTACACTTGCCGGGTGTAAGCGAGAACTTATGTTGTATGGATCCATATGGGTTTGACAAACCCTCATTCAAACGGTTCGCTACCGTTTACGAATGAAATATATTTTCGAGAAACAGTGTATGTTCTAGCACTAAGTGATGGGGTTCAATGGAAGGAAATGTTAAGCATTGATAATTGGGTGCTCGTGAAACAAACTTTTGGAATGTATTACTATTATTTCATTGATGCAAATCTTGTGGTTCACTTGTACTTACTTACTTAAACCTATGATTTCACCAACGTTTTCGTTGACAGATTTCTATGTTTTTCTCAGGTCATGCACGATATGTGAAACATGCTTCCGCTTACTATTTGATACTTGCATCCGATGTCGAGTATACATGCATTTCATGGAGCGTCTTTTGACTTTACTTTAAACCGTGTCGCCTAGATTTCAATCGTACTTATAACGTTGTAACTTAACTTTTGGTTGAACAATCCTTGTAAACTTTGAAACAATCTTTATTTTGAAATGAAGGCGACATATTTTGGTCAAACGTTATCTTAAAGACTTATAATCAGGTAATGGGACCCACGTAGCCGACGCCGTCACTTGACGATTTGTCGGGGTCGCTACAATATACAAAGTAGAAAGGAAAGGTAGTAGCACGATTTGATTTGTCAAATTACCAGTGAAGCGACCCGTCCTAATCCACCTGGACGAATACATTACATTTGGTTACATCGCGAGGTACTTGACCTCTATATGATACATTTTACAAACATTGCATTCGTTTTTAAAAGACAAACTTTCAATACATCGAAAGTTTACGGCATGCATACCATTTCATAATATATCCAACTATAATCGACTTAATAATAATCTTGATAAACTCGATGAATTGAATGCAACGTCTTTTGAAATATGTCATGAATGACTCCAAGTAATATATCTAATATGATCAAATGCACAACGGAAGATTTCTTTCATACCTGAGAATAAACATGCTTTCAAGTGTCAACCAAAAGGTTGGTGAGTTCATTAGTTATCATAAACATTCATTTCCATCATTTTAATAGAACACAAGATTTCATATTTCAATATACATCCCATACATAGAGATAAAAATCATTCATATGGTGAACACCTGGTAACCGACCTTAACAAGATGCATATAAAATATCCCCTATCATTCCGGGACTCCCTTCGGACATGATAAATTCGAAGTACTAAAGCATCTGGTACTTTGGATGGGGCTTGTTGGGCCCAATAGATCTATCTTTAGGATTCGCATCAATTAGGGTGTCTGTTCCCTAATTCTTAGATTACCAGACTAAAAAGGGGCATATTCGGTTTAATAATCCAGCCATAGAATGTAGTTTTCGATTACTTGTGTCTATTTCGTCAAACATTTATAAAAGCAGCGCATGTATTCTCAGTCCCAAAAATATATATTGCAAAAGCATTTAAAAAGGGAGCAAATGAAACTCACTATACTGTATTTTGTAGTAAAAATACATTTGATGATACTGAACAATGCAGGGTTGGCCTTGGATTCACGAACCTATATCAATTATTTATCTATTAAGACATATATTAGTAATCGAACAAGTTTATATTTTATTATTAATAATATATTTGTTATATTAATAAATCATATGTCTTATTAATAATTTGATAGAATATATTTATTTATATATTTTAAATAAAAACTTTATTATTTGTCAAAATAATGATATAGTTATTTTATGTATTAAATAAATTTGCATGTAACTAATATTTATTTGATAAAAATAAAAATAAAATTTTTATCTTTTTATGATAATAATAATACTGAAAAAATAATTAGATTTAGTAATGATACTGATATTAATAGTTTTGATAATAACACTAATATTGATAATAATTATAATAATAATTTTTAATATTAATGATAATGGTATTAATCCTAATGAACTACTAATAATAACCTAATTGATAAAAATAATATTAATAATTATAATGATAATAATAATGATAATAATCTATTTCATATTAACGGTAATAATAATAATCATCATGTTATTAGTCTTAGTAATAATAATAAGTAATCTAAAATAATAATAACATCAATAATAATAATAATAATAATAATAATAATAATAATAATAATAATAATAATAATAATAATAATAATAATAATAATAATAATAATAATAATAATAATAATAATAATAATAATTTTAGAATACAACCTTTGAAGAAACAAGCTTCTAAAAAATAAAACGCCATTGCCCGGACACGAACCCGAGACCTCTCGGTTAAACACCAACAATACCAACCATTCCTCTGTCTAATATTTTCTATTAGAACTAGGATATTAATTTCTTTTAATCTCCATCATACGCGTTCATTATCATCATCCTTTCATTTAACAACATCATCATCAATTATCATTCATCCTAATCATTATTATTTTAACATCGTCATCGAACTATCATGTTATCAAAACATGATCACGATCATTATCATCATCATTATGAAACCCTCATCATAATATAATCATCTTATCATCGTTATTATCATTATACTTAAATCATCATCATTTTCATTTATACTAAAAAATACGTGTGTGTTGTCATCGGAAAGTAATCAAGAATCAGGAAGTGGTGGGTTTGCAAAACTCTTGACCCAAGTTACCTCAAAAGCCCATGTAGCATGGAGAGGCCCAACACTCATACATGTATCGGCCCAATATTCCCAACAGAATCACGACCCCAACAATCTGTAGGCCAACAACCAATCGATTTGGAAAGTAATTGTGGTGATCGTTATAGTGGATTGTCATTTTATGTGACCCCATGTGGTCTGCCATGAAATCCCACCTTGTTCCCCATGTTGTAATATTCAAATCGATTAGACCCCATTAATAATAAATGGTACCACTTAATTCTTCGGTTGTTTTGTACGTTCATGCCTTCAAACAAATAAAACAGTAGCAAACGATAGTAGAAAAAATATATGGATATGGTGACAGTTTGTGGTTTCTGTTTAAACAGCCATAAAGTAGATAACATTGCAGCAGTAGCTGCTGTACATGGATGGTTAAATGGGTTGTAGTAACAGTGAAAGAAGAAAAAGAAATGGCAAGATGGCAGTCGTGAGTTTCCTTGGCCATGTTCCCATAATTGTGAGCTATGTTGGGATGGTCAAGACTGAGGCACCGTTCATTTATAATGAGTTCCTTGTGTTGCTGCATAATGGCTGCAGGTGTGGGTTTGATTGTCTTGGTGTATCATGATAAAAAAAATAGAAACCGAAGGTAGTTGTAGAAATAGGAGAAAGATAGAGATGGAATTCGGTTTGGTGATGATTAATAATGACGATAATAGATGGATGTTTATGGAAGAGTGTGTAGCGACCCGTCCTAATCCATCCGGACGAAGTCCATATCAATTATAAACGATTCACAACAGTTGATTACATCGCGAGGTACTTGACCTCCATATGATACATTTTATAAACGTTGCATTCGTTTTAGAAAAGACAATCTTTCATTACATCAAAAGTTGACGGCAGGCATACCATTTCATAATATATCTAACTATAATTGACTTAGTAATAATCTTGGTGAATGCAATGACTCGAATGCGACGTCTTTTGAAATATGTCATGAATGACTCCAAGTAATATCTCTAAGATGAACAAAAGCACAGCGGAAGATTTCTTTCGTACCTGAGAATAAACATGCTTTAAAGTGTCAACCAAAAGGTTGGTGAGTTCATTAGTTTAATATAAATAATCATTTCCATCATTTTAATAGACCACAAGATTTCATATTTCCATTCCTCATAAACATACGTCCCATGCATAGAGACAAAAATATCATTCATATGGATTGAACACCTGGTAACCGACAATAATAAGATGCATATATAAGAATATCCCCATCATTCCGGGACACCCTTCGGATATGATATAAATTTCAAAGTACTAAAACATCCGGTACTTTGGATGGGGTTTGTTAGGCCCAATAGATCTATCTTTAGGATTCGCGTCAATTAGGGTGTCTGTTCCCTAATTCTTAGATTACCAGACTTAATAAAAAGGAGCATATTCGATTTCGATATTTCAACCATAGAATGTAGTTTCAATTACTTGTGTCTATTTCGTCAAACATTTATAAAAGCGCATGTATTCTCAGTCCCAAAAATATATATTGCAAAAACATTTAAAAAGGGAGTAATGAAACTCACCATACTATATTTTGTAGTAAAAATACATAAGACGACATTTAACAATGCAGGGTTGGCCTCGGATTCACGAACCTATATTAATTATATATATTTATGTGTTGGTCAATATTTGTTTAATAAATTAAGTAAAGTCATAGTGTACCACAATCCAATGCTCGAGACTAATACGCAAAAGTCAACAAAAGTCAATTTGACTCAAAATGTTTTCTAAAATTTATACATGATTATTATATACTTTAAATATCATCGTTTTGTTTTAAATATTTTTAAAAGATTTTACTAGAGTAAATAATATAATTCTTTTATCAATAATTATAATTTTATATAAAAATATACTTTTATATATCTTAAGTAACAAAATTTATAAAGTTCATAAAAATATTATGATAGGTTTCATTAAGGTAATTATATTATTTGTATTACTTATTTATTTTATAAAATAACATTGGTAATAATAATAAGTAAAATTTGTATTATTTTGTAATAATAATAATTATTATTTTATTAATAAAAATATTAATTTTTATATTTAATAAAAATGATATTATGATAAAATGATAGTTCTAATTCATAAAAATAATGAAATTTTTATATTAACAATGATACTCTTCTTAAATAATAATTTTTTTAAAAAATGGTACTTTCAATATTAATAATACTTTTAATAATAATAGTGATAAAAATAATGAAAAATGATAATTTTATCTAAATCAATTTCTTACAATATTTTAAATTTCATCATGATACCCATACACATTATTTCCTAATTATTTTGTTAATAGTTTTTAAATCGTCTTTTATGTCACGTTCATTTTAATGATAATAATAGTAATTAAAATAATTAAGTGTTACTAACATTAGTTTAATTATAATAATACTAATAATAGTAAATGTTATGATAATATTATTACTAATAACTATTTTAATGATAAACATAATAATAGTACTAATTATAATTTTAACGATAATAATAATAATAAAAAAATACAATTTTTAATGATAATACTTTTTAATGATAATAATAATAATAGTAATAATAATAGTTTGATAAAAATTAGAACGACAATAATAACGACGATAATAATAATCATTTTTAATAATAATATCAAAATTCAAATGACTATATCTTCTAATCCGTTCATCGAACCCATTCGACATCTAAAGGAAAAGTTCTTAATTTTTTGCTAGTTTTCCAACGACATGCATATCTTATACCTTATCTCAATCGCAGGTGTAACTAATTCGAGATTCAACATAACCTAACTAAGGGCAATATCAAAAGTACAAGCATGCATAATCCTAATTACTCGAGCACTAGTCAGGGATACACTATTGATATGTAAAAATTAATTTACGAGTACTCACGTATCAATATTGAGATTCAATATTGCAGGGAAGGTACGTAGACGCAACGGAGATGATAAACACTAAATTTGACCTCACGAGCATACCCATCACCTCCATAGCTATAACCCATAATTTCCTTAGCCCTATCCCGCTCATAAAACATGTTTTGAAATAACTCGCGCGTACCTCTTGTCGTAGTATTTTATGTATAATACTAATACTAATACTAATAATAATAATACTACTAATATTAATATCATAATAATATTTAATAATATAATTAATAAATAAAATAAATAAATAAATAATACGGAGTAATACGGAGTAATACAGAGAGAGATAGATGGATAATGAAAATAAGAATGAAACCAGATTGAGCGAGCTTTTAAAGGATTTAGGCTGCACCTAACCCCTCATGCGATCGCATGGGGGCTCCTTGTTTTTATCATGCGGTCGCATGATTAATTTTGCCAGCCCATATGCACGTTAAAAAAAAGTTGCCGACACTTTCTTCCCTTTTACACATATGTAATGATTCGTAATATAATAGGTTTATTTATATATTAATATATAATATATTTAATCTTTAGAATTAATTAAATATTATATTATATTTACGCTCATGGTAAAAATATATTTTTTACAAAAATGACACGGATGTGGTCTCATGACTCATGTACCACTTTCGGTTTTTCGAGCGCACTTTCGTACGTTTAGAAAACTAGCCTTTTATATTACGCGACGTGTACCTTTAGTAATAGCTTGATTTATTCACCAATAAATTACTTTGTAAAAGTGTATCTTATAAAATTTGAGTGTCGTGGTCATTTGCTTCTATAAATCAGTGACTCGTTGTTTACCAAAATATTTTATTTTAAATTAAGACGTTTTATGACGAGGTTAAAATACATAGACATATATATACATTTTTAGAAATATAACTTTGTATTCAAAATCTTTCATCTAACAATATAACATTTAGTTTTTCAAAACTGTTTATAATTTCAAAGTTTATTTTTATTTCGTTTAGGAAATAATTTAACGCGTAACGTTTTCAAGTTATAATATATATATATATATATATATATATATATATATATATATATATAAGCATATCAATTCCTATAATGGTTCGTGAATCATTGGAATTTGGTCGAGGTCAAATGAATGTATGAATATAGTTTCAAATCCTTGAGACTTAACTTAACAAACTTTGCTTATCATGTCGGATTAATATAAAGATAAAGTTTAAATTTGGTCGGAAATTCCCGGGTCGTCACAAGATAAAGTTTAAATGGGTTTTATGTTGTCGTGATATTGTAGTGTAATGGTGGTAGTGTTCAAGTGATTAAAAAATGGTGATTCGAAAGGAAAATGGATACAAACATTTGTGGGTTTGTTTAATTGAATATAGCCATGGTGATGGTGTGAAGCTTCAGTTTATATTGACACAATAAAAGTTTTTATCTTGATGGTATTCGAACGTAAGTAGAAAATATAGAAGAAGATAATCCTCACGAGTTTAAAATTTGGTGCTATAGATGGTGTAGTTGGTGTCCAGTTGAACCGAAGGTGATGGTTGTTGGAGGTTCATGATGTTTGTTTTGGTGATGAAGTCGAATAGAAAAAAGAAAATTACATAGCAATAGTGGTTTCTAACAGAATCGACTATAGGTTGTTTAGTTGATCGATGTTGTAGGGAGAATAAATATGTGTGGAGACTTTTGTATAATGCAAATACGTTGTAAACTCTCAAGAAGAGGAGTTGAAGTTGGTTAAGGAAAATATGATAACGGAAGTGGTAGTGGTTTATGTATATAACGAAAGAGGTGATTGAGTCTTGAGTCAATAGAGTTAACAACAAGAACAAGAATGATGGTTTCCATGTATGCATAAACTTATATCTATATATATGAAATTAATAATAATATAATAATAAAATATCTTATATTAGGATTAAGGTAACGTGCATGTTTAATGTATACATATCAATAATACAGAGAATAAGTGAGTTGTGATGAAAACAAAACCTACACAGTGATAAAAAGTGAAAATAAAAGGTGATGGGTGGGATGATGATATGGTTTTTGTGATCTTCTATAAAGTCTCGCAAGTGTACATATATATAAATTAGAGAATAGATAGGTGGGGTTTGGATTGATAATCAGACAGAAGACATGAAATCAAATTTAGATATGCTGTGAAGGTGATTGTGTAAGTGGGTGTATTACATTATATAAAATTGATAAAATAACAGATAAAATAATATAACTTTATAATTATCTATGATTCAGGAAGTGTGTTAATTGATCATAGCAACCTTTTAAATCTACTTACAGTTTTAACACGGAGAGTATATCGTGCTCCGTTGAAAATTAGTGACTGATAAAAAGTTCTTAGAAAAATTCCAAAATTTTAAATTAAATGTCTTTATTTATTTCAATCATTATGATATAAAATTCGATCATTAATTATTAAATAAAAATTACATCAACTGTCCCGCTCAATTCTGGGTAAAATATGAAAAGTGCTAAAATTTAATATGTAACGACCCGGAAAATTTCGACTAATTTTAAACCAAATTCTCGATACGATTTCGTAGTCTTGACACGATAAGAGAAATCTGTTAGATTAAGTCTCAAAATTTTTGAACTGTTTCATATGTTCAATTGACATTCGACCATTTCTGATGATTCACGAACCTTTAAATTGTAAAAATGTATACATAAAAGATAATAAATGTGAATAATTATATATAATAAATTAGGTATATTATTAAACTATTTTGTGATTTAAGACAACTTAAAATAATTAAAACTTGTTATTTTAAATATATAAGAGTATTATTATAGTTATTATATTTATTAATTAATAAGATTTATTATATTATATAGATAATATACATATATATAAAAAGATATATCTAAATATATGTATAATGATTTTTATATATATATATATATATATATATATATATATATATATATATATATATATATATCCAAATACGTATTTAGAATCTGTATTACATACAAATATGTATTGTATACAAAATATATACAAACAAATACGTATTATATTCCCAATCATTTTCAAACTATGCTTAATTTTGTTTGAGCCTTTATATTCGTACAATCAAGATCATAATCACATATAAGCTTCCAAATTTAGTTTGATGTCTCCATCTTGTTACTGTATTTTTACTCTTTTCTTCTGTTTCTGGTTGATCTTTTTCTGTCGATCTCAATTGTGGTATAAAACAATTAACTCCAATCGTAAGTGATACCCTCTTCTTCTTCCTCTTTGTGAGTAATAATCACCACAACCACAATGAACAAACGCCATCTTCCTTCACCTATACATATATATATTCTTCTCATTTTTATATCAATTCGACAAGCAACCACCACCGTGAACCAAGAGCAACACCACCACTGCTATATCTTTTCGGATTCTTTTTCTTGTAGAACACCACCCAAACCACTCATTGTAAACCATGAACCATTAACCACCACGACTATTAAAACGATTACCCAGTAAACCGATATTTTGTTTTATTCCTACGGTTGCTGCTATCCTGTGTTACTGTTCGGATTCACCCCACACTCATCTTCTTGTGTTCTTACACGATGATACCATGGTTCCATGCTCTTTTCTTTTGTAACCAGAACCCATCATTCAGGAAACCTATTTATATTATTGTTGCTGATTGAAATCCAACAACAACCATAAACACCACCACTTCACTTCTAATAAACCACCAACCACTTGACTTTTCTGCTGATATTAATTTCTGTTAAAACCGCCTAAACAACCACTGCTATTGCTACGCTACTGCAACTGTAACTGCTGTCTTGCAACCATAAAACACCCTACACCATGATCACCAAGATCTCTCTCTTATTTCTCTCTCTTTTAGTCTTAACCGAGAATCAACCATAACACCTTCACCTTTTGGATTCAATATTATAACTATAATAATCGACTAAGACAGCTGTTAACCCACTAATTTCGGTTGTCTTATTAATGAATGAAACTCACTTTTTGACTTATGATAATGGGTATGTTGGTGGGTCTTATTGCTGTAGAAAAAGACATTAGAATTAGGCCAAGTTCTTCTTTTAAATAAACTAATGATAGGATTTGGTGGTTATAATCAAACGAGCTATGCCAACAGAAAATTTCGGTCAGACTTATACATCTTGGGTCGTATACTCTGGGTTAGCTGTAATCGGGGCAGACAAGCAAAGAAGGAAAGGAGCCACAAAACCCTTATGTTAAACATGGGCCGACCACTTGTTTAATTGTTGGGCCATAACAAACTTTTTGTTTCTTACCATATCACTGTACTACGCTACACCTTTTCTGTTTATGTTCTATTAGTCGATGCTTTACAAATGATGATGATTATGATCGAGTTAATGATGGTATTAGGAATAGAATGGGGATTCTAATGATAGAACTGAAATGATATTGATGATATCGATTAAGTGATAAGGATGATAATGATATAGAAGTAGATTGTACGAAGATGATAACGATAGGGTTTTTGTGTTGAGAATACAACAATAACATACGGGTTATAAATATATCTGGGGTATCACGAGGATGAGAAGGATCAACAAATAAAGACAGTCATATGATATTAGGATGATAATGATGTAGACGATTAGATTCTGATTATGAGAAATTGATAGTGATGAGATGAGGATTAAGAGGATGGTGGGAACAAGGTTTAAGTGATGATTAAGATTGATATGTATGATATTGAAAATAATGAAGAGAAACGGTTCATACACATTAAATAATTAAACCGCGAATTCTAACAATAATGTATCGAATGGTTCTTTGGATTGGTAGTGTGGTTGTTAACAGAGAGGTCTCGGGTTCAAGCCCGGGCATTGGTGTTATTTTCTTTTTAAGAGCTCATTACAATGAGGTAGTATTTTATTTTCCAATTATCATTATTTTCATTATTATTATTATTATTATTATTATTATTATTATTATAATAAAAATATTAAAATTTTCTATTATCACTATTAGTTACCAAATAAAGTATTAGTTATATAAAAATATTTCTATATATATAATCATGTATATAAAGATATTAAATCCTAGTACATTATATAATATAAGTAAACTCAGTTGAGTAAATATGATACATATTAATATATATATAAATGATATAGGTTCGTGAATCCGAGGCCAACCTTATACGTGTTCAGTGATGTTATATGTATTTTTACTACAAAATACATTAGGTGAGTATATAGTCCCTTTTAAACTCTAAATAATTTTGGGCTGAGAATACATGCGCTACTTTTATAAATGATTTACGTTATGGACACAAGTGACAAAAATATATATTCTACGTTGAGTTGTACCACTGGCATACTTCCCTGTAGCTTGGTAACTAATATTTACAGCGGTATTGTAAACGCGAATCCTGTTGATAGATCTATCGGGCCTGACAACCCCAACCGGACTGGACGACCAGTATTCAACGGTTGCACAGTACTTCGTTTCGTGACTACACTTGGTACAGTGTAGTAAGATTTCATATTAAAGGGAATATGCAACGTGATTAATTGTTAAGTATGGTTACCAAGTGCTCAACCACTTAGAATATTTTTATTAAACTGTTTATATATGAAATCTTGTGGTCCATTGTTGTAACGCTGCTAGCATCAAACCTATATATCTCACCAACTTTATGTTGACGTTTTAAAGCATGTTATTCTCAGGTATGAATTAAGACTTCCGCTGTGCATTAGCTCATATAAAGGATACTAGTTGGGACCATTTAAGCCATGATACAAGAATGTTGCATTCGAGTCATTGAAGATCATTAAAGACATTTATTAAGTAAATGACAGAATAGGTCATTCGGATATTGAGAAATGTTAGACGAGTGTGGTAATGTTTGATGTAAAGATAGATTGCCCTTTTAAGAATAAATGCAACGTTTGTAAAATATATCTTATAGAGGTCAAGTACCTCGCGATGTTATCAACTGTTGTAATTCGTTTGTAATCAATATGGACATCGTCCGGATGATTAGTTTCGGATCCTTTCAGTTGGTATCAGAGCGTTGGTCTTAGCGAACCAGGTTACCCATTAGTGTGTCTAACTGGTAGTTGTTAGGATACATTAGTAAGTCTGGACTTTGACCGTATCTACCTGCTAAAAAGTTTTGCTTATCATTTCTAGTCAGAAACCATCTGCTTATCATCCTTAGGGAATTGCCTGCCTATCATTCTTTAGTCTAGACACGTCTTACTGCATTTAGTGCATCGATAGTGTATAGACAAAAAAATTCATATCTCAGCGTATCCTAGATTTGCCTGACATATGCCATAAATTCCTTTGAAGTCTATGAAATCTTTGGTAATATATATAGATATTCTATATAGTTAGAATATCATACGACATCCGAAAATCATTTCACATCGAGGAACCTTTCCATCCACTAAATTATCCTTTTGGCGATAAACCTGAAACACTTACCGACGAACCTGTTCGAGAAATCATTTCTTTTTCCCTTTTTACGGATATCTCATCATAATTACATACCATTTCATATTCTGAATATTATACATCCGCTCGCTTCAATCGCCAATCATTCCGGTGTACAGGCATAAGTTAACAAACTTCGCGTTCGTGTGACGGCTATGGAAAATATGGTGCAACGGCTACAAACACCAGCAGCAGCCACAACCGCGTCGTAAACCTCAACGTCATAAACTATACCTTGAGTATAAACACCGTTCTACGTATCGTTCTATCTACTAAATTTTCGTTTGACATATCGTTCTATATCGATTACCTTTGCTTTACGTTTTACCTCATATATCTCCGTTCGACATGGCAATCATGTAATCTCTAATGTTTTAGAGATCATGTAATCCGGTATTAAAGATAAATCAAATGAGTTTAATATCTTATTGACTCATTAAATCCATGATTACATCCGATGAAAATATATATGCAAGTATATTTTCATAAAGAATGTAATTAAAAATTCTCTCGTACAAACTGTTAATGATGAAAATATTTTAACGGGTGGGTAGTACCCGAGGAATATTTAGAATTCACATTAATAAGTTACACTGTACATTCTTCGAATCTGATTCAACGATCATTTACTATCCTACTTACAACTACCGATATACGTATCCGTTCACCACAGAATAACCATTTCTATTCAAAATTCATATTTGGATTTTGAACCATCAGAATCCAACAAGTGGCAAAACGAAGAAAACATTGGACAAAAATAAAAAAGTGTTAGAAATAAACGATTTAATTAATTGAAATTGTGATAGGGTTTCACGCTAACTGTTCCGGCTAACTGTTCCCAGCTAACTAATTAACATTTAATTTATCGCAATTTACATTCTCGCACTTTTATTTATCGTCATTTAATTTCTGTTATTTACTTTTATGCATTTTAAGTCGGGACACATGTACGCAATACGTCGGATTAATTCTGAGACAACATGGTGCATGGGTCATGATATTTATTTATTTAATTTACGCATTTAAATAACGGGACACGTATACAAGGTTTCGACTTATCATATTGACCCATCTATATATATATTTCGGAACAATCATAGACACTCTATATGTGAAGGAGGGAGTTGGCTATACAGGGTCGGAGTTGATTCCAAAATATATATATACTTTGAGTTGTGATCAACACCGAGACCGGTACACGGGTCACGATACGTATTATTTAATTCGAATATTATATATATCTAACTTATATATGAATCTGTTGAACCATTGGACATTCGAACTATTGAACTGTTAACTTTGGACAATTAAAATGAAATAAAATATTGATTATAACATATGAAACTAAATAATTCTTCAAGCTTGCCACTTGATTCTATTTTAAACCTCATTCTTATCTTGACAATTGCAATTCGTATTCACAATTTTTCATGATTCTTGAAAACACCTCGATCGAGAAGTTGAACCCACCGCACTTCATCTACGGAAGAAAGATTTACGCACCTGAAAAACTCTCGAATTCGAATTCATAGTTTAACACATACCGTGTTGAATCCTTTGCCATTTATTAGCAAAAACAACCCTACAATTCCTTTCCAAGAAGCTAATTTTGTCACAGCTTCACTTCGATTTCTCAGTGAAAATACTCCTACTATAACCTCGATATTTATACTTTGTCCTTTCGCCGTCGTTATCGAAAAACCTTTTATATTCCACAAAATCATCATCAGATGTTCCAGCAGTTTGTTATCTATTCGGAAGAATCCGAATCGGTATTTTGAAAATCTCGCAAAAAATTTTCCGTCGTGCCTAAAACATCTATCCCTAAGAATTTCATACATCGAATGTGAAGTTTCTGAAAAACGTCTTGAACTATGAAGTAGTCCTTGAAATGCTAATAAAGTAGCAAAAACTGTAAACGACTATAACAGTCAAAAGTTTGATAATGAAGTACAGTGTGTTGGTAAAGCTCAGAAAAAGAAAAGGGTTGGAACTGAAAAACGGATTGAGCAAAGTATGAAGGAGGATGTAGATAAATCTCAAGAACTGAATCTACTTTCAAAGAATTCCAATGATTCCGTACCTGCTGAAACTTTTAGTAAGAACCCCACTCCTTATTCTAAACCTTTCAAGATGATATTCTTCATCATCATCTTATCTTAGATATTATAAGATATCTTCAAATCTTCCGTTATACATAACCTCCATATCTCTGGAGGTATTTTCACAACTATTCCTATCTGTACCTCTCTGTAATATCTGTATCATAAAATAAAAGAAACTGTGTTAGGTTCTAAATTCTGAAACCTTCGAGTTTAAAATAGGAATGTTTCGAAGCAGTGTTGGAAATTGATGCATGAATTAGTATAATATAATGAAACTTGATCAACTTCATTATATTACAGTAAGTCATGCTAAGTTTTTAATGGAATGAGATGATTCACAGTACCGTCATCATGTGCCATGTTACACGGCTCTTACATTCTAGCTAATCCTCAAACATATTAGGAACATATCATCCTGATAGTTCTATCTTTTCCAGGATATTATGGTAATTTGACAAATCGAACTCGTGCTATTACCATTTCTTTCTAAAAGCATTAGCTATGTTCATTTCAAATTTCATGCTTACAAATTCCGGATCATTATTCGCTTGACTCGAGGACGAAATCACAACAGATTTGCCGCATTAATCAAAGAAGATTTTGATCTCCTAAATCGTCGCGGAACTAAATCTTATTACGAAGGTTTTCTTTCTGTAAATTCCGGAAATCAATCCTAATCACATCATCGGTTAAAACAATTTCATAATTATTCATTTCACTCTTTTGTGATAGCTTCATTCGTACGCTTCACATGATTGAATCGTTTTATCCATACCTTCCAATAATGATAAAACTCTATTATTACCTCATATTCGTCATGAAAACATTCCTATTGTCATCCATGACAACCTCTATCAAATTTCGGGGACGAAATTTCTTTAACAGGTGGGTACTGTAACGACCCGGAAAATTTCGACTAATTTTAAACCAAATTCTCGATACGATTTCGTAGTCTTGACACGATAAGAGAAATCTGTTAGATTAAGTCTCAAAATTTTTGAACTGTTTCATATGTTCAATTGACATTCGACCATTTCTGATGATTCACGAACCTTTAAATTGTAAAAATGTATACATAAAAGATAATAAATGTGAATAATTATATATAATAAATTAGGTATATTATTAAACTATTTTGTGATTTAAGACAACTTAAAATAATTAAAACTTGTTATTTTAAATATATAAGAGTATTATTATAGTTATTATATTTATTAATTAATAAGATTTATTATATTATATAGATAATATACATATATATAAAAAGATATATCTAAATATATGTATAATGATTTATATATATATATATATATATATATCCAAATACGTATTTAGAATCTGTATTACATACAAATATGTATTGTATACAAAATATATACAAACAAATACGTATTATATTCCCAATCATTTTCAAACTATGCTTAATTTTGTTTGAGCCTTTATATTCGTACAATCAAGATCATAATCACATATAAGCTTCCAAATTTAGTTTGATGTCTCCATCTTGTTACTGTATTTTTACTCTTTTCTTCTGTTTCTGGTTGATCTTTTTCTGTCGATCTCAATTGTGGTATAAAACAATTAACTCCAATCGTAAGTGATACCCTCTTCTTCTTCCTCTTTGTGAGTAATAATCACCACAACCACAATGAACAAACGCCATCTTCCTTCACCTATACATATATATATTCTTCTCATTTTTGTATCAATTCGACAAGCAACCACCACCGTGAACCAAGAGCAACACCACCACTGCTATATCTTTTCGGATTCTTTTCCTTGTAGAACACCACCCAAACCACTCATTGTAAACCATGAACCATTAACCACCACGACTATTAAAACGATTACCCAGTAAACCGATATTTTGTTTTATTCCTACGGTTGCTGCTATCCTGTGTTACTGTTCGGATTCACCCCACACTCATCTTCTTGTGTTCTTACACGATGATACCATGGTTCCATGCTCTTTTCTTTTGTAACCAGAACCCATCATTTAGGAAACCTATTTATATTATTGTTGCTGATTGAAATCCAACAACAACCATAAACACCACCACTTCACTTCTAATAAACCACCAACCACTTGACTTTTCTGCTGATATTAATTTCTGTTAAAACCGCCTAAACAACCACTGCTATTGCTACGCTACTGCAACTGTAACTGCTGTCTTGCAACCATAAAACACCCTACACCATGATCACCAAGATCTCTCTCTTATTTCTCTCTCTTTTAGTCTTAACCGAGAATCAACCATAACACCTTCACCTTTTGGATTCAATATTATAACTATAATAATCGACTAAGACAGCTGTTAACCCACTAATTTCGGTTGTCTTATTAATGAATGAAACTCACTTTTTGACTTATGATAATGGGTATGTTGGTGGGTCTTATTGCTGTAGAAAAAGACATTAGAATTAGGCCAAGTTCTTCTTTTAAATAAACTAATGATAGGATTTGGTGGTTATAATCAAACGAGCTATGCCAACAGAAAATTTCGGTCAGACTTATACATCTTGGGTCGTATACTTTGGGTTAGCTGTAATCGGGGCAGACAAGCAAAGAAGGAAAGGAGCCACAAAACCCTTATGTTAAACATGGGCCGACCACTTGTTTAATTGTTGGGCCATAACAAACTTTTTGTTTCTTACCATATCACTGTACTACGCTACACCTTTTCTGTTTATGTTCTATTAGTCGATGCTTTACAAATGATGATGATTATGATCGAGTTAATGATGGTATTAGGAATAGAATGGGGATTCTAATGATAGAACTGAAATGATATTGATGATATCGATTAAGTGATAAGGATGATAATGATATAGAAGTAGATTGTACGAAGATGATAACGATAGGGTTTTTGTGTTGAGAATACAACAATAACATACGGGTTATAAATATATCTGGGGTATCACGAGGATGAGAAGGATCAACAAATAAAGACAGTCATATGATATTAGGATGATAATGATGTAGACGATTAGATTCTGATTATGAGAAATTGATAGTGATGAGATGAGGATTAAGAGGATGGTGGGAACAAGGTTTAAGTGATGATTAAGATTGATATGTATGATATTGAAAATAATGAAGAGAAACGGTTCATACACATTAAATAATTAAACCGCGAATTCTAACAATAATGTATCGAATGGTTCTTTGGATTGGTAGTGTGGTTGTTAACAGAGAGGTCTCGGGTTCAAGCCCGGGCATTGGTGTTATTTTCTTTTTAAGAGCTCATTACAATGAGGTAGTATTTTATTTTCCAATTATCATTATTTTCATTATTATTATTATTATTATTATTATTATTATTATTATTATTATTATTATAAAAATATTAAAATTTTCTATTATCACTATTAGTTACCAAATAAAGTATTAGTTATATAAAAATATTTCTATATATATAATCATGTATATAAAGATATTAAATCCTAGTACATTATATAATATAAGTAAACTCAGTTGAGTAAATATGATACATATTAATATATATATAAATGATATAGGTTCGTGAATCCGAGGCCAACCTTATACGTGTTCAGTGATGTTATATGTATTTTTACTACAAAATACATTAGGTGAGTATATAGTTCCTTTTAAACTCTAAATAATTTTGGGCTGAGAATACATGCGCTACTTTTATAAATGATTTACGTTATGGACACAAGTGACAAAAATATATATTCTACGTTGAGTTGTACCACTTGCATACTTCCCTGTAGCTTGGTAACTAATATTTACAGCGGTATTGTAAACGCGAATCCTGTTGATAGATCTATCGGGCCTGACAACCCCAACCGGACTGGACGACCAGTATTCAACGGTTGCACAGTACTTCGTTTCGTGACTACACTTGGTACAGTGTAGTAAGATTTCATATTAAAGGGAATATGCGACGTGATTAATTGTTAAGTATGGTTACCAAGTGCTCAACCACTTAGAATATTTTTATTAAACTGTTTATATATGAAATCTTGTGGTCCATTGTTGTAACGCTGCTAGCATCAAACCTATATATCTCACCAACTTTATGTTGACGTTTTAAAGCATGTTATTCTCAGGTATGAATTAAGACTTCCGCTGTGCATTAGCTCATATAAAGGATACTAGTTGGGACCATTTAAGCCATGATACAAGAATGTTGCATTCGAGTCATTGAAGATCATTAAAGACATTTATTAAGTAAATGACAGAATAGGTCATTCGGATATTGAGAAATGTTAGACGAGTGTGGTAATGTTTGATATAAAGATAGATTGCCCTTTTAAGAATAAATGCAACGTTTGTAAAATATATCTTATAGAGGTCAAGTACCTCGCGATGTTATCAACTGTTGTAATTCGTTTGTAATCAATATGGACATCGTCCGGATGATTAGTTTCGGATCCTTTCATAATAGCTATATCCTAAATACATTTTTAGTAAGCCTAAAATTTATAGAACTCATTTTCGTATTACCGTTTATTTTAAAATTATATAAGTTTGAATTTTAACTTGCTTAATATCGATCGACTGACAAACGAGTGCTATTATCGTTTACTAAATAAATTCGAAACCATATAAATATACATTCAATATACCTTACACACACACACACACACATATATATATATATATATATATATATATATATATATAGATTTATTTTAATATCATATATTATTTTATTTACATAATTAATTAACTCACATAATATTTTAATTTATAATAATTAATTAATATATATATATATATATATATATTTATATTTATATATTTATTTACACATAATGGTTCGTGAATCGTCGGGAATAGTCGAAGGGTAATTGATTACATGAACACAGTTCAAAGTTTTTGAAACATCAACATTACAGACTTTGCTCATCGTGTCGGAAACATATAAAGATTAAGTTTAAATTTGGTCGGAAATTTCCGGGTCGTCACAGTACCTACCCGTTAAAGAAATTTCGTCATGAAATTTGATTGAGATGGTCATGACTGACAATAAATATGTTTTCATGACTCATACGAGTTGAAATTTATATTTTCATCATCAGTGAGTAGTATGGATAAAAAAATTCGTTTATATGAAGAGTACGGGTGATGTTATCACAAAAGAGTGAAATGGGTAAATGTAGATTCGTCTTAACCGGTGACGTAGTCACGGTTGATTTCCAGAATTCAAGAAATTTAGAGAAAAATATTCGTAAAAAGATTTGGTTCTTCGGTAATTAAGGAAATTAGGATCCGTTTTGGTTAAATGCTATAATCTGTCTTGATTACTCTGTTGGATATTTCACTATAGATCCACCCTCTTCATTTCTTTTATATTTTATAGTTCCATACATTTGTTTTCTCTTCCCGACTTTAAGTCAAATGAATAATGGTCTAGAATTTGTAGGTATGAAGTTTCGAATGAACATGACTAACGTTCTAAGAGAGAGATTGAAATAGCACGATATTGATTGGTTAAATTACCATAATTCAAGAGAAAAGATAGAACTATCAAGAAAATATGTTCTTGATATGTTTAGAGATTAGATTGAATGTAGGAGTCGTGTAACATGGCACATGATGATGTTATGATCTGTGAATCATCATGTTTCTTTAGAAACTCACCATGACTTACTGTAATATAATCACGTTGATCAAGTGTCATTATATTATATTAACTCATGCTTCAGTTCCCAACGCTACTTCAAAAACATTCATAATTTAAATTCGAAGGTTTACAGAATATAGAAACTAAAACAGTTTCCTTTTATGATATAACACAGATAGCGCAAAGAGATAATTAATATCGGACGAAAATATTTGTGAAGATATCTTCAGAAATATTGAGGATATTAATAAAGAAAGATACGATGATATCTTAGGATTTTAGAATCAAATTGTGATGAAAAAATTCATTCACGATGATTTAGAGCGATTAAGGAGCAAGATATTCGCTAAAGATTTCATCAGAATCAGAATTATCAGGATTCTTTATGTACAAGTTTAGTCCTTGTGATTTCATCAGTCTCCTTCATAGTTTGCTCAATCCGTTTTTCAGTATCAAAACCTTTGAGCTTTTTCAACACTCCATTCTTTATCAAAACTTTTGACTGTTAAGGCAGTCTTCAGTTTTCGCTGCTTCATTAGTTTTTTTTTCTTCAGAATTCAGAGATCTGATTCGTAAGATAGAGTGCTTTTCAGGAATTCAGAGATTCCGAATTCAAATTCATCAGTCCAGAAGATATACGTTATATATAGATGTATAACTATTGACGTAGGAACACTGCGAAATTTAAGAATTAATGATTAATGTTTCTCGGTATTTGGTATGACAACTATCTTTACAAGATGCAGATGAGTAGGTGATAGGGTTTTATTGAATATAATAAATTTTCAGAAAGTCAAAGATCAATGAAGTTGCTGGTAAGTTTACTGCTAATGTGGTGGAATATAAACGGTTCTCTGGTAATGATGACGAAAGGCAAACTTACATATCAAAGTTATAGTAGAGTTTATTCGAATGAAAAGTTGAAATTGATTTGTTGGAGCTGTGACAAAATTGGCTACTTTGAAAGGAGATTGCAAAGTTATTTTTAGAAATAATAACGCTAAAGGAATTAGCACA
Organism: Rutidosis leptorrhynchoides; assembly: GCF_046630445.1. Classification (NCBI taxonomy): domain Eukaryota; kingdom Viridiplantae; phylum Streptophyta; class Magnoliopsida; order Asterales; family Asteraceae; genus Rutidosis; species Rutidosis leptorrhynchoides. The sequence goes on along the minus strand of NC_092342.1, from coordinate 172,016,698 downwards.
GCTACGTGTTGAACGTTTACTCAGGTTTCTGAGAGTTTTCAAGTGCATAATTGTATGCATAAATCTTTCCATCCGTAGATGAAGTGCGGTTGGTTCATCCTCTCGATTGAGATGTTTTCAGGAATCATGAAAGGTTTGAACGCAGATTGTAATTGTCAAGATACAAATGAGGTTTAGGATGAAATCAAGGGGCAAACTTGAAGAATTGTTTAGTTTCATATGTTATAATCAATATTTTAATTCATTTTAATTGTCCAATATTGATAATCCATAGTTGATAGTCCACAGTTAGCAGTTCAATAATTTAATATATAATATTCGAATTAATTAATATGTATCGTGACCCGTGTACATGTCTCAGACTCGATCACAACTCAAAGTATATATATTATTGTAGAATCAACCTCAACTCTGTATAGCTAACTCGATCATTACTGCATATAGATTGTCTATGTGTAAGACCCAAATATTTCATTGTACATGTGTGTAATTAAGTTATTTAAGTTGTCGGGTTTTCCTTGTGTATTTTAAAATAGAGAAGGATCTGGACTGGACGATCTGCGTGCCGTGCGGTCCAGTGGCGCGCCACCCCATTACGGGCTGACAGCTCATCTCTTTCTTTTAAATTAGATATTTTAAGGGCTTTTTGGTAATTTCACATGGGACCCGACTTTAAGGCTTGAGATCAGTTGTTAGAGTCTCATTTACTCCATTTCCATCTACCTTATCACTTTCCATTAAATCCTAGAGAGAGAGGAAGTTCTAGAGTGAGAGAGCTCCATTAAAGGAAGAAGGAGGTTGAATCGGGTCTTAGTGCGAGTTCTAAAGTCGTTCATCTAGTCGCTAGCTACGTGGTGATTGTGTTGGTAAGTTATAAAACCTAATTTCTTACTTTAATTGTTGATAATGCTAAAAACGAACATATATTTCATAGCATTATTCCTCAAGAAAGACAAGCTTTTAGTTGCAATTGTTCTATTTACAAGTGATATTCGTTTAAATAATAAAAGGTGAAGACAAAAGACAGATTCGACGAATTGAAGACGCAAACGACCAATAAGCTCAAAAGTACAAAATACAATCAAAGAGGTTCCAATTATTGATAAGAAACGTCTCGAAAATTACAAGAGTACAAGATTCAAAACGCAAAGTACAAGATATTAAATTATACGCAAGGACGTTCGAAAATCTGGAACCGGGACCAGAGTCAACTCTCAACGCTCGACGCAACGGACTAAAAATTACAAGTCAACTATGCACATAAATATAATATAATATTTAAATAATTCTTATAATTATTTAATATATTATATTATTTATAAAACCGTCGGCAGAAGAAAACAACCAAAAATGAGCCTCCCCAGCTGGCCATGCGATCGCATGGCCTGGAAGGCATAAATCCATGCGATCGCATGAGCCCCAGTTCCAGCCCACATGCCTATAAAAATCGAGCTATGGTGAACCAAAAAAATCCATCTATCCATCTTTCTCTTTTCTCATACGTAAAACATATATATATATTTATAATTTATATTTTAATTTTAATTATAATTCTAATAATAAGGGTATGTTAGCGAATGTTGTAAGGGTGTAAGTCGAAATTCTGTCCGTGTAACGCTACGCTATTTTTAATCATTGTAAGTTATGTTCAACATTTTTACATTAATGTCTCGTAGCTAAGTTATTATTATGCTTATTTAATCCGAAGTAATCATGATGTTGGGCTAATTACTAAAATTGGGTAATTGAGCTTTGTACCATAATTGGGGTTTGGACAAAAGAACGACACTTGTGGAAATTAGACTATGAGCTATTAATGGGCTTTATATTTGTTTAACTAAATGATAGTTTGTTAATGTTAGTATAAAGATTTACAATTGGGCGTCCCTATAAATTACCATATACACTCAATCGGACACGATGGGCGGGGTATTTATATGTACGAATAATAGTTCATTTAACCGGACACGGGAATGGATTAATAGCCAGTAGAATAATTAAAACAGGGGTGAAATTATGTACAAGGACACTTGGTATAATTGATAACAAAATATTAAAATCTTGGGTTACACTCAGTCGACATCCTAGTGTAATTATTAAACAAAGTATTAAAATCTTGTTACAGTTTAAGTCCCCAATTAGTTGGAATATTTAACTTCGGGTATAAGGATAATTTGACGAGGACACTCGCACTTTATATTTATGACTGATGGACTGTTATGGACAAAAACCAAACGGACATATTAAATAATCCAGGACAAAGGACAATTAACCCATGGGCATAAAACTAAAATCAACACGTCAAACATCATGATTACGAAAGTTTAAATAAGCATAATTCTTTTATTTCATATTTAATTTCCTTTATTTTATATTTAATTGCACTTCTAATTATCGAATTTTTATTGCTATTGTATTTAATTGCACTTTTAATTATCGTACTCTTTAATTATCGCAAGTTTATTTTATCGCACTTTTATTATTCGCAATTTCATTATCGTTATTTACTTTACGCTTTAATTTAAGTCTTGTATTTATTTTTAATATTTTACATTTGGTTTTAACTGCGACTAAAGTTTTAAAATCGACAAACCGGTCATTAAACGGTAAAAACCCCCCTTTATAATAATAATATTACTTATATATATATATTTGTATTTTTATAAAAGTAAACTAATATAGCGTTAAGCTTTGTTTAAAAAAATTCCCTGTGGAACGAACCGGACTTACTAAAAACTACACTACTGTACGATTAGGTACACTGCCTATAAGTGTTGTAGCAAGGTTTAAGTATATCCATTCTATAAATAAATAAATATCTTGTGTAAAATTGTATCGTATTTAATAGTATTTTCTGTAAAAATATAAGCTACTTTATATACTACTCTGCTAAAACATGAAGTATTTTTGGCGCCGCTGCCGGGGATCAATCTAGCTTAAAAGGCGGAAGCGCAACGCTAATATAAAAAAAAAAAGATTTTTAGTTTACTTTTATTAAAATTCGTTTTTGTAAAAATACGTTTTAAATATTCGAAAATATAAAAAGAAAAACAAAAATATAAATATTTTTAGGAGTTTGATAAATATTTAAGTTTTATAAAGTTTCTTTATTTCCATTTTTTTTTAGTTTATAAAAATATAAGTTTTATTTAATTAATAAATATATTTTATATTTTACAGCAAAAAAAAAAAAAAATTTAATTCGGCCCGAACACTGTAGCAGCCCAGCTTTTGGCCCGAAACCCTAGCCCATGCGATCGCATGACTGGGAAACTGAGGACTCATGCGATCGCATGAGCCCTGCTGACACGCCAACTGTAGCCCTGAATCAGCATTAATTACGGGTATTATTTATTATTATAATTATAAAACCCTATTTAGTTTTATATTTAATATTAATTAAGTTTAGTTTTATTATTTAATTTATATATTTAGTTTATTTAGTTTAATTAAATTTTAAAATTAATATTTTTATAAAATAAATAATATAAAAATAATATTTTTATAAAAATTATACTTTTTACAATTTTTAGTATATTTTTATATTTTGTACTCTTTTAGCGTCATTTTCGTAAGTTTTAGCGTAATTTTTGTATTTTTCGCTCGTATTTAGTTTTAAGTCATAGTTTTTGCCATATTTATTTCTAGATTTTTAGGATTTGCCGTAAAATCCCTTAAGTGCTTTTTCTTTAGACTAAGATTTAAGTGCTTTAGAATTTTGCGACGCCTTTTTAAGTTTTAGTTTCTTTTTAAGTTATTTCCATTTGGGATTTAGTTTTTCCTGTAAGCTTTAATATTTTTAGACGACTTTTACCTATGTATCAATTATCATTCCAATTAGTAATTTCAATTTGCGATTATAATTTTAAGTTAGTTGTAGTAATAAGGTTAGGTTAGTCAAGTATTTTTAAGTTTTATAAGTTTCTTTAATTTTTCCGTCACCTTTTATTTTTCAACCATTTTTCTTTTTCGACCTTTTTCCGACGAGCTCTTTTTCTTTCTTATTTCTCGCTATTCTAGTTTTTAGGACATAGATTTTTGTTCTACTCCTTATCTAAATTTCTTAAAATTACGAAAATTTATTTTAAGTGGTTAAATTGATAGACATCAAAATTTTCTGGTTCGTAGTAATAGTTGGATTTGTACGTGGACCGGGTTATTGGAGCCAAACAGTCCTCAATTATATTGAGACCAAACGAATCCTGCCCCTCTGCTGCATCTTTTGGCTATTCAAAACGTGGGCAAAATCAGAAAAGTCTATTGATTGGATAACTTATTATAATTTTTCTTTCCTTTTAAAAACTAATAGGATATTCAGTGAATGCACCGAGCAAGACGTTCATCACCTTTTGTAAGTTCACCACCTGTAACTAGATCAAGACATTTAGCAAATATAACCGCCGTTGATTTTTCTTTAGAATCGTCATCCAGTCGACCAAGTACTTCAGTTCAAATTTCCGATAATCCATTTTTTGAACCCGACCTCACAATTGAGAATCCGGAGAATATTCAGGAACGATTCGTAGATCCTGAACCATTAAACTTTTCCCCGGAACCACCAATCACTCAAACAGAGATTGTTGAGGAACGAACCATTAAATCAGAATCCTCTAGTGATTCTGATTCAACAAATTCAATTATGGAGAATCTGGAACCTTTAAGTATGGAAGACCGAATGAGAGCTAAACGCACTGGCCAAGGTCACGCAATTACTCATCCAGACATTAATGCGCCAGATTATGAAATCAAAGGACAAATTCTACACATGGTAACTAATCAATGCCAATTTAGTGGTGCGCCGAAGGAAGATCCAAATGAACATCTACGTACCTTTAATAGGATCTGCACACTATTTAAAATCCGAGAAGTGGAGGATGAACAGATATATCTCATGTTATTTCCCTGGACTTTAAAGGGAGAAGCCAAAGATTGGTTGGAATCGTTACCTGAAGGGGCGATTGATACATGGGATGTTTTAGTTGACAAATTTCTTAAACAATTCTTTCCTGCATCTAAAGCCGTAAGACTTCAAGCAGAAATTGTTACGTTTACACAGAAGCCAAATGAAACTCTATATGAGGCATGGACAAGATATGGAAAGTTGTTAAGAGGATGTCCGCAACATGGTTTAGACACCTGTCAAATAGTACAAATATTCTACCAAGGATGCGACATCACTACAAGGAAAGACATAGATATAGCAGCTGGTGGTTCTATTATGAAGAAAACCGAAACTGATGCTTACAAAATTATTGATAACACTGCTTCCCACTCACATGAGTGGCACCAAGAAAAAGATATCGTTAGATCATCTAAAGCAGCTAGAGCCGATTCTAGCCATGACTTAGATTCCATTTCCGCAAAGATAGATGCTGTGGAGAGACGAATGGAAAAGATGACTAAGGATATTCACTCAATACGAATTAGTTGTGAGCAGTGTGGAGGACCACATTTGACAAAAGATTGTCTCAGTATTGAATTAACAATGGAACAAAGAGAGAATATTTCATACATAAACCAAAGGCCTGGAAATAATTATCAGAATAATTATCAACCGCCAAGACCGATTTACAATCAAAACCAGAATTATAACCGAAATATTCCATACAACAACCAACAAGGTCCTAGCAATCAACAAATATTCCATACACCACAACAAACCGATGATAAAAAGCCGAATTTAGAAGATATGATGACAAAGCTAGTTGAAACTCAAACGCAGTTTTTCACATCTCAAAAACAAACTAATGAACAAAATGCTCAAGCATTTAGAAATCAACAAGCTTCTATTCAAAATCTGGAACAAGAAGTAAGTAACCTAGCAAGGTTAATAGGTGAAAGAAAACCGGGAAGTCTACCTAGTGATACAAATGCTAACCCCCGGAATGAAACAGCTAAAGCTATTACCACAAGAAGTGGTACAACACTTAAACCACCTGAAATACCTGTAACTTCTGATGAAGCTATTCCTACTCCACAAGAACCACAACCTGATCAAGATAAGGAAAAAGAACCGGTAGTTGAAAAGGTTAATGAAGATAACACAGTTAAGGCTAAACCTTATGTTAAACCATACCAACCACCACTTCCTTACCCGAGTAAAATGAAGAAAGAGAAACTTGAAGCCGAGCAATCCAAATTCTTGGATATGTTTAAACAGATAAATGTAAATCTTCCTTTCATTGATGTGATTTCAGGAATGCCTAGATATGCTAAATTCTTGAAAGATCTAATCTCAAATAGAAAGAAAATGGAAGAACTCTCGGCTGTTACTATGAATGCTAATTGTTCAGCAGTGCTGTTGAATAAGATACCAGAAAAACTACCTGATCCAGGAAGTTTCACAATTCCATGTTTTCTGGGTAGTCTTAGTTCAATAGAAGCATTGGCAGACTTAGGTGCTAGTATAAATTTAATGCCGTATTCACTATACGCTAAACTAGACCTTGGAGAATTGAAACCAACCAGAATAAGCATACAACTAGCCGATAGATCAATAAAATATCCCAGAGGGATAATGGAGAACATGCTAGTTAAAGTTGGTACTTTAGTATTTCCAGTAGATTTTGTTGTTTTGGACATGGAAGAAGATTCTCAAGTTCCTCTCATATTAGGAAGACCATTCTTAAACACGGCTGAAGCAATGATAGACGTGTTCGGTAAGAAATTGACCCTAAGTATAGAGGATGAGAGTGTTACCTTTTCAGTTGATAGAGCAATGCAACAACCACAATCTGCAGATGATACATGTTATTATATTCAAACTATAGATGCACATGCAGAATTATTAGAAGAATTTCCAGAATTACAAGGAACAGGAGAATGTTCTTTAGGAGAAGGTAATGAACCAATTGATGAAGCTGAAATGTTAGCTACACTTATAGCTAATGGATATGAACCAACAACAGAAGAAATTCAAATGCTAAAAGAAGAAGACAGATATCGATACAAATCATCGATAGAAGAACCTCCGAAATTAGAGTTAAAGCCACTTCCAAACCATTTGGAATACGCTTATTTACATGGTGAATCTGAATTACCTGTAATAATATCGTCTTCTCTTACTGAAAATGAGAAATCACAACTCATTTCTGTGTTGAAAGCTCATAAACCAGCCATTGCATGGAAGATTCATGATATTAAAGGAATAAGTCCTTCGTATTGCACACATAAAATCCTTATGGAAGAAGGTCATAAAACGTATGTGCAACGCCAACGAAGACTAAATCCTAATATGCAAGATGTAGTTAAGAAAGAGATTATTAAACTGCTAGATGCAGGTTTAATTTATCCAATCTCTGATAGTCCATGGGTAAGCCCAGTTCAATGCGTGCCTAAGAAGGGTGGCATGACTGTCATTACAAATGAGAAAAATGAGCTTATTCCTACTAGGACTGTAACAGGATGGCGTGTGTGTATTGATTATAGAAAATTAAATGACGCCACCAGAAAAGATCACTTTCCCTTACCTTTCATAGATCAAATGTTGGAAAGATTAGCCGGAAATAGTTACTATTGTTTTCTAGATGGATTTTCCGGATATTTTCAAATTCCAATAGCACCCGAAGATCAAGAGAAAACCACATTCACGTGCCCTTATGGTACTTTTGCTTACAAACGCATGCCATTTGGACTTTGCAACGCCCCTGTAACCTTTCAAAGGTGTATGATGGCGATTTTTCACGACATGATAGAAGAATGCATGGAAGTTTTCATGGATGACTTTTCAGTCTTCGGTGATACATTTGAATCATGTCTAGTTAATCTGAAACGAATGCTTCTTAGATGCGAACAATCAAATCTAGTACTTAATTGGGAGAAATGCCATTTCATGGTTAAAGAAGGCTTCGTTCTTGGTCATAAAATTTCAAAAGAAGGAATTGAAGTGGATAGAGCTAAAGTAGATGTAATTGCTAAACTTCCACATCCCACCAATGTTAGAGGAATTAGGAGTTTTCTAGGGCATGCCGGTTTTTACCGACGTTTCATAAAAGATTTTTCTAAAATTGCCACTCCTATGAATAAACTCCTAGAAAAGGATGCTCCATTCATCTTTTCAGATGAGTGTATCAAATCTTTTAATATTCTTAAAGAAAAACTCACTAATGCACCGATCATGATAACACCAAATTGGAATCTACCATTTGAACTAATGTGCGATGCAAGTGATTTTGCAATGGGAGCCGTTTTAGGACAAAGGATTGAAAAACGATTTCAACCTATATATTATGCTAGTAAGATATTACAAGGAGCACAAACAAACTATACAACTACTGAAAAAGAACTCCATGCTATTGTCTTTGCTTTTGACAAATTTCGATCATATCTCGTTCTAGCAAAAACGGTGGTCTATACCGACCATTCTGCTCTTAGATACTTATTTTCAAAACAAGATGCTAAACCAAGATTAATCCGTTGGATCTTACTCTTACAAGAATTTGATATTGAAATCCGAGATAAAAGAGGAGCAGAAAATCTCGCCGCTGATCATCTTTCTCGTCTTGAAAATCCTGAGTTAGAAGTTCTAAATGAATCGGCCATACAAGACAACTTTCCTGATGAATATCTATTGAAGATAGATTATAAAGAAATCCCATGGTTTGCAGACTATGCAAACTACTTAGTTTGTGGATTCCTTGAAAAAGGATTATCGTACCAAAGAAGAAAGAAATTCTTCAGTGATATAAAACACTATTTCTGGGAAGATCCACATCTGTTTAAAAGTTGTCCCGATGGAATAATACGCCGATGTGTATTTGGAGATGAAGCTAGTAAAATATTAAACCATTGTCACACAGGACCAACAGGAGGGCATTATGGGCCTCAACTAACAGCAAGAAAAGTTTATGATGCTGGATTCTATTGGCCTACAATTTACAAAGACGCACACCTTCTTTGCAAATCCTGTGATGCATGTCAAAGGGCTGAAAAAATAAGTCAACGTGATGAAATGCCACAAAATGTCATCCAAGTATGTGAAGTATTTGACATTTGGGGTATTGACTTTATGGGTCCATTTCCAAAATCTCATAATAATCTATATATACTCGTAGCCATTGATTATGTATCTAAATGGGCGGAAGCACAAGCTCTCCCAACTAACGATGCACGAGTTGTAGTCAACTTTTTAAAACGTCTTTTTGCAAGGTTTGGAACACCGAAAGCTTTAATAAGTGATCGGGGTACTCATTTATGTAATAATCAACTTGAGAAAGTTCTTAAAAGATATGGAGTAACTCATAAAATCTCCACCGCATATCATCCACAAACAAGTGGACAAGTTGAAAATACCAACCGAGCCTTAAAACGTATTCTAGAGAAAACCGTAGGATCAAATCCAAAGGAATGGTCCATTAAATTGGAGGATGCACTCTGGGCTTTTAGAACAGCCTACAAAACTCCAATTGGAACCACACCTTTTAGACTTGTTTATGGAAAAGCATGTCATCTTCCAGTAGAAATTGAACACAAAGCATTTTGGGCTTTGAAGACATGTAATCTTGATTTACATGAAGCTGGACGTCTACGATTAAGTCAACTAAACGAATTAGAAGAATTAAGACATGAAGCATACGAAAATTCGTTAATCTATAAAGAAAGAATGAAGAAATGGCATGATAAAAGAATCAGAAGTTCAAAAGAATTTAAAGAAGGAGACAGAGTTCTTCTTTTCAATTTACGATTCAAGCTATTTCCTGGAAAATTGAAATCAAGATGGTCTGGACCATTCATAGTCAAAAGAGTTTTCCCATACGGAACGATGGAATTAATAAATTCAAATGGGATTGAATTTAAAGTTAATGGTCACAGAGTTAAACATTACATACATGGTCCGATGGAAGTCGACAACGAAGTTAATCACAATTTCGACACCACAGCTAACTAAGTGTGGGGAGAATCAAGTCTTTAAAGGATAATATGTATTTCTGTTAGAGTTAGATTGTCTGTTTTCGTGTAGTTCTCGAAAATGGAACCCGAATGGTCTTTCCCTAGCAGACCCTAAAGAACTAGTCTTCTCCCCCCATTCTGAATTTTTATTTTTTTTTAGGTTTTTACGAAATGAAGACTGCCTGTGAACTAAACCATGGTCTAATACTACACGCTTTGATCACTAAACGTAATAATGACATACTCCCGAGTGAATTAGTATCAGTAATCAGAGAAAGAATGGACGGAGTTAGAAAAGAATCCAGATGCGAAGATAATAAGTTACAATTTGGTAAAGGAAAATCAAAATCCGCAGCGAAAAGAAGAGCACGACACCTAGAAAGATGTCACAAATGCGGAAAATGGTCACATGGAGGTAAATGTTCAAATAATCAAACCTATTCAAACACCGAATTTGTTACTTTATGCAGAGACGGACCGTTCATATGTTTAGAAGAAAAGACACTGAATGCTCGAGGTTACGCCTATGTAGCCATGGAAAACCAATTAAACCGACTATCTTATGAATGGGATAGATCATATAACTAAAAAATCTATTTCACAGGTATGTTTGTACAGTTTTTATTTTATTTTATTTTTAACCTTTTGATAATAAATGCTAATTTGTTCGCTATAAAGTATTAAATTGGTATTAAATAAAATTAGGTTTGGCGACCGAAATTATTGATATTATTCAAAAATTTATTACATCACTGCGAAATTTAACGTTTATTCTTAAGGTATAAATATCTTTAATCAATCAACTCAAAATATTTCAAAAATTCGTCATGAGTTAAATTAGGTCTTGGAACCGAAATTACTTTACCGAAAAGAGGGGCGCATATTTTTGATAATATTTGATTGATTAAAGTGGGATAAAAAGCCAAAAAGATTTTTAATTTTATTTTTACCATGTTTTTAAAATTAATATTTAAATCTTAAATTAATATTGTAAACTTTGTAAAAACAATATTTTTAAAATTGTAAATATTTGAATTTTTAAATTAAGTTTGGTGTGAATTTTTAATTTTTAAAATATGAATTTTTAATTTTATGCATTTCAAATTTTAAGTTTGGTGTGAATTTTTAATATTAATTTTGAATTTTATATTTAAGTTGTGTGAATTTAAAAACAAAAATTTACTTTATCTCATTAAGTTAAAAATAGGATTTTTAAAATTCTTCGTAAGTTGAAGACTAGGTCTTTGAACCGAAATTGCTTTACCTGAGGGAGGGACGAGAACTTTTATTATCATTATTTTTAATCTTATTGAATTAAAGTATGCCAAAAACATAAAAAAAAAACCCAAAAATCTTTACTTTTAAAAACCGCGCTTTGATTTGACAAATTTTAAAATTTTGTCGAGGGACAGACTAGGACAACGATCCGAAACGCCCTCGCTCCTAAAGGAAAACAAAATTTTTAAAATTTAATTAATTATAAGTTTTATAAAGCATAAGGTTTTATATATAAAAAAAAAAGCAGAAAACACTGTAGCCGGCACCCCATGCGATCGCATGGGGTTTGCACTTGGAACCCATGCGATCGCATGGGGACCAAATGCAGGTCAGAAACAAAAACAGCAGCGGGTCTGCTCTTCATCCACAAAACACACACACATTCACGAACCAACTCCAAAAATTCACCAATTTTCGCCATTTTTCCACCGTAATTCATCAAATTTCTTGCTCTAATCATGCCTAGATTCTCATTCCTCAGCAAATTGGTAAAAATTACACCCCTAAACTCTATAAATTCCTAGTTTTTGTGATAATTACCAATTTTTTACCTAATGCAATTTTGTTAATTTCTAGTGTAATTAGTGTTAAATTGTTAGTATTTTATGCATGTATAACCTAGATTGATGCTATTTAACATGATTTGAAGCCAAAAACTTCAAAATTTTTAGAAATATAGGGTTTGTGTTCTTGAGAAATTTGGGGCTTTTTGATATAAACAGGTTATGGCCGATTTTTGTCATGAATTATTGCTAAATTGAGTAGTGTAACATGTTTAGATAGTTAAATGATCCAAACAATGATCCTAAACATGATTTTTGGAGATTAAAGTGGACTTTTTAAGTCCAAAATTCATGAACTTGATTAATTTGATATATTTGCCATTTGAGACTTGTTTAATTATCAGTAATGACTATTTTGACATGTTATTTGAGTTAAATGCTTATGAATTTTGTATACATTTTCATATGTGCTTATTTGAAAAATGTAGAATTGTGAAAAATTGTGAAAATGTGTATAAGTTTAGTTTTGATTTAACATGTTATAGTGATTGTTTTAAGTTGTTATTTTGCTAACACTAATGCATATTTGGATGCACAAATTTTGTGTTTAATGTGTTTTACAGAGAGCCGATACTGGAGGTTCAGGAGCATCATCATCTAGACGACCAGCACCAGCACCAGAACTAGAACCAGAAATGCAACACGAACAAGAACCGCAACAGGAACAACAACAGCCTGATCAGCACATACCTTATTATGATCTGGTACAGTTTGTTGATGAATTCATAGTATTCCCAATGAGGCCGCCAGTAGAATTCCCAACGATTCCTGAGCACACTCTACATCCTAATCTGAGATTTGATAGAAGATGGAGAGATTACGAGACATATCAAAGGAACAAATTCAAATTGGTAACAAAAAATGTAGAGGTGCCAAGGGTAATTGATTGGGCCCCTTTGGAAACGGTCCATCTAGCTGACCGTGTTAGACAGCTTTTAGTTCAAAGGTATGGCAGTTCTTCTTTTACAGATTGGGAACGTCTTTTCACCATTCGTAGACCTGTATATAAGGAATGGTGTATTGAGTTGATGAGTACTGTATCACTTGATACAAATATAGTTAGAATAGATGATAGGAGATTTCTTAGGTTTATCCTTGGCGGTAGGATGTACAGAATGTCCATGCTGGACATGGCCAGGGCATTACAGATATATACTCCTGGTGAGTTGCTATTACCCGATTGTACAAACTTGATTCATTATGGTGAACGGGTAGATAGTAACTTTGACGCTGACGCCATTTGGAGGCGTATGTCACATTTTGATGTTTTTACACGAGCAGGAGGACACTCCTATACACATATTGACAGAGCCGAGCTTCGTATTATTCATAGATTTTTGGCTAACTCGATTACACAAAGAGGTCATAATAAAGAAAAAATTAACTTATATGATTTATTCTACCTAAAGTGTATTCGGGATCCTAGAAGCTTTGTCAATATCCCTTACTGTGTTGCTTTTTATTTATCTAAAATGGTAGAGGGAATGCAGGACGGGAGTATAATAGGAGGAGGTATTTTTGTTACTCTCATTGGAGAGTATTTAGGTGTTGATAGGAACCAAGGGGGTCCATTACAGATTTGTAGAGAACAGGTTGAGCCCTTAGGATTGAAAGTTTATGTGGGTGCTAAGGTATTGAAAAGTAGACGTAACCAGGCAGTACCCTATGAGGGATCTCATCCTCAGATAGAGAGAGGCTCAGACGAGGAAATGGAGGAGGCGGAAGACATTAGGGATGTCTTTCGAGATGCTATTCTTGATGTCCACGTTCGTATAGATGAGGAAGCAATGACGAACGCGGCAAGACATAGTATGTATGAGCAGTGGAACTCCGAGCGAGTATACGAGGATTATAGGCGACGCCAACACGATAGCTGGTTAGTTCATCAGCACCAAATCATGAGCCAGCTATCATATCAGGTACCAAATAACTATGTACCTACTCGACCTGCTCATTTTCCGCCACATAGCCCCGATATCCGACCACCCTTTAACCGGTATGACTATGACCAAGCCTATCAGGACACCTATAACCAACAATGGAACCCACCCGATGAGATGAACTGGAACCCCTATCCAGACTGATTTAGTTCCATTTGGTTATTTTTATGATTTTTATGTTTTTATCTTTTGACTTTTTCATGTTTAAACTTATGTTATTGGATATATTTGTGTAATTTTTATTATTTTATTATTATTGTGTACTAATATTTCATATTTAGAATTTGAAAGTGGGATATTAAGTCCCATTTCAAATTGCCATGCATGATTATACTTGTATGTATGTATATTGTCGATTGTACAAAACAGGGTAAAACAGCGCATTTTCAAAGACTGGCATTAAGTTCAGCAAAAGCTACTAATTTTGACGACAAGATGACAAATAAATGTGATGTAACAACAGACGAAATGAACAAATGATATGCACCATTTATCATTCAGCAAACAAACGCCAATATGTTTGGAAACTTTGGTAAAATTTAATCATTTCTACGCTAATCACCCTCAATAATTTAAATTGTACTGATTTCTTGCAAATGAGGGCATTGCAAGATCTTAAGTGTGGGAAGGGGTTAAATTCTTTCGGATTTTAAAATTTTTTACTTTATACACTTGGTTACCATTAAAAATACTAGTAAAGCAGTAGTTGTATTAGAATCTAGTGCTCTCTGATAATAAAGAACAGCCCTAGTCTTATATACTGACTACCCAATTCTAGTAAAATTTTTCAAAATTTTCAATTAAATGAACTCAAAATCATGTTTATACATATTTATGAACGATAAAACTAGGTGTTAACACCGAAATTATTGTAACCTCGGAAAGGACATAAATTGAGAAACAAACTAAAATGTTGAAATTCATTTAAAATGGAATAGAGGACGATAAAAAGGAAAATAAAAGCCAAGTGTGGAAAAATTTACCAAGTTATCTTAAACATATGTCACATATATTTGTAACAAATAACTGAAAATACTTTTGCTTTGGACTAAACTAAACCATTTTACCCGATGAAAGAAAAGAAGAGATGGATCTACACGATGAATCAATTCCATCATTAAAAGGAAGTAAAGTCTTCCGAAAAAGACACGCGCTTCTTGATTTAGGTCAAGAAGTTGTCGTCCAGACCAGCTGTAGGTTGACGAAAAATCTAGAAAAGTCATCACTAAAATCAGCAGGAAATCCACGGACCTCAGCATTAAACAGGGTCGCCAAGTGGTCAGATTTATCCTAACCATGAGAAGGATTTATCTCGTACAATGGGGGCACCATGCAAATTAGCTGGATAAGACTAATGAATCAGATCCCTAGAAAGGATAATCTCCTTAAAGATTAAAAATCAGCTTTTAAGACTGATATTACTCAATCCTAGAGATTGACCTTAAAGATTGAGAATTACAAACTCATGGAATTCGATGATATCTAAACTCGAGCTTGAACGAGAAAATATTTTGATCAAAATTACAAACCGATTTGTTTTCTGAAAACCCTATTTTCAATGCGTTCATTACCATTGAACGTAAAATCCTAGAAATTCACCTGGAATTCATTAGATCACCTGAACCAAATCGGGTGTCAACCATAAGAACGGTGGTTGCATAGCATGGTCAAAGACAGGACCTTGTGCCAGACCGAAAAATCATAAGGGTGAGCTTTACTATTGCTCCTACCAAGAATAGTAATTGCGTCCGACACGTTATAGACCATAATTAAAAGCATGTCAGGGGACATTGCCTTAACAGTTGCTTGTTCAACGCTTTCCTTTACAACCGGATGGTAGTTTATCGAAAGGTAATATACGGGACAAGTAAACTGGACGTGTTGCTTTCCAAATACAAGGTTAGCAAGTGGGTGACACAAAACCGCAAGTTTTGAGCTAAAATTTTCAAATCTAAAACCCACCAAACCCACAAAAATATTTTGCAAACACCGGTAAAGGGTTATTTCAGAAAACTTATCTAGGGTAAAAGCTAGCTTGAATTTTCAAATGATCAAATATTTTCATAAAGATCCAATTTCCTTAAGGATCTACATTTTCATAGTCATGTGGGACTGTAAACCGCCTTTCAAATGTGCACTTTGCTTTGGAAACCGAAAGTAAATCGGCTATTTGATTGCAAGTGTCGTTGACCTAAACCCGAGGCAAACTGTGGATGACACACCCACCTTTAACCATAGTTCTATCGTTACTATCATTGTTTATACCGCCGTATAGAAATCACTGATGTGCAAAGTGTGAAGAATAAAGAAGTGATTCTAGTATTTCAAGACGATATTGCTTGAGGACAAGCAACGCTCAAGTGTGGGAATATTTGATAATGCTAAAAACGAACATATATTTCATAGCATTATTCCTCAAGAAAGACAAGCTTTTAGTTGCAATTGTTCTATTTACAAGTGATATTCGTTTAAATAATAAAAGGTGAAGACAAAAGACAGATTCGACGAATTGAAGACGCAAACGACCAAAAAGCTCAAAAGTACAAAATACAATCAAAGAGGTTCCAATTATTGATAAGAAACGTCTCGAAAATTACAAGAGTACAAGATTCAAAACGCAAAGTACAAGATATTAAATTATACGCAAGGACGTTCGAAAATCCGGAACCTGGACCAGTGTCAACTCTCAACGCTCGACGCAACGGACTAAAAATTACAAGTCAACTATGCACATAAATATAATATAATATTTAAATAATTCTTATAATTATTTAATATATTATATTATTTATAAAACCGTCGGCAGAAGAAAACAACCAAAAATGAGCCTCCCCAGCTGGCCATGCGATCGCATGGCCTGGAAGGCATAAATCCATGCGATCGCATGAGCCCCAGTTCCAGCCCACATGCCTATAAAAATCGAGCTTTGGTGAACCAAAAAAATCCATCTATCCATCTTTCTCTTTTCTCATACGTAAAACATATATATATATATTTATAATTTATATTTTAATTTTAATTATAATTCTAATAATAAGGGTATGTTAGCGAATGTTGTAAGGGTGTAAGTCGAAATTCTGTCCGTGTAACGCTACGCTATTTTTAATCATTGTAAGTTATGTTCAACCTTTTTACATTAATGTCTCGTAGCTAAGTTATTATTATGCTTATTTAATCCGAAGTAATCATGATGTTGGGCTAATTACTAAAATTGGGTAATTGAGCTTTGTACCATAATTGGGGTTTGGACAAAAGAACGACACTTGTGGAAATTAGACTATGAGCTATTAATGGGCTTTATATTTGTTTAACTAAATGATAGTTTGTTAATGTTAGTATAAAGATTTACAATTGGGCGTCCCTATAAATTACCATATACACTCAATCGGACACGATGGGCGGGGTATTTATATGTACGAATAATCGTTCATTTAACCGGACACGGGAATGGATTAATAGCCACTAGAATAATTAAAACAGGGGTGAAATTATGTATAAGGACACTTGGTATAATTGATAACAAAATATTAAAATCTTGGGTTACACTCAGTCGACATCCTGGTGTAATTATTAAACAAAGTATTAAAATCTTGTTACAGTTTAAGTCCCCAATTAGTTGGAATATTTAACTTCGGGTATAAGGATAATTTGACGAGGACACTCGTACTTTATATTTATGACTGATGGACTGTTATGGACAAAAACCAGACGGACATATTAAATAATCCAGGACAAAGGACAATTAACCCATGGGCATAAAACTAAAATCAACACGTCAAACATCATGATTACAGAAGTTTAAATAAGCATAATTCTTTTATTTCATATTTAATTTCCTTTATTTTATATTTAATTGCACTTCTAATTATCGAATTTTTATTGCTATTGTATTTAATTGCACTTTTAATTATCGTACTCTTTAATTATCGCAAGTTTATTTTATCGCACTTTTATTATTCGCAATTTCATTATCGTTATTTACTTTAGGCTTTAATTTAAGTCTTGTATTTATTTTTAATATTTTACATTTGGTTTTAACTGCGACTAAAGTTTTAAAATCGACAAACCGGTCATTAAACGGTAAAAATCCCCCTTTATAATAATAATATTACTTATATATATATATATATTTGTATTTTTATAAAAGTAAACTAATATAGCATTAAGCTTTGTTTAAAAAGATTCCCTGTGGAACGAACCGGACTTACTAAAAACTACACTATTGTACGATTAGGTACACTGCCTATAAGTGTTGTAGCAAGGTTTAAGTATATCCATTCTATAAATAAATAAATATCTTGTGTAAAATTGTATCGTATTTAATAGTATTTTCTGTAAAAATATAAGCTATTTTATATACTACTCTGCTAAAACATCAATTGTATTAAGGGTTAGGGTTTGGGTAGTGTTGCACATAAAACCCATTTGTTAGTGAATTAGGGGTTTTTGGGTGAATTTGGGTCATGTAGACTCAAAGTTGACTAACTAGGGTTTTCAAAGTATTAATTTATGTTTATGAGCTTAAATTGGTTAGTCAAATTACTAGCACACTTATATATATGTGAAGGGGTATTAAGTGGGTTAGTGGATGACCCGAAATGGGTGTGTAGACCTTAAATTGGTCAAATGGGTCAAGGTGGACCTAAGTTAGTTAATGTTTGTGATTAATGCCTAAACCTTGTTTTGAAATGTGTTTTAAACCTATCTTGGCTAATGTTAGGGTTTTGGTATGAGTTGACCCAAAATTAGGGTTAAGGGTGCAAATGAGTTGAAATTGCAATTTGGGTCAAAATGGCTTTAGAATGGTGAAAGAATTGGTTGACCAACTTGAGTTTGTGATTGATAATATGTATAATGTGATAGGTACATTACATTGAGGTTTTGCAAGCTCGGGTATCTTTTCACAAGAGATTTTGAGGTGAGTGGAATAATTATATGTGTAGGTATATAATGTATCTATTTGTTGTAGCGTGAAATGTGTAGTGTCGAGGTGCTAAGACACCACGTTTCACGTGATGAGTGAAGCATCGAGGTGTTAAGATGCCACTCGGGGTGAAGCATCGAGGTGTTAAGATGCCACCTAGGGGTGTAGTGTCGAGGTGTTAAGACACCACTCCTTAAAATAATGAGTGAAGTATCTAGGTGTTAAGATTCCACTCGGGGTGAAGTACCGAGGTGTTAAGGTGCCACCCTAGGGGTTAGTGATACGAGGTGTTAAGTACCCTAACGGATGTTATGAACACCGTTGGTGTTTTCGCGTGCGCCATTCCCTTGTGCGATTGGTTAACCATGGTTATTGTGTTGTAAGTGTTAGCATATTATATTATTCGAGTTATATTTATATGCGTTGCTATGCTAGCTTGTGGTATTGGAGATTTCTAGCTCGTATTCGAGATTATAAGCTAATTGTGTTGCTAGCATGTATGCGGTGTTTGAGTAAGTGATTGCAAGTAGGTATATTATATATTTATGTGTATAATTATTGCATTCACTAAGCGTTAGCTTACCCTCTCGTTGTTTACCTTTTTATAGGATCGGTTGTGGACAAGGGTAAGGGCATCATCTTGGATTAAAGATCCCGTTGTTGTTAGGGAACGCTTTTGGAGATATTAGCTTTTGGAGTTTGACCGAGACTTGGGTAGTTTAATCCCAAACACCATTCTCGTAGTGTAGTTTGGTACTTAAACTTTTGATGGTCGAAAATCATATTTTGTATTAAATTTGCCATTGGGTCGTGTGGGCCCCGCTTCGTAAAACTCATTTTATTAATGGAATGTGTTAGTTTTACATATTTGAATATGTTGTTAAAAGCGTTTTGTCTAATTATGTCGGGAAGTGGCCAATCTTTTTCGCATTTCAAGACTTTTTGGACAGACCAGATCGGCGCACCGCGCGAGGTTCTGGCGCGCCGCGCCAGTAGCTGAACAAATTTTTTTTTTTTTTGATATTTTTCCGTGGGTTCGATTGTGTTTTGGTTTGAGTTGTTACAAGTGGTATCAGAGCATGGTCTAAGGGATTTAGGCGACTTGAGATAGGTGCCTAGACTTAGACTTTATTGTGTGTACGCTTTATGCGGGACTTGTAGGACTTTGGGTCGGAACGGGAATTGTTAGTGCTAGTGTTTATGTGAATTAACCATGCACTAATTGTTTTGTGTTGTTTTAGCAATCATCAAGCGAGATAGACGTGGCACTAGCGAGTTAATGCGACGTGCTCGCGTAACAACGATTAGCTACCGTTGTTACGGGTACAAATCGTATCAAACAAGCAATGTACGATGATTGTTGAGCAAGATGAGGTGGCGTGGTGTACATGTATATACTTACGTGTTATGTTCTTTCGTTATTTGTTTAACCTTTTCCGTTTTATAGAATGAAGACAAGAAACGGACACGATAACGATATCGGAGGTACAAGCGAGGACTCCGAATTCACGGCCAAGGTTGAGGCCATCTTGAAGAACTACAAGGAGGATTTTCTTGTTAGCGTGAGGAAAGTTTTCAAAGAATCGGTTGATGACTAAATAACCGATTTAATTAATGAATGAATGAAGGCCACTGTCGAAGAGGCACTTGACGCTAGAGATGTTTATCCTCGTGGTGAAGGAGGCGAAAGGAGGCGGGACTTCCACTACAAGAACTTCAAGGATGCTCAACCCCCGATGTTTAATGGGGTACGAGATCCGTTGAAAAGCAAGTGTTGGATTTTCAATATCGAGGGGGCTTTCCGTACCATGGAGTGTCCTCCTGAAAAGAAGGCGAGGTATGGTTCTAGTATGTTGAGGGAAGAAGCCAAGTTGTGGTGGGACGATAAAATCAATTTATATGGTGAAGAGCAATGCATGAGCTTGACATGTGAGGAGTTTAAGAAGGAATTCTTCAAAGAATACCGAACTTCTTCCGATCTTGTTAGAATCCGGGACGAGTTGCACCATTTGCAATAAGGTTCAATGGACTTAGTCACACTTAAGTCCACCTTTTTGGCAAAAACTCGTTTTTGTCCGGAATATGTGGGTGACGATCATAAGCTAATGAAAGATTTCTACCGTACTTTGAATGATGAATTAAAGGTCAAGATTAGTCGGGGTATGACTAAGTCTTTTGATGAGTTATTTGAATTGGCTCGGGGTTTTGAGCCGGATGTTCCAAGAAAAAGCGATTTTACGTTTTTCAAAAGAAAGTTTGAAGGTTCTAGTCATTCTAACTTTTCGAACAAGAAGAACAAGAACAAGAAGGGTTCCGAGAGTGTTAATAGCATGAAGAAGGGCGCTTCCGGGGGTTTTTCTTATACGTGCTACAATTGTGGGCAACCGGGTCATATGGCTCGTGAATGTCCTAAACCATCTTTCGGAAACAAGGTCACTTGTTTTAATTGCGGTAAAGAAGGGCATAAGAAGCCGGAGTGTCCCGATTTGCGAAACGATAATGTGAAGCGGTTAGAGAAGGCGGCAGGTACGGCTAGGGGTCGCAACTATTTGATGACCAATGATGAAGCCAAACAATCGAACGAAGTTGTCTCAGGTACTTTCATGGTTAATTCTAATCCGGCAAGGAGTCTTTTCGATAGCGGTGCGAATTTGTCGTTTGTGTCTCCTAAATTTGTGCCTAAACTTAATAGACCATTAGCTAAGTTAAGTCGTCCGGTAGAAGTCGAAATAGCGGATGGCAAGACGGTGCTAGTGGTCGATGTGTGTAAAAATTGTGATGTTGTGTTTGGTGCCGAAAACTTTAAGATAGATCACATTCCGATGACCTTGGGCGATTTTGATATTGTTGTGGGTATGGATTGGCTCAATCGTAATAGAGCCGATATTGCATGCTATGAAAAATTTATTCGTGTGAAGACCCCAAGTGGAGGAGAGTTAATTATTCATGGTGATAAGCGTAGAAGACTTGTGCCGATATGCACTTTTGCACGGGCACGTCGTCTCCTCGATAGTGGGGGCATGGCTTTTCTTGCCCATATTGTTGATACTCGTGATGAGCCACCACCCATTCATGAAATTCCGGTGGTTAGTGAATTCGAAGACGTTTTTCCGGACGAGTTACCGGGTGTTCCGGTGGAAAGACAAGTTGAATTTCGCATTGAGTTGGTTCCGGGGGCTACCCCCATTGCTAAAACTCCTTATCGTTTAGCACCGACGGAAATGCAAGAGTTGTTAAATCAAACCCAAGAGTTGCTTGAGAAGAGTTTTATTCGACCGAGTGCTTCGCCATGGGGCGCACCGGTTTTATTCGTAAAGAAGAAGGATGGTAGTATGCGGATGTGCATCAATTATCTGGAGTTAAATAAAGTGACGATCAAGAATCGTTATCCATTACCTCGGATTGACTATTTGTTTGACCAACTCCAAGGTGCAACGTATTTCTCTGAAATCGACCTACGATCATGCTATCACCAAATGCGGGTCCGTGAGGAAGATGTGATGACCCGTAAATTTTCGATCAAATTTAAACTTTAATCTTTATATGGTTCCGACACGATAAGCAAAATCTGTAATGTTGAGTCTCGAAAGTTTTGAAATCTATATTCATGTAATCAATTACCCTTTGACTATGCTTGACGATTCACAAACATTTATATGTATATATATGTATATATAAGATCTAGTTATATTAATTGAAAACGTTAACAAAGTATTAGATATATAATATTTTACATGAACATATTTGTTTCAATATATATTTAATATAATTATAGACGGAATTAAAAGATAATATCAAATGATTGAACTATCAGATACAATGTGATTATGATTACGAGTCTCTGTTATGATGAAATGTCCCGTTCTTATTGACTAAAAACGTTCCAAATTAATTGATTTCCTTGCGAGGTTTTGACCTCTATATGAGACGTTTTTCAAAGACTGCATTCATTTTAAAACAAACCATAACCTTTATTTCATCAATAAAGGTTTAAAAAGCTTTACGTATATTATCAAATAATGATAACCTATAATATCCTGTTTACACACGACCATTACTTAATGGTTTACGATACAAATATGTTACAACGAAATAAGTTTCTTGAATGCAGTTTTTACACAATATCATACAAGCATGGACTCCAAATCTCGTCCTTCTTTAAGTATGCGACAGCAGAAGCTCTTAATAATTACCTGAGAATAAAAATGCTTAAAACGTCAACAAAAAATGTTGGTGAGTTATAGGTTTAACCTATATATATCAAATCGTAACAATAGACCACAAGATTTCATATTTCAATAAACATCCCATACATAGAGATAAAAATTATTCATATGGTGAACACCTGGTAATCGACATTAACAAGATGCATATATAAGAATATCTCCATCATTCCGGGACACCCTTCGGATATGATATAAATTTCGAAGTACTAAAGCATCCGGTACTTTGGATGGGGTTTGTTAGGCCCAATAGATCTATCTTTAGGATTCGTGTCAATTAGGGTGTCTGTTCCCTAATTCTTAGATTACCAGACTTAATAAAAAGGGGCATATTTGATTCGGATAATTCAACCAAAGAATGTAGTTTCACGTACTTGTGTCTATTTTGTAAATCATTTATAAAACCTGCATTATTCTCATCCGAAAAATATTAGATTCTAAAAGTGGGACTATAACTCACTTTCACAGATTTTTACTTCGTCGGGAAGTAAGACTTGGCTACTGGTTGATTCACAAACCTATAACAATATATACATATATATCAAAGTATGTTCAAAATATATTTACAAAACTTTTAATACATTTTGATGTTTTAAGTTTATTAAGTCAGCTGTCCTCGTTAGTAACCTACAACTAGTTGTCCACAGTTAGATGTACAAAAATAAATCGATAAATATTATCTTGAATCAATCCACGACCCAGTGTATACGTATCTCAGTATTGATCACAACTCAAACTATATATATATTTTGGAATCAACCTCAACCCTGTATAGCTAACTCCAACATTCACATATAGAGTGTCTATGGTTGTTCCGCAATATATATATATATAGATGGGTCGACATGATAGGTCGAAACATTGTATACGTGTCTATGGTATCTCAAGATTACATAATATACAATATAAGTTGATTAGGTTATGGTTGGAATAGATTTATTTCTAACTTTCACGTAGGTAAAATGAGTAGTTTTTATCAATCTTGTTTTACTCGCCATTTCTTCATTTCTAATCCGTTTTGAGTGATTCCAGTGGCCACGGTTTCGTATTGAACTTAAATTTATGAATCTAAACAGAAAAAGTATAAGTTTATAGTTGGAAATACAAGTTACAAGTCATTTTTGAAAGAGGTAGTCATTTCCGTCGAAAGAACGACATCTTGATGACCATTTTGAAAAACATACTTTCACTTTGTGTTTAACCATGATTTTTGGATATAGTTTCATGTTCATAAGAAAAATCATTTTTTCAGAAGTATAGCTTTTAAATCAAAGTTCTTCTTAGCTTTTAATTATCCCAACACAAACAGCCCCCGGTTTTACTACGACGGCGTATATCCAGTTTTATGGTGTTTATCGTGTTTCCGGGTTTTAAATCATTAAGTTAGCATATCATATAGATATAGAACATGTGTTTAGTTGATTTTAAAAGTCTAGTTAGAAGGATTAACTTTATTTGCGAACAAGTTTAGAATTAACTAAACTATGTTCTAGTGATTACAAGTTTATAACGTTGAATAAGACAGCTTTTTATGTATGAATCGAATGATGTTATGAACATTATTACTACCTAAAGTTCCTTGGATAAACCTACTGGAAACGAGAAAAATGGATCTAGCTTCAAAGGATCCTTGGATGGCTTGAAAGTTCTTGATGCAGAATCATGACACGAAAATAATTTCAAGTAAGATTTTCACTCGAAATAAGATTGTTATAGTTATAGAAATTGAATTAAAGTTTGAATATGATTATTACCTTGTATTAGAAAGATAACCTACTGTAATTAACAAAAGTTTCTTGATCTTGGATGATTACTTGGAATGGATTTAGAAAACTTGGAAGTAAACTTGCAATCGTGGAAGTATTCTTGATTTTATGAAACTAGAACTTTTGGAATTTATGAAGAACACTTAGAACTTGAAGATAGAACTTTAGAGAGATCAATTAGATGAAGAAAATTGAAGAATGAAAGTGTTTGTAGGTGTTTTTGGTTGTTGGTGTATGGATTAGATATAAAGGATATGTAATTTTGTTTTCATGTAAATAAGTCATGAATGATTACTCATATTTTTGTAATTTTATGAGATATTTCATGCTAGTTGTCAAATGATGGTTCCCACATGTGTTAGGTGACTTACATGGGCTGCTAAGAGCTGATAATTGGAGTGTATATACCAATAGTACATACATCTAAAAGTTGTGTATTGTACGAGTACGAATACGGGTGCATACGAGTAGAATTGTTGATGAAACTGAACGAGGATGTAATTGTAAGCTTTTTTGTTAAGTAGAAGTATTTTGATAAGTGTCTTGAAGTCTTTCAAAAGTGTATGAATACATATTAAAACACTACATGCATATACATTTTAACTGAGTCGTTAAGTCATCGTTAGTCGTTACATGTAAGTGTTGTTTTGAAACCATTAGGTTAACGATCATGTTAAATGTTGTTAACCCAATGTTTATAATATCAAAAGAGATTTTAAATTATTATATTATCATGATATTATGATGTATAAATATCTCTTAATATGATTTATATATATATATATATTAAATGTCGTTACAACGATAATCGTTACATATATGTCTAGTTTCAAAATCATTAAGTTAGTAGTCTTGTTTTTACATATGTAGTTCATTGTTAATATACTTAATGATATGTTTACTTATCATAATATCATGTTAACAATATATATAACCATATATATGTCATCATATAGTTTTTACAAGTTTTAACCTTCGTGAATCACCGGTCAACTTGGGTGGTCAATTGTCTATATGAAACCTATTTCAATTAATCAAGTCTTAACAAGTTTGATTGCTTAACATGTTGGAAACACTTAATCATGTAAATAACAATTTCATTTAATATATATATTGTAACGACCCGGAAAATTTCGACAAATTTTAAACAAAATTCTCGATACAATTCATTATCTTTGACACGATAAGCAAGGTATGTTAGGATGAGTCTCAAAAATTTTGAACTGTTTTATTTCATTCATTTAACCTCGGCCGGTTTTGACGATCACGAACAATTAATTATAAATAGTTATGTGTGTATATGTAATTATATATAATTGGGAATTGGAATAATAAATTGAAACATTACATGCTATTGTATTTAAAATTCATTTATGTAAAATAAAATAAAAATAAGATACTATAATAATTATTATATTAAAAATAAATATTAGATAAACCTTTTTGATCAGGTTTCAAACAATTAATGAGTGAAATAATTAAATAGATTTAATCTAAAAATTTGGGATTTTTAGGAACACTTTTATACGCTAACTGTTTAGCAATGGACACGATAGTACCCTTAACTGAAAACTGTCGGCAGATATAAATGTTAACATTCACGTTTGATTCTTCATTTTTGGATGTTATATCATTATTTTTATTTATTTATTATTATATTTATATATAATAAACATATAGATGTGATACATACATGCATTTACTCAGAAAAGAACACACTCCACTACTTGAGTCATTTTCATATTACTGTATCTTTTCCTATTACTAATTTTTGTTTTAACTTACTTACTTAATATATATACACATGCATATCATCAACCTCAAGGAGTATTATTTTCTTTGTTGTTCAACCTACATCCATCACCAAACCTTATTGTTCGAATAACACGACCCAAACCAAGAACTCACCTTATGCTTGCTTCTACTAATCTTTGTTTCTGTGATATTCGAACAAACACCAAGAAAACCATCATACTACTAACCGCTAGTTCCTATTTCTATTTACAACCTACAACAACTAAACCCAGCTCATTTTATACCCAACACTCACAATCATCACCACTTCGGTCATCACCATCGCCGACACACGCCACCACCTTATACCGCCTTGAATACCCTATCTAGTCTCTCTCTCTCTTATCTCGCTCTCTTTTCTTTTTGTTTTGATCCGTGAACCATCCCATATCCAAACCACCATCACCTTAACCGGATACAACAACCACCGGCCACCTCGCACCACTATCACTTTACCATTTTTTTTAGCGACCACCACCTTACAATTTCAACTATCACCATACGCTTACTTTTCATTCGTGAACCCACAACCCATTTTACACCTACAACCACTATACAATCACCACCGAGACCTCATCGATCATCTCCCACCACCATGTAAAACCGTCAATCACCTCACCATAAACCACCTCATATCTCCCCGTTTCTACTAGTGCTATTACATTTCTGTTTTCTGTACAAACAGCCCAGTGAAACCCACCTGCAGCCACGTATGCTACTGTTATTCATTTGTTTTCTGGTTAACCGAAGCCAAACAACCCGACCTGCAACTACAGCTATATTCTGTCACGAACAATCAACACCTACAACTGCCACTTTCACTCTTATATGATCACCAACCCTAGCTAGTATATGGCTGAAAAGAGAACCGTCAAAATTGTTTAATTGATAGAGTGGGTTCTACACTAACCTACTTGTATTAATTAATCCTAAATCACCACACTATTTTAATATCGTGGTGGACCTTCATAGATAGAATTCTATGCATTTTCTGATTTCTAATACCCCGACAAGAAGAACCCACAACAAAAGGTACTAATCGAATGTGTTAAATAATTACATATCACGAACCAATAATGGGTTATCATAATGGGTTTACAAAAGTTTGGACTTGTGACTACTAATGAGCCGAATATTATTACATAAATTAACAAGTGGGCCGTGACCCAACTCTTCTTTTCGGGTTGCTATGATAAATGGACGGATGGTTTATAATTAAAAGAATAAATGATGATGATGGTGATATGTTACCAGAAAGATGTTAATGATGATGGTAAATGATAGATGATAAATCGTTTCATACGGGTTAAATAAATAAAAACTCGAACTATTACAAGAAATTGATAGACAGCTCAATGGTTAGTAGTGTGGGTTTTGAACGGGAGGTCGCAAGTTCGAACCGGGGCATTGACACATTTATTTTTTTTAGCCTGTGTTCCTAAGGTAGTTTATTTGTCACTATTATTATTGTTATTGTTATTATTACTAGTATTATCATTGAGATTATTAGTATTATCATTAAAATTATTATTTCTATAAAAATTATATTTTTTTTAAATCATTATTATTAATAAAATTATTTTTACTAAAATTATTATTTTTATTAGTATAGGTATCATCATTTTTATTATCATTAGTAGTAAAAAAAAATAAAAATAAATAAAAATAATATTATTATTAAAAACTATCGTTTTGTTAGAATTATCATTATATCATTTTTAATATCATTATCATCTTTATTAAAACTATTATTATTACTAATATTATACTTATTCTAGTATTATAATAAATATCATTTTACAAACAAAAGAAACTTATATACAAATATATTTATTACATAATATTACCTAATATTATGATATAATATTATATTATTGTAGCGTTAACTAAATCATATATCAAATAAACATTATAATGTATCATAAGTATTAATAAAAGTATATATAGGTACCAATCTTAATACATAACTACATATATAAAGCTGCTCGATTACGATTATATGTATTAACATTTACACAAATGATATAGGTTCGTGAATCCGAGACCAACCATGCATTGTTTAATATAGTCATATGTATTTTTACTACAAAATACATTAGGTGAGTTTCATTTGCTCCCTTTTATATATATTTTTGGGACTGAGAATACATGCGCTGTTTTTATAAATGTTTTACGAAATAGGCACAAGTACTAAAACTAATTCTACGTGGGTTTAAACCAGAAATATACCCTTAGCTTGGTAACATTAAACTACTTGTCTATGTACGGTTGGCGCGAATCCTAAAGATAGATCTATTGGGCCTGACAAACCCCATCCTGACTATGGGATTCTTTAGTACTTCGAGGTTATTTTAAACACACCTGATCTGGTGTACTTCAGAGGGTAAAACATGAACGTTAAGGCTTGTTACCGGGTGCCTACAACTTATAGAATACTTTTATACACTTGGGAGTGTACATATATTTATAAACGGAAATCTTGTGGTCTATTAATATATTGAAATGATTGTTATGATAAACTTATGAACTCACCAACCTTTTGGTTGACACTTTTAGCATGTTTATTCTCAGGTACGAATTAAGTCTTCCGCTGTGCATTTGCTCATTTTAAGGACATTACATGGAGTCGATCATCGCAATGGGACCAAATGTTGATGACTTCGTCCAGGTGGATAAGGACGGGTCACTACAGGTGGTATCAGAGCGTTGGTCTTAGTGAACTAGGTCTTGCATTAGTGTGTCTAATTGATAGTTGTTATGATGCATTAGCGAGTCTGGACTTCGACCTTAGCTGCATATTATAAGTATTGTTTATCATTCCTAGTGGAAAATTCCTGCTTAGCATTCCTAAGTTTAGACACGTCTTATTGCTTTTATTGCATAGATAGTGTATAGACAGATTCATATCCTAGCGTATCTGTTACTATAGACTTTATCTGACACGTTTCCTTAAATCTCTCCGTAATCTACGGGATCTTCTTTACTCTGTATAGGTATTCTATATAATTAGAATATCATCCGATATCCGAAAATCATTTCATATCGAAAAATCCCTTATTCAATCGTACGTAATGGAACTCACCACTAGTTCAAGTCTCTCGAATTCCGATATGAAGTCCCACTCCAGCTCTGAAAGCAGCGTCACCAGAATGAATCAATCAATCATCCATCCCCAATTCATTTAATGAGTTCGTAGTTGATTTAATCAATGGAGGCGCGAAGAAGTCGATCCTTTCCACCAACCGAATTCACCTTTTGGCGAAGAACCTGAAACACTTACCGGCGAACCTGTTCGAAACACCATTTTCACTCTCATTGCCTAAATATCTTGCCACAATTATATTCTATCCACAATTCTAAACCTTATTCATCCACTCGTTTCGACCGACAATCATCCCGGAGTAATAAAAGAAGTCAACGAGCTTCGCGCTCGAGTTGTGGCTTTGGAAAGTATGGTGCAAAACCTACCAGCTTCAACAACATCACCGGCACCAACAGTACCACCAACAACCCAAATTTCAACATCACACGCCTCAATATCTCATTCTGTACCTCGAGCATAATCATCGTTCTATGCATCGTTCTATCTACTTTATCTTCGTTCCACATATCGTTCTACATCAATTATCTTCGTTCTTCATGACAATTATGTAATTTCTAAAGTTTTAGAGATTATGTATTCTAGTTCTAACGGTAAATCAAATGAGTTTAATATCATATTAACTCATTAAATCCATGATTACATCTGAAGAAAATATATATGCAAGTATATTTTCATAAAGATTGTAATTAAAATTCCTTTGTACAAACTGTTAATGGTGAAAATATTTTAACGGGTGGGTAATACCCGAGAAATATTTAGATTTCACATTAATAAGTACACTCTACACTCTTCAGTTCTAATTCAGCAGTCATTAACTATACTCCTCAAATCCACACGTGTACGTATCCGTTCACCAAAGAACAACTATTTCATTCAAATTCAATTTCATATTTGGATTTTGACCTATCAAAATCTAACAAGTGGCATAATGAAGAAAACATTGGACAAAATAAAATTTGTTAGAAACAAACGAGTTAACTAATTGAAATTTTGTTAGGAATCCACGCTAACTGTTCCGGCTAACTGTTCCTAGCTAACTGATTACATTTTATTTATCGCAATTTACATTCTCGCAATTTACATTCTCGCAATTTTATTTATCGTCATTTAATTTCTGTTATTTACTTTTACGCACTTTAAGTCGGGACACATGTACAACAATACGTCGGATTAATTCTAAGACAACACGTTGTATAATGGGTCATGATATATATTTATTTATTTTACGCACTTTAAATAATGGGACACGCAAGGTTTCGACTTATCATATCGACCCATCTATATATATATTTCGGAACAACCATGGACACTCTATATGTGAATGTGGGAGTTGGCTATACAGGGTTGAGGTTGATTCGAAAATATATATATGGTTTGAGTTGTGATCAATACTGAGACCGGTACACGAGTCACGATACGTATTAATTAATTAGAATATTATATATTAAATTATATATGAATGCATTGGACTATTGGACTGCTAACTTTGGACAATTAAAATGAATTAAAATATTGATTATAACATATGAAACTAAACAATTCTTCAAGTTTGCCACTTGATTTCATCTTAAACCTCAATTGTATCTTGACGAGTACAATCTGCGTTCAAACCGTTCATAATTCTTGAAAACACTTCGATCGAGAAAATGAATCAGCCGCACTTCATCTACGGAAGGAAAGATTGATGCCTATAATTATGCACCCAGAAACCACTCGGAACCTGAGTAAACGTTTGACACGTATCTGTACTAGCTCCTTTGGCATTGTTATTACCAAAAATAACCTTTCAATCCCTTTCAAATTAGCCAATTTTGTCACAGCTCCAACAAGTCCATTTCAACTTTACGTTCAAAACAACCTTATTATAACCTCGGAATATATACGTGCCTACTTATTGTTACCAGAGAACCTTTTATATTCCACCATACTACCATCAGCATTAATCATCTCAAAACGTAATTCTCCTGAAACCACCTCGGTTTGAAAACCGATGACCCAGATCCGTTAACTTTGAAAATGCTGACGAAGCAGCATGTTGTAGATGGTCTTAATGGCCAAAAGTTGATGATAAAGAAGGAAGTGTTGGGAACACTCGATAGAAAATTTGGTACTGAAAATGGGATTGAGCACACCATGAAGGAGTCTGTAGACAAATCACCAGGATTAAACCTGTACTTAACAAATCCAGACGATTCAGTATCTGACGAAATCTCTAGTTTCTTAATTAGTCTAAATCCTTGCGGAAACATTTTCTTCATCATCCTCCGATCTAGAAATTTCAAAATATCGTCATAAATATCTTCGATATTTCTGAAGATACCTCCATAAATGTCTTTATCAGAAATTATTTATCTTCTCGTGCTATCTATGTTACCTCATAAAAGAAACTGTTTCAGTTCCTATCCTTCTATAAAATTTGAGTTTAAATTATGGATGATTTTTGGAGAAGTGTAGGGAATTGAAGCATGAGTTAGTATAATATAATGACGCTGGGCCAACGTGGTTATATTACAGTAAGTCATGCTAAATTTCTAATGGAATGTGATGATAGTTCACAGATCTTACCCTCATCATGTGCCATGTTACACGACTCTTTCATTCTCCTTAATCTCTAAGCATATCACGGAAATATTTTCTTGATATTTATGTTCTTCCGTAATTCCAACAGTTGCTAATAAATCGTGCTATTTCATTTTCTTTCTGAATAGAAGATTCCCTTAAATTCTTTAAATTCCGAAAATCCACCGTGACTACGTAAAAAGCTAAATCTCTATCTCAATCTTTTGTGACAGCTTCACTCGTACGATTCGAATGATCGAATTGTTTTATCTATATTACTCAATGATGATAAAACTTCATTATCACATCATATTCGTCATAAAAACAATTTTATTGATAGCCATGACAACCTCACTCAAATTTCGGGGACGAAATTTCTTTAACAAGTGGGTACTGTAACGACCCGGAAAATTTCGACAAATTTTAAACAAAATTCTCGATACAATTCATTATCTTTGACACGATAAGCAAGGTATGTTAGGATGAGTCTCAAAAATTTTGAACTGTTTTATTTCATTCATTTAACCTCGGCCGGTTTTGACGATCACGAACAATTAATTATAAATAGTTATGTGTGCATATGTAATTATATATAATTGGGAATTGGAATAATAAATTGAAACATTACATGCTATTGTATTTAAAATTCATTTATGTAAAATAAAATAAAAATAAGATACTATAATAATTATTATATTAAAAATAAATATTAGATAAACCTTTTTGATCAGGTTTCAAACAATTAATGAGTGAAATAATTAAATAGATTTAATCTAAAAATTTGGGATTTTTAGGAACACTTTTATACCCTAACTGTTTAGCAATGGACACGATAGTACCCTTAACTGAAAACTGTCGGCAGATATAAATGTTAACATTCACGTTTGATTCTTCATTTTTGGATGTTATATCATTATTTTTATTTATTTACTATTATATTTATATATAATAAACATATAGATGTGATACATACATGCATTTACTCAGAAAAGAACACACTCCACTACTTGAGTCATTTTCATATTACTGTATCTTTTCCTATTACTAATTTTTGTTTTAACTTACTTACTTAATATATATACACATGCATATCATCAACCTCAAGGAGTATTATTTTCTTTGTTGTTCAACCTACATCCATCACCAAACCTTATTGTTCGAATAACACGACCCAAACCAAGAACTCACCTTATGCTTGCTTCTACTAATCTTTGTTTCTGTGATATTCGAACAAACACCAAGAAAACCATCATACTACTAACCGCTAGTTCCTATTTCTATTTACAACCTACAACAACTAAACCCAGCTCATTTTATACCCAACACTCACAATCATCACCACTTCGGTCATCACCATCGCTGACACACGCCACCACCTTATACCGCCTTGAATACCCTATCTAGTCTCTCTCTCTCTTATCTTGCTCTCTTTTCTTTTTGTTTTGATCCGTGAACCATCCCATATCCAAACCACCATCACCTCAACCGGATACAACAACCACCGGCCACCTCGCACCACTATCACTTTACCATTTTTTTTAGCGACCACCACCTTACAATTTCAACCATCACCATACGCTTACTTTTCATTCGTGAACCCACAACCCATTTTACACCTACAACCACTATACAATCACCACCGAGACCTCATCGATCATCTCCCACCACCATGTAAAACCGTCACTCACCTCACCATAAACCACCTCATATCTCCCCGTTTCTACTAGTGCTATTACATTTCTGTTTTCTGTACAAACAGCCCAGCGAAACCCACCTGCTGCCACGCATGCTACTGTTATTCATTTGTTTTCTGGTTAACCGAAGCCAAACAACCTGACCTGCAACTACAGCTATATTCTGTCATGAACAATCAACACCTACAACTGCCACTTTCACTCTTATATGATCACCAACCCTAGCTAGTATATGGCTGAAAAGAGAACCGTCAAAATTGTTTAATTGATAGAGTGGGTTCTACACTAACCTACTTGTATTAATTAATCCTAAATCACCACACTATTTTAATATCGTGGTGGACCTTCATAGATAGAATTCTATGCATTTTCTGTTTTCTAATACCTCGAAAAGAAGAACCCACAACAAAAGGTACTAATCGAATGTGTTAAATAATTACATATCACGAACCAATAATGGGTTATCATAATGGGTTTACAAAAGTTTGGACTTGTGACTACTATTGAGCCGAATATTATTACGTAAATTAACAAGTGGGCCGTGACCCAACTCTTCTTTTTGGGTTGCTATGATAAATGGACGGATGGTTTATAATTAAAAGAATAAATGATGATGATGGTGATATGTTACGAGAAAGATGTTAATGATGATGGTAAATGATAGATGATAAATCGTTTCATACGGGTTAAATAAATAAAAACTCGAACTATTACAAGAAATTGATAGACAGCTCAATGGTTAGTAGTGTGGGTTTTGAACGGGAGGTCGCAAGTTCGAACCGGGGCATTGACACATTTATTTTTTAGCCTGTGTTCCTAAGGTAGTTTATTTGTCACTATTATTATTGTTATTGTTATTATTACTAGTATTATCATTAAAATTATTATTTCTATAAAAATTATATTTTTTTTAAATCATTATTATTAATAAAATTATTTTTACTAAAATTATTATTTTTATTAGTATAGGTATCATCATTTTTATTATCATTAGTAGTAAAAAAAAAAATAAAAAAAATAAATATAATATTATTATTAAAAACTATCGTTTTGTTAGAATTATCATTATACCATTTTTAATATCATTATCATCTTTATTAAAACTATTATTATTACTAATATTATACTTATTCTAGTATTATAATAAATATCATTTTACAAACAAAAGAAACTTATATACAAATATATTTATTACATAATATTACCTAATATTATGATATAATATTATATTATTGTAGCGTTAACTAAATCATATATCAAATAAACATTATAATGTATCATAAGTATTAATAAAAGTATATATAGGTACCAATCTTAATACATAACTACATATATAAAGCTGCTCGATTACGATTATATGTATTAACATTTACACAAATGATATAGGTTCGTGAATCCGAGACCAACCATGCATTGTTTAATATAGTCATATGTATTTTTACTACAAAATACATTAGGTGAGTTTCATTTGCTCCCTTTTATATATATTTTTGGGACTGAGAATACATGCGCTGTTTTTATAAATGTTTTACGAAATAGGCACAAGTACTAAAACTAATTCTACGTGGGTTTAAACCAGAAATATACCCTTAGCTTGGTAACATTAAACTACTTGTCTATGTACGGTAGGCGCGAATCCTAAAGATAGATCTATTGGGCCTGACAAACCCCATCCTGACTATGGGATGCTTTAGTACTTCGAGGTTATTTTAAACACACCTGATCTGGTGTACTTCAGAGGGTAAAACATGAACGTTAAGGCTTGTTACCGGGTGCCTACAACTTATAGAATACTTTTATACACTTACGAGTGTACATATATTTATAAACGGAAATCTTGTGGTCTATTAATATATTGAAATGATTGTTATGATAAACTTATGAACTCACCAACCTTTTGGTTGACACTTTTAGCATGTTTATTCTCAGGTACGAATTAAGTCTTCCGCTGTGCATTTGCTCATTTTAAGGACATTACATGGAGTCGATCATCGCAATGGGACCAAATGTTGATGACTTCATCCAGGTGGATAAGGACGGGTCACTACATATATATATATATATATATATATATATATATATATATATATATATATATATATATATATATATATATATATATATATATATATATATATATATATATATATATATATATATAAACATGGAAAAGTTCGGGTCACTACAGTACCTACCCGTTAAATAAATTTCGTCCTGAAATTTTAAGCAGTTGGAGGTGTTGACGTATCTTCTGGAAATAAATGCGGGTATTTCTTCTTCATCTGATCTTCTCGTTCCCAGGTGAACTCGGGTCCTCTACGAGCATTGCATCGAACCTTAACAATTGGTATCTTGTTTTGCTTAAGTCTTTTAACCTCACGATCCATTATTTCGACGGGTTCTTCGATGAATTGAAGTCTTTCATTGATTTGGATTTCATCTAATGGAATAGTGAGATCTTCTTTAGCAAAACATTTCTTCAAATTCAAGACGTGGAAAGTGTTATGTACAGCTGCGAGTTGTTGAGGTAACTCAAGTCGGTAAGCTACTGGTCCGACACGATCAATAATCTTGAATGGTCCGATATACCTTGGATTTAATTTCTCTCGTTTATCAAATCGAAAAACGCCTTTCCAAGGTGCAACTTTAAGCATGACCATCTCTCCAATTTCAAATTCTATATCTTTTCTTTTAATGTCAGCGTAGCTCTTTTGTCGACTTTGGGCGATTTTCAACCGTTGTTGAATTTGGATGATCTTCTCGGTAGTTTCTTGTATTATCTCCGGACCCGTAATCTGTCTAACCCCCACTTCACTCCAACAAATCGGAGACCTGTACTTTATACCATAAAGTGCTTTAAACGGCGCCATCTCAATGCTTGAATGTTAGCTGTTGTTGTAGGAAAATTCTGCTAACAGTAGATGTTGATCTCAACTGTTTCCAAAATCAATAACACATGCTCGTAGCATGTCTTCAAGCGTTTGTATCGTCCTTTCGCTCTGCCCATCAGTTTGTGGATGATAGGCAGTACTCATGTCTAGACGAGTTTCCAATGCTTGCTGTAATGTCTACCAGAATCTTGAAATAAATCTGCCATCCCTATCAGAGATAATAGAGATTGGTATTCCATGTCTGGAGATGACTTCCTTCAAATACAGTCGTGCTAACTTCTCCATCTTGTCATCTTCTCTTATTGGCAGGAAGTGTGCTGACTTGGTAAGACGATCAACTATTACCCAAATAGTATCATAACCACTTGCAGTCCTTGGCAATTTAGTAATGAAATCCATGGTAATGTTTTCCCATTTCCATTCAGAGATTTTAGGTTGTTGTAGTAGACCTGATGGTTTCTGATGTTCAGCATTGACCTTAGAACACGTCAAACATTCTCCTACATATTTAGCAATATCGGCTTTCATACCTGGCCACCAAAAATGTTTCTTAAGATCCTTGTACATCTTCCTCGTTCCAGGATGTATTGAATATCTGGTTTTATGAGCTTCTCTAAGTACCATTTCTCTCATATCTCCAAATTTTGGTACCCAAATTCTTTCAGCCCTATACCGGGTTCCGTCTTCCCGAATATTAAGATTCTTCTCCGATCCTTTGGGTATTTCATCCTTTAAATTTTCCTCTTTTAAAACTCCTTGTTGCGCCTCCTTTATTTGAGTAGTAAGGTTAGTGTGAATCATTATATTCATAGATTTTACTCGAATGGGTTCTCTGTCCTTTCTGCTCAAGGCGTCGGCTACCACATTTGCCTTCCCCGGGTGGTAACGAATCTCAAAGTCGTAATCATTCAATAATTCAATCCACCTGCGCTGCCTCATATTCAGTTGTTTCTGATTAAATATGTGTTGAAGACTTTTGTGGTCTGTATATATAATACTTTTGACCCCATATAAGTAGTGCCTCCAAGTCTTTAATGCAAAAACAACCGCGCCTAATTCCAAATCATGCGTCGTATAATTTTGTTCATGAATCTTCAATTGTCTAGACGCATAAGCAATCACCTTTGTTCGTTGCATTAATACACAACTGAGACCTTGCTTTGATGCGTCACAATAAATCACAAAATCATCATTCCCTTTAGGCAATGACAATATAGGTGCCGTAGTTAGCTTTTTGTTCAATAACTGGAACACTTTCTCTTGTTCATCCTTCCATTCAAATTTCTTCCCTTTATGCGTTAATGCAGTCAAGGGTTTTGCTATTCTGGAAAAGTCTTGGATGAACCTTTTGTATTAACCAGCTAGTCCTAAAAACTGGCGTATGTCTTTCAGAGTTTTCGGGGTTTCCCACTTTTCAACAGTTTCTATCTTTGCCGGATCCACCTTAATACCTTCTTTGTTCACTATGGGACCGAGGAATTGAACTTCTTCCAACCAAAATGCACACTTTGAAAACTTAGCGTACAATTCTTCCTTCCTCAATACTTCTAACCCCTTTCTAAAATGTTCACCGTGTTCTTGGTCATTCTTTGAGTAAATAAGTATGTCATCAATGAAAACAATGACAAACTTGTCAAGGTATGGTCCACACACTCGGTTCATAAGGTCCATGAACACAGCTGGTGCGTTAGTCAATCTAAACGGCATAACCATAAACTCGTAATGACCATAACGCGTCCTAAAAGCAGTCTTTGGAATATCATCTTCTTTCACCCGCATTTGATG
The DNA here is from genome assembly GCF_046630445.1 of Rutidosis leptorrhynchoides. Classification (NCBI taxonomy): domain Eukaryota; kingdom Viridiplantae; phylum Streptophyta; class Magnoliopsida; order Asterales; family Asteraceae; genus Rutidosis; species Rutidosis leptorrhynchoides. The sequence continues at coordinate 171,978,290 of NC_092342.1, read as the reverse complement.
ATACCCGGAACGTAAGTCAATCTTTGAATAAATAGACGAGCCTTGTAGTTGATCAAATAAGTCGTCAATTCTCGGTAGTGGGTAGCGGTTCTTGATGGTAAGTTTGTTCAACTCTCGGTAGTCGATACACAACCTGAATGTACCATCTTTCTTCTTGACAAACCAAACAGGAGCTCCCCACGGTGATGTGCTTGGTCGAATGAAACCACGTTTTAAAAGTTCTTGTAATTGACTTTGCAGTTCTTTCATCTCGCTGGGTGCGAGTCTGTAAGGAGCACGAGCTATTGGTGCAGCTCCTGGTACAAGATCTATTTGAAATTCAACGGATTGATGTGGGGGTAATCCCGATAATTCTTTCGGAAATACATCGGGAAATTCTTTTGTGACGGGAACATCATTGATGCCCTTTTCTTCAGTTTGTACTTTCTCGACGTGTGCTAGAACAGCATAGCAACCTTTTCTTATTAGTTTTTGTGCCTTCAAATTACTAATAAGATGTAGCTTCATGTTGCCCTTTTCTCCGTACACCATTAAGGGTTCTCCTTCTTCTCGTACAATGCGAATTGCATTTTTATAACATACGATCTCTGCTTTCACCTTCTTCAGCCAGTCCATGCCAACTATTACATCAAAACTCCCTAACTCTACTGGTATCAAATCAATCTTAAATATTTTGCTACCCAGTTTAATTTCTTGATTCCGGCATATATTATCTGCTGAAATTAATTTACCGTTTGCTAATTCGAGTAAAAATTTACTATCCAACGGCGTCAATGGACAACTTAATTTAGCACAAAAATCTCTACTCATATAGCTTCTATCTGCACCCGAATCAAATAAAACGTAAGCAGATTTATTGTCAATAAGAAACGTACCAGTAACAAGCTCCGGGTCTTCCTGTGCCTCTGCCGCATTAATATTGAAAACTCTTCCGCGACCTTGTCCATTCGTGTTCTCCTGGTTCGGGCAATTTCTAATAATGTGGCAAAATTTTCCACATTTATAACAAACTACATTGGCATAACTTGCTCCGACACTACTTGCTCCGCCATTACTCGTTCCGACACCATTTGTTCCTTTCGTTCTGTTAACCCTTGGTCCGTAGACCTCACACTTCACCGCGCTATGACCATTTCTTTTACACTTGTTGCAAAATTTGGTGCAGAACCCCGAGTGATACTTTTCACACCTTTGGCATAGCTGCTTCTGATTATTGTTGTTGTTGCGGTTATTGTTGTTGTTGGGATGATTGTCGTAGTTGCTGTTGTTGTTGTTGTTGTTGTTGTTATTGTTGTTGTTGGGCCGTTTGTTGTAGTTGCGATTGATGTTGCGATTGTTGAGATAATTGTTGCGATTATTATTGTAATTGCTGTTGTTGTTGTATTGGTGATTCTTATCACCGTTTTCCTCCCACTTTCTTTTGACTTGCTTCACATTGGCCTCTTCAGCCGTCTGTTCTTTAATTCTTTCCTCAATCTAGTTCACTAGTTTGTGAGCCATTCTACATGCCTGTTGTATGGAGGCGGGCTCGTGTGAACTTATATCTTCTTGGATTCTTTCCGGTAATCCTTTCACAAACGCGTCGATCTTCTCTTCCTCATCTTCGAACGCTCCCGGACACAATAGGAACAATTCTGTGAATCGTCTTTCGTACGTGGTAATATCAAATCCTTGGGTTCGTAACCCTCTAAGTTCTATCTTGAGCTTATTGACCTCGGTTCTGGGACGGTACTTCTCGTTCATCAAGTGCTTAAATGCTGACCACGGTAGTGCGTACACATCATCTTATCCCACTTGCTCTAGATAGGTATTCCACCATGTTAACGCAGAACCTGTGAAGGTATGCGTAGCGTACTTCACTTTGTCCTCTTCAGTACACTTACTTATGGAAAACACCGATTCGACCTTCTCGGTCCACCGTTTCAATCCGATCGGTCCTTCGGTTCCATCAAATTCCAAAGGTTTGCAGGCAGTGATTTCTTTGTAGGTGCATCCTACACGATTTCCTATACTGCTAGATCCAAGGTTATTGTTGGTATGTAGCGCAGCCTGTACTGCGGCTATGTTTGAAGCTAGAAAAGTACGGAGTTCCTCTTCATTCATATTCATGGTGTGTCAAGTAGTCGGTGCCATTTCCTTCAAAATAGTCAAATGGAACAAGTTAATCATACAGAATATTAAAAGTAGTTAATAGTATTTCGTAGCATAATATGAACTCATTTATAAAAGCTTTTTCTTCATATTAGCGTTTTATAAGTTTAAATTCAGGTAGTACCTACCCGTTAAGTTCATACTTGGTAGCTAATATACAATTCAACTACTACAATTCTATATGAAAAACTGATTGTAAAAATATTTCGCGTTCAAACTTTTATACAATATTTTACAAACTTACAATACCGCTTATTTTACATAAAGCATGAAATATAGCACACAATAACTTTGATACAAGATAGTTGTGAAGATAATTCTAGCTAGTACACAAGTCGTTCAGCAAAGGCAATAAAGACACGTAATTCATACGTCCAGAAACAAGTCATGCATTCTGGTTTTACTAGGACTACTTCCCATCCTTGGTCTTGTGGAACATAACCGTTATGGCCGTTGATAAGACAGCGTGTTGTAACGTCATCAAAGGGACGAGGGTTACATAATGACCAAAAGTCTCGTAATAACCTAAAAACCTTGTTTCTCACCCCAATTACCGACTCCGTCACTTGTGGGAACGTTTTGTTTAATAGTTGTAGCCCGATGTTCTTTTTCTCACTTTTGTGAGAAGCGAACATTACTAACCCGTAAGCATAGCATGCTTCTTTATGTTGCATGTTAGCCGCTTTTTCTAAATCATGAAGTCCTATGTTCGGACACATTGAGTCAAAATAATTTCTTAACCCGTTGCGTAAAATAGCAGTTGGGTTCCCCGCAATATATGCGTCAAAGTAAACACATCGTAACTTATAGGTTTCCCAATGTGATATCCCCCATCTTTCAAACGAAAGTCTCTTATAAACCAAGGCATTCTTGGAACGTTCTTCGAATGTCTTACAAACTGATTTCGCCGTAAACAGTTGTGCTGAAGAATTCTGACCGACTCTAGACAAGATTTCATCAATCATGTCTCCGGGTAGGTCTCTTAAAATATTGGGTTGTCTATCCATTTTGTGTTTTTATACTGTAAAATAGACAAGAGTTAGATTCATAAAAAAATACTTATTAATACAAGCAATTTTTACATATATCATAAAGCATAAGCACACAATATTACATATATTACACCACACGAATACAACTATCTTATTGCCAAGTTTATAGGGATATATGATGTTCCCCTAATACTAGCTGTTATTTTCCACAACGGTTTAGAAAAACCTGGTGGTTTAGAGGTTCCTGGGTCATTGTTACAACTTAAGGACTTCGGGGGTTGACGATACATATAAAGTTCATCGGGGTTGAAATTAGATTCCTCTATTTTTATGCCCTTTCCCTTATTATTTTCTTTTGCCTTTTTAAATTCAGTTGGGGTAATTTCTATAACATCATCGGAATTCTCGTCGAAATCCGATTCATCGGAGAATTGGTAATCCTCCCAATATTTTGCTTCCTTGGCGGAAACACCATTGACCATAATTAACCTTGGTCAGTTGGTTGAGGATTTTCTTTTACTTAACCATTTTATTATTTCCCCCACCGGTTCTATTTCCTCCTCCGGTTCCTCCTCTTCCGGTTCTGATTCTTCTTCCGGTTCTGATTCTTCTTTCGGTTCTTCTTCGTGAACTTGTGAATCAGTCCAATATATATTCGACTCTTCATTATTATTAGGTGAGTCAATGGGATTTGTGCTAGAGGTAGACATCTATCACACAATATCAAACATGTTAAGAGATTAATATATCACATAATATATACATGTTAATAATATATAGTTTCCAACAAAAATGTTAAGCAATCATTTTTAAAGAAAACACGGTCAAAGTCCAGACTCACTAATGCATCCTAACAAACTCGATAAGACACACTAATGCAAATTTTCTGGTTCTCTAAGACCAACGCTCGGATACCAACTGAAATGTCCAGTTCTTATTGACTAAAAACGTTCCATATTAATTGATTTCGTTGCGAGGTTTTGACCTCTATATGAGACGTTTTTCAAAGACTGCATTCATTTTAAAACAAACCATAACCTTTATTTCATCAATAAAGGTTTAAAAAGCTTTACGTAGATTATCAAATAATGTTAACCTATAATATCCTGTTTACACACGACCATTACATAATGGTTTACAATACAAATATGTTACAACGAAATAAGTTTCTTGAATACAGTTTTTACACAATATCATACAAGCATGGACTCCAAATCTCGTCCTTATTTAAGTATGCAACAGTGGAAGCTCTTAATAATTACCTGAGAATAAACATGCTTAAAACGTCAACAAAAAATGTTGGTGAGTTATAGGTTTAACCTATATATATCAAATCGTAACAATAGACCACAAGATTTCATATTTCAATAAACATCCCATACATAGAGATAAAAATTATTCATATGGTGAACACCTGGTAATCGACATTAACAAGATGCATATATAAGAATATCCTCATCATTCCAGGACACCCTTCGGATATGATATAAATTTCAAAGTACTAAAGCATTCGGTACTTTGGATAGGGTTTGTTAGGCCCAATAGATCTATCTTTAGGATTCGCGTCAATTAGGGTGTCTGTTCCCTAATTCTTAGATTACCAGACTTAATAAAAAGGGGCATATTCGATTTCGATAATTCAACCATAGAATGTAGTTTCACGTACTTGTGTCTATTTTGTAAATCATTTATAAAACCTGCATGTATTCTCATCCCAAAAATATTAGATTTTAAAAGTGGGACTATAACTCACTTTCACAGATTTTTACTTCCTCGGGAAGTAAGACTTGGCCACTGGTTGATTCACAAACCTATAACAATATATACATATATATCAAAGTATGTTCAAAATATATTTACAAAACTTTTAATACATTTTGATGTTTTAAGTTTATTAAGTCAGCTGTCCTCGTTATTAACCTACAACTAGTTGTCGACAGTTAGATGTACAAAAATAAATCGATAAATATTATCTTGAATCAAACCACGACCCAGTGTATACGTATCTCAGTATTGATCACAACTCAAACTACATATATATTTTGGAATCAACCTCAACCCTGTATAGCTAACTCCAACATTCACATATAGAGTGTCTATGGTTGTTCCGCAATATATATATATATAGATGGGTCGACATGATAGGTCGAAACATTGTATACGTGTCTATGGTATCTCAAGATTGTATAATATACAATATAAGTTGATTAGGTTATGGTTGGAATAGATTTATTACTAACTTTCACGTAGGTAAAATGAGTAGTTTTTATCAATCTTGTTTTACTCGCCATTTCTTCGTTTCTAATCCGTTTTGAGTGATTCCAGTGGCCACGGTTTCGTATTGAACTTAACTTTATGAATCTAAATAGAAAAAGTATAAGTTTAATGTCGGAAATACAAGTTACAAGTCATTTTTGAAAGAGATAGTCATTTCCGTCGAAAGAACGACATCTTGATGACCATTTTGAAAAACATACTTTCACTTTGAGTTTAACCATGATTTTTGGATATAGTTTCATGTTCATAAAAAAAATCATTTTTCCAGAAGTATAGCTTTTAAATCAAAGTTCTTCTTAGCTTTTAATTATCCCAACCAAAACAGCCCCCGGTTTTACTACGACGGCGTATATCCAGTTTTATGGTGTTTATCGTGTTTCCGGGTTTTAAATCATTAAGTTAGCATATCATATAGATATAGAAAATGTGTTTAGTTGATTTTAAAAGTCTAGTTACAAGGATTAACTTTATTTGCGAACAAGTTTAGAATTAACTAAACTATGTTCTAGTGATTACAAGTTTATAACGTTGAATAAGACAGCTTTTTATGTATGAATCGAATGATGTTATGAACATCATTACTACCTCAAGTTCCTTGGATAAACCTACTGGAAATGAGAAAAATGTATCTAGCTTCAAAGGATCCTTGGATGGCTTGAAAGTTCTTGAAGCAGAATCTTGACACAAAAACAATTTCAAGTAAGATTTCCACTCGAAATAAGATTGTTATAGTTATAGAAATTGAATTAAAGTTTGAATATGATTATTACCTTGTATTAGAAAGATAACCTACTGTAAGTAACAAAGGTTTCTTGATCTTGGATGATTACTTGGAATGGATTTAGAAAACTTGGAAGTAAACTTGCAATCTTGGAAGTATTCTTGATTTTATGAAACTAGAACTTTTGGAATTTATGAAGAACACTTAGAACTTGAAGATAGAACTTGAGAGAGATCAATTAGATGAAGAAAATTGAAGAATGAAAGTATTTGTAGGTGTTTTTGGTCGTTGGTGTATGGATTAGATATAAAGGATATGTAATTTTGTTTTCATGTAAATAAGTCATGAATGATTACTCATATTTTTGTAATTTTATGAGATATTTCATGCTAGTTGCCAAATGATGGTTCCCACATGTGTTAGGTGACTCACATGGGCTGCTAAGAGCTGATAATTGGAGTGTATATACCAATAGTACATACATCTAAAAGCTGTGTATTGTACGAGTACAAATACGGGTGCATACGAGTAGAATTGTTGACGAAACTGAACGAGGATGTAATTGTAAGCATTTTTGTTAAGTAGAAGTATTTTGATAAGTGTCTTGAAGTCTTTCAAAAGTGTATGAATACATATTAAAACACTACATGCATATACATTTTAACTGAGTCGTTAAGTCATCGCTAGTCGTTACATGTAAGTGTTGTTTTGAAACCATTAGGTTAACGATCTTGTTAAATGTTGTTAACCCAATGTTTATAATATCAAAAGGGATTTTAAATTATTATATTATCATGATATTATGATGTATAAATATCTCTTAATATGATATATATATATTAAATGTCGTTACAACGATAATCATTACATATATGTCTCGTTTCAAAATCATTAAGTTAGTAGTCTTGTTTTTACATATGTAGTTCATTGTTAATATACTTAATGATATGTTTACTTATGATAATATCATGTTAACTATATATATAACCATATATATGTCATCATATAGTTTTTACAAGTTTTAATATTCGTGAATCACCGGTCAACTTGGGTGGTCAATTGTCTATATGAAACCTATTTCAATTAATCAAGTCTTAACAAGTTTAATTGCTTAACATGTTGGAAACACTTAATCATGTAAATAACAATTTCATTTAATATATATATATATATATATATATATATATATATATATATATATATATATATATATATATATATATATATATATATATATATATATATATATATATATATATATATAAACATGGAAAAGTTCGGGTCACTACATATGAGGTCCACTTTGATTTGAGAAATCCGTTCTTTTTAACAGTATTCGGAAATTGGTAAAGTGATTACAAGTAAGAACAAATGTGTCAATTAACGAAAGTTAGACAAATGTTAGTGGAAATTGAATTTCATAATAATTGATTGATCTATTTTTTAAACGTGCGGAAACGCTTTTCGACCCAATAGAATTTGATTATGAATATGTTTTGTTTAAATAACATAATTTGAATATATAAATAGGATACCAATTATTAGAATTAAACATATAAATAACTCGCAACGCGTATATGAATATTAAAAATATATATGATTTTAAAATAAACGGTGATTCGAAAATGAGTTCTATAAACTTTAGGCTTGCTAAAAATGTATTTAGGAACTAGTTATTAAATTTTAAAAGTTTTTATATTTTACTTGGGATTGGGAGTGAATAATTAATGTAATATATATTTAATAGTTAATGACCAAATTTTATACCATAATGACTCAAATAAATAAAGATACTTAATTTAAAATTTTGGAATTTTTCTGAACACTTTTTATCCACCATTGATTTTACAACGGGGTACAAATTACTATTCTTAATAAAACTGTCGGTAGTATTCAAACAACAAAAATTCACGAGATTTATATTATGGTACTGTTTCTTTCTTTATCATCCCACTCGTTTTTCTTTGTCCTCCACTTGAGTGTTAATTATCAAACTTATATTATTATTAAATGGTTAGATTAAAGTTTACTGAATATGGAGGTTATTATATTTACACTTGAATCTTCAATCTCCATCCATTTTCCATCATATGATCCAACACCATCACCTTAAAACAAACCACTATGATATCTATCTCATTCTCTTCCTACATCTCTCTCGTCCAAGAAACACTTGTTGCTCGTGCCACTATTTCATCATTATCATCACCTTCAAAAGAAAACCACCACAAGTGCTACTACTGTCTCTTGTTTCTACAACTTGTTTTCTATTCTTGCAACTATAAATCGACCCTAACCAAACCACCATCAACCACCGAGAACTCTTACTTACTGATATGCATATACTTCCTGTTTCTGTTACAACCGAACGTAAACAAACCACCCATCACTGCTGTTGCAGCTGCGTACACTTTTGTTTCTTTTTCTTATGTCGAGTACAGTTCCTGCATCTCATATGTGTTTGCCATTGCTCATTGTTGTGACCCAAAAACTGTGACGACCCGGGAATTTCTGACTAAATTTAAACTTAATCTTTATATGATTTTGACATGATAAGCAAAGTCTGTAATGTGAGTATCAGAATTTTTGAATTGTTTACATGGATAACATTTACCCTTCGACTATGTCCGATGATTCACGAACGATTGTGTGTAAATAAATAAATATATATATATATATATATATATATATATATATATATTAAATATTCAAATGTGTTATTATATAAAATAAGTATTACATAATTAATAATATGCAAGGTTAGTATATTAAATGTAATTACAAGTTAAGAATTAGTTGTATTAGTAATATTATTGTTATTTTCGATACTAATATTAATATTAGTATTATTAGTATTATTATTATCATTAATGTTATTATTAATATTATTATTATTATTATTATAAACATTATGATTAATAAATATCATCATTCTTGTTATTTATAATACTATTATTATTTGTATTAATAATATTAAAAGAATTATTATTATTAATATATATATTTATATTTATTAATGATTAATATTAATATTAATGATATATAAAAAAAGGATAGTACACAGACAGTTTCCAAAATCAGTTGCAGATCACTCTCCACTTTTATCAATTTTTGTTTCTTGTCTACAATTTGTTATCTGTCAATTTCAAGGTACATTACAGAATAAAATTTATTCCTTATATAGATATATGCATTTGAGAAAGATAGAAAACCAAAAATAAGCTCGACACTCTGTACATTCATCTTTTTCACCATATTTTGATTTCGAATGAATTTCCAAAATGTAATAATGCAGTCTTGTTAGGAATCGTCTATCTAAACTATCTATAAGTTTTCAATCTTCAATTCTTTCTATCAATTTCTAATTTGAGAGTCAAAGTTTTGGTTTTCAAAGTCAACTAAGTGTTCTTGAATCAAATTCGAGTTTGTTTTGATATCTCCAGTTAATTTGATGATCCATAAAGATTATAGGAATGATTTGCAACACAATTCATGTTGTAATCATAACCTATAACACTCTTAATCTAAAAATCAATTTTTGAGTTCTTGAGTTCTTCACAGTAATATACACTAACGTAAATTCGAAACAAATTTCAAAAACTAAAAATGCAGAGTTGTTAGGAATCATTTACTTAAACTTCCTGCAAAATCTCAAGTTCCAATTCTTAATAACGAATTCGAATTTGCGAGTCAAAGTTAAATTGTCAAAAGTCAATTGTTTTGTTCTTGGAGAAATTAGAGCTTGTTTTGATGTTTTAAGTTCAATTGATGATTTTGATAGATTTTAGGAATGATTTGAAACATGTTTCATGTTGTAAAGATTGTCCAAAACGAACTCAAAATTGAAAACAAAAATTTTTTTTTCTAGCTACCAGCAAGCAGTAGGATTTTTTTGTTTTTTTTCTCATTTTTTTTTATATCATGAACACATTTTTTTTTTGTTTCATGTTGTTTATAAGTCATAAATGAAAACCCGTTCGATTGTTGTTGAGTTTTTGCCCCCGTTTGATTTTAAACTTGGTGAAGAAGATGATGAACTAAGATGAAAGAAATACTACATATATATGTTTGGGTTGCCTTATAAGTCAGAAAAACATGGATGGCAGAATGGTTAAGGGTGTTTGCGGGTGAGCGAGAGGTCTCGAGTTCGAGCCCTGTTTGGGGCAGTTTTTTTTAGAAAAGCTCTTTGAAGGTAGTTCTCATTTCTAAAATTAATATTAATATTATTATTGTTATTATTAGTAGTAATATAATTATTACTATTATTATTACTAAAATAAGAATTTATGATCATTTAATAGTATTGTTATTATGATTGTTATTATTAGTATTATAAATATTATTATCACCATATAAGTATGATAATCATTATTATCATTATTATTACTAGTATCATACTATAAGTATTATTATTATTACCCTTAGTCAGGTATTTCTACAATTATTAATTTTGCAAAACAAAAGATATATATGTAAATATATTATTACATAAAATATACTAATATTACATAAAAATTATGTTTCAACTAATATTATTGATATAACATTAATTAAATATCAAATAAGTATCATAATATATTATAAGAATAATTAATACATAACAAATATATAAACTTAATTGATTTATACTATAATGTGTTAATACTTGATATAGGTTCGTGAATCCGAGGCCAACCCTGCATTGTTCAATGTCGTCATATGTATTTTTACTACAAAATACATTATAGTGAGTTTCATTAATCCCTTTTTAAATGCTTTTGCAATATATATTTTTTTGGGACTGAGAATACTGCGCTGCTTTTATAAATGCTTTACGAAATAGACACAAGTAATCGAAACAACATTCTATGGTTGGATTATCTAATCGAATATGCCCTTTTTATTAAGTCTGGTAATCTAAGAATTAGGGAACAGACACCTTAATTGACGCGAACTCTAAAGATAGATCTATCGGGCCCAACAAGCCCCATCCAAAGTACCGGATGCTTTAGTACTTCGAAATTTATATCATGTCCGAAGGAGGATCCCGGAAAGATGGGGATATTCTTATATACATATTGTGAATGTCGGTTACCAGGTGTTCAATCCATATGAATGATATTTTTGTCTCTATGCATGGGACGTATGATTATGAGAAATGAAAGTATGAAATCTTGTAGTCTATTAAAATTATGAAATGATTATTTATGTTAAACTAATGAACTCACCAACCTTTTGGTTGACACTTTAAAGCATGTTTATTCTCAGGTATGAAAGAAATCTTCCGCTGTGCACTTGCTCATTTTAGAGACATTACTTGGAGTCATTCATGACATATTTCAAAAGACGTTGCATTCGAGTCGTTGAGTTCATCAAGATTATTATTAAGTCAATTATAGTTAGATATATTATAAAATGGTATGCATGCCGTCAACTTTCGATGTAATGAAATATTGTATTTTCAAAAACGAATGCAATGTTTGTAAAATGTATCATATAGAGGTCTAGTACCTCGCAATGTAACCAAATGTAATGTATTCGTCCTTGTGGATTAGGACGGGTCGTTAGAGTTGGTATCAGAGCGGTGGTCTTAGCGAACCAGGTCTTGCATTAGTGAGTCTAACCGATAGTCGTTAGGATGCATTAGTGAGTCTGGACTTCGACCGTGTCTGCATGTCAAAAGTTTTGCTTATCTTTTTTTGTCGAAAATCATCTATTTATCATCCTTAGGAAATTACCTGCTTATCATTCTTAGTCTAGACACGTCTTACTGCAATGATTGCATGAATAGTGTATAGACAAAATTTGTAACTTAGCGTATCTGCTAATTCATATCTTAGCATATCTTGTACTGTAAACTTTGTCTGACAACTTCCGTAGATTCTTCCGTAACATATGGTATTTTAGTATTGTATATGCATATGTGAATTATGTATTGCAGGGTACTAATCTACATCCTATAATCTGTTTCTTATCGAAAATACTTCATCTGATCGTACGAGATGAATCCCTCAACCAGTTCGAGTCCCTCAGACTTCGATAGCTAATTCGATAGTTATTCCGACAGCTATTCTGACATGGATGTTCACCTAAGCTCCGGAGGCAACGTCACCAGAATGAATCAACCAATCAATCATCCCCAATTCATCTGATGGGTTCGTAGTCGACTTAACCGATGGAGACGAGAGGAAGGCGATCCTTTCCACCCACCAACCGAATTTACCTCTTGGCAATGAACCTGAAGCACTTACCGGCGAACCAGTCCGAAACACCATTTTCACCCCCATTTCCCGAATATCTCACCACAATTGTATTCTATCTAAAATTCTAAACCTTATTCATCCGCTTGTACAGTCCGACAATCATCCCAGAATAATAGAAGAAGTCAACGAACTTCGCGCTCGAGTAATCAATCTGGAGAATATGGTACAAAAATTACCAGCTTCAACAACATCACCGGCATCAACAGTACCATCAATAACAACACCAGTGCCATCAACAACCCATGCCTCAACCTCTCATTCTATACCTTGAGTACAATTATCATTCTACGTATCGTTCTACATCATTTATCTTTGTTCGACATGGCGATTGTGTAATCTCTAATGTTTTAGAGATTATATATTCTTGTTCCAACGGTAAATCAAATGAGTTTAATATCATATTGACTCATTAAATCCATGATTACATCTGAAGAAGATATATATGTATATATATTTTCATAAAGATTGTAATTAAAAAAAAAAATTCTTGTGTACAAACTGTTAACGGTGAAAATATTTTAACGGGTAGGTAATACCCGAGGAATATTTAGATTTCACATTAATAAGTTACACTGTACATTCTTCGAATCTAATTCAACAATCGTTTACTATCCTACTTACGTCCACCGATATACAAATCCATTCACCACAGAATAACCACATTCATCCAATTTCATATTTGGATTTTGATTTATCATAATCCAACAAGTGGCATAATGAAGAAAACATTGGACAAAATAAAATTTGTTAGAAACAAACAAATTAACTATGAGAAATTTTGTTAAGAATCCACGCTAACTGTTCCTAACTAATTGTTCCCAGCTAACTGATTACACTTTATTTATCACAATTTAATTATCGCAATTTACATTCTCGCAAATTTTTTTATCATCATTTAATTTCTGTTATTTACTTTACGTACTTTATTTATCGTCATTTAATTTCTGTTATTTACTTTACGCACTTTAATTATCGTCATTTAATTTCTGTTATTTATTTTACGCACTTTAAATATCGGGACACGTATACAAGGTTTTGACATATCATATCGACGCATCTATATATATTATTTGGAGTAACCATAGACACTCTATATGCAGTAATGCGGGAGTTAGTTATACAGGGTTGAGGTTGATTCTATAATAATATATATAGTTTGAGTTGTGATCGAGTCTGAGACATATACGGGTCACGATACGTATTAATTAATTCAAATATTATATATTAAACTATATATGAATCAGTGGATTGTTAACTGTGGACTATCGACTGTGGACTAAAAACATTGGACAATTAAAATGAATTAAAATATTGATTATAACCTATGAAACTAAACAATTCTTCAACTTGCCACTTGATTTCATCTTAAACCTCATTTATATCTTGACGATTCCAATCTGCGTTCAAACATTTCATATTTCTTGAAAACACCTCAATCGAGAGGATGAACCAACCGCACTTCATCTACGGAAGAAAAGATTGATGTGTATAGTTATGCACCTGAAAACTCTCAAAAACTGAGTAAACATTTAACAAGTAGCTGTGCTAATTCCTTTAACGTTGTTATTGCCGAAAATAACTTTGCAATCTCTTTCCCAATTAGCAAATTTTGTCACAGCTCCAGCAAGTCAACTTCGACTTTCATTCGGATTAGCCTTATTATAGCCTTGATATATAAATATGCCTTTCACCATCGTTGTTGGGGAACCTTTTGTATTCCGCCACATTAGCAGTAAACTTACCAGCAACTTCATTACACATTGTCTTAAGTCCCTTCGAAGAACCATTATATCTGTTCATTAAAACCTTATCGTATATTCGTCTGCATCTTGTAACGAGTATCGCCATACCAATTACCAGGAATCAGCAATCAGTATTTTGAATCCCGCAACAATTCTACAACAACAGTTATAGGTATACATATAACCTTTATCTCTTAGAATTATGACCTTCCATTCTGAAATTATGAAAAGCACCCAGTGTACGAATCAATACTCAAAATGTTGAAAAAGCTGAATGAAGCAGTAAAAACTGTAAATGATCTTAACAGCCAGAAGTTTGATAATAAAGAATAGCATGTTGGAAAAGCTCAGAAAAGTTGGAACTGGAAAACGGATTGAGCTAGCCATGAAGGAGGCCAAGGACAAATACAAGGACCAAACCTTATATTCAAAGAATCCAGATAATTCTGTATCCAATGAAATCTTTAGAGAAAACCTTGCTCTATACTCATATTAAATCTTGTGGAAAATCTTTCTTCATCAACCTTCGATCTTAGAAATTCTGAAAATATCATCATAAATATCTTTGATATTTCTGAGGATATTTTCATAACTCTTCTTATCCGAAATTGGTTATCTCTTCGTGTTATCTGTGTTACATCATAAAAGAAACTATTTTAGTTTCTAAATTCTAAAACCTTCGAGTAGAAAATATAAATGATTTTGAAGTAGTGTTGGGAACTGAAGCATGAGTTAGTATAATATAATGACATTTGATCAACGTGATTATATTACAGTAAGCCATGCTGAGTTTCTAAATGGAACGTGATGATTCACAGATCATAACATCATCATGTGCCATGTTACACGACTCTTGTATTCTACTTAACCTCTAAACATATCAAGAAAATATTTTTCTTGATGATTCGGTCTTTTCCGAGGTATTCTGGTAATTTGACAAATCAAGATCGTGCCATTACAAATTCCTTCTTAGAACATTAACTATGCTCATTTCAAAATCCATACCTACAAATTCTAGACCATTATTCGCTTGACTTGAAGTCGGGAAGAGGAGACGAAAGTATGGAATCTTTAAATATGTAAGAAAATGTGAAACTCGACAACAACACTTAAATTACAAACCGTGCATATCAATACGTATTGCAACGTAAAGGTACGGGAGAATTAAAAATACTATAACCCCAAGGTAATAGTAAAATTAAATAAAATCCTCCGGTGGTAGATGAAAAAGAAGAATAACAGATATGAAAGTTAAGAGTATATAAAGAATCAGAACCGGATGAAGCATATTGACGAATGTTTTAAAGTATGAATTGAGGGGGAAGAACAGAAGTTGGGAGCTGTGGAAATAAGAAAACAAAGAGGGTGGATATATAGTAAAAATATCCAACAGGGCAATCGAAATAGATCATCGCATTTAATTAAAGAGATCCTAATTTCCTTAAACCTCGAAGAATCAGATCTTATAGATTTCTAAGATTTTCTTTTGAATCCCTAGAATTCTGAAATTCAACCATGACTAGTCAAAAGTTATGATGAAACTTGTCTTTCTCATTTCACTATTTTGTGATAGCTTCACTCGTACACTTTACCTAAACGAATTGTTTTATCCATATTACTCAATGACGATAAAACTCTATTTATCAACTCATATTTGTCATGAAAACATTTTTATTGTTAGCCATGACCACCTCACTCAAATTTCGGGACGAAATTTCTTTAACGGGTAGGTACTGTGACGACCCGGGAATTTCTGACTAAATTTAAACTTAATCTTTATATGATTTCGACATGATAAGCAAAGTCTATAATGTGAGTATCAGAATTTTTGAATTGTTTACATGGATAACATTTACCCTTCGACTATGTCCGATGATTCACGAACGATTGTGTGTAAATAAATATGTGTGTATATATATATATATATATTAAATATTCAAATGTGTTATTATATAAAATAAGTATTACATAATTAATAATATGCAAGGTTAGTATATTAAATGTAATTACAAGTTAAGAATTAGTTGTATTAGTAATATTATTGTTATTTTCGATACTAATATTAATATTAGTATTATTATTATTATTATTATTATCATTAATGTTATTATTAATATTAATATTATTATTATAAACATTATGATTAATAAATATCATCATTCTTGTTATTTATAATACTATTATTATTTGTATTAATAATATTAAAAGAATTATTATTATTAATATATATATATTTATATTCATTAATTATTAATATTAATATTAATATTAATGATATATAAAAAAAGGATAGTACACAGACAGTTTCCAAAATCAGTTGCAGATCACTCTCAACTTTTATCAATTTTTGTTTCTTGTCTACAATTTGTTATCTGTCAATTTCAAGGTACATTACAGAATAAAATTTGTTCCTTATATAGATATATGCATTTGAGAAAGATAGAAAACCAAAAATAAGCTCGATACTCTGTACATTCATCTTTTTCACCATATTTTGATTTCGAATGAATTTCCAAAATGTAATAATGCAGTCTTGTTAGGAATCGTCTATCTAAACTATCTGTAAGTTTTCAATCTTCAATTCTTTCTATCAATTTCTAATTTGAGAGTCAAAGTTTTGGTTTTCAAAGTCAACTAAGTGTTCTTGAATCAAATTCGAGTTTGTTTTGATATCTCCAGTAAATTTGATGATCCATAAAGATTATAGGAATGATTTTCAACACAATTCATGTTGTAATCATAACCTATAACACTCTTAATCTAAAAATCAATTTTTGAGTTCTTGAGTTCTTCACAGTAATATACACTAACGTAAATTCGAAACAAATTTCAAAAACTAAAAATGCAGAGTTGTTAGGAATCATTTACTTAAACTTCCTGCAAAATCTCAAGTTCCAATTCTTAATAACGAATTCGAATTTGCGAGTCAAAGTTAAATTGTCAAAAGTCAACTGTTTTGTTCTTGGAGAAATTAGAGCTTGTTTTGATGTTTTAAGTTCAATTGATGATTTTGATAGATTTTAGGAATGATTTGAAACATGTTTCATGTTGTAAAGATTGTCCAAAACGAACTCAAAATTGAAAACAAAATTTTTTTTTTCTAGCTACCAGCAAGCAGTAGGATTTTTTTGTTTTTTTTTCTCATTTTTTTTTATATCATGAACACATTTTTTTTTTGTTTCATGTTGTTTACAAGTCATAAATGAAAACCAGTTCGATTGTTGTTGAGTTTTTGCCCCCGTTTGATTTTAAACTTGGTGAAGAAGATGATGAACTAAGATGAAAGAAATACTAGATATATATGTTTGGGTTGCCTTATAAGTCAGAAAAACATGGATGGCAGAATGGTTAAGGGTGTTTGCGGGTGAGCGAGAGGTCTCGAGTTCGAGCCCTGTTTGGGGCAGTTTTTTTTAGAAAAGCTCTTTGAAGGTAGTTCTCATTTCTAAAATTAATATTATTATTATTATTGTTATTATTAGTAGTAATATAATTATTACTATTATTATTACTAAAATAAGAATTTATGATCATTTAATAGTATTGTTATTATGATTGTTATTATTAGTATTATAAATATTATTATCACCATATAAGTATGATAATCATTATTATCATTATTATTACTAGTATCATACTATTAGTATTATTATTATTACCCTTAGTTAGGTATTTCTACAATTATTAATTTTGCAAAACAAAAGATATATATGTAAATATATTATTACATAAAATATACTAATATTACATAAAAATTATGTTTCAACTAATATTATTGATATAACATTAATTAAATATCAAATAAGTATCATAATATATTATAAGAATAATTAATACATAACAAATATATAAACTTAATTGATTTATACTATAATGTGTTAATACTTGATATAGGTTCGTGAATCCGAGGCCAACCCTGCATTGTTCAATGTCGTCATATGTATATTTACTACAAAATACATTATAGTGAGTTTCATTAATCCCTTTTTAAATGCTTTTGCAATATATATTTTTTTGGGACTGAGAATACTGCGCTGCTTTTATAAATGCTTTACGAAATAGACACAAGTAATCGAAACAACATTCTATGGTTGGATTATCTAATCGAATATGCCCTTTTTATTAAGTCTGGTAATCTAAGAATTAGGGAACAGACACCCTAATTGATGCGAACTCTAAAGATAGATCTATCGGGCCCAACAAGCCCCATCCAAAGTACCGGATGCTTTAGTACTTCGAAATTTATATCATGTCCGAAGGAGGATCCCAAAATGATGGGGATATTCTTATATACATATTGTGAATGTCGGTTACCAGGTGTTCAATCCATATGAATGATATTTTTGTCTCTATGCATGGGACGTATGATTATGAGAAATGGAAGTATGAAATCTTGTGGTCTACTAAAATTATGAAATGATTATTTATGTTAAACTAATGAACTCACCAACCTTTTGGTTGACACTTTAAAGCATGTTTATTCTCAGGTATGAAAGAAATCTTCCGTTGTGCACTTGCTCATTTTAGAGACATTACTTGGAGTCATTCATGACATATTTCAAAAGACGTTGCATTCAAGTCGTTGAGTTCATCTAGATTATTATTAAGTCAATTATAGTTAGATATATTATAAAATGGTATGCATGCCGTCAACTTTCGATGTAATGAAATATTGTCTTTTCAAAAACGAATGCAATATTTGTAAAATGTATCATATAGAGGTCTAGTACCTCGCAATGTAACCAAATGTAATGTATTCGTCCTTGTGGATTAGGATGGGTCGTTAGAAAAACCACCATGAACACTCACCTACTTTAACATCCCTAAAACCACCATTCGATAACCAATATTACCACTTCTACATTTCTGGGTTGTTGTCTTGGATGAAGATGAAGTGATAATGACGAGCTTGATGATGATAACGACAAAGAAGATGATCGATTATAACGGCCTGTATATTTCTGTTTCTTTTCTACTTATACTAACTATTTAGCGAGAATGATGATAAGGAATGATGATGATACGGTTATGATAACAAGAGATGATAATGATAAGCGAAGTGATGATGGCGATAAAATAACAATGAGGGTTCTGTTATGATGATGATATAACGATGACGGTTTAATATGGGAAGAATGATGAAACCATTGATATATTGATAAAGATGATTAACGAGCCATAAATATTTTATGGTTGTTTCCTATTAAACTAGCCGAGATCTATTTTTTTGTATTGGGCCGAATACCACAAGTTGTATTATTGGGCCAGAATTTCTACACAAATAGACCAATGGGTTTATGATTGTTGGGCTGAGACAGAAGTGACGGGTTATATATAACTTATAGCTAATTTAAATCAGGAAAGTGGGAATGGAGTTGTGGTTAGGGAGTGTTTGGTTTAAATGAGAGGTCGCGGGTTTGAGTCCCGTCTCGGGCAGTTTCATTCTTTTTAATGCTACAAAGGTATAATTTGATATTATTATTATTATTATTTTTATTATTATGATTATTGTGAATTATGATTATTATTGTTATCACTATGATTATTATTATTATTATTATTATTATTATTATTATTATTATTATTATTATTATTATTATTATTATTATTATTATTATTATTATTATTATTATTATTATTATTATTATTATTATTAGTGTTATCATTCCAAAATTATTAGTATTATCATTACTTAATATTATTGTTATTATTACTAATATTAACATATATAATATTACTATTATAATTATCATCATTATTATTATTATTAACGTTATTATGAAAATAATACAATTTAACATTTTAAATATTATTATACGTATCATAATTACTCTTATTATTATCATAATTAAAAGTATTAGATCTATTATTATTATTACTATGAGTATTTCTCCCGATATTATTGGAAATTTCAAAACTTCAATATTATTGTCACTATGGTGAAAAGGTTTATTAATAGTATTATGAAAATATTACAAATTATTATTATTTTCGTAAATATTAGTATTAGTATCATTTTAGACTTATTATTATTATTATTATGAATAAAAGTATTATTATTAGGATTACCACTAGTAATAAGATTGTTATAGATATTATTATTATTAAGTATTATGAAATGATATCAAAATTATTAATTTTATTACCATTATTATTAAATTATCAATCTTATTAAAACTACTAATGTTATCATTATATTTAATATTAGTATTATCATTATATTACTCCAAATATTATCTGAGTATTATTAAAATACTATTTTAACAAACAAATGATTTACACATATATATAAATATACAAATACATTTAATATATAAAACGTAAAAAACTTAATATCTTATTTAGTTAAAATATATATATTAAATACACAGAACATATGAGTTATTAACCTAAAAACGATATAACTAAGAAAGTTATATATATTTATTCGATTACGATTATGTGTATTAATATATATACACAAATGATATAGGTTCGTGAATCCGAGGTCAACCCTATACTTGTTCAATGTCGTTCTATGTATTTTTACTACAAAATACATTAGGTGAGTTTCATTACTCCTTTTTTAAATGGTTTTACAATATATATTTTTGGGACTGAGAATACATGCACTGCTTTTATAAATGATTTACGAAATAGACACAAGTACGTGAAACTACATTATATGGTTGAATTATCGAAATCGAATATGCCTCTTTTTATTAAGTCTGGTAATCTAAGAATAAGGGAACAGACACCCTAATTGATGCGAATTCTTAAGATAGATCTATGGGCCTGACGAACTCCATCCAAAGTACCGGATGCTTTAGTACTTCGATTTTGTTTTATATCATGTCCGAAGGGTTTCCCGGAATGATAGGGGATATTCTTATATGCATCTTGTTAATGTCGGTTACCAGGTGTTCACCATATGAATGATTATTTTGTCTCTATGCATGGGACGTATATTTATGAGAAATGGAAATCTTGTGGTCTATTAAAATGATGGAAATGATTACTTATGTTAAACTAATGAACTCACCAAACTTTTGGTTGACACTTTAAAGCATGTTTAATCTCAGGTATGAAAGAAATCTTCCGCTGTGCATTTGCTCATTTTAAAGATATTACTTGGAGTCAGTCATGGCATATTTCAAAAGACGTTGCATTCGAGTCGTTGAGTTCATCAAGATTATTATTAAGTCAATTATAGTTAGATATATTATGAAATGGTATGCATGCCGTCAATTTTTGATGTAACGAAAGATTGTCTTTTCAAAACTAATGCAATGTTTGTAAAATGTATCATATAGAGGTCAAGTACCTCGCGATGTAATCAACAGTTGTGAATCATTTATAATCGATATGGACTTCGTCCGGATGGATTAGGAGGGGTCACTACAGTTGGTATCAGAGCGGTGGTCTTAGCGAACCAGGTCTTGCATTAGTGTGTCTTACTAGTAGTTGTTAGGATGCATTAATGAGTCTGGACTTTGACCTAGTAGTTGTTAGGATATATTACTTAGTCTGGACTTGAATCTGGTCTGCATGTTAAAAGTTTTGCTTATCATTTCTTATCGAAATTACCTGCTTGTCATTCTTAGTCTAGACACATTTTACTGCATTGATTGCATGAATAATGTATAGACAAAATTCATATCTTAGCGTATCTGCTAATCCATATCTTAGCGTATCTGTTACCATAAACTTTGCCTGATATATTTTGTAAATTCCTCCGTAATCTACGAAATCTTTTGTTCTATATATATAGATATTCTATGTAATTAGAATATCATCCGATATTCGAAAATCATTTCATATCGAAAAATCCTTTATTCAATCGTACGCAATGGAACTCACCATTAGTTCAAGTCCCTCGGATTCCGATATGGAATCTGAAATTTCCGGTTCTTATTGGTTAAAAATGTTCCATATTAATTGATTTCGTTGCGAGGTTTTGACCTCTATATGAGACGTTTTTCAAAGACTGCATTCATTTTTAAAGCAAACCATAACCTTTATTTCATAAATAAAGGTTTAAAAAGCTTTACGTAGATTATCAAATAATGATAATCTAAAATATCCTGTTTACACACGACCATTACATAATGGTTTACAATACAAATATTTTACATCGAAATCAGTTTCTTGAATGCAGTTTTTACACAATATCATATAAACATGGACTCCAAATCTTGTCCTTATTTTAGTATGCAACAGCGGAAGCTCTTAGTATTCACCTGAGAATAAACATGCTTTAAACGTCAACAAAAATGTTGGTGAGTTATAGGTTTAACCTATATATATCATATCGTAACAATAGACCACAAGATTTCATATTTCAATACACATCCCATACATAGAGATAAAAATCATTCATATGGTGAACAGCTGGTAACCGACATTAACAAGATGCATATATAAGAATATCCCCATCATTCCGGGACACACTTCGGATATGATATAAATTTCGAAGTACTAAAGCATCCGGTACTTTGGATGGGGTTTGTTAGGCCCAATAGATCTATCTTTAGGATTCGCGTCAATTAGGGTGTCTGTTCCCTAATTCTTAGATTACCAGACTTAATAAAAAGAGGCATATTCGATTTCGATAATTCAACCATAGAATGTAGTTTCACGTACTTGTGTCTATTTTGTAAATCATTTATAAAACCTGCATGTATTCTCATCCCAAAAATATTAGATTTTAAAAGTGGGACTATAACTCACTTTCACAGATTTTTACTTCGTCGGGAAGTAAGACTTGGCCACTGGTTGATTCACGAACCTATAACAATATATACATATATATCAAAGTATGTTCAAAATATATTTACAACACTTTTAATATATTTTGATGTTTTAAGTTTATTAAGTCAGCTGTCCTCGTTAGTAACCTACAACTAGTTGTCCACAGTTAGATGTACAGAAATAAATCGATAAATATTATCTTGAATCAATCCACGACCCTGTGTATACTTATCTCAGTATTGATCACAACTCAAACTATATATATTTTGGAATCAACCTCAACCCTGTATAGCTAACTCCAACATTCACATATAGAGTGTCTATGGTTGTTTCGAAATATATATAGATGTGTCGACATGATAGGTCGAAACATTGTATACGTGTCTATGGTATCTCAAGATTACATAATATATAATACAAGTTGATTAAGTTATGGTTGGAATAGATTTGTTACCAATTTTCACGTAGCTAAAATGAGAAAAATTATCCAATCTTGTTTTATCCATAACTTCTTCATTTTAAATCCGTTTTGAGTGAATAAAATTGCTATGGTTTCATATTGAACTCTATTTTATGAATCTAAATAGAAAAAGTATAGATTTATAATAGGAAAAATAAGTTACAAGTCGTTTTTGTAAAGGTAGTCATTTTAGTCGAAAGAACGACGTCTAGATGACCATTTTAGAAAACATACTTCCACTTTGAGTTTAACCATAATTTTTGGATATAGTTTCATGTTCATAATAAAAATAATTTTCCCAGAATAACAACTTTTAAATCAAAGTTTATCATAGTTTTTAATTAACTAACCCAAAACAGCCTGCGGTGTTACTACGACGGCGTAAATCCGGTTTTACGGTGTTTTTCGTGTTTCTAGGTTTTAAATCATTAAGTTAGCATATCATATAGATATAGAACATGTGTTTAGTTGATTTTAAAAGTCATGTTAGAAGGATTAACTTTTATATGTGAACAAGTTTAGAATTAACTAAACTATGTTCTAGTGATTACAAGTTTAAACCTTCGAACAAGATAGCTTTATATGTATGAATCGAATGATGTTATGAACATCATTACTACCTCAAGTTCCTTGCATAAACCTACTGAATATGAGAAAAATAGATCTAGCTTCAAAGGATCCTTGGATGGCTTGAAAGTTCTTGAAGCAGAATCATGACACGAAAACAATTTCAAGTAAGATTTCCACTCGAAATAAGATTGTTATAGTTATAGAAATTTAATTAAAGTTTGAATACGATTATTACCTTGTATTAGAAATATAACCTACTGTAAGTAACAAAGGTTTCTTGATCTTGGATGATTACTTGGAATGGATTTAGAAAACTTGGAAGTAAACTTGCAATCTTGGAATTATTCTTGATTTTATGAAACTAGAACTTTTGGAATTTATGAAGAACACTTAGAACTTGAAGATAGAACTTGATAGAGATCAATTAGATGAAGAAAATTGAAGAATGAAAGTGTTTGTAGGTGTTTTTGGTCGTTGGTGTATGGATTAGATATAAAGGATATGTAATTTTGTTTTCCTGTAAATAAGTCATGAATGATTACTCATATTTTTGTAATTTTATGAGATATTTCATGCTAGTTGCTAAATGATGGTTCCCACATGTGTTAGGTGACTCACATTGGCTGCTAAGAGCTGATAATTGGAGTGTATATACCAATAGTACATACATCTAAAAGCTGTGTATTGTACGAGTACGAATACGGGTGCATACGAGTAGAATTGTTGATGAAACTGAACGAGGATGTAATTGTAAGAATTTTTGTTAAGTAGAAGTATTTTGATAAGTGTCTTGAAGTCTTTCAAAAGTGTATGAATACATATTAAAACACTACATGTATATACATTTTAACTGAGTCGTTAAGTCATCGTTAGTCGTTACATGTAAATGTTGTTTTGAAACCTTTAGGTTAACGATCTTGTTGAATGTTGTTAACCCATTGTTTATTATAACAAATGAGATGTCAAATTGTTATATTATCATGATATTATGATATATAATATATCTTAGTATGATATATATACAGTTAAATGTCGTTACAACGATAATCGTTGCATATATGTCTCGTTTCGAAATCATTAAGTTAGTAGTCTTATTTTTACATATGTATTTCATTGTTAATACACTTAATAATATATTTACTTATAATTTAACATAATTAACCAAGTGTATCAATATCTTAATATGATTCATATGTACCTAGTAAGACGTTGTTATAACGATAATCGTTATATATATCGTTTTCGAGTTTCTTAAATTAATAGTCTCATTTTTATGTATATAACTCATTGTTAAAATACCTAATGAGATACATACTTATAATAAAATCATGTTAACTATATATATAACCATATATATATCATCATATAGTTTTTACAAGTTTTTAACGTTCGTGAATCACCGGTCAACTTGGGCGGTCAATTGTCTATATGAAACCTATTTCAATTAATCAAGTCTTAACAAGTTTGATTGCTTAACATGTTGGAAACACTTAATCATGTAAATAACAATTTCATTTAATATATATATAAACATGGAAAAGTTCGGGTCACTACAGAATCCCACTCCAGCTCCGAAAGCAGCGTCACCAGAATGAATCAATCAATCAGTCATCCCCAATTCATCTGATGAGTTTGTAGTTGACTAAATCAATGGAGACGAGAATAAGGCGATCCTTTTCATCAAACCAAATTTCCCTCTTGGCGATGAACCTGAAGCACTTACCGGTGAACCAATCCGAAACACCATTTTCGCCCTCATTACCCGAATACCTCGCCACGATTATATTCTATCTAAAATTCTAAACCTTGCTCATCCACTCGTTCCTACCGACAATCATCCTGGAGTAATAAGTCAACGAGCTTCGCACCCGAGTTGAAGCCTTGAAAAATATGGTTCAAAATGTAACAGCTTCAGCAACATTACCGGCACCAACAGTACCACCAACAACAACATCCACATCTCAAGCCTCAATTTCACAATCTGTTCCACGAACATCAACATCATACGCACCATAGATACCAAGGAGTACCAACAACAATGAACGATGAAGTATTAATCCATAACTTCATTAATATTCTGCGAAGAATATGTGGATCCTAATAATTAACGATGAAGTATTGATCCATAACTTCATTAATATTCTGCGAAGAATATGTGGATCCTAATAGTTTTAGAGATTACTTATTCTACCTCAAATCGAAAATCAAATGAGTCTAATATTATATTGACTCATTAAATCCATAATTACATTTGAAGAAAATATATATGTATATATATTTTCATAATGATTGTAATTTAAAAGTTCTTTTATACAAACCATTAAGGGAGAAAATATTTTAACGGGTAGGTAAAACCCGAGGAATATTTAGATCTCACATTAACATGTTGCACTGTACATCCTTCAGTTCCGATTCAACAGACATTTACTATCCTACTTACAACCACAGATATACGTATCCGTTCATTCACGAATAACCATTTTCATTCAAATTCAATTTCACATTCGGATTTTGACCAATCAGAATCCAAGTCAAGATTTGACAAGTGACATAATGAAGAAAATAATGAACAAAATAAAATTGATTTGTAACCAATTAATTAACTACGTAAAACTTTAAAACTATATTAACCAAATCATAGCTAACTGTTCCTAGCTAACTGTTCTTATATGACTATATCCTTATAATATACTAGTTTTGATTGAACTATTGGACTACTATCATGGACAATTAAAAAAAAATAGGAAATATTAATTACAACACATTTTGACTTAAAAGATCGTAAATAAATTACATCTACTACAGTTAAATATTTTCTCAAATTTACCACTTGATTTCATCTTAAATCTCATTTGTATCTTGACAATTACAATCTGCGTTCAAACCTTTCGTGATTCTTGGAAACACCTTAATCGAGAGGATAAACCAACCGCACTTCATTTACGGAAGAAAAGAATTATGTAAATAGTATTGCACCTGAGAAACTCTCGGCAACTGAGTAAAAGTTTAACACGTAGCCGCGTCTGATCCTTTGGCATTTATTAGCAAAAATAATTTTGCGATCCCTTTTCAAAGTAGCAAATTTTGTTACAGCTCCAGCAAGTCAACTTCGATTTTCATTCGGAATAGCCTTACTATAACCTTGATATATATGCGTGCTCTTTTATTGTTACCGGGGAACCTTTCATATTCTACCATATTACCATCAGACGTACCAGCAACCTCATTGCTTCTTGGTTTAAATCTCTCCGATAAATCATTATTTATTCATTGAAACCCTATCATATATTCATCCGCATCTTGTAACGAGAACTGCCATACCAATTACCGGGAATCAGCAAATCTGTATTGTGAGTCTCACAACGTTTCCACATCAACAGTTATATGTATCCATATAACATTTATCTCTTAGAACTATGATCTTCCATTCTGAAATTCTGAAAAGCACCCAGTCTGCGAATTAATACTCTGAATTTTTGAAAAGTTGAATGAAGCGACAAAAACTGTAAACGACCTCAACAGCCAAAAGTTGATGATAAAAAATTGTATGTTGGCAAAGCTCAGAAAAAGTTTGAAACTGAAAAAAAAACTGATTGAGCAAACTACGAAGGAGTCTCTGAACAAATCACAAGGACTAAACTTGTACATTAAGAATCCTGATGAATCTGTTTCTGATGAAATCTTTAGCGAATACCTTGCTTCTGACTCCAAACTTTTGCAGACAGATTTTCTTCATCATCCTTCGATATCAGAAATCCCAAGATATCATCATATCTTTCATTATAAATATCCTCCATAATTCTGAAGATATTTTTATAATTATTCTTATCTGAAATCATTAATCTCTTCGTGCTATCAGTGTTACATCATATAGAAACTGTTAGTTTCTATATTCTGTAAACTTTTGAGCTTAAAATATAAATGTTATTGAAGTAATGTTGGGAACTGATGCATGAGTTAGTAGAATATAATGACACTTGATCAACGTGATTATATTACAGTAAGTCATGCTGAGTTTCTAAATGGGACATGATGATTCACAGATTATAACGTCATCATCTGCCATGTTACACGACTCTTACATTTTATCTGATATATAAACATATCAAGAACATATTTTCTTGATAGTTCTATCTTTCCCGGATATTCTGGTAATTTGAGGAATCAAGATTGTGCTATTACCATTTCTTTCTTAGAACATTAATTATGTTCATTTCAAAATTCATATCTATGAATTCTGGACCGTTACTCGCTTTACTAGGAGTCGAGAGGAGAATAAAAAGGCAAAGAGCTCCAACATATAAGAGAAAATATAAAGCCCAATAACAACACGGAGGTTACAAACCGTGAATATTAATAAGAATAGCAATATAAAGATACGGTATAATTATGAATAGTATCATCTCAAGGTAATAGTAGAAGTAAACAGATTTTTTTGGTGGAAGATTGAAAAGAAGGATGAAAGAAATGATAATTAGGAAAATATTAGGGATTAGAACTGGACTAAGCATTTTCACAATCTTTTGGATGTATGAACTAAGAAAGAAAGTATAGGAATGGTGAGAATAATGGAACGGATGAGTTTAATTTATAATAGAAATATCAGACATAGTAATCGAGGCAGATCATCGTATTTACTTATAGAGATCTTAATTTCCTTACTCGCCGAAGAATCAAATCTTTTAGATTTCGAAGATTTTCTTTAAATCCTTTGAATTCCGGAATTCAACCAATACAACGTCAAAACTTAAGACGCACCTTATTTTCTAAATTCAACCCTGATTACGTCAAAAGCTATGACGAATCTTTACTTCTTTATTTCGCTCTTTTGTGATAACTTCACTCGTACTCTTCGAGTAATTGAATTATCTTATTCATATTACTCAATAGTAATAAACTCTATTTATCAACTCATATTCGTCATGAAAACATTTTTATTGTTAGCCATGACCACCTCACTCAAATTTCGGGACAAAATTTCTTTAACGGATAGGTACTGTGATGACCCGGGAATTTTTGATCAAATTTAAACTTTAATCTTTATATGGTTCGGACACGATAAGCAAAATCTGTAATGTTGAGTCTCGAAAGTTTTGAAATCTATATTCATGTAATCAATTACCCTTTGACTGTGCTCGACAATTCACGAACATTTATATGTATAGATATGTATATATAAGATCTAGTTATATTAATTGAAAACGTTAACAAAGTATTAGATATATAATACTTTACATGAACATATTTGTTTCAATATATATTTAATATAATTATAGACGGAATTAAAAGATAATATCAAATTATTGAACTATCAGATACAATGTGATTATGATTACGAGTCTCTGTTATGAGGTCCACTTTGATTTGAGAAATCTGTTCTTTTTAACGGTATTCAGAAATTGGTAAAGTGATTACAAGTAAGAACAAATGTGTCAATTAACGAAAGTTAGACAAATGTTAGTGGAAATTGAATTTCATAATAATTGATTGATCTATTTTTTAAACGTGCGAAAACGCTTTTCGACCCAATAGAATTTGATTATGAATATGTTTTGTTTAAATAACATAATTTGAATATATAAATAGGATACCAATTATTAGAATTAAATATATAAATAACTCGCAAAGCGTATATGAATATTAAAAATATATATGATTTTAAAATAAACGGTGATTCGAAAATGAGTTCTATAAACTTTAGGCTTACTAAAAATGTATTTAGGACCTAGTTATTAAATTTTAAAACTTTTTATATTTTACTTGGGATTGGGAGTGAATAATTAATGTAATATATATTTAATAGTTAATGACCAAATTTTAAACCATAATGACTCAAATAAATAAAGATACTTAATTTAAAATTTTGGAATTTTTTTGAACACTTTTTATCCACCATTGATTTTACAACGGGGTACGAATTACTATTCTTAATAAAACTATCGGTAGTATTCAAACAACAAAAATTCACGAGATTTAAATTATGGTACTGTTTCTTTCTTTATCATCCCACTCGTTTTTCTTTGTCCTCCACTTGAGTGTTAATTATCAAACTTATATTATTATTAAATGGTTAGATTAAAGTTTACTGAATATGGAGGTTATTATATTTACACTTGAATCTTCAATCTCCATCCATTTTCCATCATATGATCCAACACCTTCACCTTAAAACAAACCACTATGATATCTATCTCATTCTCTTCCTACATCTCTCTCGTCCAAGAAACACTTGTTACTCGTGCCACTATTTCTAGTCGAAGACCCAAACCCATCGAAGATCAAACACCAACACGAACCCATCATTATCATCACCTTCAAAAGAAAACCACCACAAGTGCTACTACTATCTCTTGTTTCTACAACTTGTTTTCTATTCTTGCAACTATAAATCGACCCTAACCAAACCACCATCAACCACCGAGAACTCTTACTTACTGATATGCATATACTTCCTATTTCTGTTACAACTGAATGTAAACAAACCACCCATCACTGGTGTTGCAGCTGCGTACGCTTCTGTTTCTTTTTCGTATGTTGAGTACAGTTCCTGCATCTCATATGTGTTTGCTATTGCTCATTATTGTGACCCAAAAACCACCATGAACACTCACCTGGTTTAACACCCTAAAACCACCATTCGATAACCCAATATTACCACTTCTACAGTTCTGGGTTGTTGTCTTGGATGAAGATGAAGTGATAATGGCGAGCTTGGTGATGATAACGTCAAAGAAGATGATCGATTACAACGGCCTGTATATTTATGTTTCTTTTCTACTTCTACTAACTATTTAGCGAGAATGATGATAAGGAATGATGATGATGATACGGTTATGATAACAAGATATGATAATGATAAGCGAAGTGATAATGGCGATAAAATAACAATGATGGTTCTGTTATGATGATGATATAACGATGACGGTTTAATATGGGAATAATGATGAACCCATTGATATATTGATAAAGATGATTAACGAGCCACAAATATTTTATGGTTGTTTCCTGTTAAACTAGC
Source organism: Rutidosis leptorrhynchoides (assembly GCF_046630445.1). Taxonomy (NCBI): domain Eukaryota; kingdom Viridiplantae; phylum Streptophyta; class Magnoliopsida; order Asterales; family Asteraceae; genus Rutidosis; species Rutidosis leptorrhynchoides. Next base: position 171,947,390 of record NC_092342.1, on the reverse strand, counting down.
CGAGATCTATTTTTTTGTATTGGGCCGAATACCACAAGTTGTATTATTGGGCCAGAATTTCTACACAAATAGGCCGATGGGTTTATGATTGTTGGGCTAAGACAGAAGTGACGGGTTATATATAACTTATAGCTAATTTAAATCAGGAAAGCGGGAATGGAGTTGTGGTTAGGGAGTGTTTGGTTTAAACGAGAGGTCGCGGGTTCGAGTCCCGTCTCGGGCAGTTTCATTCTTTTTAATGCTACAAAGGTATAATTTGATATTATTATTATTATTTTTATTATTATGATTATTATGAATTATGATTATTATTGTTAACACTATGATTATTATTATTATTATTATTAGTGTTATCATTCCAAAATTATTAGCATTATCATTACTTAATATTATTGTTGTTATTACTAATATTAACATATATAGTATTACTATTATAATTATGATCATTATTATTATTAACATTATTATGAACATAATACAATTTAACATTTTAAATATTATTATACGTATCATAATTACTCTTATTATTATCATAATTAAAAGTATTAGATCTATCATTATTATTACTATGAGTATTACTCCCGATATTATTGGAAATTTCAAAACTTCAATATTATTATCACTATGGTGAAAAGGTTTATTAATAGTATTATGAAAATATTACAAATTATTATTATTTTCGTAAATATTAGTATTAGTATTATTTTAGACTTATTATTATTATTATGAATAAAAGTATTATTATTAGGATTACCACCAGTAATAAGATTGTTATAATTATTATTATTATTAAGTATTATGAAATGATATCAAAATTATTAATTTTATTACCATTATTATTAAATTATCAATCTTATTAAAACTACTAATGTTATCATTATATTTAATATTAGTATTATCATTATATTACTCCAAATTTTATCTGAGTATTATTAAAATACTGTTTTAACAAACAAATGATTTACATATATATATAAATATACAAATACATTTAATATATAAAACATAACAAACTTAATATCTTATTTAGTTAAAATATATATATTAAATACACAGAACATATGAGTTATTAACATAAAAACGATATAACTAAGAAAGTTATATATATTTATTCGATTACGATTATGTATATTAATATATATACACAAATGATATAGGTTCGTGAATCTGAGGTAAACCCTATACTTGTTCAATGTCGTTCTATGTATTTTTACTAAAAAAATACATTAGGTGAGTTTCATTACTCCCTTTTTAAATGCTTTTACAATATATATTTTTGGGACTGAGAATACATGCGCTGCTTTTATAAATGATTTACGAAATAGACACAAGTACGTGAAACTACATTCTATGGTTGAATTATCAAAATGGAATATGCCCCTTTTTATTAAGTCTGGTAATCTAAGAATTAGGGAATAGACACCCTAATTGACGCGAATCCTAAAGATAGATCTACGGGCCTGACAAACCCCATCCAAAGTACTGGATGCTTTAGTACTTCGATTTTGTTTTATATCATGTCCGAAGGGTTTCCCGGAATGATAGGGGATATTCTTATATGCATCTTGTTAATGTCGGTTACCAGGTGTTTACCATATGAATGATTATTTTGTCTCTATGCATGGGACGTATATTTATGAGAAATGGAAATCTTGTGGTCTTTTAAAATGATGGAAATGATTATTTATGTTAAACTAATGAACTCACCAACCTTTTAGTTGACACTTTAAAGCATGTTTATTCTCAGGTATGAAAGAAATCTTCCGCTGTGCATTTGCTCATTTGAAAGATATTACTTGGAGTTAGTCATGGCATATTTCAAAAGACGTTGCATTCGAGTCGTTGAGTTCATCAAGATTATTATTAAGTCAATTATAGTTAGATATATTATGAAATGGTATGCATGCCGTCAATTTTCGATGTAATGAAAGATTGTCTTTTCAAAAACGAATGCAATGTTTGTAAAATGTATCATATAGAGGTTAAGTACCTCGCGATGTAATCAACAGTTGTGAATCGGTTATAATCGATATGGACTTCGTCCGGATGGATTAGGACGGGTCACTACAGAAGACATCGAGAAAATGGCTTTTCGAACGCGTTATGGACATTTTGAGTTTGTGGTTATGCTTTTTGGTCTTACGAATGCACCGGCGGCATTCATGGACCTTATGAACCGAGTGTGCCAACCTATGTTGGACAAGTCAGTAATTGTGTTCATCGACGATATACTTGTTTATTCGAAGAGTATGAACGAAAGGAGAATTTGTATGCTAAGTTCTCCAAATGTGAATTTTGGCTAAGGGTGGTTCAATTCCTTGGCCACATTGTGAACAAAGACGGTATTCAAGTAGATCTGGGGAAGATAGAGACGGTGAAGAGTTGGAGACAACCGACTACACCTACGGAAGTCCGATGTTTTCTCGGATTGGCCGGTTATTATTGTCGGTTTATCCAAGACTTTTCTAAGATCGCTTCTTCATTGACGAAATTGACAAGGAAGAATCCGAGGTTTAATTGGGAGAACGAACAAGAAATTGCTTTTCAATTGCTAAAGGAGAAGTCGTGTCAAGCTCCGGTGTTAGTGTTGCCGAAAGGAGTGGAAGACATGATGGTTTATTGTGATGCTTCGTTAAATAGGCTCGGGTGTGTTCTGATGTAAAGAGGTAAAGTCATCGCTTATGCCTCTCGACAATTAAAGGAACACAAAACGAGATATCCGACTCATGATCTTGATTTGGAGGCGGTGGTTCATGCGTTAAAAATTTGGTGCCATTACTTGTATGGTGTCAAGAGTACAATTTATTCAGATCATAAAAGTTTGAAACATCTCTTTAATCAACGAGATTTGAATTATCGTCAACGTAGGTGGATGGATGTGGTGAAAGATTTTGATTGTGAAATACTTTATCATCCGGGAAAGGTGAATGTGGTCGCGGATGCGTTAAGTCGAAAGAGTCATCACCCGGCGTTACGATTGGGATTGTTACGTATGATTATTACTAACGATTTTCTTGGAAAACTTGGTGTGATTCAAATAGAGGCTTACGTTCATAACAAGCATGCGGAGCGAATTGTGAGACAATCGGAATTCATTACTATGGGTTCGCATGGTTTGTTGTCTTTTCAAGGAAGGGTGTGGGTGCCTAAGATGGGTGATTACCGGCGGGTGCTACTTGATGAAGCACATAAGTCAAAGTATTCCATTCATCCGGGCACGACGAAAATGTATCATGATTTGAGGAAGGATTATTGGTGGCCGGGAATGAAACGTGATGTTGTAAAGTATGTTGAGCAATGCGTCACGTGTTTGCAAGTTAAGCCCGAGCACCAAAAGCCGTACGGTAAGTTACAACCGTTAGAAATCCCGAAATGGAAATGGGAGCACATTACCATGGATTTCATTACAAAGTTACCTAAAACGGCGAGAACCCAATTTGATTCAATTTGGGTGATAGTTGATCGATTGACGAAAAGTGCTTTGTTTCTTCCCATTAAGGAAGCGATATCGTCGGAGACCTTGGCTAAGTTGTTTATCAAGGAAGTCATCTCTTGACACGGAGTTCCTATATCGATTATTTCGGATCGAGATACTCGTTTTACATCTCGGTTTTGGGAAACGTTTCATGAAGATATGGGTACACAATTAAAATTGAGCACGACGTATCATCCTCAAATGGACGGTCAAACCGAACGTACGAATCAAACTTTGGAGGATATGTTACGGGCGTGTATTATTGATTTTGGTGGTAGTTGGGACGAGCACTTACCTTTGGTGGAATTCTCGTACAATAATAGTTATCATACTAGTATCGGGATGCCGCCATATGAGATGCTTTATGGGCGTAGGTGTCGAACCCCGATTTGTTGAGGTGAAATGAGACAAAAGGAAATCGGGAGTACCGATTTGGTCTTAGAGACGAATAGCAAAATTGATATGATTCGAGAGCATTTGAAAAAGGCTCAAGATAGGCAAAAGTCGTATGCCGATAAACGTAGACGAACAATCGAATTTCAAGAAGGTGACATGGTGATGCTTAAGGTTTCGCCATGGAAGGGTATTATTCGATTTCGAAAACGGGAAAAGTTAGCTCCTCGGTTTATTGGACTATTTAAGGTTTTAGCTCGTGTTGGTGAAGTCGTGTATCATTTGGAATTACCCGAAGAGCTTGCGGGGATCCATAATACATTTCATGTTTCCCATCTCCGTAAGTGTCTCGCGGATGATTCATATTGGGTACCATTATACGAGATTGAGCTAAATAATAAGTTAGAGTATATTGAGGAACCGATTGCCATACTCGATGAGAAGGTCAAAAGGTTGAGACATAAAGAGGTTAGGACCTTTAAAGTTCAATGGCGTCATAGTAAGGGTTTCGAGTTTACTTGGGAGTCCGAAGAGTTCGTGTTAGTTTATCTTCCTTCTTGTCATGCGGCTTAGATTGCGAGGACGCAATCCGAATAAGTGGGGGAGAGTTGTAAGACCTAAATATTTCATTGTACATATGTGTAATTAAGTTATTCAAGTTGTGGGGGTTTTCGTTGTGTATTTTAAAATAGAGAAGAATCTGGACTGGGCGATCTGCGCGCCGCGCGGTCTAGTGGCGTGCCGCGCCATTACGGGCTGACAGCTCATCTCTTGCTTTTAAATTAGATATTTTAAGGGCTTTTTGGTAATTTGACATGGGACCCGACTTTAAGGCTTGGGATCAGTTGTTGGAGTCTCATTTACTCCATTTCCATCTACCTTATCACTTTCCATTAAATCCTAGAGAGAGAGGAAGTTCTAGAGTGAGAGAGCTCCATTAAAGAAAGAAAGAGGTTGAATCGGGTCTTAGTGCGAGTTCTAAAGTCGTTCATCTAGTCTCTAGCTACGTGGTGATTGTGTTGGTAAGTTATAAAACCTAATTTCTTACTTTAATTGTATTAAGGGTTAGGGTTTAGGTAGTGTTGCACATAAAACCCATTTGTTAGTGAATTAGGGGTTTTTGGGTGAATTTGGGTCATGTAGACTCAAAGTTGACTAACTAGGGTTTTCAAAGTATTAATTTATGTTTATGAGCTTAAATTGGTTAGTCAAATTACTAGCACCCTTATATATATGTGAAGGGGTGTTAAGTGGGTTAGTGGATGACCCGAAATGGGTGTGTAGACCTTAAATTGGTCAAATGGGTCAAGGTGGACCTAAGTTAGTTAATGTTTGTGATTAATGCCTAATCCTTGTTTTGAAATGTGTTTTAAACCTATCTTGGCTAATGTTAGGGTTTTGGTATGAGTTGACCCAAAATTAGGGTTAAGGGTGCAAATGGGTTGAAATTGCACTTTGGGTCAAAATGGCTTTAGAATGGTGAAAGAATTGGTTGACCAACTTGAGTTTGTGATTGATAATATGTATAATATGATAGGTACGTTACATTGAGGTTTTACAAGCTCGGGTATCTTTTCACAAGAGATTTTGAGGTGAGTGGAATAATTATATGTGTAGGTATATAATGTATCTATTTGTTGTAGCGTGAAATGTGTAGTGTCGAGGTGCTAAGACACCACGTTTCACGTGATGAGTGAAGTATCGAGGTGTTAAGATGCCACTCGGGGTGAAGCATCGAGGTGTTAAGATGCCACCTAGGGGTGTAGTGTCGAGGTGTTAAGATACCACTCCGTAAAATAATGAGTGAAGCATCGAGGTGTTAAGATGCCACTCGGGGTGAAGTACCGAGGTGTTAAGGTGCCACCCTAGGGGTTAGTGATACGAGGTGTTAAGTACCCGAACGGATGTTATGAACATCGATGGCGTTTTTGCGAGCGCCATTCCCTTGTACGATTGGTTAACCATGGTTATTGTGTTGTAAGCGTAAGCATATTATATTATTCGAGTTATATTTATATGCGTTGCTATGCTAGCTTGTGGTATTGGAGATTTCTAGCTCGTATTCGAGATTATAAGCTAATTGTGTTGCTAGAAGGTATGCGGTGTTTGAGTAAGTGATTGCAAGTAGGTATATTATATATGTATGTGTATAATTATTGCATTCACTAAGCATTAGCTTACCCTCTTGTTGTTTACCTTTTTATAGGTTCGGTTGTGGACAAGGGTAAGGGCATCATCTTAGATTAAAGATCCCGTTGTTGTTAGGGAACGCTTTTGGAGATATTAGCTTTTGGAGTTTGACCGAGACTTAGGTAGTTTAATCCCAAACACCATGCTCGTAGTGTAGTTTGCTACTTAAACTTTTGATGGTCGAAACTCATATTTTGTATTAAACTTGCAATTGGGTCGTGTGGGCCCCGCTTTGTAAAAATCATTTTATTAATGGAATGTGTTAGTTTTACATATTTGAATATGTTGTTAAAAGGGTTTTGTCTAATTATGTCGGGAAGTGGCCAATCTTTTTCGTATTTCAAGACTTTTTGGACAGACCAGATCGGCGCGCCGCGCGAGATTCTGGCGCGCCGCGCCAGTAGCTGAACAAAATTTTTTTTTTTTGATATTCTTCCGCGGGTTCGATTGTGGTTTGGTTTGGGTTGTTACACTATGGTTATTCCAAATAATATATACAGATGCGTCGATATGATATGTTAAAACCTTGTATACGTGTCTCGATATTTAAAGTGCGTAAAATAAATAACAGAAATTAAATGACGATAAATAAAATTGCGAGAATTAAAATTGCGATAAATAAAATGCGATAAATAAAAGGTAATATGGAATTAACAGTTAGCTAGGAACAGTTAGCTAGGATTTTGTTAGCGTGGATTCTTAACAAAATTTCTCATAGTTAATTGTTTGTTTCTAACAAATTTTATTTTGTCAAATGTTTTCCTCATTATGTCACTTGTTGGATTCTAATAAGTCAAAATCCAAATATGAAATTGAATGAAAATGGTTATTCTGTTGTGAACGGATACGTATATCTGTGGATGTAAGTAGGATAGTAATTGACCGTTGAATCAGATTCAAAGAATGTACAGTGTAACTTATTAATGTGAAATCTAAATATTCCTCGGGTATTACCTACCCGTTAAAATATTTTCACCATTAACACTTTGTACGAAAGAATTTTTAATTTACAATCTTTATGAAATTATATAAACATATATATTTTCTTCAGATGTAATCATAGATTTAATGAGTTAATATGATATTAAACCCATTTGATTTACCGTTAGAATAAGAATATATAATCTCTAAAACATTAGAGATTACATAATCCCCATGAAAAATGAAGATAATTGATGTAGAACGATTCGTAGAACGATAATTATACTCGAGGTACAGAATGAGATGTTAAAACTTAGGTTGTTGGTGGTACTGGTGCTGTTACTGATGGTACTGTTGGTGCCGATGATATTGCTGAAGCTGGTAAATTTTGCACCAGATTCTCCAAATTGATTACACGAGAGCGAAGTTCGTTGACTTTTTCTATTATTCCAGGATGATTGTCGGTCAGAACGAGCGGATGAATAAGGTTTAGAATCTGAGTTATGATATAGTCGTGGTGAGATACTCTAAGAGAGAAATTGGTGTTTCGAACAGGTTCGCTGATAAGTGTTTCAGGTTCTTCGCCAAGAGGTGAATTTGGTTAATGGAAAGGATCGCCTTCTTTGCGTCTCCAATGATTAAGTCGACTATGAACCCATCCGATGAATTGGGGATGGATGACTGGTTGATTCATTCTGGTTATACTGCTTTCGGAGCTCGAGTGAAAATCCATGTCGGAATAGCTGTCGAAATAACTATCGGAATAGCTATCGGAATCTGAGGGACTCAAACTGGTTGAAGGATTCATCTCGTATGATCAGATAAAGGATTTCTGATAAGAAATAGATTATAGGGTGTAGATTGGTACCCTGCAATACATAATTTATATATGCATATATAATACCAAAATCCCATAAATTACGGAGGAATCTACGAAATATGTTAGGAAAAGTTTACAGTAACAGATATGCTAAGATATGAATTAGCAGATACGCTAAGATATGAATTTTATCTGTATACTATTCATGCAATCCAGGCAGTAAGATATGTCTAGATTAAGAGTGATAAGCAAGTGATTCCCTAACAATGATAAGCAGGAAATTTTCGACACTAAATGATAAGCAAAACTTTTGACATGCAGACACGGTCGAAGTCCAGACTCACTAATGCATCTAATCAACTATCAGTTAGACACACTAATGCAAGACCTGGTTCACTAAGACCACCGCTCTGATACCACATGAAGCGACCCGTCCTAATCCATCTGGACGAATACATTACATTTGGTTACATTGCGAGGTACTTGACCTCTATATGATACATTTTACAAACATTGCATTCGTTTTTAAAAGACAAACTTTCAATACATCGAAAGTTGATGGCATGCATACCATTTCATAATATATTCAACTATAATCGACTTAATAATAATCTTGATGAACTCAATGACTCGAATGCAACGTCTTTTGAAATATGTCATGAATGACTCCAAGTAATATCTATAATATGAGCAAATGCACAGCGGAAGATTTCTTTCATATATGAGAATAAACATGCTTTCAAGTGTCAACTAAAAGGTTGGTGAGTTCATTAGTTATCATAAACATTCATTTCCATCATTTTAATATACCACAAGATTTCATATTTCAATATACATCCCATACATAGAGATAAAAATCATTCATATGGTGAACACCTAGTAACCGACCTTAACAAGATGCATATAGAATATCCCCTATAATTTCGAGACTCCCTTCGGATATGATAAATTCGAAGTACTAAAGGATCCGGTACTTTGGATGGGGCTTGTTGGGCCTAATAGATCTATCTTTAGGATTCGCGTCAATTAGGGTATCTGTTCCCTAATTTTTAGATTACCAGACTAAAAAGGGGCATATTCGGTTTAATAATCCAGCCATAGAATGTAGTTTTCGATTACTTGTGTCTATTTCGTCAAACATTTATAAAAGCAGCGCATGAATTCTCAGTCCCAAAAATATATATTGCAAAATCATTTAAAAATGGAGCAAATGAAACTCACAATACTGTATTTTGTAGTAAAAATACATTTGATGATACTGAACAATGCAGGGTTGGCCTTGGATTCACGAACCTATATCAATTGTTTATCTATTAAGACATATATTTGTAATCGAACAAGTTTATATTTTATTATTAATAATATATTTGCTATATTAATAAATTATATGTCTTACTAATAATTTGATAGAATATATTTATTTATATATTTTAAATGAAAACTTTATTATTTGTCAAAATAATGATATAGTTATGTTATGTATTAAATACATTTGCATGAAACTAATATTTATTTGATAAAAATAAAAATAAAATTTTTATCTTTTTATGATAATAATAATACTAAAAAAATAATTAGATTTAGTAATGATACTAATATTAATAGTTTTGATAATAACACTAATATTGATAATAACTATAATAATAATTTTTAATATTAATGATAATGGTATTAATCCTAATGAACTACTAATAATAACCTAATTGATAAAAATAATAGTAATAATTATAATGATAATAATAATGATAATAATCTATTTCATATTAACGGTAATAATAATAATCATCATGTTATTAGTCTTAATAATAATAATAAGTAATCTAAAATAATAATAACATCAATAATACTAATAATAATAATAATAATAATAATAATAATAATAATAATAATAATAATAATAATAATAATAATAATAATAATAATAATAATAATAATAATAATAATAATAATAATAAAATTTTTAGAATACAACCTTTGAAGAAACAAGCTTCTAAAAAATAAAACGCCATTGCCCGGACACGAACCCGAGACCTCTCGGTTAAACACCAACAATACCAACCATTCCTCTGTCTAATATTTTCTATTAGAACTAGGATATTAATTTCTTTTAATCCCCATCATACGCGTTCATCATCATCATCCTTTCATTTAACAACATCATCATCAATTAACATTCATCCTAATCATTATTATTTTAACATCATCATTGACTATCATGTTATCAAAACATGATCACAATCATTATCATCATCATTATGAAACCCTCATCATAATATAATCATCTTATCATCGTTATTATCATTATACTTAAATCATCATCATTTTCGTTTATACTAAAAAATACGTGTGTGTTGTCATCGGAAAGTAATCAAGAATCAGGAAGTGGTGGGTTTGCAAAACTCTTGACCCAAGTTACCTCAAAAGCCCATGTAGCATGGAGAGGCCCATCACTCATACATGTATCGGCCCAATATTCCCAACAGAATCACGACCCCAATAATCTGTAGGCCAATAACCAATCGATTTGGAAATTAATTATGGTGATTGTTATAGTGGATTGTCATTTTATGTGACCCCATGTAGTCTGCCATGAAATCCCACCTTGTTCCCCATGTTGTAATATTCTAATCGATTAGACCCCATTAATAATAAATGGTACCACTTAATTCAACGGTTGTTTTGTACGTTCATGCCTTCAAACAAACAAAACAGTAGCAAACGATAGTAGAAAAAAAAAATATGGATATGGTGACGGTTTGTGGGTTTTGTTCAAACAGCTATGAAGCAGATAACATTACAGCAGTAGTTGCTGTATATGGATGGTTAAATGGGCTGTAGTAACAGTAAAAGAAGAAAAAGAAATAGCAAGATGGCAGTCGTGAGTTTCCTATCCCATAATTGTGAGCTGTTTTGGGATGGTCAAGACCGAGGCACCGTTCGTTTATAATGAGTTCCTTGTGTTGCTGCATAATGGCTGCAGGTGTGGGTTTGATTGTCTTGGTGTATCATGATAAAAAAAAATTAGAAACCGAAGGTAGTTGTAGAAATAGGAGAAAGTGAGAGATGGCATTCGGTTTGGTGATGATTAATAATGACGATAATAGATGGTTGTTTATGGAAGAGTGTCTAAGGATGATGGTGTTTCTCGGATACCGGAGGGAGTCGAATGGGTTTTATGTTGTCGTGATAATGTGGTGTAATGGTGGTAGTGTTCAAGTGATTAAAAGATGGCGATTCGAAAGGAAAATGGATACAAACATTTGTGGGTTTGTTTAATTGAATATAGCCATGGTGATGGTGTGAAGCTTCAGTTAATATAGACACAATAAAAGTTTTTATCTTGATGGTATTCGAACGTAAGTAGAAAATATAGAAGAAGATAATCATCACGAGTTTAAAATTTAGTGCTATAGATGGTGTAGTTAGTGTCCGGTTGAACTGAAGGTGATGGTTGTTGGAGGTTCATGATGTTTGTTTTGGTGATGAAGTCGAATAGAAAAAAAAAATTACATAGCAATAGTAGTTTCTAACAGAATCGACTATAGGTTGTTTAGTTGATCGATGTTGTAGGGAGAATAAATATGTGTGGAGACTTTTGTATAATGCAAACACGTTGTAAACTCTCAAGAAGAGGAGTTGAAGTTGGTTAAGGAAAATATGATAACGGAAGTGGTGGTGGTTTATGTATATAACGAAAGAGGTGATTGAGTCTTGAGTCAATAGAGTTAACAACAAGAACAAGAATGATGGTTTCCGTGTATGCATAAACTTATATCTATATATATGAAATTAATAATAATATAATAATAAAATATCTTATATTAGGATTAAGGTAACGTGCATGTTTAATGTATACATATCAATAATACAGAGAATAAGTGAGTTGTGTCAAAACAAAACCTACACAGTGACAAAAAGTGAAAATAAAAGGTGATGGGTGGGATGATGATATGGTTTTTGTGATCTTCTATAAAGTCTCGCAAGTGTACATATATATAAATTAGAGAATAGATAGGTGGGGTTTGGATTGATAATCAGACAGAAGACATGAAATCGAATTTAGGTATGCTGTGAAGGTGATTGTGTAAGTGGGTGTATTACATTCTATAAAATTGATAAAATAACAGATAAAATAATATAACTTTATAATTATCTATGATTCAGGAAGTGTGTTAATTGATCATAGCAACCTTTTAAATCTACTGACAGTTTTAACACGGAGAGTATATCGTGCTCCGTTGAAAATTAGTGACGGATAAAAAGTTCTTAGAAAAATTCCAAATTTTTAAATTAAATGTCTTTATTTATTTCAATCATTATGATATAAAATTTGATCATTAATTATTAAATAAAAATTACATCAACTGTCCCGCTCAATTCTGGGTAAAATATGAAAAGTGCTAAAATTTAATAACTAGATCCTAAATACATTTTTAGTAAGCCTAAAATTTATAGAACTCATTTTCGTATTACCGTTTATTTTAAAATTATATAAGTTTGAATTTTAACTTGCTTAATATCGATCGACTGACAAACGAGCACTATTATCGTTTACTAAATAAATTCAAAACCATATAAATATACATTCAATATACCTTACACACACACACACACAAACACATATATATATATATATGTATATATATATATATATATACATATATAGATTTATTTTAATATCATATATTATTTTATTTACATAATTAATTAACTCATATAATATTTTAATTTATAATAATTAATATATATTTATTTATTTACAAATAATGGTTCGTGAATCGTCGGGAATAGTCGAAGGGTAATTGATTACATGAACACAGTTCAAAGTTTTTGAAACATCAACATTACAGACTTTGCTCATCGTGTCGGAAACATATAAAGATTAAGTTTAAATTTGGTCGGAAATTTCCGGGTTGACACAACCAGAATATCCGAAAAAGACTGAATCATCAAGAAAATATTTTCTTGATATTTTTTTTAGAGATTAAATAGAATACAAGAGTCATGTAACATGGCACATGATGACGGTATGGTCTGTGAATCATCACGTTCTATTTAGAAACTCAGCATGACTTACTGTAATATAATCACGTTGATCAAGTGTCATTATATTATACTAATTCATGCTTTAGTTCCTAACACTACTTCAAAAACATTCAAATTTAAATTCGATTTTTTCAGAATTTAGAAACTCAAATCATTTCCTTTCTGATGTAACACTGATATCACAAAGAGATAAGTGATTTCAGATAAGAATAATTATGAAAATATCTTCAGAAATATCGAGGATATTTATAATAAAAGATACGATGATATCTTAGAATTTCTAATATCGATGGATAATGAATAAGATTTGTCCGTAAAGTTTTAGAGTCAGGAGCAAGGTGTTGGTTAATGACTTCAGTAGATACTGAATCATTTGGATTCTTTGAAGGCAGGTTTAGTCTTTGTGATTTGTCCATAGCCTCCTTCATAGTTTGCTCAATCTGTTTTCCAGTACCAACCTTCTCTTTTTCTGAACTTTGCCAACACACCACTCTTTATCAACAAACTTCCGACTGTTAAGGTCGTTTGCAGTTTTTGCTGCTTCATTAGCATTTTTACAGACTTTGGAGAACTAGTTCGCAGTTTAGGGTGTTTTTCAGAAACTTCATATTTGAAGTATGTAAGTCTAGGAGATAAACGTTATATGTATATATATAACTGTTGGCGTAGATTGCTGCGAAATTCGAGAATAATGATTCAAGCTTTTTGGTATGGCAACTACCGTTACAAGATGCAGATGAGTACATGACAGGGTTTCAATGAATAAGTATAGTGATTTTTCAGAGAGGCTTAAGTCAAAGGGTAATGAAGTTGTTGATACGCTTACTGTTAATATACTGGAATGTAAAAGGTTCCCCGGTAACAATGGCGAAAGGGAAATGTATATATCAAAGTTATAATAAGACTGTTTCGACTGAAAAGTTGAAGTTGACTTGCTGGAGCTGTGACAAAACTGGCTACTTTGGAAAGGGATTGCAAAGTTATTTTTGGTAATAAATTTCAAAGGATCTGACACAGATATGTGTTAATCTATGACTTTGGTTTCGAGAGTTTCTAGGTGTATCGCTATACGCGTAATCCTTCTTTCTGTTGTTAACGTGTGGTTGGATCATCCTCTCGATTGTTCCTTAGTTGAGGTGTTTTCAAGAATTTTGAAGGGTTTGAACGCAAGTTGTCATCGTCAATATACATATGATGTTCTTGAATTTTGAACGACATGAATATTTTTCTGGTTGTTATGAATAGAAGTGATGTTCTAGCACAGTTTTGAATTCAAAGTATGGCTTTGAAAGATTTTGAAATCTAAGAGTGATGTCTTCTGTTAAATCTTGAGTTGAATTTTGATTTGTTAAAATCAGAATATGTAATCAAATTTGGATGAGAATGGTTGTTTTGATTTCTATGAAAGAATGTATATGGTTGTGAAAGTAGTGGGTATAGTTGATGATTCGTTGAATCAGAATTGAAGAATATAACATATTAATTGTGAATTTGTATATCTCTCGGGTATTACCTACCCGTTAAAAGTTTTACAAGTAATATTTTATACAAAAGAATTTTATTACAATCTTTATGAAAATATATATGTATGTATATTTTATTCAGATGTAATATAGATTTAATGAGTTAATATTAAATTAATCTCATTTGATTTGCAGTTAGAACTAGAATTGAATAATTCCTAAAAGTTTAGAAATTACGTAATCTTTGCTGAGTATTTCTTCCACTTGAATGAAATTATGAATTAATGCTTCATTATTCATCTATTCATATTTCTTTAGTGAATGGTGTTGGTGTTCGTGGAATTCTTGTGAACTTCGCAAGGTACGAATGATGTTGTCTAGAAAGTTTCGAGTACATCGAAGATGAAAGTGTAAAATCAAACATGTAATTGATTAATACACTTGGTTTATTATGAAATGTGATTCATTGAGTTGAAACAGAGATTGTAGTTAACGATGGTTAAGTCTTTAACGAAGGATGTACATAATTGCATATTAGTAATATGAATTATCCGAGTAGTATCTACCCTTATTCAATTCATACATAATAGCTTAGTACGAACAGATATACTATGGTTTCCAAAATTTATATATATATATATATATATATATATATATATATATATATATATATATATATATATATATATATATATATATATATATATATATATATGATATACATATAAATTTTTCAGTGGAAGTTAGTTAATATTTCATAAATCATTGATATGACATACTTGTTGTGGATTAGTGATGTTGTTCGCGGTGATTGGTGGAGCTTGTGATGTTGTAGGTGCTGCTGATGCTGGCGATGCTGACGGCACTGACGGTGTTAGTGATGTTGACGGTACTGTTGATGCTGTTGGTAAAATAAGTCTTGCTTGTAAATCGTGTACCATTCCGGTCAGGGTTTCATTTCATCATTTCTATTTGCCCACTTATCTGGTTTATGATTAAGGTTGGAATAGATAATCTCTAAGACTTTAAAGATTACATAATTGTAGCAGAATATTTCTCCAATGAAGTTATGAATCAATACTTTATCGGTTATTGTTGTTGGTACTCCTTGGTATCTATGGTGCGTATGACGTTGATGTTTATGGGGCAGTTTGTGATGTTGAAGCATAGGATGTGGATGTTGTTGTTGGTGGTGGTAATGGTACTGTTGGTGTTGATGATGGTGGTATTGTTGATGCCGGTGATGCAGCTGGTGCTTGTAACCTTTGCACCATATTCTCCAAAGCCACTACCCGAGCCCGAAGCTCATTGACTTCTTCTATTACACCAGGGTGATTGTCAGTTCAGACGAGCGGATGAATAAGATCTAAAATTTGAGATAGTATATAGTCATGACAAGATACTCTGGAAATGAGAGAGAAAATGTTGTCTGGAATAGGTTTGCCGGTAAGTGCTTCAGGTTCTTCGCCAAGAGGGAAATGTGGTGGATGGAAGGAATTGTCTTCTTTTTGTCTCCAATGATTAAGTAGACTACGAACCCATCCCCAATTCATCCAGAATAGATGATGGCTAATTGGTTAATCCATTCCGGTCACACTACTTTCGGAGTTCGAGTGAAACTCCATATCGGAATTTGAGGGACTTGAACTAGTGGCGAGTTCCATTTCGTACTATCGAATAAAGGATTTTTCGATATGAAATGATTTCCGATTATCGGATAAAAATATGTGATATATGTTTTAAATAACTTGGTAAATTTTCCCACACTAAGATACGAATTTTGTCTATACACTATTCATGCAATCAATACAGTAAGATGTGTCTAGACTAAGAATAATAAGCATGTAATTTTCGACAAGAAATGATAAGCAAAAATTTTTGATATGCAGACAAGGTCAAATTCCAGACTCATTAATGCAACTTAATATCTATCAGTTAGACACACTAATGCAAGACCTGGTTCGCTAAGACCACCGCTCTGATACCACATGAGACGACCTGTCCTAATCCATAAGGATGAATACAATAACATATGGTTACATTGCAAGGTATTTGACCTCTATATGATACATTTTACAACCATTGAATTCATTTTTAAAAGGCAACCTTTCATTACATCGAAAGTTGACAAGTATGCATACCCTTTCATAATATATCCAAACTATAGATGACTTAATATGTCATTTACTTAATAATGATCTTTATTGAACTCAACGACTTGAATGCAACGTCCTTTGTAATATGTCATGTATGACTCCAAGTATTATCTTTAAAATGAGCAAATGCACAGCGGAAGATTTCTTTCAAACCTGAGAATAAACATGCTTTCAAGTGTCAACCAAAAGGTTGGTGAGTTCATTAGTTTATCATAATCGATTATTTCTATAATTTTAATAGACCACAAGATTTTTATTTTTATTTCTCATAAACATCATCTCATATCAGGCATTTCGCAAAAACTGCATGGAGATAAAAATCATTCATATGGTGAACACCTGGTAATCGACATTAACAAAACGCGTCTAGAATATCCCCATCATTCCAGGACTCTCGTCGGACATGATAAAATCGAAGTACTAAAGTATCCGTAACCCGGATGGGGTTTGTTAGGCCCAATAGATCTATCTTTAGGATTCGCGTCAATTAGAGTTTCTGTTTCCCAATTCTTAGATTACCAGACTAAAAAGAGTGATATTCGATTCGATAATCCAACATAGAATGTAGTTTCGATTACTTGTGTCTATTTCTTAAAACATTTATAAAAGCATCGCATGTATTCTCAGTTCCAAAAATATATATTGCAAAAACATTTAAAAAGGGAGCAAATGAAACTCACAATACTGCATTTCGTAGTAAAAATACATATGACATCATTGAACAAGTGTAAGGTTGGCCTCGGATTCACGAACCTATATATATATATATATATATATATATATATATATATATATATATATATATATATATATATATATATATATATATATATATATATATTGGTCAATATCTGTCTAACAATTTAGGTCAAGTCATAGTGTATCACAATCCTAATGCTCGAGACTAATATGCAAAAGTCAACAAAAGCCATCTTGACCCAAAATGACTTCCAAAACCTATACATGTTTATTATATAACTTAAATATAGTCATTATATATATTTAAATATATTTATCAGATTTTATTAAAGTGAATAATACAAGTCATTTATTAATAAATAAAAATTTATATTAAAATTTATATATGATAAAAATATTCTTTTATATATCTCAAATAAAATTTATAAAGCTCAATTAATATCATAAAAATATAGTGGTATGTATTATTATATTACGTGTGGTAAAAATATCATTGTATCACATATTTATTTGATAAAATAATATTGATAATAATAATAATAATAAGTAAAGGTTGTATTATTTTGTAATAATAATATTAATAATTATCATTCTACTAATAATAATAATAACAATATATATATTTACTAATAATGATATTATAATGAAATGATAATTCTGATTATGACAATTTTAGTAATAACAATGCTTTTTAATATTAACTGTAATAATAATATTTTATATAAAAAATAATAATTCTTTTTAAAATGATAATTTTAATTATTTTAATTATAATAATACTAAAATGATATTAATAATGATATTTTGTAATAACAATGATATTTCTATTAAAAATGATAATTTCAATAAAAATGATAGTTTTAATATTAATGATACTTTTAATAATAATAATAATGATAAAAATAATGAAAACGATATTTTTATCTAATTCAATATCTTACAATATTTTAATTTCATCATGATACTTATACTCATTATTTCCTAAATCGATTTATTTAATAGCTTTTAGTCATCTTTTATATCGCATTTATAATAGTGATAATAATAACAATCATAATAATTAGATGATACTAATATTAGTTTTTATTGATAATGATACTAATAATAATAATTATAATAATACTAATGATAATACTAATAATTATAATAATAATAATAATAATAATAATAATAATAATAATAATAATAACAACATTAGTGATAATAACGATAGTATTAATAATAATAATAGCAATTTTAATGATAATACGTATATTGATAATGATAATGATAATTATAATAATAGTTATTAGATAATAATAATAACGATAATCATAACGACGATAGTAATAATAATAATTATTTTAATAATAATAATCCTAAAATTAATAATAATTCAGTTGACCATATCTTTTAATCCGTTCATCGAAACCATAAGCTTTCTAAATGAAAAGTTATTAATTTTTTGCCAGCTTTCCAATGACATGCATATCATATACCTTATCTTAGTAGCATATGTATTAAATTCATAATTTATCATAAACTATTTAACAACAAAACTAAGCATACAAACATGCATAATCATATATACTCGAGCACTAGTCAGGGATACACTATTAATATATAAAAGATAAGATATGGATGCTCACATATCAATATTGAGATTCAATATTGCAGGAAAGTACGTAGACGCAACGGAGATGATAAACACTAGGTTAACCTCACGAGCTATACCCCCGAACAATACCCACAACTTCCATAGCTATAACCCATAATTTCTTTAACTCTATCCCATTTGAAAACTTATTTTGAAATCGCCTGAACATAACTCCGTCGTAGTATTTTATGTATACTAATAATATCTTGAAATAATACTAAGTAAATATATATATATATATAAATCGATTGAGAGAGTTTAAGGAAATATATTTTCAAGTTTCTGTGTAATAATGAAACCTATTGAATTCTATTCATAATAGATTTTTGAATTATTAAAGTGAATTATTAAAGTATGAATTATTAAAGTGAATTATTAAAGTATGAATTATTAAAGTTAAAGTAAAGTAAAAGTAAAGTAAAAGTAAAGTAAAGGTAAAGTTAAAGTATAGTAAAAATATAAAACTATGTACGTATAATACGCGTATAAATATATAGAATATTAAATTAAATCATTATATATATTTAATAAAATAAAATATAAATATCGTTATATTTATCATAATGGTTAAGAAATGAGTTGTCAAAAGTGGTTCTAGATATTTATAAAAGTTATATACGTTTTAATAATAAAGTTCTTTTTAAACTGAAAACATTTTTGTACGTTTAAAACTAAATCAAATAAATATGATAATTTTATTTTCCGAAACTAAATATATTTAAGAATCATTTTGTGAAAAAGTTAAAATAATGGAAATCGTTATATCATAAAACGTTTTAGAAAAGTAGAATTATATATATTCATAATAGGTTTCAAGTTTTTAAATTACAGTCTGTTGGTGAATCATGGGATAAAGTCCAAAGGTTAAATAAACATATGAAATCATCTTAATGAAAAATGTCGAGTTACTTAACTTGTCGATATCCAACATCTAAGTTATTTACACTCCACGTTCTTACTTTCACATTAAAAAAATGAAAGTTAACATAGTTATCTTATCAAGGTCACGCGGAAAATATTATAAAACATGAATTGGAAATTAAACAGGAATTTCCACTAACCCTTGTCTAGTTCCCGTTAATTGACACATTTGTTCTTACTTGTAAATCACTTTACCAATTATTCCGAATACCGTTAAAAAGAATAGATTTCTTAATTATCAGTGGACCTTACAACAGAGACCCGTAATCATATCACAATATATTTGATAATTCAATCATTTGATATTATTTTATAATCTCGTCGATAATTATAATAAACTTATATTGAAACAAATACGTTCATGTAAAGTATTATACATATAATACTTTGTTAACGTTTTCAATTATTATAACCATATATTATATATACATATCTATACACATAAATGTTCGTGAATCATCGAGCACGGTCAAAGGGTAATTGATTACATGAATGTAGTTCTAAAATTTTGAGATTCAACATTACAAACTTTGCTTATCATATCGAAAACATATAAAGATTAAGTTTAAATTTGGTTAAAATTACCGGGTTGTCACAGTACGTGTGAGAATTTGACCCGTACGATTGACAGATCAGTTGAGATATATATAGTTTTATGTTCTTCATTTTAGGTTAAGCCTCTCATTTGTTTCACTCAGATCTGGTAACCCTAGCCGATTCTCTCTATGTGCTTCAAGTCTAAAACCTTGCTTAAGGTGAATAATAACTCTAGGTGTTGTGACGACCCGAAAATTTCTGACCAAATTTAAAATTAATCTTGATATGATTTAATATTCCGACACGATAAGCAAAGTCTGTAATGTTGAGGTCTCAAAAACTTTGAACTGTGTTCATGTATTCATTTACCTTTGACTGTGCCCGACGACTCATGAACAACTACTTGTAAATAGATATGTATATTTGTATTAATTGCTTTTGAAATTAACTATGCAAAGTAAATAATATATAATATTATAATAATTAATGGTTAAAATGAATCTATATATATAAAGTAAATTGAATGTCATTATTTAATGATTGTAGTACTCGTTTTATTTTTTCTTAACGAAATTAATAACGAATATTTATATATTAAAAATTGTAAGTTAATATATGTAATATAAATACAGTTTCTATACATAATTATCTAAAGGAATATCGTAATACAAATAATTTATAAATATTATATATATATATAGAAATTTATAATATTTCATAATTAAGTGTTAATATTAATTTGTTATATTGTTATTATTATTTTTAGTGTTAGTGTTATTATTATTATTATGTATAATACATAAATATGAAATTAGATACAATTGATTTGTTATATAATTATTATTATTATTATTAACATATTAACTGAATTATTGTTATTAAGACATTTATTAATAACAGTATTATGGATAATATTATTAAGATATTTTTATTAGTAATATTATTAACAATATTATTTTAATTAATATAAAAATAAATATAAATATATAAAAGCAAGGTCATACGCTTATCTCTATCTATTATGTATTTTTTTTCTTTCACCTGCTTCCCTTTATGTTTTCTTATTCTTTCCTACTAGTGAACCTACAGCGACTCCCATCTCCATTAAATCAATCGATCATCTCTTGTCTGTTACAATAATAATTTGATATTCATTATCAATCCACAATTACAGCTACAATCATTTGTTGAATTAAAAAATATATATATAGAAACAGCTCTTTTACGCTGTTCATGAACTCGATTATTCAAAACCTTGAATTTAAATTATATTGCAAAATCTATAATTTCAGTATGGTTAGGAATCCTTCAAGAAATGTTTCTGCAAAATTCCATGTTCCAATTTTTAATATCGAGTGTGAATTTACGAGTCAAAGTTTTATTTCAAAAAGTCAAACTAACCATTCTTGATAAAACTTTGAATTGATTTCAATGTGTTAAGTTAAATTAATGATCCAGAAAGTTTCTGGGATCGATTTGCAAACTATTTCATGTTATACTTGTGATCTAAAACAGTCTCAATTTAAAAATCAATTTTAGAGTTCTTCGTGTTCGTTAGTGTTACTGCTACTGCTTGATTTTTTTCTTTTTAATTCTGTTAAACCAACTTAGCAATAGTCGAACGTTTCTATTTTAATTATGATAGCTAAAATCAAACAATCAATTAGATCTTAGGAGGTTACTTGGTCGATTGAATCTATGAAGAAGAAGGGATTGAATCAAAAAAAGAACGAGTTATAAAATTTTAAGATAGGAATTAGTCAGAAAAATGGGATGGAACTGATGGTTTAAGGGTGGTGTCGGTAGCGAGAGGTCTCGGGTTCGAGCCCCGGCAGCGGCGTTTATTTTTTTTGGGACTTGTTTTTCTTCAAAGGTTGTTATCTAAATTATTATTATTATTATTATTATTATTATTATTATTATTATTATTATTATTATTATTATTATTATTATTATTCTTATTATTATTATTCTTATTATGATTATGATTATTATTATAAGCGATATTGTTATGCTCATAAATATTATTGTTATTATTATAATTGTTATTATTCTTGTTATTGGTAGTATTATAGTTATCATTATCAATATTATTACTAATAAAAGTATTAGTTACAAATTATTATTACTATCATGATTATAATTACAACTAGGATTATTATTATTAATATTACTAATATTATTATCACTAGCATGTATTATTATTTAGGATTATTGTTATTATTATCATTTTAGTTATTATTATGTAATATCATTAAGAATTAATAGTATTATTATTATTATCCTTGATATAAGTATGATTATTATGAATATTATTATTATTATTATTATTATTATTGTTATTACAAAAATAACACAAAATATTATTATTATCATTAATATTAGTATTAGTATTAATTTATTGTTATTATTATTATTATTATTATTATTAATAACATAAGTATCATTTAATGAACTACTAATAAAAAATTATTATTTTTAGTAATAAAATGGTTATTTTTATAGTTAGTATTAATATCAGTATCATTACTGTTATCATTAATACTATAAGTATCATTAATTTTTTTAATTTTTTTTTAAATCTATCATTTTATTAAAACTAGTATTATTATTAAGAATATTATTAGTAGTATCATTATTATTATTAACATTATAAGTATCATTAAAATTATCATTTTATATATAAAAATTTCTAATTATTATTATTATCAAATCTAATAGTATTATTACCTTTATTTAATATTTTCATAAAGTTAACTAGCAAATGATATTTATATAACAATATACTTAATACACATCATAAAACTATATTAATATCTTATTTATTAAAATATATAAAATGAATATAATTAATAAGATATATAGTTTATTAATATAAAAATTATATTACTAATAATAATGTATATATTTGTCTGGTTACAAGTATATATATATATATATATATATATATATATATATATATATATATATATATATATATATATATATATATATATATATATATATATATATATATATATATATATATATATATATATATATATATATATATATATATAAATGATATAGGTTCGTGAATTCGGGGCCAACCCTGCATTGTTCAATGTCGTCATATGTATTTTTACTACAAAATACATTATTGTGAGTTTATTTGATTCCCTTTTACTCTTTACATTTTTGAGACTGAGAATACATGCGCCGTTTTTATAACTGTTTCCTAAATACTTTTGAGATATATTTTTGAATTGAGAATACATGAACTGCTTCTATAAACGTTTGACGAAATAGACACAAATATTCAAAACTACATTCTATGATAGAATAATTTGGATTCAGAGGTTCGATTTCTATAAAGATTGTATTATCGACCATCGGTGAGATGATTTCGTCATTGCACTACGAGTTAACTACCGATATGGTTCGATTTAGTAGTTAGTAACGGTGAGATGATTTCGTCATTGCACTACGCGTTAGCTACCGTTTAACTACCATTGGTGAGATGATTTCGTCATTTCACTACGCGTTAGTTACCGATGTATTGTATTGTATTGTATTATAGTCGACTTTGTAGTTGGTAACGGAGGGATGATTTTGCATTGCGTACGCATTAGCCCCCGTTTCAGCTACCCTCGGAGGGATGATTTTGCATTGCGTACGCATTAGCCCCCGTTGTAAGAATTATATTGTATTAACTACCACGGTGAGATGATTTTGTCATTGCACTATGCATTAGCTACCGTTGGTGAGTTGTTTGAAAGGTTCTGGTGTTCTTCATATGAATGATTTTCCAGCAGTGAGCAGACCTGCACAGATTGTTTTCGAAATATAAGTATCTTGTGGTCTATTATACTATCTGAAATGATTATTTATGATAAACTAATGAACTCACCAACCTTTTGGTTGACACTTGAAAGCATGTTTATTCTCAGGTATGAAAGAAACCTCCCGCTGTGCATTTGCTCATATTAGAGATATTACTTGGAGTCATTCATGACATATTTCAAAAGACGTTACATTCGAGTTTTCGAGTTCATCAATATTATTATTAAGTCAATTATAGTTAGATATATTATGAAATGGTATGCATGCCATCAACTCTCGATGAAATGAAAGTTTGTCTTTTAAAAACGAATGCAATGTTTGTAAAATGTATCATATAGAGGTCAAGTACCTCGCGATGTAACCAAATGTAATGTATTCGTCCAAATGAATTAGGGCGGGTCATGAAAGTTGGTATCAGAGCGGTGGTCTTAGCGAACCAGGTCTTGAATTAGTGTGTCTAACTGATAGTTGTTTAGATGCATTAGTGAGTCTGGACTTCGACCGTGTCTGCATGTCAAAAGTTTTGCTTATCATTTCGTGTCGAAAATTACCTGCTTATCATCCTTAGGAAATTACCTACTTATCATTCTCAGTCTAGACACATGTTACTGCATTAATTGCATGAATAGTGTATAGACAAAATTCACATTTTAGCGTATCTGTTACTGTAAACTTTTCCTGACATATTTCGTGAATTTCTCCGTAATCCACGAAATCTTTTGTTCTATATATAAAGATATTCTATGTAATTAGAATACCATCCAATGGCCGGAAAATCATTTCATATCAAAAACCCTTTATCTAACCGTACAAGATGGAACTCGCAACTAGTTCAAATTCTTCAGATTCCGATAGCTATTTCGATAGTTATTCCGACAGCTATTCTGACATGGATGTTCACCTAAGCTCCGAAAGCAGTGTCACCAGAATGAATTAACCAATCAGCCATCCTCAATTCATCCAATGGGTTCGTAGTCAACTTAATCAATGGAGACGCGTAGAAGGCGATCCCTTCCACCAACCAAAGTCACCTCTTGGTGAAGGACCTGAAGCACTTACCGGCGAACCTGTCCGAAACACCATTTTCACCCTCATTTCTAGAATATCTCGAAACGATTACGTAATATATACAGTTCTAGATCTTATTCATCCGCTCATCCGAACCGACAATCATCCCGGAATAATGAAAGAAGTCAACGAGCTTCACGCTCGAGTAACAAATTTGGAAAATATGGTGCAAAACTTACCAGCTTCAGCAACATCACCAGCACCAACAGTACCACCAATAAACCCAGTTTCAACATCATATGCCTCAATAGCACATTCTGTACCACGAGCATAATCATCGTTATACATATCGTTCTATCTATTTTATCTTCGTTCGACATGGCGATTATGTAATCTCTAATGTTTTAGAGATTATATATTCATGTTCTAACGGTAAATCAAATGAGTTTAATATCATATTAACTCATTAAATCTAGATTACATCTGAAGAAAATATATATATGTAAGTATATTTTCATAAATATTGTAATTAAAAATTCTTTTGTACAAACTGTTAATGGTGAAAATATTTTAACGGGTAGGTAATACCCTAGAAATATTTAGATTTCACATTAATAAATTACATTGTACATTCTTCAAATCTGATTCAATAGTCATTTACTATCCTACTTACAACCACAGAAGTACGAATCCCTTCATCACAGAATAACCATTTTCATTCAATTTCATATTTGGATTTTGACCTATCAGAATCCAACAAGTGGCATAATGAAGAAAACACTGGACAAAATAAAATTTGTTAGAAACAAACAAATTAACTATGGGAAAATTTTTGTTAAGAATCCACGCTAACTGTTCCTAGCTAACTGATTACATTTTATTTATCGCAATTTATTTATCGAAATTTATATTCTCGCAATTTTATTTATCGTCATTTAATTTCTGTTATTTATTTTACGCATTTTAAATATCGGGACACGAATACAAGGTTTGGCCATATCATATCGACGCATCTATATATATTATTTGGAATAACCATAGACACTCTATATGCAGTAATGATCGAGTTAGCTATACAGGTTTGAGGTTGATTCTACAATAATATATATACTTTGAGTTGTGATCGAGTCTGAGACATGTATACGGGTCACGATATGTATTAATTAATTCGAATATTATATATTAAACTATATATGAATGACTGGACTGTTAACTGTGGACTATCGACTGTGGACGAATAATATTGGACAATTAAAATGAATTAAAATACTGATTATAACATATGAAACTAAATAATTCTTCAAGTTTGCCACTTGATTTCATCTTAAACCTCATTTGTAACTTGACGATTTCAATCTGCGTTCAAACCTTTCATGAATCTTGAAAACACCTCAATCGGGAGGATGAACCAATCGCACTTCATCTATGGAAGAAAAGATTGATGCATATAGATATGCACCTGAAAAACACTTGGAACTTGAGTAAACATTTAACACAAAGCGGTGTTAATTCCTTTAGCGTTATTATTACCGAAAATAACTTTGCAATTCCTGTTCGAGATAGCCAGTTTTGTCACAGCTCCAACAAGTCAGCTTCGACTTTTTGTTCTAAACAACCTTATTATAACCTTGATATATATGCGTGCTCTTTTATTGGTACCGGGGAACCTTTTATATTCCATCATATTACCAGCAGACGTACCAGCAACCTCGTTGCTCCTTGGCTTAAATCTCTTCGACAAATCACTATATTTATCTATTGAAGTCTTATCATGAACTCATCGGCATCTTGTAACGAGAATTGTCATACCAAGTATCGGGAAATTAGCAATCAGTATTTTGAATCTCGCAGCGTTTCTACATCAAAATTTATATGTATACATATAACATTTATCTCATAGAATTATCATCTTCCATTCTAAAATTTTGAAGAGCATTCAGTCTACAAATCAATACTCTGAATATTGAAAAGTTGAATGACGTAGCACAAACTATAGACAACGTAAACGACCGTAACAGTCAGAAGTTTAATGGTAAAGAAGGATACGTTGGAAAAGCTCAAAAAAGTTGGAACTAAAAAACGGATTGAGCTAACCACGAAGGAGACCAAGGATAAATACAAGGACCATACCCTATATTCAAAGAATCCAGATAATTCTGGATCCGATGAAATCTTTAGAGAATATCTTGCTCCGAAGTCATGTTAAAATCGTGCGGAAAATTTTTCTTCATCAACCTTCGAACTTAAAAATTTCAAAATATCATCATAAATATCTTCGATATTTCTGAAGATATTTTTATAAATATTCTCGTCCGAAATTATTTATCTCTTCATGTATCTATACTACATCATAAAGGAAACTACTTTAGTTTCTAAATTCCTTTAAAAATTCAAGCTTGAAATATGAATGATTTTGAAGTAGTGTTGGAAACTGATGCATGAGTTAGTATAATATAATGACACTTGATCAACGTGATTATATTACAGTAAGTCATACTGAGTTTCTAAATGGAATGTGATGATTCACAAACTCTACCGTCATCATGTGCCATGTTACACGACTCTTGCATTCTATCTAATCTTCAAACATATCAAGAGCATATCTTCCTGATAGTTCTATCTTTTCTCTTGAATTTTCGTAAGATAACCAGTCAAGATCGTGCTATTACAATTTCTCTCTTGGAACATTAGTCATGTTCATTCGAAACTCCATACCTATGAATTCTGGATCATTATTCGTTTGACTTAAGGTGAAGAAGAGAAAACAAAAAGTTTGAATTGCGGGAGAAAGAATAGAAGGTGTGAGCTGTGAAAATAAGGAAATGAATGGAATAGATTCATAGTGAAATATCCGACAAAGTAATCGAAATAGATTATCGCATTTAGCCAAAGATGATCCTAAATTCCTTAATTACCAAAGAATCAAACCTTATTATGAAGATTTTCTCTAAATCATTTGAACTCCGAAAATCAACCATGACTACATCACCGGTTAAGTCAAATCTGCATTTATTCATTCCACTCTTTTGTGATAGCTTCATTTATACTCTTGGAATAATCGAATTGTTTTATTCATATTACTCAATAATGATAAAACTCTATTTATCAACTCATAATCGTCATGAAAAAACTTTTATTGTTAGCCATGACCATTCTGATCAAATTTCGGGATGAAAATTTTTTAACGGGTAGGTACTGTGACGACCCGGAAATTTCCGACCAAATTTAAACTTAATCTTGATATGATTTAATATTCCGACACGATAAGCAAAGTCTGTAATATTGAGGTCTCAAAAACTTTGAACTGTGTTCATGTATTCATTTACCTTTGACTGTGCCCGGTGACTCACAAACAACTACTTGTAAATAGATATGTATATTTGTATTAATTGCTTTTGAGATTAACTATGCAAAGTAAATAATATATAATATTATAATAATTAATGGTTAATATGAATCTATATATATGAAGTAAATTGAATGCCATTATTTAATGATTGTAGTACTCGTTTTATTTTTTCTTAACGAAATTAATAACGAATATTTATATATTAAAAATTGTAAGTTAATATATGTAATACAAATACAGTTTCTATACATAATTATCTAGAGGAATCTCATAATATAAATAATTTATAAATATTTTATATATATAGAAATTTATAATATTCCATAATTAAGTGTTAATATTAATTTGTTATATTGTTATTATTATTAGTGTTAGTGTTATTATTATTATTATGATGAATAATACATAAATATGAAATTAGATAAATTTTATTTGTTATATAATTATTATTATTATTGACATATTAACTGAATTATTGTTATTAAGACATTTATTAATAACAGTATTATGGATAATATTATTAAGATATTTTTATTAGTAATATTATTAACAATATTATTTTAATTACT
Source organism: Rutidosis leptorrhynchoides (assembly GCF_046630445.1). Classification (NCBI taxonomy): domain Eukaryota; kingdom Viridiplantae; phylum Streptophyta; class Magnoliopsida; order Asterales; family Asteraceae; genus Rutidosis; species Rutidosis leptorrhynchoides. Next base: position 171,918,385 of record NC_092342.1, on the reverse strand, counting down.
ATAAAAATAAATATAAATATATAAAAGCAAGGTCATACGCTTATCTCTATCTATTACGTATTTTTTTCTTCCACCTGCTTCCCTTTATGTTTTCTTATTCTTTCCTACTCGTGAACCAACAGCGACTCCCATCTCCATTAAATCAATCGATCATCTCTTGTCTGTTACAACAATATTTTGATATTCATTATCAATCCACAATTACAGCTACAATCATTTGTTGAATTAAAAAATATATATATATAGAAACAGCTCTTTTACGCTAATCATGAACTCGATTATTCAAAACCTTGAATTCGAATTATATTGCAAAATCTATAATTTTAGTATGGTTAGGAATCCTTCAAGAAATGTTTCTGCAAAATCCCATGTTCCAATTTTTAATATCGAGTGTGAATTTACGAGTCAAAGGTTTATTACAAAAAGTCAAACGAACCATTCTTGATAAAAATTCGAATTGATTTCGATGTGTTAAGTTAAATTAACAATCCAGAAAGTTTCTGGGATCGATTTGCAAACTATTTCATGTTATACTTGTGATCTAAAATAGTCTCAATTTAAAAATCAATTTTAGAGTTCTTCGTGTTCGTTAGTGTTGCTGCTACTGCTTGATTTTTTTTTCTTTTTAATTCTGTTAAACCAACTCAGCAACAGTCGAACGTTTCTGTTTTAATTATGATAGCTAAAATCAAACAATCAATTAGATCTTAGGAGGTTACTTGGTCGATTGAATCTGTGAAGTAGAAGGGATTGAATCAGAAAAAGAACGAGTTATAAAATTTTAAGATAGGAATTAGTCAGAAAAATGGGATGGAACAGATGGTTTAAGGGTGGGGTCGGTAGCGAGAGGTCTAGGGTTCGAGCCCCGACAGCGGCGTGTATTTTTTTTTTGGGAGTTGTTTTTCTTCAAAGGTTGTTATCTAAATTATTATTATTATTATTATTATTATTATTATTATTATTATTATTATTATTATTATTATTATTATTATTATTATTATTATTATTATTATTATTACTATGATTATTATTATAAGGGATATTGTTATGCTCAAAAATATTATTGTTATTATTATAATTGTTATTATTATTGTTATTGGTAGTATTATAGTTATCATTATCAATATTATTACTAATAAAAGTATTAGTTACAAATTATTATTACTATCATGATTATAATTACAACTAGGATTATTATTATTAATATTACTAATATTATTATCACTAGCATGTATTATTATTTAGGATTATTGTTATTATTATCATTTTAGTTATTATTATGTAATATCATTAAGCATTAATAGTATTATTATTATTATACTTGATATAAGTATGATTATTATGAATATGATTATTATTATTATTATTGTTATTACAAAAATACACAAAATATTATTATTATCATTAATATTAGTATTAGTATCAATTATAAAAATAACACAAAATATGATTATTATTATTATTATTTTTAGTAATAACATGGTTATTTTTATAGTTAGTATTAATATTAGTATCATTACCGTTATCATTAATACTAGAAGTATCATTAATTTTTTTAAATTTTTTTTAAATCTATCATTTTATTAAAACTAGTATTATTATTAAGAATATTATTAGTAGTATCATTATTATTATTAACATTATAAGTATCATTAAAATTATCATTTTATATAAAAAAATTTCTAATTATTATTATTATTATCAATTCTAATAGTATTATTACCTTTATTTAATATTTTCATAAAGTTAACTAGCAAATGATATTTATATAACAATATACTTAATACACATCATAAAATTATATTAATATCTTATTTATTAAAACATATAAAATGAATATACTTAATAAGATATATAGTTTATTAATATAAAAATTATATTACTAATAATAATGTATATATTTCTCTGATTACAAGTATATGTTTTAATATATATATATATATATATATATATATATATATATATATATATATATATATATATATATATATATATATATATATATATATATATATATATATATATATATATATATAAATGATATAGGTTCGTGAATCCGGGGCCAACCCTGCATTGTTCAATGTCGTCATATGTATTTTTACTACAAAATACATTATTATGAGTTCATTTGATTCCGTTTTACACTTCACATTTTTGGGACTGAGAATACATGCGCTGTTTTTATAACTGTTTCCTAAATGCTTTTGAGATATATTTTTAAACTGAGAATACATGAACTGCTTCTATAAACGTTTGACGAAATATACACAAATATTCAAAACTACATTCTATGATAGAATTATTTGGATTCAGAGGTTCGATTTCTATAAAGATTATATTATCGATTTAGTAGTTAGTAACGGTGAGATGATTTCGTCATTGCACTACGCGTTAGCTACCGTTTTAACTACCATCGGTGAGATGATTTCGTCATTGCACTACACGGTAGCTACCGATATATTATATTGTATTGTATTATAGTCGACTTTGTAGTTGGTAACGGAGGGATGATTTTGCATTGCGTACGCATTAGCCCTCATTTCAGCTACCCTCGGAGGGATGATTTTGCATTGCGTACGCATTAGCCCCCGTTGTAAGAATTATATTGTATTAACTACCACGGTGAGATGATTTTGTCATTGTACTACGCATTAGCTACCGTTGGTGAGTTGTTTGAAAGATTTCAGTGTTCTTCATATGAATGATTTTCTAGCAGTGAGCAGACCTGTACAGATTGTTTTTGAAATATGAGTACCTTGTGGTCTATTATACTATCTGAAATGATTATTTATGATAAACTAATGAACTCACCAACCTTTTGGTTGACACTTGAAAGCATGTTTATTCTTAGGTATGAAAGAAACCTTCCGCTGTGCATTTGCTCATATTAGACATATTACTTGGAGTCATTCATGACATATTTCAAAAGACGTTGCATTCGAGTCATCGAGTTCATCAAGATTATTACTAAGTTAATTATAGTTGGATATATTATGAAATGGTATGCATGCCGTCAACTATCGATGAAATGAAAGTTTGTCTTTTAAAAACGAATGCAATGTTTGTAAAATGTATCATATAGAGGTCAAGCACCTCACGATGTAACCAAATGTAATGTATTCGTCCAGATGGATTAGGACGGGTCATGAAAGGTGTTGATCTAATCACATAAATCTTGTTGTGGTTTGACTAAATCAATCCCAAAAAGCATCTCATATTCACTAGAGGGTACAATACACTTGTTCCGCCTTTGTGTGTGTTGGATCTGTTGAATTCGAAGATTCAAATCATGTGTAATCATTGGTATCAGAGCGTTGGTTGAGAATACAACATCCTCCTAGTGAATTTCCTGAATTTAGAGCTAAATATTCTGGGTTTTCTGTTTTAAGAGAGTTTGAATCAAAAAGTTATAATTTTTATGTTAGTAATAGTGATTAGATAGTGTGTTTATGTTAGTTTAGCACTAATACAGCTTGTGGACGAAGAAGTTAGTGTTTTACATCATTTTCTAGTGATTTGCAGTGATTAACCTATATCAGACTGATATATGGTTGAGGTGTCTCAAGAACACTCACTCGCACGACTAAGCTCACGGTTGTGCTCATCCGCACGTTTAGTCTAAACTTAGGTTGGGTTGATATTTTTAGGTAACTCGTATGGTTGATCATACGGTTGATCATTGATCCATACGACTGAAGACCCAAACGCACGATTGATTATACGATTGATCTGACTCGCACGTCTAGTTTTTAGTGTTGTTGTCTATTGAGAAGTTAAGGTCATTCGCACGTTTAAACTGCTGGCTCATACGGGTGAACACATTATTTACCGACTCGTACGATTAAGTACTTGAACCGCACAGTTTAGTTTTTGACTTGATAATTTTCAAGATGATTAATTCGAATGATTATGTGTTGGCTGCACCTTTAGTTCAGAGTATTATGAATATGACACAAAGATTACACCTTGCTGAAAGTGAGTCCGGGAGTGGTACGAAATGTCCAAGACTGATGAATATGGATAACTACTCTACTTTAAGATTTGGTCTGATGGTCAAGACACGAAACTTTGGAACACTGAAACTGACTTCAAGTGGCCACGTTCACTAGTTACGAATGAGTTGTATACTCTACATAATATGCCTACTGAAGAACATGAGGAATACAATTTGGAGAAGAAGCTGTACTATAATTTGACTATAGCACTTGATGGTTCAATTCTCTATCTTTTTCTATGTCACGATAATTCGTTCAAGATATGGGAAGCACTAAGAATGTTCAATGAAGGAAATACTGCTTATAGAGCTCAAAAAGGGTTAGAGTTGAAGGCTGAGTTTGATCATTTTCGCTAGCAAGTTGGAGAATCTATTAAAGATTTGGTAGAAAGATATCGTCATTTGCTGGCTGAACTTCACAAGCATGATGTAACCATTGAAGAGAAGGATAAAGTGGTATGTCTAGCTGGAGCACTTCCATTGGAATGTAATGGTTTTGTGTTAATGATGAAGACTAGTGGAGAACTAGCTACTGCTACTGTGAACTCGTTTATTGCAAGACTTTAAGAAGAAGAATTGAACTTTTGAACAAAATAAAAAAGTCTAAACAAGTTCAAGACACCACAATGTATTATCCAGTTGGCTATACACCTGCTAAATCTGCACATGCTCCATTTCAAACTGCCTTTGCAATAAATAATCACAGTATGTATGGTTTGAATGTCAGTACTTCAAGTATTCAACAACCTTTCTATCCGCAACAAGCTTCACCATGTTCGCTCAATACTCAATCATAGCCTACTTCAAATATGACAGAGACATCTACAGCTTCTGCATCAGATGTTCTATCTACACTCAAAATTGAGAACATAAGGAAAGTTGGAAAAGATAAGGTTAATGAAGATATAGCCTTATTGTCCAATCTTGTGAATTCTTATGACAGTTATCATGATGGTCGTGTGGGTAACATTCATCTAACAACAGAGGATTATCAATAGCTTGATAAGGATGAAGCAGAGAAGATGGATATAATGTGGGGTATGTCAAATATTGAGAGAAGAGCGAGAGACTATGAAGAACGAACTGGGAAAGCAATTAGTCTGCCCAAAGATACAAAACTGGGTTTTGATATGAATACTATTACTTGTAACAATTGTGTAGAACAAGGTCATTTTTCAAGACAGTATACAAAACAGAAGAAGCAGGGTAATCACAATCCTTTTAGGAGTCAGAACTATAATCGAAATAGTTCTCTGAGTCAACCAACAAAGAGGGAGATTTACATCACTGATAAGGGAAGTGATACAGACACGACTGAAAGTCCTAACAAAGCTTTAGTTGTCATTGTTAGGTACCCGAGAAGGAGTAAAACGTGTTTCCTAGCCTTAAGGAGGATCCTTTATACGAGGGCTATATAAAGGATCCAAGGCTCCATAGATTAGCTAAGCTTAGCCACTGTTATGTAGAGATTTTCAAGAGAGCCGTGGAAAGTCAATCTTGAATGATTGACTTTCTCTCTCAATCTTAATGGCTAATCTTCACATTCATTGATATTCACATGTCAAGGGTCCTATCAATTAGTATCAGAGCCATTGCATTGTAATTGAGTTCTAGAAGCTGTAGAATGTAAATCTTGTTAATTCCCTCTCATACCGAGTCTCCTTCACACTTACGGAATCTCATTCTAACTTGTCTTTTCTTCTAATCTCAACATGATCTGACATATCAGTTGGTATCAGAGCTTCCAGGGAGTGATATTACAACACTAGATCGATCCAGAGATTGAAGATTACATAATCTAAGCACTCTCGGTATATTGAATCAGATTTAGTATAATCGAATCTGATAATCTGACATTTAGATTCTTGTGATAAGTTTAACGAAGGTGTATTAGGTTGATTAGAAAGAGTTTCGATCATCATTACAGCTTTTTAACATCAAATATGAAGAATCAAGTTGTTTTTTTAGAGTTCATGGCTAAAACTCTCGGTATTCATCAATTCCAGCTTGATTCTATAGTTTAGTAAAGGTTTGAGGTTTTAGTTGTGATCGTGAGGTGTTTAATCACATTTCTCAAGGTTTAATTTCATCAATTCTTCAAGTATTGAAGATTTGATCTACGTTCGGTATCGTAACTGCCATACCGAATTTGCTTCAAAGTTATTAATTCTCAATCAGTGTTGCAGATTGTGGTGTGTTTGTGATTCTATCACATTCGGTTTGGTCATACGTAGCTAATTGGTGTGATTTAAGAAAGGATTCGTTTAAATTATAAGTTTTTATACTTAGACTCGGTATTGTCAACTGCTACAGTTGACATTTGGTATCCAATACATTCGGTATCTTTGATATTTTATGTGATACTAACTTGTTTCCTTGTGCAGCAAGGTTACAGAATCTAATTCAAAGGAATTGAATTGTGTTTGAATTCAAATTCATATAGAATCTGACTAGCGAGTCAGATACCGAATTAGAATCTCCGTATCAGTTAATTCATTGGTTTTAAGTGTTCTCGGGATACAAATCTTGTGGTTACCAAATCTATACTGCAACTGGGTGTGTTACTTGAATTTTTGATCAGTTTCTGATACAGAATCTAGTTTATCGAATCTGCTACAGTACAGAATCTGTACCGAATCTGCTATAGTATTGAATCAGATACTGAATCTGACATTTGTATTAGATTGTTGTGATTATTCATCCTAGATTTGTGTAATACCGAATCTTTACCGAATCTACCTCATTTTCAAGATGTCTACTCAAGATACTTTGATCATTGGATCAGACTCTCGTCCTCCAGTGTTGTTTGATGGCAAGTACACTTAGTGGCTTCACCGTATCACTCAGTACATAGACTACAAGGGTGAGAAAGCAAAGTAAATATGAGCTTCTTTGAGAGATGGTTCAGTTGTAGATTATCATCCGGATACTGGTATGCCAATTCCAGTCTATGAACTTTCTGGTGATAAATGTGAGAGAGCTCAGGGTGACATAGAGGCAAAGAACATTGTTATGCAAGCTATCCCGTATGAGTTGTTTGAAAATATTGATAGCAACACCAAAACAAAAGATATATGGGATGAGATCAAACGACAGCAAGAAGGTTATGACATGTCAGATGTTACTAAACTGAATAAGGCTCTGGGATTTTATGAAAATTTCAAGCAGGAACCCGATGAACCACTCAAGGATACCTACCGTCGTTTCAATGGTGTTCTCAATGAGTTGAAAAGGTGCAAGATCATAAAAGTAAATGCTGAAGTCAACATGAAATTTCTCAAAAAGCTCAATGTTGATTGGCTTCCTTATGTAACCATTGTTCGATCTACCAAAGAGATTGGCAAGTTGACTATTCATGAGCTTGTTGGAGTTCTTATGCATTACCAACCTGAAGTGTCTAAATTCAAGAAGGAAGGAAAGAGTCATCTCCAAGTGATCCTCTTGCTCTTATTGCCAAAAAGAAGAGCAAATCATTTACGACTTCCAAAAGTTTGTCCAAGAAAGTGCTTGTTGAAGAATCAACTGATTCTGAAGAGCTGAATATTTCTGATGTTGATGATTCTCACCTTGAATTAGTCAATATGGCAGCCATGTTCACCAAAGCCTTGAACAAACACAAGTTCAAAGGCAAATCAAGCAATCAACGCAAGAACTCATCGTCTTCCTCGTACTACAAGAAAGCTGATCAATCAAAACAACAACAACGTGCTGATGATTCCAAGAAGGATGAATCAATCTGTTTCAATTGTGGCAAAGCTGATCAATTAAAGATGTTAACAAAGTATTAGATGTATAATACTTTACAGGAACGTATTTGTTTCGATATATGTTTAATATATTTATCGACAAAAATTAAAAGATAATATCAAATGATTGAATTACCAGATACATTGTGATATGATTAGGGGTCTCGGTTGTGAGGTCCACGTTGATTTGAGAAATTTTTCCCTTTTAACAGTATTCGGAATAAATGGTAAAGTGATTTACAAGTAAGAACAAATGTGTCAATTAACGGTAACTGGACAAAAGTTAGTGGAGATTCCTGCTTAATTTTCAATGCATACTTTACAATAATTTCCTCGTGACTTTTGATAAGATAACTGTTTAGCTTCCATATTAATTATTGTGAAAGTGAAATTATGAAATGTAGATAATTAGAAGATGAATATTGACAGGTTAAGTAAATCGACGTTTTACATTAAAATAATTTCATGCACTTAACTATCCATTCGACCTTACCCGATGATTCACGAACCTTTGATTGTAAACAGAAATGTAGATATAAATAATTACATATGTAAATAAATATATATAATAGTTTAAAAATATTAATGAACTATTATGTGATTTAGTTATTATGAAAGAAGAAAACTTAAACTTATTATTTAAAAATGTTTATTTAAAAATATAGAGTAAATTAAATTTACATAATTTTTCAAAGTTAATTTAAAATTATAAAAATTAGAGTAAATTGAATTTACATAATTTAAAAATTATACTCTGAGATTATTTGTTTCAATATATATATATATATATATATATATATATATATATATATATATATATATATATATATATATATATATATATATATATATATATATATATATATATATATATATATATAATTAATATAGTTATTTACTTGATATTTAAAATATAATTAAAAATGTATGATTTCTATCAATATTATTATATGTATATTATAATGTATATAAAATGTATAAATATTCAATATTATATAATTATCAAACATTACATAATTAATAATATGTAATATTAATATATTAGATGTAATTACAAGTTAAAAATATAGTTCTTATAATAATAATATTATTACTTTCATTATTATTATTAATACTAATATCAATTATTAGTATTATTTATATTATTATTATTATTACTGTTATAATTGTAACTAATAAAATTGTAATAATTTTAGGATTATCAAAATAAAGATTTTAAATATAAATATTATTATAAAACGATTTAAAATTTATTTAGTTGTAATTTAAATAATATTAATTATTATTATTATTAAGATTATCATTTTTATTTAAAATTATTATTATCATTGCTTATATTACTTTTATCATTATTTTTATTATTATTAGTGTTATTTTGATATTATTATTATTATTATTATTATTATTATTATTATTTCTATTAGTATTATTATTAGTTTTTATTTATTTATTATTAACAATATTTATAGTATTATTATTATTAATATAAATATAAATATTAATTATTAATATTAGTTATATATAAATTAAATAAAATATAATAGACATATAATTAAGCATAATTAGTTGCAGGTCATTATCAGATTCATTTTTTTTAATTTTCCTTCCTCCTGTTTGTGATATTTTGTCGACCACCATCAACATTACAGGACAACCTTTGCTCAATTATTGTTGCGGATAAATCCTTCATAGACTTGATATATAGATCCTCTACTGCTATGTGAAAAATCAAATTGAAATTTAAAAGAAACAAAACTGTTCTTCGTTTTTTTTCTTCTTTAAACCGAACTCATTTAACCTCTGAAATGATTCGGAACAAATTGAAGAAATGTAAAATTGCAAATATCTCGCAATTCATCTCTTGAACGTGTATGAAAAATCTCAGATCCCAATTTGCTAAATCGTGAACGAATTTTCGAGTTAAAGTTCGGAATTAAAAAGTCAACCATATGAACAAAGGTCAAATTCGAGGGTTCTATGATGTTATTGAATATGATTTCTATTGTATAACATTGGGAACTTGATTTGGAGTAACTTTCATGAAGAAATCGATAATTAAAACACTCCGGATTTAAAAATCGATTTTCAAATTCAATATTTTTTTACAGTCACTGCTAATGCCCATTCGTTTCTGTTTCCTGATGAAGAGTTCAAACCACCATCAAACCACCACATATTAACTGTTACAGCGGCTGCAAGGTTACTAATTTTCTTTCTGTTATAACCATCGAAGCTTCATTGTTGCTGCTGCGTTTTCCTTTGCTTTGTTTTTTTCGAAGATAGAAATCAAGATGATGATTATGTTAAAACCGTATGGTGGTGATGATAATTAATGATGATGAAGAACCGAAGCTAGTTCGACTAACCTGCTATTTCCTTGTTACCTGTTTTCGGTTCTGGTTTGGATCGAGAACATACAAGTCAAGTGTTGGGCTTGATTATGTTTGTCTCTTGGGCCTATATTACATGTTGGGCTAAAATATCTTTTGATGGGCTTTTGAATTTAATTGGACTTCTTATTCCTAATGGCTACATATTAGGTATATTATCCTTGTTATTACTTTTATTATTATTATTAATATTGTTAATTGTTAATATGATTATTATTAAGATTATTATGATTATTACGATTAAGATGGTTATGATTATAAAGGTTAATAAAAACATATTCATTATAATAATTACTCGTCAAATTTAATACTGTATACGAGAACTCTTAATTTGAATATAAACGTGTAATACGAATAAAAATGATGTAAGAACAATGATAAAAAATAATGTAAAACGATGAAGATGATTAATGGTATAATTATTAATATCTGTATATTATTATTGTTATTAGTACTATATTATTACTATTTTTAATCATTTTTTTATTATTTTATTATTATTATTATTATTATTATTATTATTATTATTAACGTATATCATTACTATTATTATTATAAGTATTATCATTATTATTATTATTTTATCATTTTTATTATTATTATTAAGTATCATTATTATTAATATTATTCATATCATTAATATTATAACAAGTAAAAAAAAATTAGTAACATAACTATACTAAAAAAATAAATGTTAATTATTTAACTAAAGTATATAAATAATTATATTTAGTTAAAATATTAATGAAACCTATAAATTATTAAATATACCAATTATATCATTAATATATATATATATATATATATATATATATATATATATATATATATATATATATATATATATATATAAATTATTCGATTACAATTATATGTTTTAATATATATATATTAATAATCTAGGTTCGTGAATCCGAGGCCAACCTACACTGATTCAATGCCGTCATATATATTTTTTACTACAAAATACAGTATTGTGAGTTTCATTTGCTCCCTTTTTAAATGCTTTTGCAATATATAATTTTGGGACTGAGAATACATGCGCTATTTTTATAAATGTTTGATGAAATAGACACAAGTACTCGAAAATTACATGCTATGGTTGGATTATCGAAATCGAATATCGCCCTTCAAGTCTGGTAACCTAAGAATTAGGGAAATGGCCCCTAATTGACGTGAATCCTAAAGATAGATCTATTGGGCCTAACAACCCCCATTCATATTTATGGATGGCTTTAGTATTTCGAGATTATTATTATACAGACGTCGATGTCTGTGGAGATATTCTATGCGTTATGGTTAATGTCGGTTACCAGGTGTTCAATCCATATGAATGATTTTTATGCAGATGGCTATATGCATGCATGATGTTTATGAGAAATGAAAATATGAAATCTTGTGGTCTATTAAAATGATGAAAATGAATGATTATGATAAACTAATGAACTCACCAACCTTTTGGTTGACACTTGAAAGCATGTTTATTCTCAGGTATTAAAGAAATCTTTCGCTGTGCATTTGCTCATTTTAAAGATATTACTTGGGGTCATTCATGGCATATTTCAAAAGACGTTGCATTCAAGTCATTGAGTTCAATAAAGATTATTATTAAGTAAATGACAGATTTGGTCATTTATAATTTGGATATTATGAAATGGTATGCATGCCTGTCAACTTTCGATGAAATGAAAGTTTGTCTTTTAAAAACGAATGCAATGTTTGTAAAATGTATCATATAGAGGTCATATACCTCGCAATGTAACCATATGTTATTGTATTCGTCCTTATGGATTAGGGCGGGTCGCTTCATGTGGTATAAGAGCGGTGGTCTTAGCAAACCAGGTCTTGCATTAGTGTGTCTAACAGATAGTTGTTAGGATGCATTAATGAGTCTGGACTTGAACCTGGCCTGCATGTCAAAAGTTTTGCTTATTATTTCTTGTCAAAAATTACCTGCTCATCATCTTAAGTCTAAACGCGTCTTACTGCATTTATTGCATAGATAGTGTATAGACAAATTTCATATCTTAGCGTATCTATTACTGTAAACTTTGCCTAACATATTCCGTAAATTCCTCCGTAATCTACGAAATCTTTTGTTCTATATATATAGATATTCTCTATAATTAGAATACCATCCAATAGCCAGAAATCATTTCATATCGAAAAATTCTTTATTTAATCGTACGAAATGGAACTCGCCACTAGTTCAAGTTCCTCGGATTCCGATATGGAGTTCCACTCGAGCTCAGAAAGCAGTGTGACCGGAATGGATTAACCAATCAGCCATCTTCTATTCTGGATAAATTGGGGATGGGTTCGTAGCCTACTTAATCAATGGAGACAAGAAGAAGGCGATTCCTTCCATTCACCACATTGCCCTCTTGGCGAAGAACCTGAAGCACTTACCGGTGAACCTGTCCGAAACACCATTTTCTCTCTCATTTCTAGAGTATCTGGTCACAATTATATATTATCTCCAATTTTAGATCTTTCGCTCGTTCGAACCACCGATCATCCCGGTGTAATAGAAGAAGTCAACAAAATTCGTGCTCGAGTATTGGCTTTGGAGAATATGGTGCAAAGATTACAAGCACAACCACCAACAACATCCACATCGCAAGAATCAATACCACAAGCACCAGCAGTATCACCGGCATCAACAATACCACCATCATCAACACCAACAGTACCATTATCACCACTACCAACAACATCCACATCCCACACCTCAACATCACAATCTGTACCTCGAGCATCAACGTCATACGCAACATCGATACCAAGGAGTACCAACAACAATAACTGATGAAGTATTGATTCATAACTTCATTAGAGAAACATTCTGCGGAGATTATGTAATCTCTAAAGTCTTAGAGATTATCTATTCAAGCTTCAACCATAAATCAGATGAGTGGACCAAAATGATAGAAGGAAGAGTATAAACCCTGACCAGAATGGTGCACGATTTACAAGAGAGACTTGTTTTACCAGCAGCATCACCAGTACTGTCAGCATCACCAGCACAGTCAGTGCCATCAGCATCGTCAGAATCAGCAGCATCTACTACATCACAAGCTCCGCCAGATCCATAACCACCGACATCATCACGAATCAACAACAAGTATGTTGTATCATCGAGTTATGAAGTATTAACTCATTTTCTCTGAAGAATTTATATGTATATCTTATATATATAAATTTCGAAACCATAATAAATTTTTTCATACGAAGCTATTATGTATGAATTGAAAAAAGGGTAGATACTACTCGGTTAATTCATATTCATATGACTAATATGCTATAATGAACATCCTTCGTTAGCAACTTAACCATCATTAACTACAATCTCTGTTTCAAATCCAATGAATTCCGTTTCATAATAAACTAAGTATATTATTCAATTACATATTTGATTTTACACTTTCGATATACTCGAAACTTTCTAGACAACATCATTCGTACCTTGCGAAGTTCACAAGATTCCCACGAACACCAACATCATTCACCGAGTAAATACCAATAAAAATGAATAATGAAGTATTGATTCATAATTTCATTTACGTTGAAGGGATAATCCACGAAGATTACTAAATTTCTAAAGTTTTAGAAATTATTCATTTCTAGTTCCATCTGAAAATCAAATGAGCTTAATATGATATTAACTCATTAAATCTGTATTACATTTGAAGAATATATATATATTAATATTTTCATAAAAATTGTAATAAAATTCTCTCGTACAAAAGATCACTTGTGAAACTTTTAACGGGTAGGTAATACCCGAAAGATATATAAATTTACAATTAATATGATTCAGATTCAGCAAATCATCCACTATACTCCCTACTTTCACAACAATATACATTCTTTTATAGGAATCGAAACAACCATACTTATTCAAATCCAATTACATATTCTAATTTTGAAATCTCAGAATTCAATTTGAGATATAACTGGTATCATCACTCTTAGATTCCTACATCTTTCAAAGCTATACTTTGACTTCAAAACTGTGCTAGAACATCATTTCTATTCATAGAACCCAGGAAAATATTTGTATCATCCAAAATCCCAGAACATCATATGTATATTAACGATTACAATTTGTGTTCAAACCCATCGAAATTCCTGAAGACACTTCAAATAATGAACAATCAAGATGATAATCCAACCACATGTTACCCACAGTCATGCACCTAAAAAACTCTTAAAACCAAAGTCATAGTTTAACACGTATCCGTGTTAGATCCTTTGGCGTTTATTACCAAAAATAACTTTTCAATTCCTTTTCAAAATAGACAGTTTTGTCACAGCTCCAGCAAATCAACTTCAATCGTCCATTCGAATAAACCTTATTATAACGATTACCCTTTCATCATTGTTACCGGGGAACCTTTTATGTCTCACCACAGTAGCAGTAAACTTATCAACAACTTCATTAATCTTTAAGTGAAACGACCCGTCCATATTACTATAAACGCATCACGTTCTCATTGGTCCCATAGCGAGGTATTTGACCTCTATATGATATGTTTTAGAAAATATTGCATTCGTTTCATAAAAAGCACATCATTATTATACATAATGCATGTTTTAAACAAGTGGGCGATTATTTAAGAAATAATCCCCAAAATACATCTATTTCCAAATACTACATACGTGACATAACAGTCGAATATAATACATGATAAAGGTTTTATTCAATGCAACACTTTATTTAAATAAAAGTATGAGACTCCATGCACAGCTTGCTCAGATAATGCAATAGCGGAAGACTTTCTTAAGGACCTGAGAATAAACATGCGTAAACAGTCAACATAAAGGTTGGTGAGATATATAGGTTTATCATCGATATAAATATAGACCACAAGATTTCATAGTTATAAATATATGTACACTCGCAAGTGTATAAAAGTATTCTATAAGTTGTTGAGAGCATCGGTAACCATACTTAACCATTAATGTGGCATATTCCCTTTATTATGAAATCTCCCTACACTGTACCAAGTGTAGTAAAAACGAAGTACTATGCAACCGTTTACGATACTAGAGCGACTAGCCTGGTTGGGGTTGTCAATCTCGATAGATCTATCAATAGGATTTGCGCTTACATGTTCTTACAACATGTAAATATTAGTTACCAAGCTATTAGGGAAGATATGCAAGGTGGTACAACTCAACGTAGAATATATTTTAAATACTTACGTCCATGGCGTAAAACATAAAATGCATGTATTCTCATCCCAAAATATTTTTAGAGTTTAAAAATGGGACTATATACTCACAGTAGTAAAAGTATATTAATAATAAGTTTTCAACTTATTAAAAATATGACCGTCGTCCTTGGATTCACGAACCTATAACAATAATAACGATTCAGATAATAATACGACATATGAAAAAAATAAAGCAAGTTCATAGAATACTTATATAATAATTTTTAACATTTTATGTTAGTAGTTCATTGTTAGTAGTCCAAAATAGTCCGAAAAGTCCAACAGTCCAATAATCGGTATATATATATATATATATATATATATAATCGTAGAATTACCCCACGACGTATTGTATACGTATTGTCTTAGAATTAACTAAGATGTATTGTGTACGTATTGTCTTAGGATTTATCAAAACGTATTGTATACTTATTGTGTTAGGATGTACCAAGAATATTATTATACATATATACAATCACAGAATTAACCAAGATTATAATATTTTGTTATACTACTGATAACATGTCCAAATATATATAGGATATAGGAAAAGTTGTAGTGACCCGAACTTTTCCATGATTATATATTAAATGAAAACTATATTTGCATGATTAAATGTTCCAACATGTTAAGCAATCAAACTTGTTAAGACTTGATTTATTGAAATGAGTTTCATGTAGACAATTGACCACCCAAGTTGACCGGTGATTCACGAACGTTAAAACTTGTAAAACCAACATGATATATATATATATATATATATATATATATATATATATATATATATATATATATATATTTAACATGATATTATGATGAGTAAGTATTTCACCAAGTACATTAAGAATGAGTTATATACATAAAATAAAAGTAGTGAATTAAGAAACGCTAAATGGTATATATAACGGCTATCGTTACAACAACGTTTTACTAAATACATATGTATCATGTTAAGATATTAATACACTATGTTTAACATCATGAAATGATAATTACATATATCATTAAGCGTATTAACAATGAACTACACGAGTAAGATGAGACTACTAACTTAAGGATTTCGAAACAATACATATATGTAACGATTATCGTTGTAATAGTATTTTATACATATTTATATGATATTAAGATATATTAATACACAATTTTAACATGTTAACATAACAATTTAACATCTCATTTAAGTGTAATAACAATGGATCAATTACATTTAACAAGATCGTTAACTTAAAGGTTCTGAAATAACACTTACATATAACGACTAACGATGACTTAACGACTCAGTTAAATGTATATACATGTAGTGTATTAAGATTTATTAATACACTTTTGGAAGACTTCGTGACATATATCAAAGTACTTCTACTTAACAAAAATGCTTACAATTACATCTTCATTCATTTTCATCAACAATTCTACTCGTATGCACCCGTATTCGTACTCGTACAATACATAGCTTCTAAGATGTATATACTATTGGTATATACACTCAATCATCAGCTCCTTAGTAGCCCATGCGAGTCATTAAATATGTGGTAAACATCATTTGGTAACTACCATGAAATATCTCACAAAATTACAAAAAATGTTATAAATCATTCATGAATTATTTACATGAAAACAAACTTACACATCCTTTATATCTAATCCATATACCAACGACCAAAAACACCTACAAACACTTTCATTCTCCAATTTTCTTCATCTAATTGATCTCTCTCAAGTTCTATCTTCAGGTTCTAAGTGTTCTTCATAAATTCTATAAGTTCTAGTTTCATAAAATCAAGAATACTATCAAGCTTGCAAGATTACTTCCAAGCTTTCTAATCCAATCCAAGTAATCATCTAAGCTCAAGAAATCTTTCTTATTTACAGTAAGATATCTTTCTAATACAAGGTAATACTCATATTCAAACTTTGATTCAATTTCTATAACTATAACTATCTTATTTCGAGTGGAAATCTTACTTGAACTTGTTTTCGTGTCATGATTCTACTTCAAGAACTAGCGACCCGACAAAATCGTCATTGACGGCGCCGTCTACTTAGGTTCCGTTACATGGTCATAAGTCTTTAAAACAACGTTTGACCAAAAGTATGTCGCATTCATTTCAAAAGTAAAGAT
This sequence comes from Rutidosis leptorrhynchoides, assembly GCF_046630445.1. Taxonomy (NCBI): domain Eukaryota; kingdom Viridiplantae; phylum Streptophyta; class Magnoliopsida; order Asterales; family Asteraceae; genus Rutidosis; species Rutidosis leptorrhynchoides. The sequence goes on along the minus strand of NC_092342.1, from coordinate 171,900,911 downwards.
GTTCCAAGGTTTACAAAGTAGTTCGACAACTAGTTACGTTACAAAGTTTAAAGTACAATTGAAACATATGCGACACAATTATCCAAAAGACGCTCCACGTATGCATGTATACTCAACAACCAAGCAAGTATCAAAAGTAATTTGCGAAAGCATGTATCACAAAATGTTCAAGGACCTGAGAAAAACATAGAAATCTGTCAATGAAAACGTTGGTGAAATCATAGGTTTAATTAAGTAAGTCAGTAAATACAAATGAACCACAAGATTTATAACATTTCAATAATAGTTAACTTTTCCAAAAATTATTGTCACGAGCACCCAATTATCAATGCTTAATTTTTCAATCAATAGAACCCCGTCACAATAGTGTTAGAACATACACTGATTCTCGAAAATATATTTCACCCGATATCATGGTGGCGAACCGTCCGAATGAGGGTTTGTCAAACCCATATGGATCCACATAACATAAGTTCACGCTTACACCCAGCAAGTGTAACTAATGATAATCGAATTGAGGATTTTGTTCTAAACTCGTATGTAGAATGTTTGTTTTCCTGTACTTGTGTTCACTTAGTAAAAAAGAAACGTTTATGTTTTCTCATCCCAAATGTAAGTTCAAAAGAGTAAAAGTGGGACTATGATCTCACCTTGAGTGCAAGAGTAAAAAGATACTTCAACAAGTAAACGTGTGCAAAGAACAATGCTAATCTTGACCTAAACAAATAGGTCGTATCAATAACGGTAAACACGATAGGTCAAAGATGTTCAATTAGTCCTATGGCTCGTTACGACTCGATAATGTAGCATGTGAATCAAATTGTCAAGTTTCATGCAAGATACAAGTATAGAAACTAGTTAGAAAGATTGCATAAGAGTTTGGTTAAGTTTGACTAAAAGTCAAACTTGGTCAAAGTCAAAGTCAAAGTCAACGGGGTTGGGTCGGGTTTCCGACCATTACACATAAAAACGTAGTCATATATAAGCATGTTAGTAAAATTTCATGTTAAACGGAGTTGCGAGCAAGCGGGAACGAAATTGCAAAAATCAAAAGTGGGCTTTGGTCAGGAGAATCTCGCGACCGCGAGTCCCAGCATTGTGGTCACGAAGTGGCCTTTTTCAGCATCTGGTGACCGCGAGTCCAACCCTTGTGGTTGCGAAATGTGTGTTTTCAGGAGTTGTTTGATGAATTTGTTATATGCACGAACCAAACTTCAATCTAACATAAATCATGAACCGAAAACATCCAAAACAAGTATCTTATATCGTTGGAAAGGTAATTTAACTAGGAATACAACTAAACACATTTCATCAAACAAAAACATCATTTTCAATAACCGAATTCCTGTCGAATGATCATTTAAAGCTCGTTATCAAAGTTTCCAAGTTCATAAATTGCATAAGATGATTCGAGAACTTAATACACGCATATAATAAACCGTTTCGTAGGTAATTAAACATATATTGCAACTAACCACTTACCAACAACCATTCATGGCATTCAATGCATCAAATATTCACATTTAGTTCTATCAAACCCTAACCAATATCACCAAAATCAATAATCAAGTTTATGAAGTTTTCTAAAGCAACCTACACATCAAATTGAAGCTAGTGATACTAGGAACACATTTAATACTTGAACTTTATCATAACAACAACATTTAATCATCCAAAACTCAAAATCAAACACACACTTTTCATGTTCATGCTAGTTACACTAACACAACGAGATTGAGCATATAAATCATATATTAATGTTAGACTTGAGTCATAGACACTAATTAACAACTTTATAAGTTAAAAATATCAAGAACATAAAATCTAGTAATTTTAGAAACTTACTCAAATGTAATGAAATCGGTATGGAATCGAAGAGGAAGTTGCAAGGATTCCAAATATGTAATTTGTTTGGATTGTTGCTTGCTCGATTTGAAATAGATGGTGATTCTTTGTTTGGGGTGTTGAGAGAAAAAGAAGGAAGTAGTAAAGATGGAGATGATGAAATGAGAGGAGGAGGTTGAAGGTTTGACTAGTTGACCTAGTCAAATCTTTGGCCTCTTGGCAAGTTTAGTCCCTCTAGTTTCATTCGGGTGCGTGAATTAACCGAACAAATTATTTTGAATTTCACGAGAGTACGAGAGATGTTATAATCCAATAACGAAATTATTAAGAATGTTAGCTAACAGGGGATACGAATCTAGTTACGAAGGATATTATTTAAAATAAAAAGACGGACGTTAAAATAAATTAACGGAAAAATGCGGGATGTTACATTACCCACATCTTAAAAGAAATTTCGTCCCGAAATTTAGTTGGAAGCAATAGTGGATATCTCTTCCTTGAGACCTTGCATTGTCAATGCTATGAATAAGTGAAGATACGTCCTTGGGCATTCTCATGAACTTTGACATTCGGGATTTCACGTTGTATTAAGGCTTGGTTTTACGATACACAATTTCAACCGGTTTTTCTACGAAGAGGAGTTGTCATCGATAGTAAGTTTATCTGGAAGGATAGCACGTTCCTGTTTCACAGGACACATCTCTAATTTTGTTACATGGAACGTAAGGTAAACGGAAACTTAATTGAGTCAGGAGACCTAAACGGTAGGAAGCGGTTCCAATACGCCTCAAGATTTCAAAAGGATCAATATTGCGGATATAACTTTTCTCGATTTCCCGAAACGGATTACAACTTTTAGAGGTGCGGTTTTTCAATATTACACGGCTACTGACTTTGAACTTGAAAGGTTTTCATCTAACCTCGGTATAACTCCTTTGGTGATTACGGGTCGTCTTGAGCCCTTCTCAGACTTGAATTATCTCAACGGTTATTTCTTAAATGATTTTGAATCTGATGATTTGCTGGTCACCTACTTCGGTCCAGCGAAACAGGAGAACAACACTTGTGGTGATGTAAGGTTTTGAAAGGTGCGGCGTTAATATACGAGTGGTAACTACTGTTGTGAGAGGAGACAACTAGAAGGCAACAATACAAGTTTGTAACATGTCTTTCCAAGATTTGAATAGTACGTTTGTTTGGTCTGCTGGTTTGTGGATGATACGCGGTACTCATGTTTGGACGGGTCCCCGAGGTTCCTTGTAAGGCATCCCGAATTTAGAAGTGAGACGAGTATCCCGATCTGAAATTTTAATGGAGATGGCACGCGGTGCCGAACTAGAATTTTCTTTAAAACACGTTTGAACAGGTTTCGTCTCTCAAGAGGTTCGCGCCGCGGAAGATCTATCAGTTTCCGAAAATGTTCGTTAGGACTATTCACCCTCGTGGCGAATACTAATATAATGTGAAGATTTTCTCTCTCCATTGAGAAATTTTATAAAAAGTTTCCTTATACGGAAGTGCGAGGAAAAAGACAGGAGTGAAATGAGAACTTAGAATAGGATGAGTTCATACCTTGAGGTAACCATGTCGCGCATCTAGTGGTTAAATGTTGAGACTTGGTGGGAAAACGAGATAGTACACGTAGTTGTATAGTTCGGAGTTGAGTAGTAGTTGGCCATATCAGAAGCATAAGAGCGATAAGTCAAAGAAGAAGGAGGTATCGTTGGATTGTGTGTCATCTTGGGTCCCAGTAATATCAGACGGTCATAGTTAAATAGCAGAGTTATGTATCGTGGTACGTGATGACAAGAAGATTGATCGGATTCATAATTAGGTATTCAAATTCTTCGTACAAAATAACGAATTTCAGTTTCCTTGATTTCGAGTCGAGAGAGTATGCCTTTCAGGCATTCAAGTAGAAATATTTCCATATTTGAATTCCATTGTGCTACACGAATTTAGCTAGTAAGGTTGGTGTGAATAATCGCGTTCAAAGTTCGTACACGGAGTGGTTTAATTCTTTCCTTGGTGAGTTAACGGGGTTAAAGGACGAGCAACAAGAGAAAAAGTCGAAAATGAATCTACGGTAATAACCGGCGAGATCTAAGATTTTACGAATGCAAGTCAGAGTCGTGAGGGTTTCCCGATTACGTGGGGCTTCGATTGCGAGATTTATTGTAATACCTTGACCACTAACAACATGGTCTAGGATTTGAACTTCGTTTAACTAAAATTCTCACTTGGAGAATTCGGTATAGAGTTGCTCCTTTCTTAAGAGTTCGAGCGTAAGACGGAGACGTTGTTCGTTTTCTTGTTTACCTGAATAGGTTTAGACATCATTTGTAAATACGATAATGGATTTGTCTAGATAAGTTTTCATACGTGGTTCAGGAGGTCTATGAATACGGACGGAGCCTTAGTTAAACTGAACGACATTAAAAGAAAATTATAACTATCGTAGCGAGTTCGGAAAGCGGTTTAGGAGGCATTGTCTCCCTTAACCCTCAATTGATGATAACCAGCATGAAGGTCAAATTTGGAATACACACGAGATCCTTGTAACGGTTTAAAAGGTTGTTGATACGGGGAAGAGTATATCGGTTCTCAACCAGAAATTATTTAGTTCACGATAATCCATACTCATGTAAGGAATCATTTTCTTCTTAACGAATAGGTTTTGAGTTCCCTAGTTCTATAGGTATCAAGTTAAAATTCAAATTATCCACCCAATAAGTTTAACGTACACCCTCCGATAAAATTTATCGGTACGCAATGGTTTTTCGTTGGTCACTTGAATGGCGTAATTAATATCTAGGGGGAGGGGTGGAGTGCAAAGAGTAGGCTCCAAAGCCTTGGATACAAAACATTTATTGATACCCGAATCGGATAAACATAAAACATAAGAGTCGTTGAGAAGAAACGTACCCGTAACTAATTGTCATTCCGGGCATCCTAGGTGTTAATGTTGAAAGCTCATTCGCGTATATTGGGGTTGGCGTTCTTCTTGGGACATGCATAATAAACAAGCACCCCTTCTGCGTGCACTAGGCACCTTTTCAGCGACGGGGGCGGCACCTTTACAACCATAGGCCACATGGCCACTTATTTGACACTTGATGCAAAATGGTTTGCCACATTTTCCATAATGATGTTTGTGGCACGTGTTGCAAAAAGGTCGTGTTCCGGCATAATTTTTCCTGCCGCCGGGGGTGAAAGGCTTCTTGGTGGAGTCGTTGTGGTTGTGGTTGCTTGATGGAGAGGCTTCCTATTTTCTTTTGTTTTTAACCGGTTGGGCCTCGGCCGTTGGTGCCAGCGCTTCAATTTCATCCACCGTTTTTATAAATCGGCGGGCTATCATCACAGCCTCTTGTAGGTCGGTGGGTCTTAATGGCATTACCCCATGTGGAATGCTCTTAGGGAGGCCATCCATGTAAAACTCAACTCCTTGGGGCCCGGGAGCCCGGAGGTTTGGACAAATTGAGGTTAGTTCGGAAAACCGTTGATATAAGCTTCGAGGTCATCTCGGGCTATTTTTAAATTTCTTGGCCCCTGTTCGAGCCTTCGAGTCTCTTCGCGTGGGAAGTGTTCGGTGATCATTCTTTCTCTTAATTCGGTCCAAGAGAGTGTAAGGGCTTCATCGATACCCACCGATTGTACATACGTGTTCCACCATGAGAGGGCAATACCGGTGAGAGTGATGTGATGACCCGGAAATTTCCGATCAAATTTAAACTTAAATCTTATATGATTTCGACAAGATAAGCAAAGTCTGTAATATTGAAATCTAAAACTTTGAACAGTGTTTATATATATGCATTTGACCTTGACTATTCCCGACGATTCATGAACAGTAGTTTATTTTTAGATGTAAATATATATATATATATATATATATATATATATATATATATATATATATATATATATATATATATATATATATATATATATATATATATATATGATAAAACAGTAACAAAGTATTAAATAATATACTCAGAGTTTATTTGCTTCAATATATAAAATTAATTTAATCATCTACTTAAAAACCTTAAAACATAATATTATATATAATAGTTTGAATATATGTATGTATATGAATTCTATATGTAATTATTATTATATATAGTAAAATATATAAAAGGTATAGATATTATGTGTTGAAATATACAATATCTAATTCTATTATCGGTTAATATAATATCTTGAATAAATAAATATATATATGTATATAAGACAATTATATTTTTCCATATTTGATATACAAACACATAAATAATGTAATTATATTAAAATTATATATTTCAATATATGTTATTATATATATATATATATATATATATATATATATTATATAATTAGTAATATTACATAATTAATGATATGTAATATTAATTACAAGAAAATATAGGTGATATATTATTACTTTTATTATTTTTATTAATATTAATATTAAAAATAAGATTAATATCAGTATTATTAATACTAATATATGATATATAAATATGAGGATTTGAGATGTATAAATTGTTATATTATTATTATTATTATCATTAATAATATTAATATTATTATAACTAATATTTTTATTAGTATCATTAATAAAGATTATTATTATCATCATTATCATTATTGGTAATTAAATTTATTAAAAATTATCATTATTATTAGTATTATTAATTATTAATGGTATTAATATATTTATACTTGTTATTATCAAAATTTAAGAATTTGATATATATATATATATATATATATATATATATATATATATATATATATATATATATATATATATATATATTTATATGAGTATTCTCTATTACAAATTATTATTTGATATTATTATTAATAATATAATTAATAATTAACTTCATTATTATTATTAGTATTTTATTTAATTCATAATTAGTAACTAAAATTCAGGAAGATTACAAATGTCGTTAGGGATCACTATCAGCTTTTTATTTATGTTCCCTAAATGCTCTAACTGATTACGAATTTTTGGAATCAAATATTATCAAAGATATTACAAGAATCATGTTAAAGTCGTTTTATAGTTTTTTTGTTTATTTTCTGTACGATTGAAACAAAGGTGTCGACCATCATTCGCTATAAGACAAACGAGTTTGTATAACTTTCAAAGGGAATCGTTCAACAACCACTACCCTATCCAATTATAACTGTAAAGTCGAAATACTACATAAAATTCAATAAACAGAAGCCGATACCTCTACTCCTTATCATTTTTCTAAAAACCTTGAACTCGAATCCCATTTTAAAATCTATAAATGCACAGATGTTTGAAATCTTCCACTTAAACTTTCTGTAAAGTTTCAAATGTTAATTTTTCATATCGAGAACGAATTTTGAGGTCAAAGTTATATTTTTAAAAGTCAACCGATTTGTTCATCATGAAATTCATAAATGTTTTGATGTTTCAGATTAAATTGAGTATTTAAAAAGTTTTTGTAAGTGGTTTACTATCTTTTTCATGTTGAACTCGTGAGCTGAAACGGTCTAATTATTTGAATCAAAGTTTGAGTTTTATAAAATCATCGTGACCTGCTCCTGTAATTAATTTTTTTTTTATTTCTTCACTGATTAATCCAAATCAAATAATACAGATTAATTTCGTTTCATTTAATGAACCAAAAGTTTTTCTTTTTGTTGATTGGTCATTATGTTGGATTCCAACCTCTGGTCGATGTATAAATGGGGAAGAAAAAGAGAAGTAAACAGATAAAATACGGGGTTATAATTATACAGAATGGAATTTAAAACAAAAAGAAACGAATTGGAAGAATGGTTATGGGTGTTAGCGGGTAGCCAGGAGGTCACAGGCTCGAGTCCCGTTTGGTGCATCTTTTTATAAAAAGCTTGGAAAAAGGGTATACATCTTTTTATTTTTTTTATTTCAATCATTATTATTAATTTTTGTTATGCTTATTATTATTATTATTGTTATTATTGTGATTATTATTATTATTATTATTATTATTATTATTATTATTATTATTATTATTATTGTTATTATTATTACTAATACTTAAGATTATAGTTATTATTATTATTATTATTACTAATAGGTATTAATATCATTTATCCTTAATATTATTATGACTATAGTTATAAATAAGAAAATCGTTATTTTTATTATTATTATTAATAATATTATTATTATTATTAATTATATTTAACTACTAGTAGATGTATTATCATTATCATTATCATTATTATGATAACATAAATACTATGATTAACATTATTATCATTAAGTAACATCATTAAGTATTATTAGTGTTGTTATTAAGTATTATTAATATAAATATAAGTTATTACGATTAGGATTATTATTAGTATTGTTATTATTAAAACTTAATATAATTATTACTAAGAGTACCAATATTAGTAATCTAATTTTTTTTATAAAAACTATCATTTTATCCTATCATTATTATTATTAAGATTATCATTATCAGTGCTATCATTATTAAAACCTATTATCATTACTACAATTTATTTAAAGTTATCATTAAAACAAAAAGCATTATGATTATTATTAATATGAATATTGTTATTATTAAAAGTATTATGAATATAATAAATAATGAAAGTTTTAAAAATATTATTATTAGAATTATAAGTATATATTAACTATATCAATAAATCATTTAGAAAATATTCATATATATAAGAATTTAGGTATTTTTGACATAACACTAAACATATATACATATATATTAATATAACTATAAAACTATTAATCATTTTGAATATAAAAACAAATTAAAAAGTATATTTTATTAATATAAAAATGGTGTAATTAATAGACTTATATATATATATATATATATATATATATATATATATATATATATATATATATTCATTCGACTATGATTATATGTATTAATGAATAACCAAATGATCTAGGTTCGTGAATCCGAGGCCAACCCTACTTTTGTTCATTGTCGTCATATGTATTTTTACTACAAAATACAATAGGTGAGTTTCATTTGATTCCCTTTTTACTCTTTACATTTTTGGGACTGAGAATACATGCGCTTTTATAAATGTTTGACGCAATAGACACAAGTATATTAACTGCATTCTATGATAGAATTATTTGGGATTGGGGTTGATTATTATGACACACATTAGCCCCCGGTTTTCCGTTAGAGCGTATGAGCTCCCGAGCCGGGTGGATGGTTTATTATTTATGACATTTTGCCACCGGTTGGCCTATATTTTATAAACATGTGTTCAGCCGTGGGGTGTAAAGACCGGCACAGAGGTTCTATATTTTGAAGGCACATGTATTCAGCCGTGGGGTGAAAGACCGGCACAGATGGTTACTATTATATTTTGAATCCTCACCAGGTGTTCTTCATATGAAAGATATTTTTTTTGCGCAGTTGGAATGGGATTTCAGCACGTTTTATAATATTTAAAATCTTGTGTTCTATTAAAATGATGAAAATGAAATGATTACTATAAACTGATGAACTCGCCAACCTTTTGGTTGACACTTGAAAGCATGTTTATTCTCAGGTTTGAAAGAAATCTTCCGCTGTGCATTAGCTCATTTTAAGGATATTACTTGGAGTCATTCATGACATATTTCAAAAGACGTTGCATTCTAGTCGTTGAAGTTCATTAGAGATTATTATTAAGTAAATGACGGATTAGGTCATTTATAGTTGAATATTATGAAATGGTATGCATACCTGTCAACTTTCGATGAAATGAAAGTTTGTCTTTTAAAAACGAATGCAATGTTTGTAAAACGTATCATTTAGAGTTCAAGTACCTCGCGATGTAATCAACTATTATGAACCATTTATAATGGATATGGACTTCGTCCGGATGGATTAGGACGGGGCGTTTCAAGTGAGGGTGGAAAACTTGACCTTATCTTGGTCCCGACATCCGCTTATGCTAAAAACGGCTTCCGTTTGTTCGAACCATCGGGTGAGAGCAATCGGTCCCCCGGTTCCATCAAAGTGGGAGGGTTGTACTTCATGAAGTTTTTGTAGGAGCACCCCCCGTTTGAATTACCGGCCCCATGATTGTTGTTGTTGTTGGATAAGTGACCGGCCACGGCCTCTCCCACGGTAGTGGCTATCATTCGTTGAAGAGCTTGTTCGAGAGTTTCGGGAGGAGTATTGTCTTGACCTTGGTGAGCCATCGTTCCTTCATGACACAAGGATACCGTTAATTAGTATTATCAATAATACTAATCGTGATATGGAATCAAGATAAAGAGAAAAATTTTCCTTGACTCGCCTTAAATTCTTTATGCCACAATGTCGGAACGTTCATATGAGTCACCGTAATATAATCCCGGAAATTATATTACCCTGATTCATATGTGCATTCGACATCATTTCATATAGTCAAGGTGGCGTGTCAATCAAATTAAACAACGTGAGATTAAGATGAAATAAGAGTAGATATGAGTAGAAACGTTCGAGTATAAATGCACAAGTAGTCAAGTAATTCCTACTTCAAGTCTATATACCGGTTGTAGTCTAGACTCACTAATGTACCCTATGACTCGGGGTTGACACCAATGAACTCTAAATCCCTACAACCAACGCTCTGATACCATCTGTAGCGACCCGACAAAATCTTCATTGATGGCGCCGTCTACTTAGGTCCCGTTACGTGGTCATAAGTCTTTAAAACAATGTTTGACCAAAAGTATGTCACATTCATTTCAAAAGTAAAGATGTTCCAAGGTTTACAAAGTAGTTCGACAACTAGTTACGTTACAAAGTTTAAAGTACAATTGAAACATATGCGACACAATTTAAAAGTAACCAAAAGACGCTCCACGTATGCATGTATACTCGACAACCAAGCAAGTATCAAAAGTAATGTGCAGAAGCATGTATCACAAAACGTTCAAGGACCTGAGAAAAACATAGAAATCTGTCAACGAAAACGTTGGTGAAATCATAGGTTTAATTAAGTAAGTGAGTAAATACAAATGAACCACAAGATTTATAACATTTCAATAATAGTTAACCATTCCAAAAATTGTTGTCACGAGCACCCAATTATCAATGATTAACTTTCCATCCATAGAACCCCATCACAATAGTGTTAGAACATACACTGATTCTCGAAAATATATTTCACCCGATATGACGTTGGCGAACCGTTCGAATGAGGGTTTGTCAAACCCATATGGATCCACATAACATAAGTTCACGCTTACACCCGGCAAGTGTAACTAATGATAATCGAATTGAGGATTTTGTTCTAAACTCGTATGTAGAATGTTTGTTTTCCTGTACTTGTGTTCACTTAGTAAAAAGAAACGTTTATATTTTCTCATCCCAAATGTAAGTTCAAAAGATTAAAAGTGTGACTATGATCTCACCTTGAGTGCAAGTGTAAAAAGATACTTCAACAAGTGAACGTGTGCAAAGAACAACGCTAGTCTTGACCTTAACAAATAGGTCGTATCAATAACGGTAAACACGATAGGTCAAAGATGTTCAATTAGTCATATGGCTCGTTACGACTCGATTATGTAGCATGTGAATCAAATTGTCAAGTTTCATACAAGATACAAGTATAGAAACTAGTTAGAAAGATTGCATAAGAGTTTGGTTAAATTTGACTAAAAGTCAAACTTGGTCAAAGTCAAAGTCAAAGTCAACAGGGTCAGGTCGGGTTTCTGACCATTACACATAAAAACGTAGTCATATATAAGCATGTTGGTAAAATTTCATGTTAAACGGAGTTGCGAGCAAGCGGGAACGAAATTGCAAAAATCAAAAGTGGGCTTTGGTCACGGAGAATCTCGCGACCGCGAGTCCCAGCATTGTGGTCGCGAAGTGGCCTTTTTCAGCATTTGGTGACCGGGAGTCCAACCCTTGTGGTCGTGAAATGTGTGTTTTCAGGAGCTGATTGCTGAATTTGTTATATGCACGAACCAAACTTCAATCTAACATAAATCATGAACCGAAAATATCCAAAACAAGTATCTTATATCGTTGGAAAGGTAATTTAACTAGGAATACAACTAAACACATTTCATTAAACAAAAACATCATTTTCAATACCCGAATTCCCATCGAATGATCATTTAAAGATTGTTATCAAAGTTTCCAAGTTCATAAATTGCATAAGATGATTCGGGAATTTAATACACACATATAATTCGCCGTTTCGTAGGAAAATAAACATATATTGAAACTAACCACTTACCAACAACCATTCATGGCATTCAATGCATCAAATGTTCACATTTAGTTCTATCAAACCCTAATGAATATCACCAAAATCAATAATCAAGTTTATGAAGTTTTCTAAAGCAACCTACACATCAAATTGAAGCTAGTGATACTAGGAACACATTTAATACTTGCACTTTAACATAACAACAACATTTAATCATCCAAAACTCAAAATCAAACACACACTTTTCATGTTCATGCTAGTTACACTAAAACAACGAGATCGAGCATATAATTCATATATTCATGTTAGACTTGAGCCATAGACACTAATTAACAACTTTATAAGTTAAAAACATCAAGAACACAAAATCTAGTGATTTTAGAAACTTACCCAAATATAATTAAATCGGTATGGAATCGAAGAGGAAGTTGCAAGGATTCCAAGTATGTAATTTGTTTGGATTGTTGCTTGCTCGATTTGAAATAGATTGTGATTCTTTGTTTAGGGTGTTGAGAGAAAAAGAAGGAAGTAGTAAAGATGGAGATGATGAAATGAGAGGAGGAGGTTGAAGGTTTGACTAGTTGACCTAGTCAAATCTTTGGCCTCTTGGCAAGTTTAGTCCCTCCAGTTTCATTCGGGTGCGTGAATTAACCGAACGAATTATTTTGAATTTCACGAAAGTATGGGAGACGTTATAATCCAATAACGAAATTATTAAGAATGTTAGCTAACGGGGGATACAAATCTAGTTACGAAGGATATTATTTAAAATAAAAAGACGGACGTTAAAATAAATTAACGGAAAAATGCGGGATGTTACATTTCAAACCATCCAAGAATCCTTTGAAGCTAGATCAATTTTTGTCACTTCCAGTAGGTTTACACACTAAACTTGAGGTAGTAATGATGTTCATAACATCATTCAATTCATATATATAAAACTATCTTATTCGAAGATTTGAACATGTAATCACTAGAACATAGTTTAGTTAATTCTAAACTTGTTCGCAAACAAAGTTAATCCTTCTAACTTGAAATTTAAAATCAACTAAACAAATGTTCTATATCTATATGATATGCTAACTTAATGATTTAAAACCTGTAAACAAGAAGAACACCGTAAAACCGGACATACGCCGTCGTAGTGAAATCGGGGGCTGTTTTGGGTTAAAAAAATAAAAAGTATCTTAATCTTTGAATTGGAAGTTTGTTTTCTAGAAAAATGATATTACATATGAACATAATACTATATCTAAAAATAATGGTTAAACACAAAGTGAAAGTATGTTTTTCAAAATGGTCATCAAGATGTCGTTTTTTCAATGGAAATGACTACCTCTTTAAAAAATGACTTGTAACCTGTATTTCTGACTATAAACTTATACTTTTCTGTTTAGTTTCATAAATTTCAGTTTATTAAGAAACCATATCAACTTGAATCACTCAAAACGGATTTGAAACGAAGAAATGACGGGTAAAACAAAATTGGATAAACTTGCTAGTTTTAGCTACGAAAATTTTGTAACAAATCTAGACTAAACATATACTAACTGATTTATATTGTATTATACATATTATGTAATCTTGGGATACCATAGACACGTATACAATGTTTTGACATATCATATCAACCCATCTATATATATTATTTGGAACAACCATAGACACTCTATATGCAGTAATGTTTGAGTTAGCTATACAGGGTTGAGGTTGATTCCAAAAAATATATATACTTTGAGTTGTGATCTAGCCTGAGACGTGTATACACTGGGTCGTGGATTGATTCAAGATATATATATTGATTTATTTATGTACATCTAACTGTGGAAAAACTAGTTGTAGGTTACTAACGAGGACTGCTAACTTAACAAACTTAAATCATAAAAACGTAATAAAAATGTTGTGAATATATTCCGATCATAAATTGATATATATGTACATATTTTTTATAGGTTCGTGAATCGACCATTGGCCAAGTCTTACTTCTCGATGAAGTAAAAATCTGTGAAAGTGAGTTATAGTCCCACTTTTTAAATATAATATTTTTGGAATGAGAATACATGCAGTTTTATAAATGTTTTACAAAATTGACACAAGTACGTGAAACAACATTCTATGGTTGAATTATTAAACCGAATATGCCTCTTTTTAGTCTGGTAATCTAAGAATTAGGGAACAGACACCCTAATTGACGCGAATCCTAAAGATAGATCTATTGGGCCCAACAAGCCCCATCCAAAGTACCGGATGCTTTAGTACTTCGAATTTATCATGTCCGAAGGGAGTCCCGGAAAGATAGGGGATATTCTATATGCATCTTGTTACCAGGTGTTCACCATCTGAATGATTTTTATCTCTATGCAGTTTGCGAAATGCCTGATACGAGATGTGTATTTATGAGAAATGAAATCTTGTGGTCTATTATTACAATTTTATAAATATATAGGTTAAACCTATAACTCACCAACATTTTTTTGTTGACGTTTTAAGCATATTTATTCTCAGGTGATTGTTAAGAGCTTCCGCTGTTGCATACTAAATTAAGGACAAGATTTGGAGTCCATGCTTGTATAATGTTGTTTAAAAACTGTATTCGAAGGCATATATTCATGTGTAATATTATTGTAAACCATTATGTAATGGTCGTGTGAAAACGCTATATTTTAGATTAACATTATTTTATAATCGTCGTAATATTTTAAAAGTTATGGTTTGTTTTAAAATCGAATGCAGCCTTTGAAAAACGTCTCATATAGAGGTCAAAACCACGTAACGAAATCAATTAATATGGAACGTTTATAATCAATATGAACGGGACATTTCAGTTAGTATTCGAGCGTTGGTTTTAGAGAACCAAAAATTTGCATTAGTGTGGCTAACCGAATTTGTTAGGATGCATTAGTGAGTCTGGACTTTGACCGTGTTTTCTTTAAAAATGATTGCTTAACATTTTGTTGTTGTTGGAAACTATATATTATTAACATGTAAATATTATGTGATATATTAATCTCTTAACGTATTTGATATTGTGTGATAGATGTCTACCTTTAATACAAATCCCATCGACTCACCTAATAATAATGAAGAGTCGAATATATATTGGGAAGATTCACAAATTTCCGAAGAGGAACCGGAAGAAGAGGAACCAAAAGAAGAGGAACCGAAAGAAGAGGAACCAGAAGAAGAGGAACTCGAATAAGAAGAGGTTCTGGGGGAGAAAATATTAGAAACCACTGAAAAACAGATAAATAAAAGAAAATCCTCAACCAATGGACCAAAATTAATAATGATCAATGGTGTTTCCGGCGAGGAAGCAAAATATTGGGAAGATTACCAATTTTCCGATGAATCGGATCCCGATGAGGATTCCGATGATGTTATAGAAATTACCCCGACACAATTTGAAAAGGCAAAAGAAAATAATAAGAGAAAAGGCATAAAAATAGAAGAATACGAGTCCAACCCCGATGACCTCTATATTAACATGAAATGTCCCGATGTAAAATACCGTCAACACCCGTATTTCTTAAGTTTTAGCTATAACCCGGGAACATCTAAGCCACCGGGTCCTTCTAGACCATTTGTGAAAAGAACGGCTCGTATTAGGGGAGCACCATATATCCCTAGGAAATTAGCGAAACAAACCAAGTCCGAAGAAGAAGAAACAAGTGAGTCGGAATAAAGAGTTGTAATCATGCAGTGTAATATATGTAATATAAGTGTGCTTGTACTTTCATGTTGTATGTAAAAAAAAAATTGCTTGTATTATTTGATAATTATTTTTTACGAATCTAATTCTCGTCTGTTTTACAGTATAAAAACACAATGGACATTAAGGATAGACAACCAAAAATTTTAGAAGACCTACCCGGGGACATGATTGATGAAATCTTGTCTAAAGTCGGTCAGAATTCGTCGGAACAATTATTTACGGCAAAATTAGTTTGTAGAACATTTGAAGAACGTTCTAGGCATGCCTTAGTTTATAAAAGGCTTTCATTTGAAAGATGGGGTATATCACATTGGGGACACCGTAAGTTACGCCGTGTTTTCTTTAAAGCGTTAAATGCGGGGAACCCAAATGCAATTTTACGCTACGGGTTAAGAACCTATTTTGACTCAACATATCCCAACGTAGGAATTCGTGAGTTAGAAAGAGCTTCTAACATGCAACATAAAGAAGAATGTTATGCTTACGGGTTAGTGATGTTCGCTTCTCACCACAGTGAGAAAAAGAACATCGGATTACAACTTTTAAATTATACCTTCCCATATGTGACGGATTCAGTAGTTGGGGTGAGAAACAAGGTTTTTAGATTATTACGGGGCTGTTGGGCGTTACAAAACCCTCGTCCCTTTGACGACGTTACAACATGCTGTCTTGTCAACGTCCACAATGATTATGTTCCACAAGACCAAGGATGGGAAGTAGTCTTAGTAAAACTAGAATGCATGACTTGTTTCTAGACTAATGAATTACGTGTTTTTATTGCCTTTGCTGAACGACTTGCGTATTAACTAGGATTGTTGTCACAACTGTTTTGTATCAAAGTTATTGTGTGCTATATTTCATGCTATACGTATAATAGCGGTATTGTAAGTTTGTAAAATATTGTATAATAGTTTGAACGCGAAATATTATTATAATCAGTTTTTCATGTAGAATTGTAGTAGTTGAATTGTATATTAGCTACAAAGTATGAACTTAACGGGTAGGTACTACCCGAATTAAAACTATAAAACGCTAATATGAAGAAAAAGCTTTTATAAATGAGTTCATACTATGCTACAAAATACTATTGACTACTCTTAATATTCTATATGATTAACTTAATTCTTTTGGGCTATTTTTGAAGGAAATGGTACTGACGACTCGTCAGAATTTGAACATGAGTGAGGAAGACTTCCGTGTTTTCCTTGCAGTAAACATAGCGGCAGTACATGCTGCAATGCAAAACAACAACAATAACTCTGAATCTAGCAATGCAAATAACGCCACAAGAAATTGTGTAGGATGTTCCTACAAAGAATTCATTGCCTGTAAACCTCTGGAATTCAATGGAAACGAGGGTCCAATCGGATTGAAACGGTGGACCAAAAAAGTTGAATCTTTTTTTGCCATAAGTAAGTGTACTGAAGAAGACAAAGTAAAGTACGCTACGCATACCTTCACAGGTACTGCGTTAACATGTTGGAATACCTATCTAGAACAAGTGGGACAAGATGCTGCGTACGCACTACCGTGGTCAGCATTCAAACATCTGATGACTGAGCAGTATCGTCCCAGAAACGAGGTCAATAAGCTCAAAGTAGAGCTTAAGGGATTACGAACATAAGGATTCGATATTACCACATACGAATGACGATTCACAGAGTTATGTTTATTGTGCCTAAGAGCGTTTGAAGATGAAGAGGAGAAAATTGACGCATTTGTAAAAGGGTTACCAGAAAAGATCCAAGAAGATATAAGTTCACACGATCCCGCCTCCATACAAAAGGCGAGTCGAATGGCTCATAAACTCATAAATCAGATTGAGGAAAGAATTAAAGAGCAGGCGGCCGAATAAGCCAACATGAAACAAATCAAGAGAAAGTGGGAAGAAACCAGTGACAAGGGTCACAATTTTAACAATCAACACAGCAATCACAACTTCAATCACACTAAATTTCGCAACAACAATCGCAACAACAACCATCTCAACAACAATAACCATTACAACCACCGTCCCAACAATAATAACAATTGCAACAACAACCATTTCAATAACAACAAACAACAGAAACAACAATGCTTCAGGTGTGCAGAGTACCATCCGAATGTGTTATGTACAACATTTTTCACCAAGTGTAAGAGAAGTGGTCATGGCGCAGCAAAATGTGAGGTTTACGGACCAAAGAACAACAAAAATAAAGAAACAAATAATGTCGGAACAAATAATGCCGACGTATTTTGTTATAAATGTGGAAAACCGGGCCACATTATTAGAAATTGCCTAAACCAAGGGAATACTAATGGGCAAGGCCACGGAAGAGTTTTCAATATTAAAGCGGCAGAAGCGCATGAAGACCCGGAGCTTGTTACGGGTACGTTTCTTATTGACAATACATCTGCTTATGTTTTATTTGATTCGGGTGCGGATAGAAGCTATATGAGTAGAGATTTTTGTGCTAAATTAAGTTGTCCACTAACGCCTTTGGATAATAAATTTTTACTCGAATTAGTAAACGGTAAATTAATTACAGCAGATAATATATGTCGAAATCGAGAAATTAAGCTGGTTAGTGAAACATTTAAGATTGATTTGAAACTAGTAGAGTTAGGAAGTTTTGATGTGATAATTGGCATGGACTAGTTGAAAAAGGAGAGAGCAGAGATCGTATGTTACAATAATGCAATTCGCATTGTACGGGAAAAAGGAAAACCCTTAATGGTGTACGGAGAAAAGTGCAACGCGAAGCTAAATCTTATTAGTAATTTGAAGGCGCAAAAGCTAATAAGAAAAGATTTCTATGCTGTTTTAGCACATGTCGAGAAAGTACAAACCGAAGAAAAGAACATCAATGATGTTCCCGTCGCAAAAGAATTTCCTGATGTATTTCCGAAAGAATTACCGGGACTACCTCCACACCGATCCGTTGAATTTCAAATAGATCTTGTACCAGGAGCTGCACCAATAGCTCGTGCTCCATACAGACTCGCACCCAGCGAAATGAAGGAACTCCAAAGCCAATTACAAGAACTTTTAGAGCGTGGTTTCATTCGACCAAGCACATCACCATGGGGAGCTCCTGTTTTGTTTGTCAAAAAGAAGGATGGTACATTCAGGTTGTGTATCGACTACCGAGAGTTGAACAAACTTAACATCAAGAACCGTTATCCACTACCAAGAATCGATGACTTATTTTATCAACTACAAGGCTCGTCAGTTTATTCGACGATCAATTTACGTTCTGGATATCATCAAATGCGGGTGAAGGAGGATGATATTCCGAAAACAGCTTTTAGGACGCGTTACGGTCATTACGAGTTTATGGTTATGCCATTTGGTTTGACTAACGTACCAGCTGTGTACATAGACCTTATGAACCGAGTGTGTGGACCATATCTTGACAAGTTTGTCATTGTTTTCATCGATGACATACTTATCTACTCAAAGAATGATCAAGAGCTCAAAGAACATTTGAGAAAAGTGCTAGAGTTATTGAGGAAAGAAAAACTGTACGCTAAGTTTTCAAAGTGTGGATTTTGTTTGGAAGAAGTTCAATTTCTAGGTCACATAGTAAACAAAGAAGGTATTCAGGTGGATCCGGCAAAGATTGAAACCATTGAAAAATGGGAAACCTCGAAAACTCCAAAACACATACGCCAATTTTTAGGACTAGCTGGTTACTACAGAAGATTCATCTAAGATTTTTCCAAAATAGCAAAACCCTTAACTGCATTAATGCATAAAGGGAAGAAATTTGAATGGAAGGATAAACAAGAAAAAGCATTTCAATTGTTGAAGAAAAAGTTAACTAAGGCACCTATATTGTCATTGCCTGAAGGGAATGATGATTTTATGATATATTGTGACGCCTCAAAGCAAGGTCTCAATTGTGTATTAACAATTGACCACCCAAGTTGACCGGCGATTCACGAACGTTAAAACTTGTAAAAACAACATGATATATATATATATATATAGAAATATATATATAGAAATATATATATATATATATATATATATATATATATATATATATATATATATATATATATATATATATATATATATATATAACATGATATTATGATGAGTAAGTATCTCACCAAGTACATTAACAATGAGTTATATACATAAAATGAAAGTAGTGAATTAAGAAACGTGAAATGGTATATATAACGGCTATCGTTACAACAACGTCTTACTAAATACATATGTATCATGTTAAGATATTAATACACTATGTTTAACATCATGAGATGATAATTACATATATCATTAAGCATATTAACAATGAATTACACGAGTAAGATGAGACTACTAACTTAAGGATTTCGAAACAATACATATATGTAACGATTATCGTTGTAATAGTATTTTATACATATTTATATGATATTAAGATATATTAATACACCATGTTAACATGTTAACATAACAATTTAACATCTCATTTAAGTGTAATAACAATGGATCAATTACATTTAACAAGATCGTTAACTTAAAGGTTCTGAAACAACACTTACATATAACGACAAACGATGACTTAATGACTCAGTTAAATGTATATACATGTAGTGGATTAAGATGTATTAATACACTTTTGGAAGACTTCGTGACATATATCAAAGTACATCTACTTAACAAAAATGCTTACAATTACATCTTCATTCATTTTCATCAACAATTCTACTCGTATGCACCCATATTCGTACTCGTACAATACACAACTTCTAAGATGTATATACTATTAGTATATACACTCAATCATCAGATATTTAGCAGCCCATGTGAGTCATTAAACATGTAAAAACCATCATTTGGCAACTAGCATGAAATATCTCACAAAATTATAAAAAATATTATAAATTATTCATGAATTATTTACATGAAAACAAACTTACACATCCTTTATATCTAATCCATATACCAACGACCAAAAACACCTACAAACACTTTCATTCTTCAATTTTCTTCATCTAATTGATCTCTCTCAAGTTCTATCTTCAAGTTCTAAATGTTCTTCATAAATTCTATAAGTTCTAGTTTCATAAAATCAAGAATACTATCAAGTTTGCAAGATTACTTCCAAGCTTTATAATCCAATCCAAGTAATCATCTAAGCTCAAGAAATCTTTCTTATTTATAGTAATATATCTTTATAATACAAGGTAATACTCATATTCAAACTTTGACTCAATTTCTATAACTATAACTATCTTATTTCGAGTGAAAATCTTACTTGAACTTGTATTCGTGTCATGATTCTACTTCAAAAACTTCCAAGCCATCCAAGAATCCTTTAAAGCTAGATCAATTTTTGTCACTTCCAGTAGGTTTACCTACTAAACTTGAGGTAGTAATGATGTTCATAACATTATTCGATTCATATATATAAAACTATCTTATTCGAAGATTTGAACATGTAATCACTTGAACATAGTTTAGTTAATTCTAAACTTGTTCACAAACAAAGTTAATCCTTCTAAATTGAATTTTAAAATCAACTAAATACATGTTCTATATCTATATGATATGCTAACTTAATGATTTAAAACCTGGAAATACGAAGAACACCGTAAACCCGGACATACGCCGTCGTAGTGAAATCGGGGGCTGTTTTGGGTTAAAAAATAAAAAGTATCTTAATCTTTGAATTGGAAGTTTATTTTCTGAAAAAATGATATTACATATGAACATGATACTATATCCAAAAATCATGGTTAAACACAAAGTGGAAGTATGTTTTTCAAAATGGTCATCAAGATGTTGTTTTTTCGACGGAAATGACTACCTCTTTAAAAAATGACTTGTAACCTGTATTTCCGACTATAAACTTATAATTTTTCTATTTAGTTTCATAAATTTCAGTTCATTATGAAACCATAGCAACTTGAATCACTCAAAACGGATTTGAAACGAAGAAATGACGGGTAAAACAAAATTGGATAAACTTGCTAGTTTTAGCTACGAAAATTTTGTAACAAATCTACACTAAACATATCCTAACTAATTTATACTGTATTATACATATTATGTATTCTTGGGATACCATAGACACGTATACAATGTTTTTGAAATGTCCCGTTCTTATTGATTAAAAACGTTCCATATTAATTGATTTCGTTGCGAGGTTTTGACCTCTATATGAGACGTTTTTCAAAGACTGCATTTATTTTAAAACAAACCATAATCTTTATTTCATCAATAAAGATTTAAAAAGCTTTACGTAGATTATCAAATAATGATAATCTAAAATATCCTGTTTACACACGACCATTACATAATGGTTTACAATACAAATATGTTACAACAAAATAAGTTTCTTGAATGCAGTTTTTACACAATATCATACAAGCATGGACTCCAAATCTCGTCCTTATTTAAGTATGCGACAGCGGAAGCTCTTAATAATCACCTGAGAATAAACATGCTTAAAACGTCAACAAAAATGTTGGTGAGTTATAGGTTTAACCTATATATATCAAATCGTAACAATAGACCACAAGATTTCATATTTCAATACACATACCATACATAGAGATAAAAATCATTCATATGGTGAACACCTGGTAACCGACATTAACAAGATGCATATATAAGAATATCCCCATCATTCTGGGACACCCTTCGGATATGATATAAATTTCGAAGTACTAAAGCATCCGGTACTTTGGATGGGGTTTGTTAGGCCCAATAGATCTATCTTTAGGATTCGCGTCAATTAGGGTGTCTGTTCCCTAATTCTTAGATTACCAGACTTAATAAAAAGGGGCATATTCGATTTTGATAACTCAACCATAGAATGTAGTTTCACGTACTTGTGTCTATTTTGTAAATCATTTATAAAACCTGCATGTATTCTCATCCCAAAAATATTAGATTTTAAAAGTGGGACTATAACTCACTTTCACAGATTTTTACTTCGTCGGGAAGTAAGACTTGGCCACTGGTTGATTCACGAACCTATAACAATATATACATATATATCAAAGTATGTTCAAAATATATTTACAACACTTTTAATATATTTTGATGTTTTAAGTTTATTAAGTCAGCTGTCCTCGTTAGTAACCTACAACTAGTTGTCCACAGTTAGATGTACAGAAATAAATCGATAAATATTATCTTGAATCAATCCACGACCCAGTGTATACGTATCTCAGTATTGATCACAACTCAAACTATATATATTTTGGAATCAACCTCAACCCTGTATAGCTAACTCCAACATTCACATATAGAGTGTCTATGGTTGTTCCGAAATATATATAGATGTGTCGACATGATAGGTCGAAACATTGTATACGTGTCTATGGTATCTCAAGATTACATAATATACAATACAAGTTGATTAAGTTATGGTTGGAATAGATTTGTTACCAATTTTCACGTAGCTAAAATGAGAAAAATTATCCAATCTTGTTTTACCCATAACTTCTTCATTTTAAATCCGTTTTGAGTGAATCAAATTGCTATGGTTTCATAATGAACTCTATTTTATGAATCTAAACAGAAAAAGTATAGGTTTATAGTCGGAAAAATAAGTTACAAGTCGTTTTTGTAAAGGTAGTCATTTCAGTCGAAAGAACGACGTCTAGATGACCATTTTAGAAAACATACTTCTACTTTGAGTTTAACCATAATTTTTGGATATAGTTTCATGTTCATAATAAAAATCATTTTTTCAGAATAACAACTTTTAAATCAAAGTTTATCATAGTTTTTAATTAACTAACCCAAAACAGCCCGCGGTGTTACTACGACGGCGTAAATCCGGTTTTACGGTGTTTTTCGTGTTTTCAGGTTTTAAATCATTAAGTTAGCATATCATATAGATATAGAACATGTGTTTAGTTGATTTTAAAAGTCAAGTTAGAAGGATTAACTTTTGTTTGAAAACAAGTTTAGAATTAACTAAACTATGTTCTAGTGATTACAAGTTTAAACCTTCGAATAAGATAGCTTTATATCTATGAATCGAATGATGTTATGAACATCATTACTACCTTAAGTTCCTTGGATAAACTTACTGGAAAAGAGAAAAATGGATCTAGCTTCAACGGATCCTTGGATGGCTCGAAGTTCTTGAAGCAGAATCATGACACGAAAACAAGTTCAAGTAAGATCATCACTTGAAATAAGATTGTTATAGTTATAGAAATTGAACCAAAGTTTGAATATGATTATTACCTTGTATTAGAATGATAACCTACTGTAAGAAACAAAGATTTCTTGAGGTTGAATGATCACCTTACAAGATTGAAAGTGAGCTAGCAAACTTGAAAGTATTCTTGATTTTATGTAACTATAACTTGTAGAATATATGAAGAACACTTAGAACTTGAAGATAGAACTTGAGAGAGATCAATTAGATGAAGAAAATTGAAGAATGAAAGTGTTTGTAGGTGTTTTTGGTCGTTGGTGTATGGATTAGATATAAAGGATATGTAATTTTGTTTTCATGTAAATAAGTCATGAATGATTACTCATATTTTTGTAATTTTATGAGATATTTCATGCTAGTTGCCAAATGATGGTTCCCACATGTGTTAGGTGACTCACATGTACTGCTAAGAGCTGATCATTGGAGTGTATATACCAATAGTACATACATCTAAAAGCTGTGTATTGTACGAGTACGAATACGGGTGCATACGAGTAGAATTGTTGATGAAACTGAACGAGGATGTAATTGTAAGCATTTTTGTTAAGTAGAAGTATTTTGATAAGTGTATTGAAGTCTTTCAAAAGTGTATAAATACATATTAAAACACTACATGTATATACATTTTAACTGAGTCGTTAAGTCATCGTTAGTCGTTACATGTAAGTGTTGTTTTGAAACCTTTAGGTTAACGATCTTGTTAAATGTTATTAAACCAATGTTTATAATATCAAATGAGATTTTAAATTATTATATTATCATGATATTATCATGTATGAATATCTCTTAATATGATATATATACATTAAATGTCTTTACAACGATAATCGTTACATATATGTCTCGTTTAAAAATCATTAAGTTAGTAGTCTTGTTTTTACATATGTAGTTCATTGTTAATATACTTAATGATATGTTTACTTATCATAGTATCATGTTAACTATATATATATACATATATATGTCATCATATAGTTTTTACAAGTTTTAACGTTCGTGAATCACCAGTCAACTTGGGTGGTCAATTGTCTATATGAAACATATTTCAATTAATCAAATCTTAGCAAGTTTGATTGCTTAACATGTTGGAAACATTTAATCATGTAAATATCAATCTCAATTAATATATATAAACATGGAAAAGTTCGGGTCACTGCAGTACCTACCCGTTAAATAAATTTCGTCCCGAAATTTTAAGCTGTTGAAGGTGTTGATGAATCTTCTGGAAATAGATGCGGGTAATTCTTCTTCATCTGATCTTCATGCTCCCAGGTGAACTCGGTTCCTCTACGAGCATTCCATCGAACCTTAACAATTGGTATCTTGTTTTGCTTAAGTCTTTTAACCTCACGATCCATTATTTCGACGGGTTCTTCGATGAATTGAAGTTATTCGTTGATTTGGATTTCATCTAACAGAATAGTGAGATCTTCTTTAGCAAAACATTTCTTCAAATTCGAGATGTGGACAGTGTTATGTACATCCGCGAGTTGTTGAGGTAACCCAAGTCGGTAAGCTACTGGTCCGACACGATCAATAATCTTGAATGGTCCAATATACCTTGGATTTAATTTCCCTCGTTTACCAAATCGAACTACGCCTTTCCAAGGTGCAACTTTAAGCATGATCATCTCTCCAATTTCAAATTCTATATCTTTTCTTTTAATGTCAGCGTAGCTCTTTTGTCGACTTTGGGCGGTTTTCAACCATTGTTGAATTTGGATGATCTTCTCGGTAGTTTCTTGTATAATCTTCGGACCCGTAATCTGTCTATCCCCCACTTCACTCCAACAAATCGGAGACATGCACTTTCTACCATAAAGTGCTTCAAACGGTGCCATCTCAATGCTTGAATGGTAGCTGTTGTTGTAGGAAAATTCTGCTAACGGTAGAAGTCGATCCCAACTGTTTCCGAAATCAATAACACATGCTCGTAGCATGTCTTCAAGCATTTGTATCGTCCTTTTGCTCTGCCCATCAGTTTGTGGATGATAGGCAGTACTCATGTCTAGACGAGTTCCTAATGCTTGCTGTAATGTCTGCCAGAATCTTGAAATAAATCTGTCATCCCTATCAGAGATAATAGAGATTGGTATTCCATGTCTGGAGACGACTTCCTTCAAATACAGTCGTGCTAACTTCTCCATCTTGTCATCTTCTCTTATTGGCAGGAAGTGTGCTGATTTGGTGAGACGATCAACTATTACCCAAATAGTATCAAAACCACTTGCAGTCCTTGGCAATTTAGTGATGAAATCCATGGTAATGTTTTCCCATTTCCATTCCGGGATTTCGGGTTGTTGAAGTAGACCTGATGGTTTCTGATGCTCAGCTTTGACCTTAGAACACGTCAAACATTCTCCTACGTATTTAGCAACATCGGCTTTCATACCCGGCCACCAAAAATGTTTCTTGAGATCCTTGTACATCTTCCCCGTTCCAGGATGTATTGAGTATCTGGTTTTATGAGCTTCTCTAAGTACCATTTCTCTCATATCTCCAAATTTTGGTACCCAAATCCTTTCAGCCCTATACCGGGTTCCGTCTTCCCGAATATTAAGATGCTTCTCCGATCCTTTGGGTATTTCATCCTTTAAATTTCCCTTTTTTAAAACTCCTTGTTGCGCCTCCTTTATTTGAGTAGTAAGGTTATTATGAATCATTATATTCATAGATTTTACTCGAATGGGTTCTCTGTCCTTCCTGCTCAAGGCATCGGCTACCACATTTGCCTTCCCCGGGTGGTAACGAATCTCAAAGTCGTAATCATTCAATAATTCAATCCACCTACGCTGCCTCATATTCAGTTATTTTTGATTAAATATATGTTGAAGACTTTTGTGGTCGGTATATATAATACTTTTCACCCCATATAAGTAGTGCCTCCAAGTCTTATATATATATATATATATATATATATATATATATATATATATATATATATATATATATATATATATATATATAGCGCCTAATTCCAAATCATGCGTCGTATAATTTTGTTCGTGAATCTTCAATTGTCTAGACGCATAAGCAATCACCTTCGTTCGTTGCATTAATACACAACCGAGACCTTGCTTTGATGCATCACAATAAATCAAAAAATCATCATTCCCTTCAGGCAATGACAATATAGGTGCCGTAGTTAGCTTTTTCTTCAATAACTGAAACGCTTTCTCTTGTTCATCATTCCATTCAAATTTCTTCCCTTTATGCGTTAATGCAGTCAAGGGTTTTGCTATTCTGGAAAAATCTTGGATGAACCTTCTGTAGTAACCAGCTAGTCCTAAAAACTGGCGTATGTGTTTCGGAGTTTTCGGGGTTTCCCACTTTTCAACAGTTTCTATCTTTGCCGGATCCACCTTAATACCTTCTTTGTTCACTATGTGACCGAGGAATTGAACTTCTTCCAACCAAAATGCACACTTTGAAAACTTAGCGTACAATTCTTCCATCCTCAATACTTCTAACACCTTTCTCAAATATTCACCGTGTTCTTGGTCATTCTTTGAGTAAATAAGTATGTCATCAATGAAAACAATAACAAACTTGTCAAGGTATGGTCCACACACTCGGTTCATAAGGTCTATGAACACAGCTGGTGCATTAGTTAAACCAAACGGCATGACCATAAACTCGTAATGACCGTAACGTGTTCTGAAAGCAGTCTTTGGAATATCATCTTCTTTCACCCGCATTTGATGATACCCGGAACGTAAGTCAATCTTTGAATAAACAGACGAGCCTTGTAGTTGATCAAATAAGTCGTCGATTCTCGGTAGTGGGTAGCGGTTCTTGATGGTAAGTTTGTTCAACTCTCGGTAGTCGATACACAACCTGAATGTACCATCTTTCTTCTTGACAAACAAAACAGGAGCTCCCCACGGTGATGTTCTTGGTCGAATGAAACCACGCTCTAAAAGTTCTTGTAATTGGCTTTGCAGTTCTTTCATCTCGCTGGGTGCGAGTCTGTAAGGAGCACGAGCTATTGGTGCAGCTCCTGGTACAAGATCAATTTGAAATTCAACGGATCGATGTGGGGGTAATCCCGGTAATTCTTTCAGAAATACATCGGGAAATTCTTTTACAATGAGAACATCATTGATGCTCTTTTCTTCAGTTTGTACTTTCTCGACGTGTGCTAGAACAGCATAGCAACATTTTCTTATTAGTTTTTGTGCCTTCAAATTACTAATAAGATGTAGCTTCGTGTTGCCCTTTTCTCCGTACACCATTAAGGGTTTTCCTTTTTCTCGTATAATGCGAATTGCATTTTTGTAACAAACGATCTCTGCTTTCACTTCTTTCAACCAGTCCATACCGATTATCACATCAAAACTCCCTAACTCTACTGGTATCAAATCAATCTTAAATGTTTCGCTAACCAGTTTAATTTCTCGATTCCGACATATATTATCTGCTGAAATTAATTTACCATTTGCTAATTCGAGTAAAAATTTACTATCCAAAGGCGTCAATGGACAACTTAATTTAGCACAAAAATCTCTACTCATATAGCTTCTATCCGCACCCGAATCAAATAAAACGTAAGCAGATTTATTGTCAATAAGAAACGTACCCGTAACAAGCTCCGGGTCTTCCTGTGCCTCTGCCGCATTAATATTTAAAACTCTTCCGCGGCCTTGTCCATTCGTGTTCCCCTGGTTTGGGCAATTTCTAATAATGTGGCCCGGTTTTCCACATTTATAACAAACTACATTGGCATAACTTGCTCCGACACTACTTGCTCTGCCATTACTCGTTCCGACACCATTTGTTCCTTTCGTTCTATTAACCCCTGGTCCGTAGACCTCACACTTCACCGCGCTATGACCATTTCTTTTACACTTGTTGCAAAATTTGGTGCAGAACCCCGAGTGATACTTTTCACACCTTTGGCATAGCTGCTTCTGATTGTTGTTGTTTTTACGGTTATTATTGTTGTTGGGATGATTGTTGTAGTTGCTGCTGCTGTTGTTGTTGTTGTTGTTGTTGTTGTTGGGTCGTTTGTTGTAGTTGCGATTGATGTTGCGATTGTTGGGATAATTGTTGCGATTATTGTTGTAATTGCTGTTGTTGTTGTATTGGTGATTCTTATCACCATTTTCCTCCCACTTTCTTTTGACTTGCTTCACATTGGCCTCTTCAGCAGTATGTTCTTTAATTCTTTCTTCAATCTGGTTCACTAGTTTGTGAGCCATTCTACATGCCTGTTGTATGGAGGCGGGCTCGTGTGAACTTATATCTTCTTGGATTCTTTCCGGTAATCCTTTCACAAATGCGTCGATCTTCTCTTCCTCATCTTCGAATGCTCCCGGACACAATAGGCACAATTCTGTGAATCGTCTTCGTACGTGGTAATATCAAATCCTTGGGTTCGTAACCCTCTAAGTTCTGTCTTGAGCTTATTGACCTCGGTTCTGGGACGATACTTCTCGTTCATCAAGTGCTTGAATGCTGACCACGGTAGTGCGTACGCATCGTCTTGTCCCACTTGCTCTAGATAGGTATTCCACCATGTTAACGCAGAACCTGTGAAGGTTTGCGTAGCGTACTTCACTTTGTCCTCTTCAGTACACTTACTTATGGCAAACACCGATTCGACCTTCTCGGTCCACCGTTTCAATCCGATCGGTCCTTCGGTTCCATCAAATTCCAAAGGTTTGCAGGCAGTGAATTCTTTGTAGGTGCATCCTACACGATTTCCTGTACTGCTAGATCCAAGGTTATTGTTGGTATGTAGCGCAGCCTGTACTGCGGCTATGTTTGAAGCTAGAAAAGTACGGAATTCCTCTTCATTCATATTCACGGTGTGTCGAGTAGTCGGTGCCATTTCCTTCAAAATAATCAAATGGAACAAGTTAATCATACAGAATATTAAGAGTAGTTAATAGTATTTCGTAGCATAATATGAACTCATTTATAAAAGCTTTTTCTTCATATTAGCGTTTTATAAGTTTAAATTCGGGTAGTACCTACCCGTTAAGTTCAAACTTAGTAGCTAATATACAATTCAACTACTACAATTCTATATGAAAAACTGATTATAATAATATTTCGCGTTCAAACTTTTACACAATATTTTACAAACTTACAATACCGCTTATTTTACATATAGCATGAAATATAGCACATAATAAATTTGATACAAGATGGTTGTGAAGATAATTCTAGCTAGTACACAAGTCGTTCAGCAAAGGCAATAAAGACACGTAATTCATACGTCCAGAAACAAGTCATGCATTCTGGTTTTACTAGGATTACTTCCCATCCTTGGTCTTGTGGAACATAACCGTTATGGCTGTTGATAAGACAGCGTGTTGTAACGTCGTCAAAGGGACGAGGGTTACGTAATGTCCAACAGTCCCGTAACAATCTAAAAACCTCATTTCTTACCCCAATTACCGACTCCGTCACTTGTGGGAACGTTTTGTTTAATAGTTGTAGCCCGATGTTCTTGTTCTCACTTTGGTGAGAAGCGAACATTACTAATCCGTAAGCATAACATGCTTCTTTATGTTGCATGTTAGCCGCTTTTTCTAAATCACGAAGTCCAATATTCGGATATATTGAGTCAAAATAATTTCTTAACCCATTGCGTAAAATAGCATTTGGGTTCCCCGCAATATATGCGTCAAAGTAAACACATCGTAACTTATGGATTTCCCAATGTGATATCCCCCATCTTTCGAACGAAAGCCTTTTATAAACCAAGGCATTCTTGGAATGTTCTTCGAATGTCTTACAAACTGATCTCGCCTTAAATAGTTGTGCCGAAGAATTCTGACCGACTCTAGACAAGATTTCATCAATCATGTCTCCGGGTAGGTCTCTTAAAATATTGGGTTGTCTATCCATTTTGTGTTTTTATACTGTAAAATAGACAAGAGTTAGATTCATAAAAAAAATACTTATTAATACAAGCAATTTTTACATATATCATAAAGCATAAGCACACTATATTACTTATATTACACCACACGAATACAACTATCTTATTCCGACTCGCTTGTTTCTTCTTCTTCGGTTTTGGTTCGTTTTGCCAAGTTTCTAGGGATATATGATGTTCCCCTAATACGAGCCGTCGTTATCCACATTGGTTTAGAAAAACCTGGTGGTTTAGAGGTTCCCGGGTCATTGTTACAACTTAAGGACTTCGGGGGTTGACGATACATATAAAGTTCATCGGGGTTGGAATTAGATTTCTCTATTTTTATGCCCTTTCCCTTATTATTTTCTTTTGCCTTTTTAAATTCAGTTGGGGTAATTTCTATAACATCATCGGAATTCTCGTCGTAATCTGATTCATTGGAGAATTGGTAATCCTCCCAATATTTTGCTTCCTTGGCAGAAACACCATTGACCGTAATTAACCTTGGTCGGTTGGTTGAGGATTTTCTTTTACTTAACCGTTTTATTATTTCCCCCACCGGTTCTATTTCTTCATCCGGTTCCGATTCTTCTTCCGGTTTCGATTCTTCTTCCGGTTCCGACTCTTCTTCCGGTTCCTCTTCGGGAACTTGTGAATCAGTCCACGAATCATTCCAATTTACATTTGACTCTTCATTATTATTAGGTGAGTCAATGGGACTTGTTTTAGAGGTAGACATCTATCACATAATATCAAACGCGTTAAGAGATTAATATATCACATAATATTCACATGTTAAAAATATATAGTTTCCAACAAAATTTGTTAAGCAATCATTTTTCAAGTAAACACGGTCGAAGTCCAGACTCACTAATGCATCCTAACAAACTAGATAAGACACACTAATGCAAAATTCTGGTTCTCTAAGACCAACGCTCGGATACCAACTGAAATGTCCCGTTCTTATTGATTAAAAACGTTCCATATTAATTGATTTCGTTGCGAGGTTTTGACCTCTATATGAGACGTTTTTCAAAGACTGCATTCATTTTAAAACAAACCATAACCTTTATTTCATCAATAAAGGTTTAAAAAGCTTTACGTAGATTATCAAATAATGATAATCTAAAATATCCCGTTTACACACGACCATTACATAATGGTTTACAATACAAATATGTTACAACAAAATAAGTTTCTTGAATGCAGTTTTTACACAATATCATACAAGCATGGACTCCAAATCTCGTCCTTATTTAAGTATGCGACAGCGGAAGCTCTTAATAATCACCTGAGAATAAACATGCTTAAAACGTCAACAAAAATGTTGGTGAGTTATAGGTTTAACCTATATATATCAAATCGTAACAATAGACCACAAGATTTCATATTTCAATACACATCCCATACATAGAGATAAAAATCATTCATATGGTAAACACCTGGTAACCGACATTAACAAGATGCATATATAAGAATATCCCCATCATTCCGGGACACCCTTCGGATATGATATAAATTTCGAAGTACTAAAGCATCCGGTACTTTGGATGGGGTTTGTTAGGCCCAATAGATCTATCTTTAGGATTCACGTCAATTAGGGTGTCTGTTCCCTAATTCTTAGATTACCAGACTTAATAAAAAGGGGCATATTCGATTTCGATAATTCAACCATAGAATGTAGTTTCACGTACTTGTGTCTATTTTGTAAATCATTTATAAAACCTGCATGTATTCTCATCCCAAAAATATTAGATTTTAAAAGTGGGACTATAACTCACTTTCACAGATTTTTACTTCGTCGGGAAGTAAGACTTGGCCACTGGTTAATTCACGAACCTATAACAATATATACATATATATCAAAGTATGTTCAAAATATATTTACAACACTTTTAATATATTTTGATGTTTTAAGTTTATTAAGTCAGCTGTCCTCGTTAGTAACCTACAACTAGTTGTCCACAGTTAGATGTACAGATATAAATCGATAAATATTATCTTGAATCAATCCACGACCCAGTGTATACGTATCTCAGTATTGATCACAACTCAAACTATATATATTTTGGAATCAACCTCAACCCTGTATAGCTAACTCCAACATTCACATATAGAGTGTCTATGGTTGTTCCTAAATATATATAGATGTGTCGACATGATTGGTCGAAACATTGTATACGTGTCTATGGTATCTCAAGATTACATAATATACAATAAAAGTTGATTAAGTTATGGTTGGAATAGATTTGTTACCAATTTTCACGTAGCTAAAATGAGAAAAATTATCCAATCTTGTTTTACCCATAACTTCTTCATTTTAAATCCGTTTTGAGTGAATCAAATTGCTATGATTTCATAATGAACTCTATTTTATGAATCTAAACAGAAAAAGTATAGGTTTATAGTCAGAAAAATAAGTTACAAGTCATTTTTGTAAAGGTAGTCATTTCAGTCGAAAGAATGACGTCTAGATGACCATTTTAGAAAACATACTTCTACTTTGAGTTTAACCATAATTTTTGGATATAGTTTCATGTTCATAATAAAAATCATTTTCTCAGAATAACAACTTTTAAATCAAAGTTTATCATAGTTTTTAATTAACTAACCCAAAACAGCCCGCGGTGTTACTACGACGGCGTAAATCCGGTTTTACGGTGTTTTTCGTGTTTTCAGGTTTTAAATCATTAAGTTAGCATATCATATAGATATAGAACATGTGTTTAGTTTATTTTAAAAGTCAAGTTAGAAGGATTAACTTTTGTTTGCGAACAAGTTTAGAATTAACTAAACTATGTTCTAGTGATTACAAGTTTAAACCTTCGAATAAGATAGCTTTATATGTATGAATCGAATGATGTTATGAACATCATTACTACCTTAAGTTCCTTGGATAAACCTACTGGAAAATAAAAAAATGGATCTAGCTTCAACGGATCCTTGGATGGCTCGAAGTTCTTGAAGCAGAATCATGACACGAAAACAAGTTCTAGTAAGATCATCACTTGAAATAAGATTGTTATAGTTATAGAAATTGAACCAAAGTTTGAATATGATTATTACCTTGTATTAGAATGATAACCTACTGTAAGAAACAAAGATTTCTTGAGGTTGGATGATCACCTTACAAGATTGGAAGTGAGCTAGCAAACTTGAAAGTATTCTTGATTTTATGTAACTAGAACTTGTAGAATACATGAAGAACACTTAGAACTTGAAGATAGAACTTGAGAGAGATCAATTAGATGAAGAAAATTGAAGAATGAAAGTGTTTGTAGGTGTTTTTGGTCGTTGGTGTATGGATTAGATATAAAGGATATGTAATTTTGTTTTCATGTAAATAAGTCATGAATGATTACTCATATTTTTGTAATTTTATGAGATATTCATGCTAGTTGCCAAATGATGGTTCCCACATGTGTTAGGTGACTCACATGGGCTGCTAAGAGCTGATCATTGGAGTGTATATACCAATAGTACATACATCTAAAAGCTGTGTATTGTACGAGTACGAATACGGGTGCATACGAGTAGAATTGTTGATGAAACTGAACGAGGATGTAATTGTAAGCATTTTTGTTAAGTAGAAGTATTTTTATAAGTGTATTTAAGTCTTTCAAAAGTTTATAAATACATATTAAAACACTACATGTATATACATTTTAACTGAGTCGTTAAGTCATCGTTAGTCGTTACATGTAAGTGTTGTTTTGAAATCTTTAGGTTAACGATCTTGTTAAATGTTATTAAACCAATGTTTATAATATCAAATGAGATTTTAAATTATTATATTATCATGATATTATCATGTATGAATATCTCTTAATATGATATATATACATTAAATGTCTTTACAACGATAATCGTTACATATATGTCTCGTTTAAAAATCATTAAGTTAGTAGTCTTGTTTTTACATATGTAGTTCATTGTTAATATACTTAATGATATGTTTACTTATCATAGTATCATCTTAACTATATATATATCCATATATATGTCATCATATAGTTTTTACAAGTTTTAACGTTCATGAATCACCGGTCAACTTGGGTGGTCAATTGTCTATATGAAACATATTTCAATTAATCAAGTCTTAACAAGTTTGATTGCTTAACATATTGGAAACATTTAATCATGTAAATATCAATCTCAATTAATATATATAAACATGGAAAAGTTCGGGTCACTACAGTTTTGACATATCATATCGACCCATCTATATATATTATTTGGAACAACCATAGACACTCTATATACAGTAATGTTTGAGTTAGCTATACAGGGTTGAGGTTGTTTCCAAAAAATATATATACTTTGAGTTGTTATCTAGTCTGAGACGTGTATACACTGGGTCGTGGATTGATTCAAGATATATATATATATATATATATATATATATATATATATATATATATATATATATATATATATATATATATATATATATATATATATATATTGATTTATTTCTGTACATCTAACTGTGGACAACTAGTTGTAGGTTACTAACGAGGACTGCTAACTTAACAAACTTAAATCATAAAAACGTAATAAAAAAATGT
This sequence comes from Rutidosis leptorrhynchoides, assembly GCF_046630445.1. Lineage (NCBI taxonomy): Eukaryota > Viridiplantae > Streptophyta > Magnoliopsida > Asterales > Asteraceae > Rutidosis > Rutidosis leptorrhynchoides. Next base: position 171,865,556 of record NC_092342.1, on the reverse strand, counting down.
TGTGAATATATTCCGATCATAAATTGATATATATGTACATATTTGTTATAGGTTCATGAATCGACCAGTGGTCAAGTCTTACTTCCCGACGAAGTAAAAATCTGTGAAAGTGAGTTATAGTCAAACTTTTTAAATCTAGTATTTTTGGGATGAGAATACATGCAGTTTTATAAATGTTTTATAAAATAGACACAGGTACATGAAACTACATTCTATGGTTGAATTATTAAACCGAATATGCCCCTTTTTAGTCTGGTAATCTAAGAATTAGGGAACAGACACCCTAATTGACGCGAATCCTAAAGATAGATCTATTAGGCCCAACAAGCCCCATCCAAAGTACCGAATGCTTTAGTACTTCGAATTTATCATGTTCGAAGGGAGTCCCGGAATGATAGGGGATATTCTATATGCATCTTGTTAAGGTCGGTTACCAGGTGTTCACCATATGAATGATTTTTATCTCTATGCAGTTTGCGAAATGCCTGATACGAGATGTGTATTTATGAGAAATGAAATCTTGTGGTCTATTATTACAAACTGATAAATATATAGGTTAAACCTATAACTCACCAACATTTTTTTGTTGACGTTTTAAGCATGTTTATTCTCAGGTGATTGTTAAGAGCTTCCGTTGTTGCATACTAAATTAAGGACAAGATTTGGAGTCCATGCTTGTATAATATTGTTTAAAAACTGCATTCGAAGGCATATATTGATGTGTAATATTATTGTAAACTATTATCTAATGGTCGTGTGAAAACTCTATATTTTAGATTATCATTATTTGATAATCGTCGTAATATTTTAAAAGTTATGGTTTGTTTTAAAATCGAATGCAGCCTTTGAAAAACGTCTCATATAGAGGTCAAAACCTCGCAAAGAAATCAATTAATATGGAACGTTTATAATCAATATTAACGGGACATTTCAAAGTTAACAAGGATATGGTTAATATAGTTTTTATAATATAAATTTCGTCCATACAATGTTAATTTTAGCAGATTTTATTTTGCTCGTCAAATATTCATTACAACTCCGTTTAAAGTTAATCATATTGCTATGGATTCATTAAGAAGTAAATTTTACAAAATCAATTGGAAAAGTTCATCCTAAGTAGTAATTTTTAGAGCTTTACCCTCTTTTTGTGTCGGTGGACAGATTTGAAAAAATCCCGGCATCCACGCAATATATGATATTTGATAAAATACTTCCACTATGTCTAAAATCATGAAAAAAAATACTGGAAGTCTTATTTACATATATTCACATATTTCCAAAGTCTTAGCCTCGAACTCAAAGTCTATGATAGGTTTTTAATTCCTAACCCAAAACAGCCCGCTTTTTACCGAATGGAGATTAAAAGATATATGTTAAGTTTCAAGGTGTTCTTCATATGTACAAGTTATAAGTTCTTATATTAACTTAATATAACATCATAATACATATAAATAAGTTTTATTAGAGTTAAGTTAGAAAGATTAAATTAGTTTTTCAAATAAGCTTGGTGTTCACCAAAACAAGTTCTAGTTTTTACAAGTTTTATAAGTATAATAAGATAGCAACTATACAAGGAATTGAACAAGGATTTTAAGAAGTATTTTACCTTGATTATGAAGAGGAAAGTTGCTGAGATTAAAGTATGATATGAGAGCATTCAAGTGTGTATTTTTAGTTTAAGAAAATGTGGAGTAAAAATGAGTTAAAATGGTCCTTATTTATAAGCTTATAATTTTGGTTTTTAGTAAAAATATCTAAGATAAGTTAAATTGTATTAAGTCATGCATGACATATTAAATTAATTAGGTCATGGATGACATATTACACAAATAATTGCAGATTTCTATTAGTATATACCAATAGTAAATACTTCTAGAAGCTGTGTATAATACGGGTAAAAATATCATATGAATGCGAGTAGAATTCTTTGAGGAAATTGAACGAAAATACGAGTAAAGCTTTCCTTTACATGTATTGGTATATTATAAAGTGTATTCAATACTTGTAAAGATGTATTTACACTCATAATACATTATATGTAAATACATTTTAACATAAGTTAATTACGTCGTTTAAATAGTAATATATATATTGTTTGAAAACTCTTTAAATTAGTAGTATGAAAATATATATATAATACTTTGTTAATATACTTAATGAGATATTTAATTATCATATTTTCAAGTTAAATATATATAAATCCATATATATACACAATGATTAAACAATTAAATCAAGTTATGACGTTCGTGAATCGTCAGAATAAAAGGGTGACCAAAAGCTTGTGTAAAACTCTTTTCGGAGGTTCAAGATTTATTAAAATTCATTGCTTATCAAGTCAGAATTATATAAAGATTAAGTTTAAATTTAGTCGGAAATTTCCGGGTCGTCACAGTACCTACCCATTAAAGAAATTTCGTCCCGAAATTTGATCGAGGTCGTCATGGCTAACAATAAGAATGTTATTATGACGAATATAAGTTGATTCATAGGGTTTTATCATGATTGAGAAATATGGATAAAATAATTCGATTACTCAAAACGTATGAGTGAAGCTATCGTAAAAGAGTGAAATGAGAAAATAGGGATTCGTTTTATCTTTTGACGTCATCACGGTTGATCTTCGAATTAAAGAAAATCTTTGTAATCTATATAAGATTTGATTCTTCGGCGATTAAGGAAATTATGATCCTCTTCGATTTAATGCAATAATCTGTCTCGATTTCTCTGTCAGATATTTTACTATAAATCAACCTCCTACATGTCCTTATTTCTACATCTCCCATCTTTTATACTTTCTTCCTTTCTTCGTACTTCCAAAACATTCGTCAATATGCTCCATCCAGTTTTAATTCTTGATATATTCTTGACTATCACATCTGTCATTCTTCTTTTTCATCTTCCACCGGAGGAATTCGTTAATTTCTACTATGCTCTTGGGTTTATAGTGTTCTTAGTTTTCCCGTGTCTTTATATTGCTATACGCATCGATATACACGGTTTGTAAATTTTGCGTTGTCTTCGTGCTTATATTTTTCCTTATATTTTGGAGTTTCATGCTTTCGTCTTCTTTTCCTGACTTCAAGTCAAGTAAATAATGGTCTAGAATTCATAGATATGAAATTCGGAATGAACATAGCTAATGCTCTAAGAGAGAAATTGTAATAGCATAATTTGACTTGTGAAATTACCAGAATCCAAAGGAAAAGATAGAACTATCAATAGAATACGATCTTGATATGTTTAGAGATTAGATTGAATGTAAGAGCCATCTAACATGGCACATGATGACGTTATGGTCTGTGAATCATTACGTTCCATTTAGAAACTCAGCATGACTTACTGTAATATAATCACGTTGATCAAGTGTCATTATATTATACTAACTCATGCTTCAGTTCTCAACATTACTTCAAAAACATTCATACTTTACACTCAGAGGTTTCAGATATTTAGAAACTAAAACAGTTTTCTTTATGATGTGATACAGATAACGCGATGGAATAAATGATTTCAGATAAGAATGGTTACGAAAATATCTTCAGAAATATGAAGGATATTTATAATGGAAGATACGATGATATCTTAGAATATTTAAGATAAGAGGATGATGAAGAATATTGTCCGCAAGGGTTTTAGAGTAAGGAGCAAGGTATTTGCTAAGGATTTTAGCAGACACCGAATCATTTGGATTCTTTGAAGGTAGATTTCGTCCTTGTAATTTGTCCACAACCTCCTTCAGGGTTTGCTCAATCCATTTTCCAGTTCCAAACCTTCTCTTTTTCTGAGCTTTGCTAACACAATATTCTTTATCATCAACTTTTGACTGTTACGGTTGTCTACAGTTTCTGCTGCTTCATTCAGCTTTTTCAAAACTTCATAGTACTGATTTGTAGACTGAAGTGCTATTCCAGATTTCAGAATTATAATTCCAGGAAATAACGTTATATGTATATGCAGAAATGATGTGATATTCAAGAATAATTATTGATGCTTTCTGGGTTTGGTATGACAATTATTGTTACAAGATGTAGATGGGTACATGACAAGGTTTTATAGTGATCTTTCAGAGAGATTTAAGTCAAAGAGCAATAAAGTTGATGGTAAGCTTACTATTAATGTGGTGGAATATAAAAGATTCCCCAGTAACGATGGCTAAAAAATGACGTATATATCAAGGTTATAATAAGGCTACTCCGGATGAAAAGTCGAAGTTGTCTTTTTGGAGCTGTGATAAAATTTGCAATTTTGAAAAGGGATTGTAAAGTTATTTTGGGTAATAATAATGCTAAAGGATCTGACACGGATACATGTTGAACCTTTGCTTAGGTTCAAGTGTCCTCCGAATGCATATCTATATGCATATATTCTTCGTATGTATCGTGTGATTGGTTCATTTTCTCGATTGTTCCTTAGTTGAGATGTTTTCAAGAATTTTGAAGGGTTTAGATGCAGGTTATCATCGTCAATATCCGTATAATGAATTCGTCATGAATCTTGAATGATACGAATATCTTTATGAGTTCTGTGAATGAAAGTGATGTTCTAGTATAGTTTGAATTTAAAGTATGATTTTGAAGGATGTAGGAATTTAAGATTGATGGCACTTCTTAAATCTTGACTTGGATTTTGATTTGTCAAAATCAGAATATGTAATTGAATTGGTATGGAAAATGGTTGTCTTGAATTTTATGAAATGATGTATATTGCCATGAAAGGAGAGAGTATAATTAACTATTGTCGAAACATCATTGAAAATGTACAGTGTAACATATTAATGTGAACTTAAGTATTTCTCGAGTATTACCTACCTGTTAAAATAAAATTTCACAAGTAATATTTTGTACAAAAGAATTTTTATTACAATCTTTATGAAAATATATGTATGTATATTTTCTTCAGATGTAATATGGATTTAATGAGTTAATATTATATTAATCTCATTTGGTTTACGGTTGGAACTAGAAATGAATAATCCCTAAAACTTTAGAGATTACATAATCGCCGCGGAATATTTCTTCAACGTAAATGAAATAATGAATTAATACTTCATCACTCATTATTGTTGGTATCCCTCAGTGCCGGCGGTGCGTATGATGTTGATACTCGTAATGCGGCTTGCGATGTTGAGGCTTGTGATGTTGTTGGTAATGCTACTGCTGGTGCTGGTAGTGGTTTGATGTGAGTATAGATGATGAGAATTTGTTTTGTTTTGTATTGTAGGATGCACTTGCTAATGAAGTTTTGCTTTTCATGACAGTAAATTGTTTTTTTTACTAAATAATGATGTAGGATGCACTTGCTAATGAAGTTTTGCTTTTCATGACAGTAAATTGTTTTTTTTACTAAATAATTCACCATGCAAGATACGGAGTAAAGGTCGGATAGCCTCAATAATATTAGTAATATTATACTCGTTGCAGCATATCCTGGAAAGGAGAGAGAAAATGGTGTTACGAACGGGTTCGCCGGTAAGTGCCTCATGTTCTTCACCAAAAGGGCAATGTGGTGGATGGAAGGGATCACCTTCTTCTTGTCTCCAATGATTAAGTAGACTACGAACCTGTGACGACCCGAGAATTTCTGACTAAATTTAAACTTAATCATTATATGATTTCGATACGATAAGCAAAGTATGTAATGTTGAGTCTAGAAAATTTTGAAACGATGTTCATATATTCAATTGACTTTCGACTGTTCTCGATGATTCACGAACCATTACTTGTAAATATGTGGATATATATAAATATGTGTATATATAAATATATAATATCATGAACATTAATAAACTATTATATACATTTATTGTTATAAATAAATATGTACAATAAAATACATTGTAATAAAAACTATTATTTTATATGTATATTTCTTGTATATATATATATATTGTAATATTTAATTTAATCATTTAATATATATTTATGTGCGTAGTAAATTTTGTTATTTAAAACTGTTTATATATATACATAATGTATATTAAATATAATTAATTTTGAGCTTAAATGGTAAATGTCTATAACTTTCGGTTAACGTTTAATTATTTTTAAAATAGGCCTAATATATATATATATATATATATATATATATATATATATATATATATATATATATATATATATATATATATATATATATATATATATATATATATATATATATATATAATAATAATAATAAGTTTTAAAATAAAAGTTGTTCCAAAATTTGATTAAAAAGATAATAGTTTTGATAAATATTTTTTTTACCATTTCAATCTAAGTTTTTGTACTCTGTACATATAAATTGGAACAGAAAATAAATAATTTTCGAACCTTTTTGATCAGGTTTCAAACAGGTAATGAGTGAAATAATTAAATATGTTTAATCTAAAAATTTAAGATTTTTAGGGACACTTTTACACATTATCTGTTTAGCAATGGACACGATATCGCCATCCGGGATAAAGTGTCGGTAGATATTCCAAAGCAGAGGCTGCTTCCCTGTTTCCATTCATTGCACCTCATGTGAATTAGAAAATTTTTATATATTATATTATTATTATTACTATTTATTATTTATTATTAGTAATTAGTACCACATTATTTATATTGTTAGTATATGCATATATGTATGAATATATATGCTATTATCGGGAGCTACCTGCATCACACTTTCTTCTTCACTTGATAACCATCCAACACCAAGGATCACCCTAATCCGTCATCTATAATCGTCAACCACCAAAAACCTCTATCACCTTCTCCTATTCTTCCAACGAGTCGCCTTTTGTTCCTATTGTTGCTGCAACTATTCGAGAGCTCATCACCGTAAGCCATCTCAACCTACAACTTTTCCTGTTGATGCTTAATACTACTTTTGTGTTTGAACATCCAAATCACCTCAAACTCTATTGAGTTGCTACTACAGCTCCTCTATTATGTTATTTCAATTAACACTACATGCACACCCACATACACGATCAACACAACACCTTCAACTTTCTGCTTCTACAGGCCACGACACCATCTACACACCCCGTTCCACTACCATCATCGACATTTTTCTGTTACAGCACACCACTGCTGTACGATGTTTATTTTTGTTTGAACCTAAGTGACTCACCACCATGAACAACCCATCGATCATCAACTAATAAAAACCCATTTCATTTTTTTTTTTGTTTCAAGTAACTGAAAACATAACCCAAACCACCATCGACTTTCATGTTAAATGTTTTATTTGTTTGAAAAGAAACCCACGAAACTTGCTGTTACTCATTCTATTTTTCGGACAACCAACACCACCTTCACCATCTCGTTTAACCACCTGCAACAATTAGAAAATCATTGTTGCTACTTCTATTTATTCGAAACTGCTACACGACTTCTTGTTGCTATTAACCCCAACCCACTAGTTTTGGAGTCTAATGAATGATGTAGTTGATGAAGTCGATTAAATGATTGAAGATGATATCATTTTTTATTCAATAACGATAAAGAAAGAGGGATATGAAGACCCCATATCTAGATTATGTCGTGATATTTTTTATCAAAAGTATCCCACTTAATTTAATGAAAGTTATAATAATAATGATTAATTCACAAGTGATGATAAATGATGCTATGAATGGATGGTGATAGCAACATGGTGATATGATGATGCAGAGAGGGTAAAGACAAGGAAATGAAAATATGTCGAGCAAGTTTATATATTTTTTTATGCATTTAGGCCGTGTAATTGATTTCACTATTGGGCCATGTAAGGGATTGCATTGTTGGGCCGAGTTGTTTATATGATACAGTGGACCGTGTGCCATTTTTTGGGCCGTATACTTCTTGGTGTCATTGGACTGAGATCCAACTTAAATTGGATCGAATGATGATGAGAGTTAGATGATGGTATTTATGATAATGAAAATGATACATGATGATGATTAACACATACATGCTGATGATGGTATACGTATGATGAATTAATGAAGATACAACGAAACTGCTATTTTTTTTCTTCGGTTGATCATCGGTTCTTATTCTAGCATATAACAAATCACTTAATAGGGTTGTTTTAGATTTAGTAGGCTTGTATTATTGTTGGATTGGGCTGTTAAACGAACCATTAAATATAGAAGCACTTGGGCCGGTTAGGATTAATGTTGTTGGGCCATGATTAAATTGGGACGAGGCAGAAAAGAGATTAAATAAATATGGGTTACAAATAATAACAGAAAAGCTGAAGTGGTAGAATGGTTGAGAGGGTTGTTTGGGTTTCGAGAGGTTGCGGGTTCGAGTCTCGTCTGGGAAATTTCTTTTTAGAAAAAGCTTGGAGAGGGTATACACTTTTATTTTTTTTATTTTATCATTTTTATTATTATTAGTTATTATTATGTTTATTATTATGTTTATTATATTGTTATTATTGTGATTATTATTGTTATTATTATTATTAGTATTATATTTATTATTATAAGTATCATAAATTGTATTTATTATTATTATCATAAACATAAGTATCATATCCATTATTTTTATTATGAGTATTACTTATGATATTATTGTTAATTTTAAAACTTTAATATTATTATCATTATAATGAAAAGGTTTATTATCATTATCATTACAATACAAATTATTATTATTTTCGTAAATATTAATATTAGTATCTTTTTATAAATAATAGAATTGCTGATATTAACATAAGTATTATTTATATTATCATGAGTAATATTATTATGTAATTACAAAGATCTTTATCATAACAAAATTTATTTTTTTTTCTTTACAAAATGAATATATAAAACATATACATATTAATAATATAAATAAGATATAACTAGTAAATATATATATATATATATATATATATATATATATATATATATATATATATATATATATATATATATATATATATATATATATATATATATATATATATATATATATTACAAGTACATGGTTTAATATATATAAACGAATGATATAGGTTCGTGAATCCGAGGCCAACCCTACATTTGTTTAACTGACGTCATATGTATTTTTACTACAAAATACAGTATGGTGAGTTTCATTTGCTCCCTTTTTAAATGCTTTTGCAATATATATTCTTGGGACTGAGAATACATGCGCTATTTTTATAACTGTTTTATGAAATAGACACAAGTAATTAAAACTACATTATATGGTTGAATGATCGAAGCCGAATATGCCCCTTTTTAACCTGGTAATCTAAGAATTTGGAAACAGACCCCCAAATTGACGCGAATCTTAAAGATAGATCTATCGGGCCCAACAAGCCCCATTCTGGAATTTGAAATGCTTTAGTACTTTGAAATTATCATGTCCGATGGGTGTCCCGGAATGATGGGGATGTTCTATATGCATCTTGTTAATGTCGGTTACCAGGTGTTCAATCCATATGAATGATTATTTTTGTCTCTATGCATGGGACGTATATTTATGAGAACTGTAAATGAAATTCTTGTCGTCTATCAACATGATGGAAATGAATGTTTATGATAAACTAATGAACTCACCAACCTTTTGGTTGACACTTTAAAGCATGTTTATTCTCAGGTATGAAAGAAATCTTCCGCTGTGCATTTGCTCATTTTAGAGATATTACTTGGAGTCATTCATGACATATTTCAAAAGACGTTGCATTTGAGTCGTTGAGTTCATCAAGATTTTTACTAAGACAATTATAGTTGGATATATTATGAAATGGTGTGCATGCCGTCAATTTTTGATGTAAAGAAAGTTTGTCATTTAAAAATGAATGCAATGTTTGTAAAATGTATCATATAGAGGTCAAATACCTCGCGATGTAATCATATGTTATTGTATTCGTCCTTATGGATTAGGACGGGTCGCTTCATGTGGTATCAGAGCGGAGGTCTTAGCGAACCAGGTCTTGCATTAATGTGTCTAACTGATAGTTGTTTAGATGCATTAGTGAGTCTGACTTCGACCGTGTTTGCATGTAAAAAGTTTTGCTTATCATTTCTAGTCAGAAATCATCTGCTTATCATCCTTAAGAAATTACTTGCTTATCATTCTTAGTCTAGACACGTTTTACTGCATTGACTGCATGAATAGTGTATAGACAAAATTCATATCTTAGCGTATCTGATTATTCATATCTTAGCATATCTGCTAAATCATATCTTATCGTATCTATTACTGTAAACTTTGCCTGACATATTCCGTAAATTCCTCCGTAATCTACGAAACACTTTGCTATATATATATAAATATTCTATGTAGTTAGAATACCATACAATATTCAAAAATCAATTCATATCGAAAATCCTTTATTCAATCATACGAAATGGAATTCGTCATCAGTTCAAGTCACTCGGATTCCTAAATAGAATCCCACTCAAGCTCCAAAAGCAGTGTGACTGGAATGGATCAACCAATTAGCCATCAGTTATTCTGGATGAATTAGATATGGGTTCGTAGTCTACTTAATCAATGGAAACGCGAAGAAGGCGATCCCTTCCACCAACCGAATTCACCTCTTGGTGAAGAACTTGAAGCACTTACCGGCGAACCTATCCAAAACACCATTTTCAGCCTTATTTTCAGGGTAGCTCGACACGATTATATTCTATCCACAATTCTAAACCTTATTCATTCGCTCGTTCCTACCGACAATCATCCCGGAGTAATAAAAGTCAATGAGTTTCGCGCCCAAGTTGTAGCCTTGGAAAATATGGTGCAAAACGTACCAGCTTCAGCAACATCAACAGAATCAACAGTACCACCAGCAACACCATAAACCACAACAACACACGCCACAACATCACAATCTATACCTCGAACTTAATCATCATTCTACGTATCGTTCTACATCAATTATCTTCATTCAGTATGGCGATTATGTAATCTCTAATGTTTTAAAGATTATATATTCTTGTTCTAACAATAAATCAAATCATTTTAATATCATATTGACTCATTAAATACATGATTATATCTGAAGAAAATATATATGTATATATATTTTCATAAAAATTGTAATTAAAAATTCTTTCGTACAAATTGTTATTGGTGAAAATATTTTAACGGGTAGGTAATACCCGAGGAATATTTAGTTTTCACATTAGTAAATTACACTGTACATTCTTCGAATCTGATTCAACAGTCATTTACTATCCTACTTACACCCACAGATATACGTATCCGTTCACCGCAGAATAACCATTTTCATTCAAGTTCCTATTTGGATTTTGATATATTAGAATCTAACAAGTGGCATAATCAAGAAAACATTTAACAAAATAAAATTTGTTAGAAACAAACAAATTAACTATGAAAAATTTTGTTAAGAATCCACGCTAACTATTCCTACCTAACTGTTCCTAGCTAACTAATTACATTTTAATTATCGCAATTTAATTATCGCAATTTATATTCTCGCAATTTTATTTATCGTCATTTAATTTCTGTTATTTATTTTACGTACTTTAAATATCGGGACACGTATACAAGGTTTTTACATATCATATCGACACATCTATATATATTATTTGGAATAACCATAGACACTCTATATGCAGTAATGCTGGAGTTAGCTATACAGGGTTGAGGTTTATTCTATAATAATATATACTTTGAGTTGTGATCGAGTCTGAGATACGTACACGGGTCGCGATACGTATTAATTAATTCGAATATTATATATTAAACTATATATGAATTATTGGACTGTTAACTGTGGACTATCAACTGTGGACTAATAACATTGGACAATTAAAATGAATTAAAATATTATTTATAACATATGAAACTAAAAAATTCTTCAAGTTTGCCACTTGATTTCATCTTAAACCTCATTTGTATCTTGACGATTACAATCTGCGCTCAAACCTTTCATGACTCTTGAAAACACCTCAATCGAGAGGATGAACCAACCGCATTTAATCTACGGAAGAAAAGATTGATGCATATAGTTACTTACCTGAAAACACTCGAAAGTTGAGTAAACGTTAACACGTACTTGTGCTAACTCCTTTGGCGTTATTATTACCGAAAATAACTTTACAATCCCTCTTCAAATTAGCCAATTTTTTCATAGCTACAACAAATCAATTTCAACTTTTCATTCGAATAAACTCTGTTATAACCTTGATATATACGTTGTCTCTTTGCCTTCGTTACCGGAAAACCGTTTATATTCCACCACATTAACAGTAAACTTACCAAAAACTTCATTAATCTTTGACTTTCTAAAGAGTTATTATGTTCATAGAAACCCTAGCATCTACTCATCTGCATATGATAACGAGAATTACCGTACTAAATACCTAGAATCAGTAATCAGTATTTTGACATCTCGCAGTGTTTCTATATCAACAGTTATATGTATACGTATAACCTTTATCTCTTAGAATTATGATCTTTCATTCTGAATTTTTGAAAAGTACTCAGTCTACAAATCAATACTCTGAATGTTGAAAAAGCTGAATGAAGCAGCAGAAACCGTAGACAACCGTAAACGACCTTAATCATCGGAAGTTTGATGAGAAAGAATAGTATGTTGGAAAAGCTCAGAAAAGTTGGAACTGGAAAACGGATTGAACTAACCACGAAGGAGACCAAGGACAAATACAAGGACCATACCCTATATTCAAAGAATCCAGGTAATTCTGGATCCGTTGAAATCTTTAGAGAATATCTTGCCCCGAAGTCATGTTAAAATCTTGCGGAAAATTTTTCTTCATCAACCTTCGAACTTGGAAATTCCAAAATATCATCATAAATATCTTCGATATTTATGAGGATATTTTCATTAATATTCTCGTCCGAAATTATATACCTCTTCGTGCTTCCTATGTTTCATTATATTGAAAACTTCTGTAAAATCTAAGGTTAATTTATGAATGAATTCTGGAGAAATGTAAAGAAATTGATGCATGAATTAGTATAGTATAATGACACTTGATCAACGTGATTATATTACAGTAAGTCATGCCGAGTTTCTAATGGAACGTAATGATTCACAGATCATAACGTCATTATGTGCCATGTTACATAACTCTTTCATTCTGCTTAACTTCTGAACATATCAAGAAGGTATATTCTTGATAGTTCTATTCTCAGTGATTCTGGTAATTTGACAAATCAAATCGTGCGATTTCATTCTTTCTTGTTTAGAACATTAAGTTCATTCGAAATTCCATACTTACGAATTCTGTACTGTTAATCGCTTTACTAGAGGTCGAGAGGATAATAAAAAGGCAAAGAGATCCAAAATATAAGAGAAAATATAAAGCCCAAAAAGAACACGGAGGTCACAAACAATGGATATTAATAAGAATAGCAATATAAAGACACGGTATAATTAAGAATAGTATCACCCAAGGTAATAGTAGAAGTAAACAGATTTCTCTGGCGGAAGATTGGAAAGAAGAATGACGAAAATGATAATTAGAAAAATCTCAAGTATTAGAACTCGATTAACCATTTTCACAATCTTTTGGATGTATGAACTAAGAAAGAAAGTATATGAATGGTGAGAATAATGGGACGGAAGAGTTTAATTTATAATGGAAATATCAGACAGAGTAATCAAGGCAGATCACCGTATTTAATTATAGAGATTCTAATTTCCTTATTCACCGAAGAACCATATCTTGTAGATTTTGAAGATTTTCTTTAAACCCCTTGCATTCCGGAAATCAACTGTGACTACGTCAAAAGTTAAGTCGAACCTCTACTTAATTCAATTCACTCTTTTGTGATAGCTTCATTCGTGCTCTTCGAATAATTGAATTGTTTTATCCATATTACAAAATGATGATAAAACTCTATTTATCAACTCATATTTGTCATGAAAATATTTTTATTGTTAGCCATGACCACCTCACTCAAATTTCGGGACGAAATTTCTTTAACGGGTAGGTACTTTGACGACCTGAGAATTTTCGACTAAATTTAAACTTAATCTTTATATGATTTCGATACGATAAGCAAAGTATATAATGTTGAGTCTATAAAATTTGGAAACGATGTTCATATATTCAATTGACTTTCGACTGTTCCCGATGATTCACGAACCATTGCTTGTAAATATGTGGATATATATAAATATGTGTATATATAAATATATGTATAATATATATAATATAATGAACATTAATAAACTATTATATACATTTATTGTTATAAATAAATATGTACAATAAAATACATTGTAATAAAAACTATTATTTTATATGTATATTTCTTGTATATATATATATATATATATATATATATATATATATATATATATATATATATATATATATATATATATATATATATATATTGTAATATTTAATTTAATCATTTAATATATATTTATGTGCGTAGTAAATTTTGTTATTTAAAACTGTTTATATATATACATAGTGTATATTAAATATAATTAATTTTGAGCTTAAATGGTAAATGTCTGTAACTTTCGATTGGCGTTTAATTATTTTTAATATAGGTCTAATATATATATATATATAAGAAGTTTTAAAATAAAAGTTGTTCCAAAATTTGATTAAAAAGATAATAGTTTTGATAAATATTTTTTTTTACCATTTCAATCTAAGTTTTTGTACTCCGTACATATAAATTGGAACAGAAAATAAATAATTTTCGAACCTTTTTGATCAGGTTTCAAACAAGTAATGAGTGAAATAATTAAATATGTTTAATCAAAAAATTTAAGATATTTAGGGACACTTTTATACATTAACTGTTTAGCAATGGACACGATATCGCTATCCGGGATAAAGTGTCGGTAGATATTCCAAAGCAGAGGCTGCTTCCCTGTTTCCATTCATTGCACCTCATGTGAATTAGAAAATTTTTATATATTATATTTTTATTATTATTATATATTATTTATTATTAGTAATTAGTATCAAATTATTTATATTGTTAGTATATGCATATATGTATGAATATATATGCTATTATCGGGAGCTACCTACATCACACTTTCTTCTTCACTTGATAACCATCCAACACCAAGGATCACCCTAATCTGTCACCTATAATCGTCAACCACCAAAAACCTCTATCACCTTCTCCTATTCTTCCAACGAGTCACCTTTTGTTCCTATTGTTGCTGCAACTATTCGAGAGCTCATCACCGTAAGCCATCTCAACCTACAACTTTTCCTTTTGATGCTTAATACTACTTTTGTGTTTGAACACCCAAATCACCTCAAACTCTATTGAGTTGCTACTACAGCTCCTCTATTATGTTATTTCAATTAACACCACATGCACACCCACATACACGATAAACACAACACCTTCAACTTTCTGCTTCTACAGGCCACGACACCATCTACACACCACGTTCCACTACCATCATCGACATTTTTCTGTTACAGCACACCATTGATGTACGATGTTTATTTTTGTTTGAACCTCAGTGACTCACTACCATGAACAACCCATCGATCATCAACTAATAAAAACCCATTTCATTTTTTGTTTTGTTTCAAGCAACCGAAAACATAACCCAAACCACCATCGACTTTCATGTTAAATGTTTTATTTATTTGAAAAGAAACCCACGAAACTTGCTGTTACTCATTCTATTTTTCGAACAACCAACACCACCTTAACCATCTCGTTTAACCACCTGCAACAATTAGAAAATCATTGTTGCTACTTCTGTTTTTATTCGAAACTGCTACACGACTTCTTGTTGCTATTAACCCCAACCCACTAGTTTTGGAGTCTAATGAATGATGTAGTTGATGAAGTCGATTAAATGATTGGAGATGATATCCTTTTTTATTCAATAACGATAAAGAAAGAGGGATATGAAGACCCCATATCTAGATTATGTCATGATATTTTTTATCAAAAGTATCCCACTTGATTTAATGAAAGTTATTATAATAATGATTAATTCACAAGTGATGATAAATGATGCTATGAATGGATGGTGACAGCAACATGGTGATATGATGATGCAGAGAGAGTAAAGACAAGGAAATGAAAATATGTCGAGCAAGTTTATATATATTTTTTTTATGCATTTAGTCCGTGTAATTGATTTCACTATTGGGCCATGTAAGGGATTGCATTATTGGGCCGAGTTGTTTATATGATATAGTGGACCGTGTACCATTTTTGGGCCGTATACTTCTTAGTGTCATTGGACTGAGATCCAACTTAAATTGGATCGAATGATGATGAGAGTTAGATGATGGTATTTATGATAATGAAAATGATACATGATGATGATTAACACATACATGCTGATGATGGTATACGTATGATGAATTAATGAAGATACAACGAAACTGTTATTTTTTTCTTCAGTTGATCATCGGTTCTTATTCTAGCATATAAAAAATCACTTAATAGGGTTGTTTTAGAATTAGTAGCCTTGTTTCGTTGTTGGATTGGGCTGTTAAACGAACCATTAAAAATAGAAGCACTTGGGCCAATTAGGATTAATGTTGTTGGGCTATGATTAAATTGGGACGAGGCAGAAAAGAGGTTAAATAAATATGGGTTACAAATAATAATAGAAAAGCTGAAGTGGTAGAATGGTTGAGAGGGTTGTTTGGGTTTCGAGAGGTTGCGGGTTCGAGTCTCGTCTGGGAAATTTCTTTTTAGAAAAAGCTTGGAGACGGTATACACTTTTTTTTTATCATTGTTATTATTATTATGTTTATTATTGTTATTATTGTGATTATTATTGTTATTATTATTATTAGTATTATATTTATTATTATAAGTATCATAATTGTATTTATTATTATTATCATAAACATAAGTATCATATCCATTATTATTATTATGAGTATTACTTATTATTGTTAATTTTAAAACTTTAATATTATTATCATTATAATGAAAAGGTTTATTATCATTATCATTACAATACAAATTATTATTATTTTCGTAAATATTAATATTAGTATCTTTTTATAAATAATAGAATTGCTAATATTAACATAAGTATTATTTATATTATCATGAGTAATATTATTATGTAATTACAAAGATCTTTATCATAACAAAATTTATTTATTTTTTATTTACAAAATAAATATATAATATATATACATATTAATAATATAAATAAGATATGACTAATAAATTTATATATATATATATATATATATATATATATATATATATATATATATATATATATATATATATATATATTTTATATATATTTGTTAAATTACAAGTACATGGTTTAATATATATAAACGAATGATATAGGTTCGTGAATCCGAGGCCAACCCTACACTTGTTTAACTGACGTCATATGTATTTTTACTACAAAATACAGTATGGTGAGTTTAATTTGCTCCCTTTTTAAATGCTTTTGCAATATATATTTTTGGGACTGAGAATACATGCGCTATTTTTATAACAGTTTTACGAAATAGACACAAGTAATTGAAACTACATTATATGGTTGAATGATCGAAGCCGAATATGCCCCTTTTTAACCTAGTAATCTAAGAATTTGGGAACAGACCCCCAAATTGACGCGAATCATAAAGATAGTTCTATGGGGCCCAATAAGCCCCATTCTTGAATTTAGAATGCTTTAGTACTTTGAAATTATCATGTCCGATGGGTGTCCCGAAAAGATGGGGATATTCTATATGCATCTTGTTAATGTCGGTTACCAGGTGTTCAATCCATATGAATGATTATTTTTGTCTCTATGCATGGGACGTATATTTATGAGAACTGGAAATGAAATTCTTGTGGTCTATTAACATGATGGAAATGAATGTTTATGATAAACTAATGAACTTACCAACCTTTTGGTTGACACTTTAAAGCATGTTTATTCTTAGGTATGAAAGAAATCTTCCGCTGTGTATTTACTCATTTTAGAGATATTACTTGGAGTCATTCATGACCTATTTCAAAAGACGTTGCATTCGAGTCGTTGAGTTTATCAAGATTTTTACTAAGACAATTATAGTTGGATATATTATGAAATGGTATGCATGCCGTCAATTTTCGATGTAAAGAAAGTTTTTCTTTTAAAAACGAATGCAATGTTTGTAAAATGTATCATATAGAGGTCAAATACCTCGCGATGTAATCATATGTTATTGTATTCGTCCTTATGGATTAGGACGGGTCGCTTCAGAACCCATCCCCAATTCATCCAAAATAGATGATGGCTAATTGGTTGATCCATTCCGGTCACACTGCTTTCGGAGCTCGAGTGAAATTCCATATCTGAATTCGAGGGACTTGAACTAGTGGAGAGTTTCATTTTGTACGATTGAATAAAGGATTTTTTGATATGAAATGATTTTCAGCTATCGGATGGTATTCTGATTACATAGAATATCTATATATATAGAGCAAAAGATTTCATAGATTACGGAGGAATTTACGGAATATGTTAGGAAAAGTTTACAGTAACAGATACGCTAAGATATAAATTAGCATATACGCTAAAATATGAACTTTGTCTATACACTATTTATGCAATCAATGCAGTAAGATGTGTCTAGACTAAGAATGATAAGAATGTAATTTTCTATGGGTGATAAGCAGATGATTTCTGACTAGAAATGATAAGCAAAACTTTTGAAATGTAGTTAAGGTCGAAGTCCAGACTCACTAATGCATCTTATTAACTATCCGTTAGACACACTAATGCAAGACATGGTTCGCTAAGACCACCGCTCTGATACCAATTGAAACGACCCGTCCATATTACTATAAACGCAGTACGTTCTCATTGGTACCATAGCGAGGTATTTGACCTCTATATGATACATTTTAGAAAATATTGCATTCGTTTCATAAAAAGCACATCATTATTATACATAATGCATGTTTTAAACAAGTGGGCGATTATTTAAGAAATAATCCCCAAAATACTACGCACGTGACGTAACAGTCGAATATAATACATGACAAAAGTTTTATTGAATGCAACACTTTATTTAAATAAAAGTATGAGACTCCATGCACAGCTTGCTCAGATAATGCAACAGTGAAAGACTTTCTTAAGGACCCGAGAATAAACATGCATAAAAAGTCAACACAAAAGTTGGTGAGATATATAGGTTTATCATCGATATAAATATAGACCACAAGATTTCATAGTTATAAATATATGTGCACTCGCAAGTGTATAAAAGTATTCTATAAGTTGTTGAGAGCTTCGGTAACCATACTTAACCATTAATGTGGCATATTCCCTTTATTATGAAATCTCCCTACACTGTACCAAGTGTAGTAAAAACGAAGTACTATGCAACCGTTTACGATACTAGAGCGACTAGCCCAGTTGGGGTTGTCAAAACCGATAGATCTATCAATAGGATTCGCGCTTACATGTTCTTACAACATGTAAATATTAGTTACCAAGCTATTAGAGAAGATATGCAAGGTGGTACAACTCAATGTAGAATATATTTTAAGTACTTGTATCCATGGCGTAAAACATAAAATGCATGTATTCTCATCCCAAAATATTTTTAGAGTTTAAAAATGGGACTATATACTTACAGTAGTAAAAGTATATTAATAATAAGTTTTCAACTTATTAAAAATATGACCGTCGTCCTTGGATTCACGAACCTATAACGATTCAGATAATAATACAACATATGAATAAAATAAAGCAAGTTCATAGAACACTTATATAATAATTTTTAACATTTTATGTTAGTGGTCCATTGTTAGTAGTCATTTGTTAGTAGTCCAAAATAGTCCGAAAAGTCCAACAGTCCAATAATCGGTATATATATATAATCTTAGAATTACCCCACGATGTATTGTATACGTATTGTCTTTGCATCAACCCAGAGACGTATTGTATACGTATTGTCTTAGAATTATCTAAAACGTATTATGTACGTATTGTCTTAGGATTTATCAAAACGTATTGTATACTTATTGTGTTAGGACGTACCAAGAATATCATTATACATATATACAATCACAGAATTAACCAAGATTATTATATTTTGTTGTACTACTAATAACATGTCCAAATATAAATAGGATATAGGAAAAGTTAACAAGGATATGATTAATATAGTTTTTATAATATAAATTTCGTCCATACAACGTTAATTTTAGCAGATTTTGTTTTGCTCGCCAAATATTCATTACAACTCCTTTTAAAGTGAATCAAATTGCTATGGATTCATTAAGAAGTAAATTTTACAAAACCAATTCGAAAAGTTCATTTTTACCCTCTTTTTGTGTCGGTGGACAGATTTGAAAAAATCCCGGCATCCACCCAATATATGATTTTTGATAAAATACTTCCACTTTTACTAAAATCATGAAAAAAATACTGAAAGTCTTATTTACATATATTAACATATTTCCAAAGTCTTAGCCTCGAACTCAAAGTCTAAGATAGGTTTTTAATTTCCAACCCAAAACAGCCCGCTTTTTACCGAATGGAGATTAAAGGATATATGTTAAGTTTCAAGGTGTTCTTCATATGTACAAGTTATAAGTTCTTATATTAACTTAATATAACATCATAATATATATAAATAAGTTTTATTAGAGTTAAGTTAGAAAGATTAGATTAGTTTTTCAAACAAGCTTGGTGTTCACCAAAATAAGTTCTAGTTTTTACAAGTTTTATAAGTATAATAAGATAGCAACTATACAAGGAATTGAACAAGGATTTTGAGAAGTTTTTTACCTTGAATATGAAGAGGAAAGTTACTGAGATTAAAGTATGATATCAGAGTATTCAAGTGTGTGTTT
Source organism: Rutidosis leptorrhynchoides (assembly GCF_046630445.1). Taxonomy (NCBI): domain Eukaryota; kingdom Viridiplantae; phylum Streptophyta; class Magnoliopsida; order Asterales; family Asteraceae; genus Rutidosis; species Rutidosis leptorrhynchoides. The sequence goes on along the minus strand of NC_092342.1, from coordinate 171,844,839 downwards.
TTAGTTTAAGAAAATGTGGAGTAAAAATGAGTTAAAATGGTCCTTATTTATAAGCTTATAATTTTGGCTTTTAGTAAAAATATCTAAGATAAGTTAAATTGTATTAAGTCATGCATGACATATTAAATTGATTAGGTCATGAATGACATATTACACAAATAATTGCAGATTTCTATTGGAATATACCAATAGTAAATACTTCTAGAAGATGTGTATAATACGGGTAAAAATACCGTATGAATGCGAGTAGAATTCTTTGAGGAAATTGAACAAAAATATGAGCATAGCTATCCTTTATATGTATTGGTATATTATAAAGTGTATTAAATACTTGTAAGGATGTATTTACACTCGTAATACATTATATGTAAATACATTTTAACATAAGTTAATTACGTCGTTTAAATAATAATATATATATTGTTTGAAAACTCTTTAAATTAGTAGTATGAATATATATATATATATATATATATATATATATATATATATATATATATATATATATATATATATATATATATATATATATATATATATATATATATAATACTTTGTTAATATACTTAATGAGATATTTAATTATCATATTTTCAAGTTAAATATATATAAATCCATATATATACACAATGATTAAACAATTAAACAATTAAATCAAGTTATGACGTTCGTGAATCGTCGGAATAAAAGGGTGACCAAAAGCTTGTGTAAAACTCTTTTCGGAGGTTCAAGATTTATTAAAATTCATTGCTTATTAAGTCGGAATTATATAAAGATTAAGTTTAAATTTGGTCAGAAATTTACGGGTCGTCACATTAAGCCTCTCCGAAAAATCACTATACTTATTCATTGAAACCTTATCATGTACTCATCTGCATCTTGTAATGGTAGTTGCCATACCAAAAATCTTGAATCATTATTCTCGAATTTCGCAGTAATTCTACGTCAACAGTTATATATAACATATAACGTCTATCTCCAAGACTTACATATTTCGAATGTGAAGTTAATGAAAAACACCCTAAACTGCGAACTAGTTCTCGAAATTTAAAAAAAAAATGCTGATGAAGCAGCAAAAAATGAAAACGACCTTAACAGTTAAAAGTTTGATGATAAAGAATAGTGTGTTGGTAAAGCTCAGAAAAAGAGAAGGTTTGGAACTGGAAAACGGATTGAGCAAACCATGAAGGAGGCTGTGGACAAATCACAGAGATTAAACCTGCCTTCAAAGAATCCAAATGATTCAGTGTCTGCTGAAGTTATTATGGAATACCTTACTCCTGACTCTAAACTTTTGCGGACAAATCTTCCTCATCATCCTTCGATATTAGAAATTCTAAGATATCATCGTATCTTTCATTATAAATATCCTCGATATTTCTGAAGATATTTTCAAAACTATTCTTATCTGAAATCATTTATCTCTTCGTGCTATCAGTGTAACATCATTAAGGAAACTGTTCTAGTTTCTAAAATTTGAAAAATTCGAATTTAAATTATGAATGTTTTTGAAGTAGTGTTGGGAACTGAAGCATGAGTTAGTATAATATAATGACACTTGATCAACGTGATTATATTACAGTAAGTCATGCTGAGTTTCTAATGGAACGTAATGATTCACAAATCATAACGTCATCATGTGCCATGTTACGCGACTCTTACATTCTATCTAATATATAAACATATCAAAAACATAATTTCTTGATAATTCTATCTTTTCTCTTAAAATCTAGTAATTTAACCAACCAAGATCGTACTATTACAATTCCTCTCTTAGAACATTAGTCATGTTCATTCGAAACTCCATACCTACGAATTCTGGACCATTACTTGCGAAGAGAAAACAAAAGCATGAAGCTCTGAAATAGAAATGGGAGTATAAATCACAGCAAATAGGAAAGAGCATTAACTGTGGATGTCAATGATTATAGAAAGACAGAAGCAGGGATTCTGAAATATAAGGGAAGATATAAAACCCAACAACAACAACCCAGAAATTACAAACCATGTATATCGATGCATATAGCAATATAAAGACACAGAAGAACTAAAAATACTATAAAACCAAGAGTATAGTAGAAGTAAATAGATTCTTCCGGAGGCAGATGAAAAAGAAGAAAGACAGATATTAAAGTTAGGAGTATACCAAGAATCAAAATTGGATGGAGCATATTGACGAATACTTTAAAGTATGAATTGAGGAAGAAAGAATAGAAGATGTGAGCTGTGGAAATAAGGAAACGAAGGGAGTGGATTTATAGTGAAATATCCGACAGAGCAATCGAAACAGATTATCGCATTTAACCAAGAGGATCCTAATTTCCTTAATTTATGAAGAATCAAATCTTATTACGAAGATTTTCTCTAAATCCCTTGAACTCCAGAAATCCACCCTATCTACGTCAAAAGATATGACGAAACTTTACTTTTGTCATTTCACTCTTTTGTGATAGCTTCACTCGAACTCTGCACATAACCGAGTTGTTTTATCCATATTACTCAATCACGATAAAACTCTAATTTCCAACTCATATGGGTCATGAAAACATACTTATTGTCAGCCATGACGATCCCAATCAAATTTCGGGACGAAATTTCTTTAATGGGTAGGAACTGTGATGACTCAAAAATTTCTGGCGAAATTTAAACTTGATCTTTATATATTTCCGACACGATAAGTAAAGTATGTAATGTTGAGTCTCAAAAATTTTGGAACTATGTTCATATATTCAATTACCCTTCGACTATTCCCAACGATTCATGAACAATTATATTTAACTTGATGTACATATATAATTATATATATATATATATTAATTAAAGACGTTAACAAAGTATTAGATGTATAATACTTTACAGGAACATATTTGTTTCGATATATGTTTAATATATTTATCGACAAAAATTAAAAGATAATATCAAATGATTGAATTACCAGATACATTGTGATATGATTAGGGGTCTCGGTTGTGAGGTCCACGTTGATTTGAGAAATCTTTCCCTTTTAACGGTATTCGGAACAAATGGTAAAGTGATTTACAAGTAAGAATAAACGTGTCAATTAACGGTAACTGGACAAAAGTTAGTGAAGATTCGTGCTTAATTTTCAATGCATACTTTACAATAATGTCCCCGTGACTTTTGATAAGATAACTGTTTAGCTTCCATATTAATTATTGTGAAAGTGAAATTATGAAATGTAGATAACTTAGAAGATGAATATCGAAAGGTTAAGTAAATCGACGTTTTACATTAAAATTATTTCATGCACTTAACTATCCATTCGACCGTACCCGACTATTCACGAACCTTTGATTGTAAATAGAAATGTAGATATAAATAATTACATATGTAAATAAATATATATAATAGGTTAAATATATTAATGAACTATTATGTGATTTAGTTATTATGAAAGAAAACTTAAACTTGTTATTTAAAACTGTTTATTTAAATATATTGAGTAAATTGAATTTACATAATTTGTGAAAGTTAACAAAGTATTTAATGTTATACTCTGAGATTATTTGTTTCAATATATATAATTAATATAGTTATTTACTTGATATTTAAAATATAATTAAAAATGTATGATTTATATCATTATTATTATATGTATATTGTAATGTATATAAAATGTATAAATATTCAATATTATATAATTATCAAACATTACATAATTAATAATATGTAATATTAATATATTAGATGTAATTACAAGTTAAAAATATAGTTGTTATAATAATAATATTATTACTTTCATTATTATTATTAATACTAATATCAATTATTAGTATTATTTATATTATTATCATTATTACTGTTATAATTGTAACTAATAAAATTGTAATAATTTTAGGATTATCAAAATAAAGATTTTAAATATAAATATTATTATAAAATGATTTAAAATTTATTTAGTTGTAATTTAAATAATATTAATTATTATTATTAAAATTATCATTTTTATTTAAAATTGTTATTATCATTACTTTTATTACTTTAATTATTATTTTTATTATTATTAGTGTTATTTTGATATTATTATTATTATTATTATTATTATTATTATTATTATTATTATTATTATTATTATTATTATTATTATTATTTCTATTAGTATTATTATTAGTTTTTATTTATTTATTATTAACAATATTTATAGTATTATTATAATTATTAATTATTAATATTATTTATATATAAATTAAATAAAATATAATAGACATATAATTAAGCGTAATTAGTTGCAGGTCATTATCAGATTCATTTTTTTCCTTCCTCCTGCTCGTGAGATTTTGTCGACCACCATCAACATTACAGTACAACTTTTGCTAAATTATTGTTGCGGATAAATCCTTCACAGACTTGATATATAGATCCTCTACTGCTATGTGAAAAATCAAACTGAAATTTAAAAGAAACAAAACAGTTCTTCGTTTTTATTTTTTCTTTAAACCGAACCCATTTAACCTCTGAACTGATTCGGAACAAATTGAAGAAATCTAAAATTGAAGATATCTCGCAGTTCATCTCTTGAACATGTATGAACAATCTCAGATCCCAATTTGCTAAATCGTGAACGAATTTTCGAGTCAAAGTTCGGAATTAAAAAGTCAACCGTATGAACAAATATCAAATTCGAGGGTTCTGTGATGTTATGGAATATGATTTCTATTGTATAACATTGGGAACTTGATTTGGATTAACTTTCATGAAGAAATTGACAATTAAAACACTCCGAATTTAAAAATCGATTTTCAAATTCAATATTTTTTTTACAGTCACTGCTAATGCCCATTCGTTTCTGTTTCCAGATGAAGATATCAAACCACCATCAAACCACCACATATTAACTATTACAACGGCTGCAAGGTTACTAATTCTCTTTCTGTTATAACCATCGAAGCTTCATTGTTGCTGCTGCGTTTTTCTTTGCTTTGTTTTTTTTCGAAGATATAAATCAAGATGATGATTATGTTAAAACTGTATGGTGGTGATGATAATTAATGATGATGAAGAACCGAAGCTAGTTCGACTACCCTGCTATTTCCTTGTTACCTATTTCCGGTTCTGGTTTGGATCGAGAACATACAAGTCAAGTGTTGGGCTTGATTATGTTTGTCTCTTGGGCCTATCTTATATGTTGGGCTAAACTATCTTTTGAGGGGCTTTTGAATTTAATTGGACTTCTTATTCCTAATGGCTACATATTAGGTATATTATCCTTGTTATTACTTTTATTTTTATTATTAATATTGTTAATTGTTAATATGATTATTATTAAGATTATTATGATTAAGATGGTTATGATTATAAAGGTTAATAAAAACATATTCATTATAATAATTACTCATCAAATTTAATACTGTACACGAGAACTCTTAATTTGAATATAAACGTGTAATACGAATAAAAATGATGTAAGAACAATAATAAAAATAATGTAGAATGATGAAGATGATTAATGGTATAATTATTAATATCTGTATATTATTATTGTTATTAGTATTATATTATTACTATTTTTAATCATTTTTTATTTTATTATTATTATTATTATTAACGTATATCATTACTATTATTATTATAAGTATTATCATTATTATTATTATTTTATCATTTTTATTATTATTATTAAGTATCATTATTATTAATATTATTCCTATCATTAATATTATAATAAGTAAAAAAATTAGTAACATAACTATACTAAAAAAATAAATGTTAATTATTTAACTAAAGTATATAAATAAATATATTTAGTTAAAATATTAATGAAACCTATAAATTATTAAATATACCAATTATATCATTAATATATATATATATATATATATATATATATATATATATATATATATATATATATATATATATAATTATTCGATTACAATTATATGTTTTAATATATATATGAATAATCAAGGTTCGTGAATCCGAGGCCAACCCTACACTTGTTCAATGCTGTCATATGTATTTTTACTACAAAATACAGTATTGTGAGTTTCATTTGCTCCCTTTTTAAATGCTTTTGCAATATATATTTTTGGGACTGAGAATACATGCGCTATTTTTATAAATGTTTGACGAAATAGACACAAGTACTCGAAAATTACACTCTATTATTGGGTTATCGAAATTGAATATCGCCCTTCAAGTCTGGTAACCTAAGAATTAGGGAAATGGCCCCTAATTTGAAATGTCCCGTTCATATTGGTTATAAACGTTCCATATTAATTGATTTCGTCGCGAGGTTTTGACCTCTATATGAGACGTTTTTCAAAGACTGCATTCATTTTTAAAACAACCATAACCTTTATTTTATTGATAAAGGTATAAAAAGCATTACATAGATTATCAAATAATGATAATCTAAAATATACCGTTTACACACGACCATTACATAATGGTTTACAAAATAAGTATCTTGAATGCAGTTTTTACACAATATCATACAAGCATGGACTCCAAATCTTGTCCTTATTTTAGTATGCAACAACGGAAGCTCTTAATAATCACCTGAGAATAAACATGCTTAAAACGTCAACAAAAAATGTTGGTGAGTAATAGGTTTAACCTATATATTATCAAATCATAATAATAGACCACAAGATTTCATTTTTATAGCACATCTCATATCAGCCATTTCGTAAACTGCATAGATATAAAAAAAAATCATTCATATGTTGAACACCTGGTAACCGACGTTAACTTAATGCATAGAATATCCCCAAAACAGAACCTCTCGTCTGTATAAAAATCTCGAAGTACTAAACCATTCATAACCTGAATGAAGGTGGTTAAGCACAATAGATCTATCTTTAGGATTCGCGTCAATTAGGGGCTATTTCCCTAATTCTTAGGTTACCAGACTTGAAGGGTGATATTCGGTTTAATAATCCAACCATAGAATGTAGTTTTACGTACTTGTGTCTATTTTGTAAAACATTTATAAAGCTGCATGTATTCTCATACCAAAAATATTAGATTTTAAAAGTGGGACTATAACTCACTTTCACAGATTTTTCATTCGTTGGAAATAAGACTTGGCCACTGGTCGATTCACGAACCTATAACAAATATATATAAATCAAAGTATGTTCAAAATATATTTACAACATTTTTATTACGTTTTAATGATTTGAGTTTGTTAAGTCAGCAGTCCTCGTTAGTAACCTACAACTAGTTGTCCACAGTTAGATGTACAGAAATAAAGCAATATATATTATTTTGAATCAATGCACGACCCCATGTCTACAAGTCTCAGACTCAATCACAACTCAAAGTATATATATTATTTTGGAATCAACCTCAACCCTGTATAGCTAACTCAAACATTACTGCATATAGAGTGTCTATGGTTGTTCCGAAATATATATATAGATGGGTCGATATGATATGTCAAAACATTGTATACGTGTCTATGGTATCCCGAGATTTCATAATATGTATAATACAATATAAATTAATTAGGATATTCTTAGTCTTGATTTGTTACAAAATTTTCGTAGCTAAAACTAGCAAATTTATCTAATTTTGTTTTACCCGTCATTTCTTCGTTTCAAATCCGTTTTGAGTGATTCAAATTGCTATGGTTTCATATTGAACTTAAGTTTATGAATCTAAATAGAAAAAGTAAATGTTTATAGTCAGAAATACAGGTTACAAGTCAATATTATAAGAGGTAGTCATTTCAGTCGAAAGAACGACGTCTTGATGACCATTTTGAAAATCATACTTCCACTTTGAGTTTAACCATGATTTTTGGATATAGTTTCATGTTCATGAGAAAAATCATTTTCCCAGAAGAACAACTTTTAAATGAAAGTTTATCATAGTTTTTAATTAACTAACCCAAAACAGTCCGCGGTGTTACTACGACGACGTATGTCCGGTTTTACGGTGTTCTTTATGTTTCCAGGTTTTAAATCATTAAGTTAGCATATTATATAGATATAGAACATGTGTTTAGTTGATTTTAAAAGTCAAGTTAGAGGGATTAACTTTGTTTTGCGAACAAGTTTAGAATTAACTAAACTATGTTCTAGTGATTACAAGTTTAAATCTTCGAATAAGATGGATTTATATGTATGAATCGAATGATGTTATGAACATCATTACTACCTTAATTTTAGTAGGTAAACCTACTGGAAATGAGAAAAATAGATCTAGCTTCAAAGGATTCTTGGATGGCTTGAAAGTTCTTGAAGCAGAATCATGACACGAAAACAAGTTCAAGTAAGATTTCCACTCGAAATAAGATTGTTATAGTTATAGAAATTGAAGCAAAGTTTGAATATAAATATTACCTTGAATAAGAAAGATAACCTACTATAAATAACAAATGTTTCTTGATCTTGGATGATTACTTAGAATGGATTTGAAAGTTTGGAAGTAAACTAGTAAACTTGAAAGTGTTATTGAAGTGTTCTTGAGTAGTTGTTTTGTAGGTTGATCAAAGGTTTGATTTATGAGCTAGATTGATGTATATTTTGATGAATATGATGAAGAACACTTAGAACATCTTCATAGAATAAGAGAGAGATCAAATGAGTGAAAGAAAATTGAAAAATGCAAGTGTGTGTGAGGATGAAGAAAATGTGAATGAGGGGTATCCATATATGCAAGTTGTAATTTGATTTTTAGTGTAATAATTCATGCAAGTTGCCAAATGATGGTTCCACATGTTTATTGACTAAATGAGGGCTACTAAGAGCAGATTTTTATTGGTATAGATCAATAGTAAATACGTCTAAAAGCTGCGTACAATACGAGTACATCTACTGTACGTATACGAGTAGAATTGTGGATGAAAGTGAATGAGAATGTAATTGTAAGCATATTTGTTAAGTTGAAATACTTTGATATGTGTCATGAAGTCTTTCAAAAGTGAACTAATACATCTTAATATACTACATGTATATACATTTTAACTGAGTCGTTAAGTCATCATTAGTCTTTACATGTATGTGTTGTTTTGAAACCTTTAGGTTAACGATCTTGTTAAATGTAATTAATTCATTGTTATTATACTTTAATGAGATGTTAAATTGTTATGTTAATATGATAACATGGTGTATGAATATATCTTAACATCATATATATATATATATATATATATATATATATATATATATATATATATATATATATATATTAAAATACTATTACAACGATAATCGTTACATATATATATTGTTTCGAAATACTTAAGTTAGTAGTCTCATCTTACTTGTATAGTTAATTGTTAATACACTTAATGATATACTTAATTATCATTTTATCATGTTAAATATAGTATATCAATATCTTATTACAATACATATGTATTTAGTAAGACGTTGTTATAACGATAATCGTTATGTATATCATTTCGAGTTTCATAATTCAATATTCTCATTTTTATGTATATCACACATTGATAATATACTTAGTGATATTCTTACATATTATAATCTCATGTTAACCATATATATGTCCATATATGTCATCATGTCATTTTTACAAGTTTTAACGTTCGTGAATCGCAGGTCAACTTGGGTGGTCAATTGTCTACATGAAACTCATAACAAATAATCAGGTCTTAACAAGTTTGATTGCTTAACATGTTGGAAACATTTAATCATGTTAATATTAGATATCATTAAATATATATAATTATGGAAAAGTTCGGGTCACTACAGTACCTACCCGTTAAATAAAATTCGTCCCGAAATTTTAAGCGGTTGAAGGTGTTGAGGCATCTTCAGGAAATAAGTGTGGGTATTTCAGCTTCATCTGATCTTCACGCTCCCAGGTGAACTCGCGTCCTCTACGAGCATTCCATCGAACCTTAACAATTGGTATTTTATTTTGCTTAAGTCTTTTAACCTCACGATCCATTATTTCGACGGGTTCTTCGATAAATTGAAGTTTTTCATTGATTTGGATTTCGTCTAATGGAATAGTGAGTTCTTCTTTAGCAAAACATTTCTTCAGATTCAAGAAATGAAAAGTGTTACGTACTCCGGTGAGTTGTTGCGGTAAGTCAAGTTGGTAAGCTACTGGTCCACACGATCAATAATCTTGAATGGTCCAATGTACCTTGTATTTAGTTTCCCCCATTTACCAAATCGAACAACGCCTTTCCAAGGTGAAATCTTAAGCATGACCATCTCTCCAATCTCAAATTCTATATCTTTTCTTTTAATGTCCGCGTAGCTCTTTTGTCGACTTTGGGCGGTTTTCAATCGTTGTTGAATCTGGATGATCTTCTAGGTAGTTTCTTGAATTATCTCTGGACCCGTAATCTGTCTATCCCCCACTTCATTCCAACAAATTGAAGACCTGCACTTTCTACCATAGAGTGCTTTAAATGGCACCATCTCAATACTCGAATGGTAACTATTGTTGTAGGAAAATTATGCTAACGGTAGATGTCGATCCCAACTGTTTCCAAAATCAATAACACATGCTCTTAGCAGGTCTTCAAGGATCTGTATTGTCCTTTCACTTTGCCAATCAGTTTGTGGATGATAAGCAGTACTCATGTCTAGACGAGTCCCCAATGCCTGTTGTAACGTCTGCCAGAACCTTGAAATAAATTTGCCATCCCTATCAGAGATGATAGAGATTGGTATTCTATGTCTCTAGACAACTTCTTTCAAATATAATCGCTTCAACTTCTCCATTTTATCATCTTCTCTCATTGTCAGAAAGTGTGCTGACTTGGTAAGACGATCGACTATTACCCATATAGTATCATAACCACTTGCAGTCCTTGGCAATTTAGTAATGAAATCCATGGTAATGTTTTCCCATTTCCATTATGGGATTTCAGGTTGTTGAAGTAGACCCGATGGTTTCTGATGTTCAGCTTTGACTTTAGAACACGTCAAACATTCTTCTACGTATTTAGCAATATCGGCTTTCATACCCGGCCACCAAAAGTATTTCTTGAGATCTTTGTACATCTTCCCCTCTCCGGGATGTATTGAATATCTGGTTTTATGTGCTTCCTTAAGTACCTTTTCTCTCATATCTCCAAGCTTTAGTACCCAAATTCTTTCAGCCCTATACCGGGTTCCGTCTTCCTGAATATTAAGATGTTTCTCCGATCCTTTGGTTATTTCATTCTTCAACTTTCCTTCTTTTACAACTTCCTGTTGCACCTCCTTTATGTGGGTAGTAAGGTTAGTACGAATAATTATATTCATAGCTTTTACCCGCATAGGTTCTCTGTCCTTTCTACTCAAAGCGTCGGCTACCACATTCGCCTTCCCCGGGTGGTAACGAATCTCAAAATCGTAATCATTTAATAATTCAATCCATCTACGCTGCCTCATGTTCAGTTGTTTCTGATTAAATATATGATGGAGACTTTTGTGGGTGGTATATATGATACTTTTGACCCCATATAAGTAGTGTCTCCAAGTCTTTAATGCAAAAACAACCTCGCATAATTCCAAATCATGTGTCGTATAATTCTGCTCGTGAATCTTCAATTGTCAGGACGCATAAGCAATTACCTTTTTTCGTTGCATTAATACACAACCGAGGCCTTGCTTTGAGGCATCACAATATATCACAAAATCATCATTTCCTTCAGGCAATGACAATATAGGTGCCGTAGTTAACTTTTTCTTCAACAATTGAAACGCTTTCTCCTGCTCATCCTTCCATTCCAATTTCTTCCCTTTATGCGTTAATGCAGTCAAGGGTTTTGCTATTTTGGAAAAATCTTGGATGAATCTTCTGTAGTAACCAGCCAATCCTAAAAATTAACGTATATGCTTCGGAGTTTTTGGGGTTTCCCATTTTTCAACGGTTTCAATCTTTGTCGGATCCACCTGAATACCTTCTTTATTCACTATGTGACTGAGGAATTGAACTTCTTCCAACCAAAATGCACACTTTGAAAACTTAGCGTACAATTTTTCTTTCCTCAACAATTCTAGCACTTTTCTCAAATGTTCTTCATGCTCTTGATCATTCTTTGAGTAAATAAGTATGTCATCGATGAAAACAATAACAAACTTGTCAAGATATGGCCCACACACTCGGTTCATAAGATCCATGAACACAGCTGGTGCATTAGTCAATCCAAACGGCATAACCATGAACTCATAATGACCTGAACGTGTCCTAAAAGCAGTCTTCGAAATGTCATCCTCCTTCACTCGCATTTGATGATACCCGGAACGTAAATCGATCTTCGAATAAACCGATAAGCCTTGCAGTTGATCAAATAAGTCATCGATTCTTGGTAGTGGATAACGGTTCTTGATGGTAAGTTTGTTCAACTCTCTGTAGTCGATACATAATCTAAATATACCATCCTTCTTTTTGACAAACAAAACAGGAGCTCCCCATGGTGATGTGCTTGGTCGTATGAAATCATGCTCTAAAAGCTCTTGTAATTGACTCTGGAGTTCCTTCATTTTGCTGAGTGCGAGTCTGTATAGAGCACGAGCTATTGGTACAGCTCCCGTACCAGATCTATTTGAAATTCAATGGATCGGTGTGGAGGTAGTCCCGGTAATTCTTTCGGAAATACATCGGGAAATTTTTTTGCAACGGGAACATCATTGATGTTCTTTTCTTCGATTTGTACTTTCTCGACATATGCTTGAACAGATAGCAACCTTTTCTTTTTAGTTTTTGCGCCTTCAAATTACTAATAAGATTTAATTTCGCGTTGCTCTTTTTTCCGTACACCATTAAGGGTTTTCCTTCTTCTCGTACAATGCGAATTGCATTTTTGTAGCATACGATCTCTGCTCTCTTCTTTTTCAACCAGTCCATGCCAATTATCACATCAAAACTCCCTAACTCTACTGGTATCAAATCAATCTTAAACGTTTTGCTAACCAGTTTAATTTCTCGATTCCTACATATTTTATCTGCCGAAATTAATTTACCGTTTGCTAATTCGAGTAAAAATTTATTATCCAAAGGGGTCAATGGATAACTTATTTTAGCACAGAAATCCTTACTCATATAGCTTCTATCCGCACCCGAATCAAATAAAACATAAGCAGATTTATTGTCAATAAGAAACGTACCCGTAACAAGCTCCGAGTCTTCTTGCGCTTCAACCGTACTAATGTTGAAGATTCTTCCTCGGCCTTGACCATTATTATCCCCCTAATTTGGACACGCATTTTTGTAATGGCCCTTCTTCCCGCATCCAAAATAGGTAATGTCGGCATAACTTGTTCTGGCATTATTTGTTCCCTTAGCCATTGATCCGTAGATTTCGCACTTTGTCACACCATGGCCCTTTATTTTACACTTAGTACACACTGCCGTACAGAGCCTAGTCGGATGGTATCCTTCACACCTCTGACATGGTTTCTACCTCTTGTTGTTATTGTTGGGATTGTTGTTGTTGCGGTTGTTATTGTTGTTGGGATGGTTGTTGTAGTTGTTGTTGGGACGGTTGTTGTTGCATTTGTTGTTGCGATAATTGATGCGATTGAAGTTGTGATTGTTAAATTTGTGATCCTTGTCACTAGTCTCTTACCACTTTCTTTTGATTTGTTTCGTGTTGGCTTCTTCGGCCGCCTGCTCTTTAACTCTTTCCTCAATCTAATTTATGAGTTTATGAGCCATTCGACTTGCCTTTTGTATGGAAGCGGGCTCGTGTGAACTTATATCTTCTTGGATCCTTTCTGGTAACAATTTTACAAATGCGTCAATTTTCTCCTCTTCATCTTCGAACTCTCTTGGGCACAATAAACACAACTCCGTGAATCGTTGTTCATAGGTGGTAATATCGAATCCTTGTGTTCATAATCCCTTAAGCTCTACTTTTAGCTTATTGACCTCGCTTCTGGGACGATACTGCTCAGTCATCAGATGTTTGAATCCTGATCACGGTAGTGCGTAAGCAACATCTTATCCCACCTGCTCGAGATAGGTGTTCCACCATGTTAACGCAGCACCTGTGAAAGTATACGTAGCGTACTTTACTTTGTCTTCTTCAGTGCACTTACTTATGGCAAACACCGATTCGACCTTTTCGGTCCACCATTTCAATCCGATTGGACCCTCGGTTCCATCGAATTTCAGAGGTTTATAGGCAATGAATTCTTTGTAGGAGCATCCTACACGATTTCTTGTGGCATTATTTGCATTGCTAGATTCAGAGTTATTGTTGTTATTTTGCATTGCAGCCTGTACTGCGGCTATGTTTGCTGCAAGTAAAACACGGAAGTCTTCCTCGCTCATGTTCAAATTCTGACGAGTCGTCGGTGCCATTTCCTTCAAAAATAGTCCAAAAGAATTAAGTTAATCATATAGCATATTAAGAGTAGTCAATAGTATTTCGTAGCATAATATGAACTCGTTTATAAAAGCTTTTTCTTCATATTAGCGTTTTATAGTTTTAATTCGGGTAGTACCTACCCGTTAAGTTCATACTTAGTAGCTAATATACAATTCACCTACTACAATTCTATATGTAAAACTGATTATAATAATATTTCCCGTTCAAACTATTATACAATATTTTACAAACTTACAATACCGCTATTATACATATAGCATGAAATATAGCACACAATAACTTTGATACAAAACAGTTGTGACAACAATCCTAGTTAATACGCAAGTCATTCAGCAAAGGCAATAAAAACACGTAATTCATAAGTCCAGAAACAAGTCATGCATTCTGGTTTTACTAAGACTACTTCCCATCCTTGGTCTTGTGGAACATAACTGTTGTGGCCGTTGACAAAACAGCATGTTGTAACGTCGTCAAAGGGACGAGGGTTTTGTAATGCCCAACAGCCCCGTAATAATCTAAAAACCTGGTTTCTCACCGCAACTACTGAATCCGTCACTTGTGGGAAGGTTTTATTTAAAAGTTGTAATCCGATGTTCTTTTTCTCACTTTGGTGAGAAGCGAACATCACTAACCCGTAAGCATAACATACTTCATTATGTTGCATGTTAGAAGCTCTTTCTAACTCACGAATTCCTACATTGGGATATGTTGAGTCAAAATAGGTTCTTAACCCGTAGCGTAAAATTGCATTTGGGTTCCCTACATTTAATGCTTTAAAGAAAACACGGCGTAACTTATGGTGTCTCCAATGTGATATACCCCATCTTTCAAATGAAAGCCTTTTATAAACTAAGGCATGCCTGGAATGTTCTTCAAATGTTCTACAAACTAATTTTGCCGTAAATAATTGTGCCGACGAATTCTGACCGACTTTAGACAAGATTTCATCAATCATGTCCCCGGGTAGGTCTTCTAAAATTTTTGGTTGTCTATCCGTAACATCCATTTTTGTTTTTATACTGTAAAAATAGACGAGGGTTAGATTCGTAAAAGATAATTATCAAATAATACAAGCAATTTTCACATACAACAAGAAAAGTACAAGCACACTTATTTTACATATTTTACATCTCATGATTACAACTCTTTATTCCGACTCACTAGTTTCTTCCTCTTCGGACCTGTTTCATTTTACTAATTTTCTAGGGATATATGATGTTCCTCTAATACGAGCCGTTGTTTTCACAAATGGTTTAGAAAAACCTGGTGGCTTAGAGGTTCTCGGGTTATTGTTACAACTTAAGAAATACGGGTGTTGACGATACATATAAAGGTCATCGGGGTTGAAATCAGGTTTCTCTATTTTGATGCCCTTTCCCGTATTATTTTCATTTGCTTTTTCAAATTGGGTCGAGGTAATTTCTATAACATCATCGGAATCCTCATCGGGATCCGATTCATCGAAAAATTGGTAATTTTTCCAATATTTTTCCTCCTCCGCGGAGACACCACAAACCATTTTTAACTTGGGTCCATTTGTTGATAATTTTCTTTTATTTATCTGTTTTTCTATGGTTCCTACTATTTCCTCCTCCTGAACCTCTTCTTCCGGTTCCTCTTCTTCCGGTTCTTCTTCTCCCGGTTCTTCTTCTTCCGGTTCTTCTTCGAGAATTTGTGAATCTTTCCAAAATATATTCGACTCTTCATTATTATTATGTGAGTCGATGGGATTTGTACTAGAGGTATACATCTATCACACAATATCAAACACGTTAAGAGATTAATATACCACATAATATTTACATGTTAATAATATATAGTTTCCAACAAAAATGTTAAGCAATCGTTTTTCAAGTAAACACGGTCGAAGTTCAGACTCACTAATGCATCCTAACGAATTCAATAAGACACACTAATGCAAATTTCTGGTTCTCTAAGACCAACGCTCGGATACCAACTGAAATGTCCCGTTCATATTGATTATAAACGTTCCATATTAATTGATTTCGTCGCGAGGTTTGACCTCTATATGAGATGTTTTTCAAAGACTGCATTCATTTTTAAAACAACCATAACCTTTATTTTATCGATAAAGGTTTAAAAAGCATTACGTAGATTATCAAATAATGATAATCTAAAATATACTGTTTACACACGACCATTAAATAATGGTTTACAATAAGAATATATTACATCAAAATAAGTTTCTTGAATGCAGTTTTTGCACAATATCCTAAAAGCATGGTCTCCAAATCTTGTCCTTATTTTAGTATGCAACAGCGGAAGCTCTTAATAATCACCTGGGAATAAACATGCTTAAAACGTCAACAAAAATGTTGGTGAGTAATAGGTTTAACCTATATATTATCAAATCATAATAATAGAGCACAAGATTTCATTTTTATAGCACATCTCATATCAGGCATTTCGCAAACTGTATAGAGATAAAAAAAAAAAATCATTCATATGTTGAACACCTGGTAACCGACGTTAAATTAATGCATAGAATATCCCTAAAACAGAACCTCTCGTCTGTATAATAATCTCAAAGTACTAAACCATCCATAACCTGAATGGGGGTTGTTTGGCCCAATAGATCTATCTTCAGGATTTGCGTCAATTAGGGGCCATTTCCCTAATTCTTAGGATACCAGACTTGAAGGGCGATATTCGGTTTAATAATCTAACCATAGAATATAGTTTTGCGTACTTGTGTCGATCATAACTCAAAGTATATAGATTATGTTGGAATCAACCTCAACCCTGTATAACTAACTCAAAGATTACTGCATATAGAGTGTCTATGGTTGTTCTGAAATATATATATATATATATATATATATATATATATATATATATATATAGATGGGTCGATATGATATGTCAAAAAATTGTGTACGTGTCTATGGTATCCCGAGATTTCATAATATGTATAATACAATATAAATTAGTTAGGATATGCTTAGTCTAGATTTGTTACAAAATTTTCGTAGCTAAAATTAGCAAATTTATCCAATTTTGTTTTACCCGTCATTTCTCCGTTTCAAATCCGTTTTGAGTGATTCAAATTGCTATGGTTTCATATTGAACTTAAGTTTATGAATCTAAATAGAAAAAGTATAAGTTTATAGTTGAAAATACAGGTTACAAGTCAATATTATAAGTTGAAAGAACGACATCTTGATGACCATTTTGAAAATCATACTTCCACTTTGAGTTTAACCATGTTTTTTGGATATAGTTTCATGTTCATAAGAAAAATCATTTTCGCAGAAGAACAACTTTTAAATGAAAGTTTATCATAGTTTTTAATTAACTAACCCAAAACAGCCTGCGGTGTTACTACGACGGCGTATGTCCGGTTTTACGGTGTTCTTTGTGTTTCCAGGTTTTAAATCATTACGTTAGCATATCATATAGATATAAAACATGTGTTTAGTTGATTTTAAAATTCAAGTTAGAGGAATTAACTTTATTTTGCAAACAAGTTTAGAATTAACTAAACTATGTTCTAGTGATTACAAGTTTAAAGCTTCGAATAAGATGGTTTTATATGTAAGAATCGAATGATGTTTTGAACATCATTACTACCTTAATTTTAGGAGGTACACCTACTAGAAATGAGAAAAATAGATCTAGCTTCAAAGGATTCTTGAATGGCTTGAAAGTTCTTGAAGCAGAATCATGACACGAAAACAAGTTCAAGTAAGATTTCCACTCGAAATAAGATTGTTATAGTTATAGAAATTGAATCAAAGTTTGAATATGAATATTACCTTGAATAAGAAAGATAACCTACTTTAAATAACAAAGGTTTCTTGATCTTGGACGATTACTTAGAATGGATTTGAAAGTTTGGAAGTAAACTAGTAAACTTAAAAGTGTTATTGAAGTATTCTTGAGTAGTTGTTTTGTAGTTTGATCAAAGGTTGGATTTATGAGCTAGATTGATGTAGATTTTGATGAATATGATGAAGAACACTTAGAACATTATCATAGAACAAGAGAAATCAAATGAGTAAAAGAAAATTGAAAAATGCAAGTGTGTGTGAGGATGAAGAAAACGTGAATGAGGGGTGTCCATATATGCAAGTTGTAATTTGATTTTTAGTGTAATAATTCATGCTAGTTGCCAAATGACGGTTTCACATGTTTATTGACTAAATGAGTGCTGCTAAGAGCAGATTTTTATTGGTATAGATCAATACTAAAAGCTGCGTACTATACGAGTACATCTACTGTATGTATACGAGTAGAATTGTGGATGAAAGTGAATGAGAATGTAATTGTAAGCATTTTTGTTAAGTTGAAATACTTTGATATGTGTCATGAAGTCTTTCAAAAGTTTACTAATACATCTTAATATACTACATGTATATACATTTTAACTGAGTCGTTAAGTCATCGTTAGTCGTTACATGTATGTGTTGTTTTGAAACCTTTAGGTTAACGATCTTGTTAAATGTAATTAATTCATTGTTATTATACTTAAATGAGATGTTAAATTGTTATGTTAATATGATAACATGGTGTATGAATATATCTTAACATCATATATATATATATATATATATATATATATATATATATATATATATATATATATATATATATATATATATATATATATATATATATATATATATATATATATATTGTTTTGAAATCCTTAAGTTAGTAGTCTCATCTTACTTGTATAGTTCATTGTTAATACACTCAATGATATACTTAATTATCATTTTATCATGTTAAATATAGTATATCAATATCTTATTACAATACATAAGTATTTAGTAAGACGTTGTTATAACGATAATCGTTATGTATATCATTTCGAGTTTCATAATTCAATATTCTCATTTTTATGTATATCACACATTGATAATATACTTAGTGAGATTCTTACATATTATAATCTCATGTTAACCATATATATGTCCATATATGTCATCATGTCGTTTTACAAGTTTTAACGTTCGTGAATCGCCGGTCAACTTGGGTGGTCAATTGTCTACATGAAACTCATAACAAATAATCAAGTCTTACCAAGTTTGATTGCTTAACATGTTGGAAATATTTAATCATGTTAATATTAGATATCATTTAATATATATAATTATGGAAAAGTTCGGGTCACTACATAATTGACGCGAATACTAAAGATAGATCTATTGGGCCTAACAACCCCCATTCTTGTTTATGGATGGCTTTAGTACTTCGAGATTATTATTATTATACAGATGTCGATGTCTGTGGGGATATTCTATGCATTATGATTAATGTCGGTTACCATGTGTTCAATCCATATGAATGATTTTTATTTAGCAGATGGCTATATGCATGCATGATGTTTATGAGAAATGAAAATATGAAATCTTGTGGTCTATTAAAATGATGAAAATGAATGATTATGATAAACTAATGAACTCACCAACCTTTTGTTTGACACTTGAAAGCATGTTTATTCTCAGGTATTAAAGAAACCTTTCGCTGTGCCTTTGCTCATTTTAAAGATATTACTTGGAGTCATTCATGACATATTTCAAAAGACGTTGCATTCAAGTCGTTGAGTTCAATAAAGATTATTATTAAATAAATGATAGATTTGGTCATTTATAATTTGGATATTATGAAATGGTATGCATGCCTGTCAAGTTTCGATGAAATGAAAGTTTGTCTTTTAAAAGCGAATGCAATGTTTGTAAAATGTATCATATAGAGGTCATATACCTCGTAATATAACCATATGTTATTGTATTCGTCCTTATGGATTAGGACGGGTCGCTTCATAACAAACCTAGTTCTAGCATTAGTGCCATAGATGAGGTATTTGATGAACCAACTTTTGATGTGAAACCAATTCTACCGGCCTTACCTGCATGTTCTGATAATATTTTCTGTAAAGACCTAACACATAAACTAACTGTCTTCTTTGAGACAGAATCTCTAGGTCAAACTGATTTAGATGTAAAGGTAGAACCTCGAGATGAACCAACTGTTGAAAACTTGATAGAATTTGACACAACAATTGATCCTTTGAATGAATTTTACGCAAACATACATGTTGTACGAAACTTGAAACGTATATTAGGTATAGTTGAACAGGAAAATGTTGATTTGCAACTTAAGTGCCAATTATTAGAACAAATGCTTGCTTTGTGTGATAAATTGTCTCCACTTCCTAAGAAAGAATGTACTTATGATTTTAAGGAAGGTGAAGTGCTAGTTTCTGCAGAGGAATTATGTCTTGAAATTAAGAGCTTAAAATAAAAAATAATTCAACTGAAACAAGCTAACACACTTAAGCAATCATCTACTGTTGAAACCAATGTGTCTGAATGTGTTGGTGGGATTAATAAGAAGGGGAAGGGGACAACAACATTTACGGATGCAAAACCCATTACTATTTTTAAAAACCCACTACGTTCTCAATTTGGTAAACGTGTTTCAAAAGTTGCACCTTCAACCCAATTTGTTGTCAAGAGAGTTCATTCTCAAAATGGTTCTGTGTTAACTGAAAAGATACCTATGATTCCAATGTCAAATAAATCAAAGGAAAGTCTTTTAACAAAATCAGTCAAGTCAACACAACACATGAGTCCAAAACCTGATTTGAGTGAGTATGATGCAAAGGAACGTAAAATCAAATTAGAAATTTTGCAAAATCAATCATCTCATGGGTCACCTAAAAAGTTTAGACGTCTAACTAACAGAGGTGTTTTTCGTGTCACAGGTCATAATCCAAATTTGACTTACAAGTCTGTATGGGTTCCTAAGTCCACGACTAAGAAAGTAGCAACCAAACCAAAGCAATCTGCTAGTCGACCTAGGAAACCATCACATGTCTTTCAATTTTCGTTTATGAACAAAACATCTGCTTGGAATAAGTTGTGTGTTAAGACTTTTGATAATGATGTTAAACTTGATATTGCATATGATGCTTCATGTAATATGGTTTTAAATGATGCTTTATTGTCTAAATTGCATGATACTTTACGTGATTATCTCGTTATTGATCCAAAGTTTATTGTTGGTACTAATCGTAGAGGACCCAAGAAACTGCGGGTACCTAAACTCTGGGAAATTAACGTTTATAGGGTTTCAACTTTTGTGTTTGATATATCGATTTCGGTTGCTCTCGACATATGATGGGCGATAAATCCTTGCTTGTCAATTTCGTTGACAAATTCCTAGGATCGGTTACTTTTGGAAATGATGAGATTGCAGCAATAACGGGTTATGGAGATTTTGTGAAAAATGGCATAACGATCAAACGGGTCTCATATGTTGAGGGTTTGGGGTGCAGTTTATTCAGTGTCAGCCAATTTTCTCAAGGTTTTGTTTGAACGTCGTCAATGCTCGGTGCAATCCACTGATGGAAAAGATCTCCTTGTTGCTAAACGTTGTGCTTCACTTTATACTATTGACCTCAATGATGCAACATCACATGAAACCATGTGCTTGGTTACTTGTTCAACAAAGGAAAATTCATGATTATGGCATCACCGGATGTCACACATGAATTACAAGGGTATTAATCGACTGGTCTCTAAAGACTTAGTTGATGGTATTCCATGCTTTCTATATGATAAGCATCATGTGTGTCCATCATGTGCGATGGGTAAGCTGAAATGGACTTATCACCCGCTTAAGCAAAACACCAGTACTTCATCGCCCTTGCAATTATTGCATATGGACTTATATGGACCCATGAGGATATCTATCCTTGGTGGCTGGAAACATGTGCTTGTCATTGTTGATGACTATACCCGATTTACATGGATTTTCCTTCTAAGGACTAAGTTAGAAACCCCTGCCATTATCATTGAGTTTATTAAAAAGACTCAACGCTCTTTTAACAAACATGTTAAGAGTATTCGAACTGATAATGGGATGGAATTTAAGAATGACCTGCTTGATAGTTATTTGAGAGACTAAGGCATTGAACATTAGTTCTCTACTGCACGAACCCCTCAACAGAATGGAGTAGTCGAACAACTAATCGTACATTTTGTGAAGCAGCTCGAACGATGCTTGCTTACTCCAAACTACCTCCGAAAATGTGGGGGAGGCCATTTCTACTGCATGTTATACCCAAAATCGCTGCATCATTAATAAACGTTTTGATAAAACTCCTTATGAGTTACTATATGGTAGATGCCCGAATGTAAAATATTACCGTGTCTTAGGTTGTATATGCTATGTGCTTAACGATTTTGACAGCCTCGGAAAGTTTGATCCTCATGGCGATTAGGCCATATTTCTCGGTTATTCTTCGAACAAAGTTGCTTATCGTGTCTATCACAAACGGACAAAGACGATCAAGGAAAGCATTAATGTAAGGTTCGATGAGTTATCGGGAATGGCTTTTGAACAACTCAGTTCAAAACCCGATCCTAACTTGGCTACTACTTCTTCCGCACAAAACTTAATTTTTTTGAAGAAGGGTGTTCCTACTGAAGCGGCCCGTCCCAATCCATAAGGACGAATACAATAACATATGGATACATTGCGAGGTATTTGACCACTATATGATACATTTTACAAAATAGCATTCGTTTTTAAAAGACAACTTTTATTATATCGAAAGATGCCAGGCATGCATACCATTTCATAATATCCAATCTATAAATGACCTAATCAGTCATTTACTTAACAATAATCTTTATCGAACTCAACAACTTGAATGCAACGTCTTTTGAAATATGCCATGAAAGACACCAAGTAATATCTTTAAAATGAGCAAATGCACAGCGGAAGATTTCTTTCAAACCTGAGAATAAACATGCTTAAAAGTGTCAACCAAAAGGTTGGTGAGTTCATTAATTTATTGTAATCAATCATTTCTATAATTTTAATAGACCACAAGATTTCATTTATTCAATAATCATACACTTGCAAGTGTTTAAAATTCATTCATAAGGATTGAACACCTGGTAACCGACATTAGCAAAATGTATCTAGAATATCCCCATATATAAATATCGAAGTACTAAAGCAGTTCAAATTCTCTGACTGAGGCGTGTCAAAGCCCATAGATCTATCTTTAAGATTCGCGTCAATTGGTGGCAATTATAATAAACACCAATTCTTAGGCTAGCAAGTTCAACAAGGGCGATATCCGGTATAACGATTCAACCATAGAATGTAGTTTCGATTACTTGTGTCTATTTCGTAAAGTATTTATAAAAACGCATGTATTCTCAGTCCCAAAAATATATATTGTAAAAGCATTTAAAAAGGGAGCAAATGAAACTCACCTAATGTATTTTGTAGTAAAAATACATATGACTATATTGAACAATGGAGGGTTGACCTAGGATTCACGAACCTATATCATTTATATATATATATACATATATATATATATATATATATATATATATATATATATATATATATATATATATATATATATATATATATATATATATATATATATATATATATATATATATATATATATATTAAGTACATATACTTGTAATCGAATAAATCTATTTATTATTAGTAGTGTATTTGTTATATTATTAACTTATAAGTTTCATCATTTATTTATACATTTTCATTTTATATAAATAGAGATATTAATATAATTAAGTTATGTACTTTGAATATATCTTTGTATATAAAAATCTTTATTTTTACACCTATAATCTTAACAATGTTAGTAAAACTTTTATTTTTATATTCATAAACTATTTTTAATAATAATAATATTGATAGTTTTAATGATAACCTTAGTAAAATTGATAGTAATGATAATAAATTTTTATAATAATTGTATTAATAATGATAATCATAATATTACTAGCGATAATTTTAATGATAATACTTATAACAATATTAAGGATAAATATGATAGTAATAATTATAAATATATTGATAATACTAATGTTTATAAATGATACACATTCTAATATTATGATAATAGTAATATATCCTTATTACTTTCATAATAATAATAATGTTAAGCATGATCATAATCATAGTGATAATAATAATACTAAAATGATAAGTTTACTACTAATAATAATATTATTAATAATTTTAATAATTAATGATAAAAATAATAATAATAATATTTAAGAATAATACTAAATTGAGGATAATATTTATCATACATATATTAATACCAATGATAACAATAATTATAATACTTATAGATGTAAATATGATAATAATATTAATAATAATAATATTAGTAATAGTTATAATACTTATAACTATGTCAACAATACCAATTATAATACTTTTAATAATTATAATACTAGTCATATTAACATTAACTAATAATAACAATAATAATATTAACAACAATAATAATAGTAATAATAAAAATAAATAAAGAATAAAAACTTGGGTATACCTTTAAAGCTTCAAGTAAAGAAAAAAATGCTCCAGGCGAGGCTCGAACCCTCGTTAACCCGACACCTCTCCTGACCAACTGAACTAGAGTGCTTTTCTGTTATTATCACCAACCCATAAATACTTAGCTCGTCAATCTGTTTTCTCAATTTCCTTTTTTTTCCTTTTGAAACCACGTCGACCAGTGGGTAAACCAAATCTCAAATTAATGTTTGAATAAGGTTTGAAACTTAATTATAGTGATCTATAATGAATCATTCTTTCAATTGATAAAAAAAACAACAAATATATATATATATATATATATATATATATATATATATATATATATATATATATATATATATATATATATATATATATATATATATATATATATATATATATATACCTGCTGTTGCTCGTCGATGTTGTAAAAAAAAATTTTCATTTTTCGATTTAGACTTATATTTGAAACAGAAATTTTCCTTGTGAATGTCTAAATCAAAAGCAAACAAATAAAAAAATAAAAAAAATAAAATATAAAGAAAGATGCTCGCTGTATGTTCACGGTTCTAAAAAAAATTAAAATTGATTTTCGATTTTGAGTGTGTTTTAGACAATTGTTATAATATAAATCTAACTTCAAATCGTTCCTAAAATCATTCTCAATCTTCAATTTATCTTGAATCATAACAGATAACATGAATTTGATTGAAGAACGAAGTTTGACTTTTTGAAAAATAAAACTTTGACTTGAAAATTCGAAGTCGATATAACGAATTGGGATTTGATATTTTGAAAAAAGTTTCACTAGAGGATTCCTAACACTTCTGCATTATTAGATTTTGACAAATTATTCGAATTCGATATTTGGCTGAAAAGTTATTGAACAGGGGTAGTGAGTGTTTTTCTTTAAATTTTTATTTATAATTGACAATTAAAAGCAAACAAAAGTAGATGGTGTAGTGTATAATTGCTAGTGATGTTGGAGAAGTGAATGATTTTTATTCATCACAAAGGAATGGTTGATTGATACATAATGGCAGGAAGCATATCGATCATCAATGGAGACAACATAAAAAAATAAAAACATAAAAAGTTGAAACTGACTTCTTAACAGATTTTGGAATGGAAATCATATCTGTGGCTTTTGATATCAATATAGTCAACAATTAAGGGAACAAATTACACAGGGAAGATTACGATGTAAAATAGAATTTGCAACTATCAATAATTATATTTGTATATATTTATGTTTATATAAATATGTATTTATATATCTGATTATATATCAGTATTTATATAATTGCTATTAACAACGTAAATTTATTAATATATCGATTAATATTATTAATTTTAATAAGAATCTAATAATAATAATAATAATAATAATAATAATAATAATAATAATAATAATAATAATAATAATAATAATATTAATAATAAAGTTAATATTAATAATATAAATGATGATTTTATTATTGATACTAATAATGATACTCATATTAGTATTATTAATGATAATAATACTAGTAGTGTTATTAATGACATAACAATATAAGTTTTCATATCTATATATCATATATTTAAGTTAATCATATTGATTATACTGATATTAATATAAATATTGAAAGTAATTATAATATTACTATACCAACTCTATTTTAACTTATAATACTAAAGTTTATATTATAATATTAATATAAATATAAAATACTAATACTAATAATAATTATATTAATAGTAATACTAATATTAATAATAATACTAATATTAATGATAACTATAATAATAATATAAAAATGATAACAATAATATTATTATTGATAATACTAATAATGATTTTTAATTATAAAGATGATACTAATACCTAATAATAAAACAAATAATAATTAAGATATAACAAGTTATATGTATCCAATTTCATATCCATATATATATTTTTTATTAGAAATAATATTAATATTACAGATTTTAATATTAACATTGACATTAATAATAATAATAATATAAGTAGTAATAATAGTATTAATATAAAAGTTAAAATTAAATTTGTACCTACATTTACTATATTTATATTATATATTATTATTTATGTTATATTTACTAAATATATAATATATTCTAAAATAACATATCTTGAATATTTATATTATAATATATATATATATATATATATATATATATATATATATATATATATATATATATATATATATATATATATATATATATATATATATATATATATATATATATATATATATATATATATATATATATATATATATATTCATTTTAATTATAACTTAATTATTTTATATCTTAATTCATATATTTAATTTTAAATGTTCAAATTATATTTTATAAATTTCAAATTATTATATATACTTATATTTACTCATATATATATACATATTTATTTACAAACAATCGTTCGTGAATCGTCGAAAACAGTCAAAGGTCAAATGGTTTCATGATAATAGTTCAAAATTTTGAGACTCAATATTACATACTTTGCTTATCGTATCGAAATCATATAAAGATTCAAGTTTAAATTTGCTCAAAAAATTTCGGGTCGTCACAGTACCTACCCATTAAAGAAATTTCGTCCTGAAATTTGATCGAGGTTGTCATAGCTAAGAATAAAAATGTTTTCATGACGAATATGAGTTGATAAATAAAGTTTTATTACCGTTGTGTAATATGAATAAACAATTCAATTATTCGAAGGATACGAATGAAGCTATCACAAAAGAGTGAAATGAGAGAAATAAAGTTTCGGCATACTTTTGACGCAGATAGGGTTGATTTCTGGAGTTTAAGGGATTTAGAGGAAATCTTCGAAATCTAAAAGATTTGATTCTTCAACGAATAAGGAAATTAAGATCTCTATAATTAAATACGGTGATCTGTCTATATTACTCTGTCTGATATTTCCTTTATAAATTAAACTCTTCCGTTCCATTAATCTCATCATTCCTTATTGTTTTTCTTAGTTCATACATCCAAAAGATTGTAAAAATGCTTAATCCAGTTCTGATTCTTGTCCTTATCCTTACTATCGCAACAATCATTCTCCTTTTCTAACTTCCACCAGAGGAATCTGCTTACTTCTACTTTGCCCTTGGGGTTATAGTGCTTTTAATTCTCCCGTGTCTTTATGTTGCAATAAACATTGATATACACGGTTTGTAATTTATGTGTTGTTATTGGGCTTTATATTCTCCCTTATATTTCGGAGTTTCATACTTTTGTTTCCTCTTCTCGAACTAAGTCAAGCGAATAATGGTCCAGAATTTGTAGATATGAATTTCGAAATGAACATAGTTAATGTTTTAAGAAGAGAATGATAATGGTACGATCTTGATTTGTCAAATTATCAGAATATTTTGGAAAAGACCGAATCATCAAAAAATATTTTCTTGATATTTTTAGAGATTAAGTAGAATACAAGAGTCGTGTAACATGGCACATGATGACGTTATGATCTGTGAATCATCACATTCCATTTAGAAACTCAGCATGACCTACTGTAATATAATCACGTTGATCAAGTGTCATTATATTATACTAACTCATGCTTCAGTTCTCAACACTACTTCAAAACATTCTTATTTTAAACTTGAAGGTTTCAGAATTTAGAAACTAAAATAGTTTCTTTTATGATGTAACACAGATAGCGCGAAGATGTAAATGATTTCAGATAAGAATAATTATGGGAATATCTTCAGAAATATGGAGGATATTTATAATGAAAGATACGATGATATCTTAGAATTTCTAATATCAGAGGATGATGAAGATTATTGTCTGCAGGGGTTTAAAATCAGGAGTAAGGTATTCTTTAACGACTTCAGCAGATATTGAATCATTTGGATTCTTTGAAGGTAGATTTCGTCTTTGTGATTTGTCCACAGCCTCCTTCATACTTTGCTCAATTCGTTTTCCAGTTCCAAATCTTCCCTTTTTTCTGAGCTTTACCAACACACTATTCTTTATCATCAAACTTTTTACTGTTGAGGTCGTTTACAGTTTTTGCTGCTTCATCAACATTTCGAGAACTAGTTCACAGTTCAGGGTGTTTTTCATAAACTTCACATTCGAAGTATGTAAGTCTAGGAGATAGACATTATATGTTCACATATAACTGTTGGCGTAGACATGCGGCGAGATTTCAAAATACTGATTGTTAATTTCCGATGATTCATAATGGAAATTCTCGTTATATGATGCAGATGAGTAATTGATGGAGTTTTGTTAAATATAATGATTTCTCGGAATGTCAAAGATCAGTGAAGTTGTTGGTAGGTTTATTGATAATGTGATGAAATATGAAAGGTTCTCCAGTAACGATGGCGAAAGATCAATGTATCTATTGAGGTTATAATAAGACTAGTCCGACTGAAAAGTGGAAGTTGACTTGCTGGAGCTGTGACAAAACTGTCTATTTTGAAACGGAATTGAAAAGTTATTTTAGCTAATAAATGCCAAAGGGTCTGACACGGATACGTGGTAAACTATGACTTTGGGTTTCGAGAGTTTTTTTTTTCTTTTAAGTGCATAATTGTGGGTAACATGTGGTTGGATCATTATCTCGATTGTTCATTATTTGAAGTGTCTTCAGGAATTTCGAAGAGTTGAACACAAATTGTAATCGTTAATATACATATGATGTTCTAGCATAGTTTTGAAGTCAAAGTATAGCTTTGAAAGCTGTAAGGATCTAAGAGTGATGATTTTGGTTATATCTCGAGTTGAATTCTGAAATTTCAAAATCAGAATATGTAATTAGATTTTGAATGAATATGGTTGTTTTGATTTCTATAAAAGAATGTATATTGTTATGAAAATAGCGAGTATAGTTAATGATTGCTGAATCGGATTCGAAGAATGTAACATATTAATTGTGAATTTATATATCTCTCGGGTATTACCTACCCGTTAAAAAAAAATTCACAATTAATATTTTGTACAAAAGAATTTTATTAAAGTCTTCATGAAAATAAATATGTGTATATTTTCTTCAGATGTAACATAGATTTAATGAGTTAATATTAAATTAGACTCATTTGATTTACGGTTGAAACTTGAATTGAATAATCCCTAAAACTTTAGAAATTACATAACTTTTACGGAGTATTTATTCAATGTAATTGAAATTATGAATCAATACTTCGTTATTTATTGATGCATGATGTTGGTGTTCGTGGAATTCTTGTGAACTTCGCAAGGTACGAATGATGTCATCTGAAATGATTCGAGTACATCGATGATGAAAGTGTAAAATCAATCATATATTTGTATAATACATTTGATTTATTATGAGATAGAATTCATTGAATTTCAAACAGAGATTGTAGTTAACGACGGTTAAGTTGCGGACGAAGGACGTACATTATTGCATGTTAGTAATATGAATTAACCGAGTAGTTAAGATTCACACATAATAGCTTAGTATGGAAAGATTTATTATGGTTTAAAGATTTATATATATATATATATATATATATATATATATATATATATATATATATATATATATATATATATATATATATATATATATATATATATATATATATATATATATATATATATATATATAAGATATACATATAAATCTTTTCGGTGGAAACGAGTTAATAATTCGTAACTCGTTGATACAATATATTTGTTGTTGATTCGTAATGATGTCCACAGTGATTCTTGAACTGACGGAGTTTGTGATGTTACAGGTGCTGTTGATTCTGACGAGGCTGGCGGCACTGACTGTGCTGGTGATGCTAACGGTATTGTTGATGATGTTGGTAAAACAAGTCTAGCTTGTAAATCGTACACCATTTTCGATCAAAGTTTCTACTCTACCGTCTCTGTTTACTCATTTGCTTTACGGTCAGAATTAAATAATCTTTAAGACTTTGGAGATTACATAATCACCGCAAAGATACCTCTTTAGTGAAATTATAAATTAATACTTCATCGTTTGTTGTTGTTGGTATTTCTTGATATTTACAGGGCGTATGACGTTGATACTTGAGGTACAGATTATGATGTTGTGGTATATATATATATATATATATATATATATATATATATATATATATATATATATATATATATATATATATATATATATTTTGGATGTTGTTGTTGGTGGTGGTGATGTACTGTTGGTGTTGCTGATAGTGGTACTGTTTATGCTGCTGATGCTGCTGCTGGTGTTTGTAATCTTTGCACCATATTCTCCAAAGCCACTACCCGAGCGCGAAGTTTGTTGACTTCTTCTATTACACCGGAGTGATTGTCGGTTAAGACGAGTGGATAAATAAAATCTAGAATTTGATGTAGTATATAATCGTGACGAGATACTCTGGAAATGAGAGAGAAAATGGTGTTTCGAACTGGTTCGCCGGTAAGTGTTTCCGGTTCTTCGCCAAAGAATATCGAGACTGGCAAACTAATTACAAAGAATATCTATCTATCTATCTATATATATATATACATATATATATATATATATATATATATATATATATATATATATATATATATATATAGAACAAAAGATTTCGTAGATTACGGAGGAATTTACGGAATATGCCAGGCAAATTTTACAGTAACAGATACGCTAAGATATTAGCAGATACGCTAAGATATGAATTTTTTTGTCTATATACTATTCATGCAATCAATGCAGTAAGATGTGTCTAGACAAAGAGTGATAAGCAAGTAATTTCTGACAGAAAATGATAAGAAAAACTTTTGACATGCAACTAAGGTAGAAGTCGAGACTCACTAATGCATCCTAACGACTATCAGTTAGACACATTAATGCAGACCTGGTTCGCTAAGACCACCGCTCTGATACCACATGAAATGACCCGTCCTAATCCATAAGGACGAATACAATAACATATGGATACATTGCGAGGTATTTGACCTCTATATGATACATTTTACAAACATAGCATTTGTTTTTAAAGGCCAACTTTTATTACATCGAAAGATGTCAGGCATGCATACCATTTCATAATATCCAATCTATAAATGACCTAATCTGTCATTTACTTAGCAATAATCTTTATCGAACTCAACAACTTGAATGCAACGTCTTTTGAAATATGCCATGAAAGACACCAAGTAATATCTTTAAAATGAGCAAATGCACAGCAGAAGATTTCTTTCAAACCTGAGAATAAACATGCTTAAAAGTATCAACCAAAAGGTTGGTGAGTTCATTAATTTATCGTAATCAATCATTTCCATAATTTTAATAGACCACAAGATTTCATTTATTCAATTATCATACACTCGCAAGTGTTTAAAATTCATTCATATGGATTGAACACATGGTAACCGACATTAACAAAATGCATCTAGAATATCCCCATATATAAATATCGAAGTACTAAAGCAGTTTAAATTCTCTGACTGAGGCGTGTCAAAGCCCATATATCTATCTTTAGGATTCGCGTCAATTGGTGGCAATTATAATAAACACCAATTCTTAGGCTACCAAGTTCAACAAGGGCGATATCTGGTATAACGATTCAACCATAGAATGTAGTTTTGATTACTTGTGTCTATTTCGTAAAGCATTTATAAAAACGCATGTATTCTCAGTCCCAAAAAAATATATTGCAAAAGCATTTAAAAAGGGAGCAAATAAAACTCACCTAATGTATTTTATAGTAAAAATACATATGCCTATATTGAACAATGCAGGGTTGGCCTCGGATTCACGAACCTATATCATTTATATATATATATATATATATATATATATATATATATATATATATATATATATATATATATATATATATATATATATATATATATATATATATATATATATATATATATATATATATATATATTAATTACATATACTTGTAATCGAATAAATCTATTTATTATTAGTAGTGTATTTGTTATATTATTAACTTATAAGTTTCATTATTTATTTATACATTTTCATTTTATATAAATAGAGATATTAATATAATTAAGTTATGTACTTTGAATATATCTTTGTATATAAAAATCTTTATTTTTACACCTATAATCTTAACAATGTTAGTAAAACTTTTATTTTTATATTCATAAACTATTTTTAATAATAATAATATTTATTGTTTTAATGATAACCTTAGTAAAATTGATAGTAATTATAATAAATTTTTATAATAATTGTATTAATAATGATAATCATAATATTACTAGCGATAATATTAATGATAATACTTATAACAATATTAAGGATAAATATGATAGTAATAATTATAAATATATTGATAATACTAATGTTTATAAATGATTCACATTCTAATATTATGATAATAGTAATATATCCTTATTACTTTCATAATAATAATAATGTTAAGCATGATCATAATCATAGTGATAATAATACTAAAATGATAAGTTTACTACTAATAATAATATTATTAATACTTTTAATAATTAATGATAAAAATAATAATAAAAATATTTAAGGATAATACTAAATTGAGGATAATATTTATGATACATATATTAATACCAATGATAACAATAATTATAATACTTATAGATGTAAATATTTTAATAATATTAATAATAATAATAATATTAGTAATAGTTATAATACTTATAACTATGTCAACAATACCAATTATAATACTTTTAATAATTATAATACTAGTCATATTAACATTAACTAATAATAACTATAATAATATTAATAACAATAATAATAGTAATAATAAAAATAAATAAAGAATAAAAACTTGTGTATACCCTTAAAGCTTCAAGTAAAGAAAAAAAATGCTCTAGGCGACGCTCGAACCCTCGACCCCTCGTTAACCCGACACCTCTTGTAACGACCCTGGATTTTCCAACGTTTAATTAATAATTATTATTATTAATACTTGTGATTTAACGAATGTATGTTATTACATTTACTTGCTACTTTGATTGATCATACATGACTTTTAAATGCCCGAAACGTCTTTGTGACACACGAACTTTCACGAATAATATTTTTAGAATATTATTTACATTCATGATTAAGTTTATTAATCATTTTAATTAACTATGGTTATTAGTTAGTTACTTGAGCTTTAATTGGATTAACTTATTAAATACTTGAACTTGGGCCTTATTAATGTTATGAACTCATGATATTGGGCTTATAAGCCCACCCTACATCTTAAATGGATTCATTAGCCCATGTCTTTCATGTAAGTATTACTTAAAATTTAACTAAATGGATTAAGTCACTTATGGAATCTAGTTACCATTTACTTGCACCATCTTCCAACACCATGCACCCTAGTAACCACCTTTTAAGACTTTTACATGAAAGAACCTTATGGACAATTTTCTTCCTCCCTTCCCTTATTGTGGCCGTAAGTTTTAGGCTCCCTGGGGAGTGTTGTGGCTTTCAAATTTTGTTTACTTACTCACTAGTTTCATTCACTTTCTCACACACACAAATTACTTCTCACTTTTCTCTCAACATTTGCTCTCATCTTTTCTCTACATTTTGTAAGTAACAAAGTTTTATGTTCTTCCTTTTCTCTTCACAAAAACCGTAACATATACCCTATACATCATCATCATTGGATTGTTTTGATTACTTGTTCTTGGTTGTGGTTTAGCTACTTGTCTTGTTGGTTATTTATTTACTAGCTTTAAAGAACCAAACTTGTTAGTTTGTTCTTCATTTATCTTGTATTTACAAGAACACACAAGAACATAAACTTTCTAGTTTATGTTCTACACTTAATATGTTAAAAGATTTTAAGTTCATGGTTGTAGAATCATTACTTGTAAGTCATGTTTGTAAACTTAAAGTTTACATTCTTAAAGATCAAACTTTGGTTTGAATCTTTAAAGTATGAACAACCCATGAACTAGTTACTTGTTTACTTAGCTTGTTTCTTTATATTATGACTTTAATTTCATGTTCGTTGGTTTTAATGGTCAAGTGTTACAAGTTAACATTGATCTCATACTTTCTTGAACTAAAATTAACTTTAAAAGTTCAAAAACATGTAAGTAAGCTTTCTTTAATTATAACTTGATACACTTATGTTAGATCTAGACTTTTTGGTCTAGGATCTTCAAGTTCTAACTAAGAACTATATTCTACAACTTAAGATCTTGATTAGTTAGTTTACTTTCAAGTTTGTAGTTCAATATTACTTTTACATTTCATGTATGTGTTTTATCTAAGACTTTGATGTAACTTTGGTTCATCAAAACACTTGCAACACTTAAGTGAGTTGTGCTTCATGTCTTAGACTTACACTTGGGTTATGATGGTCAAATCTTGGTGAAAATGATGCAAACACATCAACAAGTTGTACACTTGTAGTTATATGCATCAAGGATGAGAACCATGATAAGCATCGAGCACCAAGAACCACCGGAACCTACTGACCCTACTGTTTTACTATTTCTGTGTCTGACCCGTACGACCTGGGCTACTGTAAAGATGATTTTCAGATAGCTCTGTTCGAGTAGATAACGTTTCATTTAGGACTCATCTTAGTCCGAGTTACGGTTTAGGATTTATGGCCCTCCGATCGTCCCTATGTCCTTTTAACGTTGTGCTTAAAATTCTGACCTACTCGCACTTAGACTGTCGCCATGGTCAAACGAAGACGAGTTTGCTTCTGGGATTTTTACCAAAACTAAAGGACTCATATAATGAGCCATGCCCACTGGCCTCACCTTATTTCAGTAGGTATAGAGGCCGTGGTGACTGACCGAACTCAGCCTTTGTTTTAAACTCTTTTCATGAACGAAACTTACTTTACACCTTTTGTTTAATGATGAATGATGATTGTAGTGACCCGAACTTTTCCATGTTTATATATATTAATTGAGATTGATATTTACATGATTAAATGTTTCCAACATGTTAAGCAATCAAACTTGTTAAGACTTGATTAATTGAAATATGTTTCATATAGACAATTGACCACCCAAGTTGACCGGTGATTCACGAACGTTAAAACTTGTAAAAACTATATGATGACATATATATGGATATATATATATATATATATATATATATATATATATATATATATATATATATATATATATATATATATATATATATATATATATATATATATATATATATATATATATATATATATATATATATATATATAGTTAACATGATACTATAATAAGTAAACATATCATTAAGTATATTAACAATGAACTACATATGTAAAAACAAGACTACTAACTTAATGATTTTTAAACGAGACATATATGTAACGATTATCGTTGTAAAGACATTTAATGTATATATATCATATTAAGAGATATTCATACATGATAATATCATGATAATATAATAATTTAAAATCTCATTTGATATTATAAACATTGGGTTAACAACATTTAACAAGATCGTTAACCTAAAGGTTTCAAAACAACACTTACATGTAACGACTAACGATGACTTAACGACTCAGTTAAAATGTATATACATGTAGTGTTTTAATACGTATTTATACACTTTTGAAAGACTTCAATACACTTATCAAAATACTTCTACTTAACAAAAATGCTTACAATTACATCCTCGTTCAGTTTCATCAACAATTCTACTCGTATGCACCCGTATTCGTACTCGTACAATACACAGCTTTTAGATGTATGTACTATTGGTATATACACTCCAATGATCATCTCTTAGCAGCCCATGTGAGTCACCTAACACATGTGGGAACCATCATTTGGCAACTAGCATGAAATATCTCATAAAATTACAAAAATATGAGTAATCATTCATGACTTATTTACATGAAAACAAAATTACATATCCTTTATATCTAATCCATACACCAACGACCAAAAACACCTACAAACACTTTCATTCTTCAATTTTCTTCATCTAATTGATCTCTCTCAAGTTCTATCTTCAAGTTCTAAGTGTTCTTCATATATTCTACAAGTTCTAGTTACATAAAATCAAGAATACTTTCAAGTTTGCTAGCTCACTTCCAATCTTGTAAGGTGATCATCCAACCTCAAGAAATCTTTATTTCTTATAGTAGGTTATCATTCTAATACAAGGTAATAATCATATTCAAACTTTGGTTCAATTTCTATAACTATAACAATCTTATTTCAAGTAATGATCTTACTTGAACTTGTTTTCGTGTCATGATTCTGCTTCAAGAACTTCGAGCCATCCAAGGATCCATTGAAGCTAGATCCATTTTTCCCTTTTCCAGTAGGTTTATCCAAGGAACTTAAGGTAGTAATGATGTTCATAACATCATTCGATTAATATATACAAAGCTATCTTATTCGAAGGTTTAAACTTGTAATCACTAGAACATAGTTTAGTTAATTCTAAACTTGTTCGCAAACAAAAGTTAATCCTTCTAACTTGAATTTTAAAATCAACTAAACACATGTTCTATATCTATATGATATGCTAACTTAATGATTTAAAACCTGGAAGCACGAAAAACACCGTAAAACCGGATTTACGCCGTCGTAGTAACACCGCGGGCTGTTTTGGGTTAGTTAATTAAAAACTATGATAAACTTTGATTTAAAAGTTGTTATTCTGAGAAAATGATTTTTATTATGGACATGAAACTATATCCAAAAATTATGGTTAAACTCAAAGTGGAAGTATGTTTTCTAAAATGGTCATCTAGACGTCGTTCTTTCGACTAAAATGACTACCTTTACAAAAACGACTTGTAACTTATTTTTCCGACTATTAACCTATACTTTTTCTTTTTAGATTCATAAAATAGAGTTCAATATGAAACCATAGCAATTTGATTCACTCAAAACGGATTTAAAATGAAGAAGTTATGGGTAAAACAAGATTGGATAATTTTTCTCATTTTAGCTACGTGAAAATTGGTAACAAATCTATTCCAACCATAACTTAATCAACTTGTATTGTATATTATGTAATCTTGAGATACCATAGACACGTATGCAATGTTTCGACCTATCATGTCGACACATCTATATATATTTCG
This sequence comes from Rutidosis leptorrhynchoides, assembly GCF_046630445.1. Classification (NCBI taxonomy): domain Eukaryota; kingdom Viridiplantae; phylum Streptophyta; class Magnoliopsida; order Asterales; family Asteraceae; genus Rutidosis; species Rutidosis leptorrhynchoides. The sequence goes on along the minus strand of NC_092342.1, from coordinate 171,807,195 downwards.
GAACAACCATAGACACTCTATATGTGAATGTTGGAGTTAGCTATACAGGGTTGAGGTTGATTCCAAAATATATATAGTTTGAGTTGTGATCAATACTGAGATACGTATACACTGGGTCGTGGATTGATTCAAGATAATATTTATCGATTTATTTCTGTACATCTAACTGTGGACAACTAGTTGTAGGTTACTAACGAGGACAGCTGACTTAATAAACTTAAAACATCAAAATATATTAAAAGTATTGTAAATATATTTTGAACATACTTTGATATATATGTATATATTGTTATAGGTTCGTGAATCAACCAGTGGCCAAGTCTTACTTCCCGACGAAGTAAAAAATCTGTGAAAGTGAGTTATAGTCCCACTTTTAAAATCTAATATTTTTGGGATGAGAATACATGCAGGTTTTATAAATGATTTACAAAATAGACACAAGTACGTAAAACTACATTCTATGGTTGAATTATCGAAATCGAATATGCCCCTTTTTATTAAGTCTGGTAATCTAAGAATTAGGGAACAGACACCCTAATTGACGCGAATCCTAAAGATAGATCTATTGGGCCTAACAAACCCCATCCAAAGTACCGGATGCTTTAGTACTTCGAAATTTATATCATATCCGAAGGGTGTCCCGGAATGATGGGGATATTCTTATATATGCATCTTGTTAATGTCGGTTGCCAGGTGTTCACCATATGAATGATTTTTATCTCTATGTATGGGATGTGTATTGAAATATGAAATCTTGTGGTCTATTATTATGATTTGATATATATAGGTTAAACCTATAATTCACCAACATTTTTGTTGACGTTTTAAGCATGTTTATTCTCAGGTGATTATTAAGAGCTTCCGCTGTCACATACTTAAATAAGGACGAGATTTGGAGTCCATGCTTGTATGATATTGTGTAAAAACTGCATTCAAGAAACTTATTTTGTTGTAACATATTTGTATTGTAAACCATTATGTAATGGTCGTGTGTAAACAGAATATTTTAGATTATCATTTTTTGATAATCTACGTAAAGCTTTTTAAACCTTTATTGATGAAATAAAGGTTATGGCTTGTTTTAAAATGAATGCAGTCTTTGAAAAACGTCTCATATAGAGGTCAAAACCTCGCAACGAAATCAATTAATATGGAACGTTTTTAATCAATAAGAACGGGACATTTCAGTTGGTATCCGAGCGTTGGTCTTAGAGAACCAGAAAATTTACATTAGTGTGTCTTATCGAGTTTGTTAGGATGCATTAGTGAGTCTGGACTTCGACCGTGTTTTCTTTAAAAATGATTGCTTAACATTTTTGTTGGAAACTATATATTATTAACATGTATATATTATGTGATATATTAATCTCTTAACATGTTTGATATTGTGTGATAGATGTCTACCTCTAGAACAAGTCCCATTGACTCACCTAATAATAATGAAGAGTCAAATGTAAATTGGAATGATTCGTGGACTGATTCACAAGTTCCCGAAGAGGAACCGGAAGAAGAGTAGGAACCGGAAGAAGAATCGGAACCGGAAGAAGAATCGGAACCGGATGAAGAAATAGAACCGGTGGGGGAAATAATAAAACGGTTAAGTAAAAGAAAATCCTCAACCAACCGACCAAGGTTAATTATGGTCAATGGTGTTTCCGCCAAGGAAGCAAAATATTGGGAGGATTACCAATTCTCCGATGAATCGGATTCCGACGAGAATTCCGATGATGTTATAGAAATTACCCCAACTGAATTTAAAAAGGAAAAAGAAAATAATAAGGGAAAGGGCATAAAAATAGAGAAATCTAATTCCAACCCCGATGAACTTTATATGTATCGTCAACCCCCGAAGTCCTTAAGTTGTAACAATGACCCGGGAACCTTTAAACCACCAGGTTTTTCTAAACCAATGTGGATCACGACGGCTCGTATTAGGGGAACATCATATATCCCTAGAAACTTGGCAAAATGAACCAAAACCGAAGAAGAAGAAACAAGCGAGTCGGAATAAGATAGTTATATTCGTGTGGTATAATATATGTAATATAGTGTGCTTATGCCTTATGATATATGTAAAAATTGCTTGTATTAATAAGTATATTTTTTATGAATCTAACTCTTGTCTATTTTACAGTATAAAAACACAAAATGGATAGACAACCCAATATTTTAAGAGACCTACCCGGAGACATGATTGATGAAATCTTGTCTAGAGTCGGTCAGAATTCTTCGGCACAACTATTTAAGGCGAGATCAGTTTGTAAGACATTCGAAGAACGTTCCAAGAATGCCTTGGTTTATAAAAGGCTTTCGTTCGGAAGATGGGGGATATCACATTGGGAAATCCATAAGTTACGATGTGTTTACTTTGACGCATATATTGCGGGGAACCCAAATGCTATTTTACGCAATGGGTTAAGAAATTATTTTGACTCAATATATCCAAATATTGGACTTCGTGATTTAGAAAAAGCGGCTAACATGCAACATAAAGAAGCATGTTATGCTTACGGATTAGTAATGTTCGCTTCTCACCAAAGTGAGAACAAGAACATCGGGCTACAACTATTAAACAAAACGTTCCCACAAGTGACGGAGTCGGTAATTGGGGTAAGAAATGAGGTTTTTAGATTGTTACGGGACTGTTGGACATTACGTAACCCTCGTCCCTTTGAGGACGTTACAACACGCTTTCTTATCAACGGCCAGAACGGTTATGTTCCACAAGATCAAGGATGGGAAGTAGTCCTAGTAAAACCAGAATGCATGACTTGTTTCTGGACGTATGAATTACGTGTCTTTATTGCCTTTGTTGAACGACTTGTGTACTAGCTAGAATTATCTTCACAACCATCTTGTATCAAATTTATTGTGTGCTATATTTCATGCTATATGTAAAATAAGCGGTATTGTAAGTTTGTAAAATGTTGTGTAAAAGTTTGAACGCGAATGAATAACCATCTTGTATCAATAAGAACGGGACATTTCATGCTATATGTAAAATAACCATCTTGTATCAAATTTATTGTGTAGTAGTTGAATTGTATATTAGCTACTAAGTATGAACTTAACGGGTAGGTACTACCCGAATTTAAACTTATAAAACGCTAATATGAAGAAAAAGCTTTTATAAATGAGTTCATATTATGCTACGAAATACTATTAACTACTCTTAATATTCTGTATGATTAACTTGTTCCATTTAACTATTTTAAAGGAAATGGCACCGACTACTCGACACACTGTGAATATGAATGAAGAGGAATTCTGTACTTTTCTAGCTTCAAACATAGCCGCAGTACAGGCTGCGCTACATACCAACAATAACCTTGGATCTAGCAGTACAGGAAATCGTGTAGGATGCACCTACAAAGAATTCACTGCCTGCAAACCTTTGGAATTTGATGGAACCGAAGGACCGATCGGATTGAAACGGTGGACCGAGAAGGTCGAATCGGTGTTTGCCATAAGTAAGTGTACTGAAGAGGACAAAGTAAAGTATGCTACGCATACCTTCACAGGTTCTGCGTTAACATGGTGGAATACCTATCTAGAGCAAGTGGGACAAGACGATGCGTACGCACTACCGTGGTCAGCATTCAAGCACTTGATGAACGAGAAGTACCGTCCCAGAACCGAGGTCAATAAGCTCAAGACAGAACTTAGAGGGTTACGAACCCAAGGATTTGATATTACCACATACGAAAGACGATTCACAGAATTGTGCCTATTGTGTCCGGGAGCATTCGAAGATGAGGAAGAGAAGATCGACGCGTTTGTGAAAGGATTACCGGAAAGAATCCAAGAAGATATAGTTCACACGAGCCCGCCTCCATACAACAGTCATGTAGAATGGCTCACAAACTAGTGAACCAGATTGAAGAAAGAATTAAAGAACAGACTACTGAAGAGGCCAATGTGAAGCAAGTCAAAAGAAAGTGGGAGGAAAACGGTGATAAGAATCACCAATACAACAACAACAGGAATTACAACAATAATCGCAACAATTATCCCAACAATCGCAACATCAATCGCAACTACAACAAACAGCCCAACAACAACAACAACAACAACAACAACAGCAACTACAACAATCATCCCAACAACAATAATAACCGCAACAACAACAACAATCAAAAGCAGCTATGCCAAAGGTGTGAAAAGTATCACTCGGGGTTCTGCACCAAATTTTGCAACAAGTGTAAAAGAAATGGTCATAGCGCGGCGAAGTGTGAGGTCTACGGACCAGGGGTTAATAGAACGAAAGGAACAAATGGTGTCAGAACGAGTAATGGCGGAGCAAGTAGTGTCGGAGCAAGTTATGCCAATGTAGTTTGTTATAAATGTGGAAAACCGGGCCACATTATTAGAAATTGCCCGAACCAGGAGAACACGAATGGACAAGGCCGCGGAAGATTTTTCAATATTAATGCGGCAGAGGCACAGGAAGACCCGGAGCTTGTTACGGGTACGTTTCTTATTGACAATAAATCTGCTTACGTTATATTTGATTCGGGTGCGGATAGAAGCTATATGAGTAGAGATTTTTGTGCTAAATTAAGTTGTCCATTGACGCCTTTGGATAGTAAATTTTTACTCGAATTAGCAAATGGTAAATTAATTTCAGCAGATAATATATGTCGGAATCGAGAAATTAAACTGGTTAACGAAACATTTAAGATTGATTTGATACCAGTAGAGTTAGGGAGTTTTGATGTGATAATCGGTATGGACTGGTTGAAAGAAGTGAAAGCAGAGATCGTTTGTTACAAAAATGCAATTCGCATTATACGAGAAAAAGGAAAACCCTTAATGGTGTACGGAGAAAAGGGCAACACGAAGCTACATCTTATTAGTAATTTGAAGGCACAAAAACTAATAAGAAAAGGTTGCTATGCTGTTCTAGCACACGTCGAGAAAGTACAAACTGAAGAAAAGAGCATCAATGATGTTCCCATTGCAAAAGAATTTCCCGATGTATTTCCGAAAGAATTACCGGGATTACCCCCACATCGATCCGTTGAATTTCAAATAGATCTTGTACCAGGAGCTGCACCAATAGCTCGTGCTCCTTACAGACTCGCACCCAGCGAGATGAAAGAACTGCAAAGCCAATTACAAGAACTTTTAGAGCGTGGTTTCATTCGACCAAGCACATCACCGTGGGGAGCTCCTGTTTTGTTTGTCAAGAAGAAAGATGGTACATTCAGGTTGTGTATCGACTACCGAGAGTTGAACAAACTTACCATCAAGAACCGCTACCCACTACCGAGAATCGACGACTTATTTGATCAACTACAAGGCTCGTCTGTTTATTCAAAGATTGACTTACATTCCGGGTATCATCAAATGCGGGTGAAAGAAGATGATATTAAAAAGACTGCTTTCAGAACACGTTACGGTCATTACGAGTTTATGGTCATGCCGTTTGGTTTAACTAATGCACCAGCTGTGTTCATGGACCTTATGAACCGAGTGTGTGGACCATACCTTGACAAGTTTGTCATTGTTTTCATTGATGACATACTTATTTACTCAAAGAATGACCAAGAACACGGTGAACATTTGAGAAAGGTGTTAGAAGTATTGAGGAAGGAAGAATTGTACGCTAAGTTTTCAAAGTGTGCATTTTGGTTGGAAGAAGTTCAATTCCTCGGTCACATAGTGAACAAAGAAGGTATTAAGGTGGATTTGGCAAAGATAGAAACTGTTGAAAAGTGGGAAACCCCGAAAACTCCAAAACACATATGCCAGTTTTTAGGACTAGCTGATTACTACAGAAGGTTCATTCAAGACTTTTCCAGAATAGCAAAACCCTTGACTGCATTAACGCATAAAGGGAAGAAATTTGAATGGAATGATGAACAAGAGAAAGCGTTTCAGTTATTGAAGAAAAAGCTAACTACGGCACCTATATTGTCATTGCCTGAAGGGAATGATGATTTTGTGATTTATTGTGATGCATCAAAGCAAGGTCTCGGTTGTGTATTAATGCAACGAACGAAGGTGATTGCTTATGCGTCTAGACAATTGAAGATTCACGAACAAAATTATACGACGCATGATTTGGAATTAGGCGCGGTTGTTTTTGCATTAAAGACTTGGAGGCACTACTTATATGGGGTCAAAAGTATTATATATACCGACCACAAAAGTCTTCAACACATATTTAATCAGAAACAACTGAATATGAGGCAGCGTAGGTGGATTGAATTATTGAATGATTACGACTTTGAGATTCGTTACCACCCAGGGAAGGCAAATGTGGTAGCCGATGCCTTGAGCAGGAAGGACAGAGAACCCATTCGAGTAAAATCTATGAATATAATGATTCATAATAACATTACTACTCAAATAAAGGAGGCGCAACAAGGAGTTTTAAAAGAGGGAAATTTAAAGGATGAAATACCCAAAGGATCGGAGAAGCAATATTAATATTCGGGAAGACGGAACCCGGTATAGGGCTGAAAGGATTTGGGCACCAAAATTTGGAGATATGAGAGAAATGGTACTTAGAGAAGCTCATAAAACCAGATACTCAATACATCCTGGAACGGGGAAGATGTACAAGGATCTCAAGAAACATTTTTGGTGGCCGGGTATGAAAGACGATGTTGCTAAATACGTAGAAGAATGTTTGACGTGTTCTAAGGTCAAAGCTGAGCATCAGAAACCATCAGGTCTACTTCAACAACCCGAAATCCCGGAATGGAAATGGGAAAACATTACCATGGATTTCATCACTAAATTGCCAAGGACTGCAAGTGGTTTTGATACTATTTGGGTAATAGTTGATCGTCTCACCAAATCAGCACACTTCCTGCCAATAAGAGAAGATGACAAGATGGAGAAGTTAGCACGACTGTATTTGAAGGAAGTCGTCTCCAGACATGGAATACCAATCTCTATTATCTCTGATAGGGATGGTAGATTTATTTCAAGATTCTGGCAGACATTACAGCAAGCATTAGGAACTTGTCTAGACATGAGTACTGCCTATCATCCATAAACTGATGGGCAAAGCGAAAGGACGATACAAACGCTTAAAGACATGCTACGAGCATGTGTTATTGATTTCGGAAACAGTTGGGATCGACATCTACCGTTAGCAGAATTTTCCTACAACAACAGCTACCATTCAAGCATTGAGATGGCGCCGTTTGAAGCACTTTATGGTAGAAAGTGCAGGTCTCCGATTTGTTGGAGTGAAGTGGGGGATAGACAGATTACGGGTCCGGAGATTATACAAGAAACTACCGAGAAGATCATCCAAATTCAACAACGGTTGAAAACCGCCCAAAGTCGACAAAAGAGCTACGCTGACATTAAAAGAAAAGATATAGAATTTGAAATTGGAGAGATGGTCATGCTTAAAGTTGCACCTTGGAAAGGCGTTGTTCGATTTGGTAAACGAGGGAAATTAAATCCAAGGTATATTGGACCATTCAAGATTATTGATCGTGTCGGACCAGTAGCTTACCGACTAGAGTTACCTCAACAACTCGCGGCTGTCCATAACACTTTCCACGTCTTGAATTTAAAGAAATGTTTTACTAAAGAAGATCTCACTATTCCGTTAGATGAAATCCAAATCAACGAAAAACTTCAATTCATCGAAGAACCCGTCGAAATAATGGATCGTGAGGTTAAAAGACTTAAGCAAAACAAGATACCAATTGTTAAGGTTCGATGGAATGCTCGTAGAGGACCCGAGTTCACCTGGGAGCGTGAAGATCAGATGAAGAAGAAATACCCGCATCTATTTCCAGAAGATTCGTCCACACCTTCAACAGCTTAAAATTTCGGGACGAAATTTATTTAACGGGTAGGTACTGTAGTGACCCGAACTTTTCCATGTTTATATATATTAATTGAGATTGATATTTACATGATTAAATGTTTCCAACATGTTAAGCAATCAAACTTGTTAAGACTTGATTAATTGAAAAATGTTTCATATAGACAATTGACCACCCAAGTTGACCGGTGATTCACGAACGTTAAAACTTGTAAAAACTATATGATGACATATATATGGATATATATATATATATATATAGTTAACATGATACTATGATAAGTAAACATATCATTAAGTATATTAACAATGAACTACATATGTAAAAACAAGACTACTAACTTAATGATTTTTAAACGAGACATATATGTAACGATTATCGTTGTAAAGACATTTAATGTATATATATCATATTAAAAGATATTCATACATGATAATATCATGATAATATAATAATTTAAAATCTCATTTGATATTATAAACATTGGGTTAACAACATTTAACAAGATCGTTAACCTAAAGGTTTCAAAACAACACTTACATGTAACGACTAACGATGACTTAACGACTCAGTTAAAATGTATATACATGTAGTGTTTTAATACGTATTTATACACTTTTGAAAGACTTCAATACACTTATCAAAATACTTCTACTTAACAAAAATGCTTACAATTACATCCTCGTTCAGTTTCATCAACAATTCTACTCGTATGCACCCGTATTCGTACTCGTACAATACACAACTTTTAGATGTATGTACTATTGGTATATACACTCCAATGATCAGCTCTTAGCAGCCCATGTGAGTCACCTAACACATGTAGGAACCATCATTTGGCAACTAGCATGAAATATCTCATAAAATTACAAAAATATGAGTAATCATTCATGACTTATTTACATGAAAACAAAATTACATATCCTTTATATCTAATCCATACACCAACGACCAAAAACACCTACAAACACTTTCATTCTTCAATTTTCTTCATCTAATTGATCTCTCTCAAGTTCTATCTTCAAGTTCTAAGTGTTCTTCATATATTCTACAAGTTCTAGTTACATAAAATCAAGAATACTTTCAAGTTTGTTAGCTCACTTCCAATCTTGTAAGGTGATCATCCAACCTCAAAAAATCTTTGTTTCTTACAGTAGGTTATCATTCTAATACAAGGTAATAATCATATTCAAACTTTGGTTCAATTTCTATAACTATAACAATCTTATTTCAAGTCATGATCTTACTTGAACTTGTTTTCGTGTCATGATTCTGCTTCAAGAACTTCGAGCCATCCAAGGATCCGTTGAAGCTAGATCCATTTTTCCCTTTTACAGTAGGTTTATCCAATGAACTTAAGGTAGTAATGATGTTCATAACATCATTCGATTCATATATACAAAGCTATCTTATTCGAAGGTTTAAACTTGTAATCACTAGAACATAGTTTAGTTAATTCTAAACTTGTTCGCAAACAAAAGTTAATCCTTCTAACTTGACTTTTAAAATCAACTAAACACATGTTCTATATCTATATGATATGCTAACTTAATGATTTAAAACTTGGAAACACGAAAAACACCGTAAAACCGGATTTACGCCGTCGTAGTAACACCGCGGGCTGTTTTGGGTTAGTTAATTAAAAACTATGATAAACTTTGATTTAAAAGTTGTTATTCTGAGAAAATGATTTTTATTATGAACATGAAACTATATCCAAAAATTATGGTTAAACTCAAAGTGGAAGTATGTTTTCTAAAATGGTCATCTAGACGTCGTTCTTTCGACTGAAATGACTACCTTTACAAAAACGACTTGTAACTTATTTTTCCGACTATAAACCTATAATTTTCCTTTTTAGATTCATAAAATAGAGTTCAATATGAAACCATAGCAATTTGATTCACTCAAAACGGATTTAAAATGAAGAAGTTATGGGTAAAACAAGATTGGATAATTTTTTTCATTTTAGCTACGTGAAAATTGGTAACAAATCTATTCCAACCATAACTTAATCAACTTGTATTGTATATTATGTAATCTTGAGATACCATAGACACGTATACAATGTTTCGACCTATCATGTCGACACATCTATATATATTTCGGAACAACCATAGACACTCTATATGTGAATGTTGGAGTTAGCTATACAGGGTTGAGGTTGATTCCAAAATATATATAGTTTGAGTTGTGATCAATACTGAGATACGTATACACTGGGTCGTGGATTGATTCAAGATAATATTTATCGATTTATTTCTATACATCTAACTGTGGACAACTAGTTGTAGGTTACTAACGAGGACAGCTGACTTAATAAACTTAAAACATCAAAATATATTAAAAGTATTGTAAATATATTTTGAACATACTTTGATATATATGTATATATTGTTATAGGTTCGTGAATCAACCAGTGGCCAAGTCTTACTTCCCGACGAAGTAAAAAATCTATGAAAGTGAGTTATAGTCCCACTTTTAAAATCTAATATTTTTGGGATGAGAATACATGCAGGTTTTATAAATGATTTACAAAATAGACACAAGTACGTAAAACTACATTCTATGGTTGAATTATCGAAATCGAATATGCCCCTTTTTATTAAGTCTGGTAATCTAAGAATTAGGGAACAGACACCCTAATTGACGCGAATCCTAAAGATAGATCTATTGGGCCTAACAAACCCCATCCAAAGTACCGGATGCTTTAGTACTTCGAAATTTATATCATATCCAGAGGGTGTCCCGGAATGATGGGGATATTCTTATATATGCATCTTGTTAATGTCGGTTACCAGGTGTTCACCATATGAATGATTTTTATCTCTATGTATGGGATGTGTATTGAAATATGAAATCTTGTGGTCTATTATTATGATTTGATATATATAGGTTAAACCTATAACTCACCAACATTTTTGTTGACGTTTTAAGCATGTTTATTCTCAGGTGATTATTAAGAGCTTCCGCTGTCGCATACTTAAATAAGGACGAGATTTGGAGTCCATGCTTGTATGATATTGTGTAAAAACTGCATTCAAGAAACTTATTTTGTTGTAACATATTTGTATTGTAAACCATTATGTAATGGTCGTGTGTAAACAGGATATTTTAGATTATCATTTTTTGATAATCTACGTAAAGCTTTTTAAACCTTTATTGATGAAATAAAGGTTATGGTTTGTTTTAAAATGAATGCAGTCTTTGAAAAACGTCTCATATAGAGGTCAAAACCTCGCAACGAAATCAATTAATATGGAACGTTTTTAATCAATAAGAACGGGACATTTCAATGATGACCCTTAAGACCTTATTTACATACTTTTAAACCTATTCGGACGATTTACTGACTTAGTACTATTTGACTTAGGTTGAGGACCCGTTTGGACAACCTTCATTACTTGCTTACTTTCCGAGTCATACTTTACCGCTACTTTATCATTGTGAGTTATAGCATTCCCTTTTTACTTTAACTTATTTTGGGAACTGAGAATACATGCGGATTTTATGTTTTACATACTAGGCACGAGTACTTAAACTTATATATGTGTGGGTTATACAACGGCATAAACATTCCTTTTAGCTCGGTAACGTTTAATCATTGGTTTTTGAACTGTGAACGCGAATCTTAGATATGGATCCATATGGTTTGACATCCCCACTCGGGCTAGTCGCGCTAGCATTTAACGAGTGTTTAATACTTCGTAAACATACGCACTTGCCAAGTGTACTTTCAGGGGGTATAAACGTTAAGTTAGTTACCAAGTGCCCACGGTTAAACATATACTTAAACATACGGATTTGGATTACTGTTTTGAAACGCTTTTTGTAGCACTAAAATCTCATGGCCTACCTTACATTACTGTTATACTTAAACTATAGCTCACCAACATTCGTGTTAACGTTTTTAAGCATGTTTGTCTCAGGTGCTTAAGGTTTGCTTGCTTCCGCTGTGTACTAGTCTTGCTGTAGACACCCGCTGCTTTAGAGATGTCACTGCATGAACGTTTACTTGCATTCAAACATTACTACTTTTGAACGATGATTTGTAACGACCATTGGGGTCACGTACAATTACTAACTGCTTCTGTTCATTGAAGCGTACTTTTGTTGTAAAGCATTCGATGTTGGTTAAAACATCACTTTTGTTATGAATGCAAACTCTTTTTGAAATCGCATATAGTACTTAACCTTGTAATGATCCTATCATTGATGGTCCGTACATGATTATTCAGTACGGGGCATTACATTTGGTATCATAGCATTGGTTATAGGGAATTTGGTTGCATTAGTGAGTCTAAGACCAACCCGAGGAGGATTCACTAATAGGACTAATCTACAACTTGCTAGTTTATTTGTTCTGCGAAACATACTGCATACTGCTGCTTGCTTTTACTACTATATATCGTATACTGCTACTTGTTTACCCTACTGCATGATATTACCTGCTTTCGATTGCGTGCTACTGTGTTATATTACTGCATGTTACTGTTTACTACTACTGCATGCTGCTGCTTACTTCTACTGCTGTATGAACTTGCTGCATGCTACCGTTTCCTTTTACTGCTATGTAAACTCGCTGTATGCTTTTGCTTACTCTCGCTACTGCATGCTGCTACCTGCTTTTAACACGTTACTTCGGCATGATACTATTACTATTGCTATGCTACGTGCTGCTGTAAACGATCTAGGCTGCTGTAGTTGTTATGCCTAATTACGTGCTTGCTACATATCCATTATTCGTTGTACCGACGTGGAGAACTTATACTTCCCAGTTCAGATGTTTTCCTGAACTACTTTCCCGCTCGCCTAACCCTAAGAACTAGTAGTGTAAACTACCTGTTACTACTGCTCCACCGTCCCAGAGATCGAAGCATTACTTCACGCGATCTAGAAGATTGTTCAGTTGATACATACCCGGTACGCTTTCATGACAGTCACTTAACTCTTTCATTCTTCACGACTGCTCAACGATCTAACGACACTTCTGCACTTAGTTCCCTACCACTCCTAGACATTGGAGAAGTCGGGAAGGCATTCCCTTTAATGAGGTCATAGTGTCTTCTACTAATATTCAGCCATACCCAAAGACTTGCTAGTCACCTCAAGACATATTGTATCACTACTTGCTACACGTACAACCCGACGCGAGACCCGGAATGAATATCTAAAAGGAACCTAACAACGTTACCTGAATCCGAACCTTTGAAGAAACTCCGGGACACTTAGGCATTAATACATGATCTACGGAACCTACACACCCACATCGAGAAACTGTGAGATTAGTTATGTCGATTCCGTTTTGAGATGGCATAGATAAAGCACCGTTAGATGAAATTGTGTATAATTGGAAGTGATGACGTTACATTGACCATATGAAATGATATTGGAATGAATGTATGATTTAGTACAATATAATGACGTCAGGCCAGCGTGATTATATTGAAGTAAATCATGCAGAAGTTCCAATGTTACTACATGAGGAATATGGGGTGATCCAGGGAAAATTTTGGCAGGGATCATTTGAGTATACGCATTATAGTCTGTTAAAGGTAGGGAAGGAATAACCACGTAGCCCAGATACTATATGTGACGACCAGGCAATTTCCGACCAAATTTAAACTTAATCTTTATATGATTTCGATATGTTAAGAAAAATCCGTTATGTTGTGTCTCTAATTTTTTGAACTATTTTTGTACATTCATTTGACTTCGACCATTCCTGACGATTCACGAACAACTGTTTGTAACTAGATATGTATATATAGGATAACTTGAAATAGATTAATAAACTGTTATGTGATATAGTTATTATGTAAACTAAATTATGATATAATAAAACATATTACTAAAATATATTTATATATATGGTTGTTAAATATAAAAAAAAAAAGTTTTAAAAGGTTTATTCTTTATGCATTAAATAAATCTATTAATTTTACATTCTAAATTATTAATATTGTTACTGTATTTGATTCTTTACACATTATAAAATAAAACGTATATATTGCATACATGCATATGCATATCAATCAAAAGCTAGTATACTTGCTTCTTGTTAATCGACCTACCTATAACCCACTTGCTTAACTTTACATATAACAAACCCACCACTTTGTTATTTGACTATTTCTAATTTTGGTTTCTACTCACCATCATCAATTATCAACCTTTTGGTTTGAAAATGAGATAGAGATGGATGTTGGATAATATCTGTAATTATGATATTATTATTATTATATTATTATTAATATCATTATATATACCCTTGTATGCATGCATCAATAATGAAAACTTGCACCAACTACCACTTTGTGATCTCTTTGTCGACAAATATATCCCCAACTTTGACTCCTTTCATACTTCAACACTCAAAGTCACCACTGATTAAACTAAATTCTATATATAATATCCTTATACATATATTCAAGAAACAAACAATGAAACTATTCTATATACATACATGAGTATGAATATACATATATTCCATCCACCACTTTTTCTTCACAAACCATTGGTAAAAATCGAGAACACCACCAACCTGTTGCTCTCTGTTTAAAGTAACAATCAAACACCCCACTTGTTAAATGATTGGCTACTAGTACATATATTTGGTTTTCAATATCTTCCACTATCTATCTAAATTTATCCATCTAAAATACATATTACATAAAGAGATAACATATACATTCCTACTTACACTTTGAGAACCATCAACACATGAGTCGATTTACAGTTATGAAACCAACACCAATACACCCACAACACCTTGACAACACCTTTGATTTTTCCCTGCAACTTAACACACCAATAATAAATTTCGTTAGTAAACATATTTAGACTCATGTTAGACTAGTACATGTATAAAATAAAACTATATGATAAAGTTTTACAATTCGACTTTTACCACAGTAAAGAATTACTATATTGTTAACATAAATCAACAATATTGACTTGTGAGTGGAAACTTTAGTCCTCACTTTTGATTATTTATTTTTTTTTTTTTGCAATCCCGACCCGTGAAGAATGATACACCTTGTCGTCCCTCAATTTCAAACAATGAAATTCTCTTTCTGTTATCCATCCCCATCCATCCCTATCTATCACTATCTAAGTTTTCTCCACTATCTTTCTTTATCTCCCTCACATGTCTCTCCCTATCTCAAAAGAATATATACAGGTACATAGATATGCATCGAGGAAGAAAAGTACCAAAATTATCACCACAACCATCAACTAATGCTGCCTTTTGTTCCTACTTCAGTTCAGTTCGAAGACCCAACCAACGAAGATCACCTACAGACCAGCACCATCTTCCCTCTTCACATCATCATCAAAGATTACAACATGCTGCAAACTAGTGTTCGATATTGTTTTCTGTTGAGAAAACCAACACCCATCTATTATCTTCATCAAATATAACCACAACACCTCATTAATGAACCTACTACTGTTTTGTTACCACTACTAATTACTGTAAATTTCTATTCCTGGATCAGCTCAAACAAACCTCCATCACCATGACAGCTACTGCTACACCTTCCTATTTTTTTTTCCTGATTAGCTATTTAGTTAACCAACTTGCACTAATCTTACTTCTGTAGCTGCTAATTTCTTTCGTTTCCTGTTTCTATGACCCAAAATCTATCAGAATTAATTGTTTGATACAACTTTCTATTCGATTTCTATTCAATCAACTCTCACGCACACCATCAAACTTACTACTACCATGCTATTCTTTTTCTGTTTAAGTCCGTAAAACCACCACTAACCCTCATCATTTTTTTATCACCATCATCAAACTCACCAAGAACATCATTATCAATTATTGTTCTTGTTCAACCAAATAAGTATACAGAAAATTAAATAGATGGATTAAAGAAATTAATAGAATATTAAAGAAACGATTACCTACCTGATCAATTGATGAACCCATTCCATGATTAGATTGATGGTAATGATAATTGATACAATCCCTGTCAAATTCTTCTTCCTGATTCGAACGGACATCAAAACCAAACACCACTCGTTAAGAATTACTTCTCCTCTGTTCGAAAATTATTGCAGTTACCCTCTTCTATTTCTAACTGATTGATGATTGTTGAATCAAAAACCTAGATCGATCCACTAGAGCAAGCTTTATCGGTTGGAGCTAAACGATATCACATACACATAGACACCGAATTAGGTTATTGATATAACTTAGGCCACTTGAATTATAAGGGGAAGTAAGAGACGAGGTTAGGGTTAGATGGTGTTAAGATTGATGATGATGAAGAACCAAACACATATGTCGACATTCTGTCTCCCACTCACAATATCAGATTCCTTTATTATTTTTTTCTCTTTACACCGACCTTTTATTTATTTGATTAAAATTGGGTTGCTAACAGATGATGGTTGGGCTGTTAATTGGCACTATGATTTTCATTTGGGCAGAAGACCAATTGTAATTAGATGGTGGGAGTGATTAAAGAAGAAAAATGAATACGGATTAAGGGTTAAAACAAATTAAAATCGCATTATAATCAGATGTACAAGAATAGAGGAATGGTTTATGAGGATGTCAAATTAGTGAGAAGTCATGGGTTCGAGCCTGGGTAGTGACGTTTATTTTTTAGGCTCATTACACAAAGGCTCGTGAATCTGAGACCAACCCTACACTTGTTCAATGACGTCATATGTATTTTTACTACAAAATACAGTATGGTGAGTTTCATTTGAATCCCTTTTACTCTTTATATTTTTGGGCTGAGAATACATGCGCAATTTTTATAAATGTTTTACGAAATAGACACAAGTAATCAAAACTACATTATATGGTTGAATGATCGAAATCGATTATGCCCTTTTTTATTAAGTCTGGTAATCTAAGAATTTGGGAACAGACACCCTAATTGACGCGAACTCTAAAGATAGATCTATCGGGCCCAACAAGCCCCATCCAAAGTACCGGATGCTTTAGTACTTCGAAATTTATATCATGTCCGAAGGAGGATCCCGGAATGATGGGGATATTCTTATATGCATATTGTGAACGTCGGTTACCAGGTGTTCAATCCATATGAATGATATTTTGTCTCTATGCATGGGACGTATGTTTATGAGAAATGGAAATATGAAATCTTGTGGTCTATTAAAATTATGAAATGATTATTTACGTTAAACTAATGAACTCACCAACCTTTTGGTTGACACTTTAAAGCATGTTTATTCTCAGGTATGAAAGAGATCTTCCGCTGTACATTTGCTCATTTTAAAGATATTACTTGACGTCATTCATAGCATATTTCAAAAGAAGTTGCATTCGAGTCGTTGAATTCATCAGGATTATTATTAAGTCATTGATAGTCTGATATATTATGAAATGTGATGTATGCTTGTCAACTTTCGATGTTTGTCTTCAAAAATGAATGCAATGTTTGTAAAATGTATCATATAGAGGTCAAGTACCTCGCGATATAATCAACTGTTGTGAATCGTTTATAATCGATATGGACTTCGTCCGGATGGATTAGGGCGGGTCTTCACAGTTGGTATCAGAGCGGTGGTCTTAGCGAACCAGGTCTTGCATTAGTATGTCTAACTGATAGTTGTTTAGATGCATTAGTGAGTCTGGACTTCGACCGTGTCTGCATGTCAAAAGTTTTGCTTATCATCTGTGTCGAAAAATCATCTACTTATCCTTAGGAAATTACCTGCTTATCATTCCTAGTCTGGACACATCTTGCTGCATTGATTGCATGAATAGTGTATGGACAAAAATTCATATCTTAGCGTGTCTGCTACTTCATATCTTAGCGTATCTGTTACTGTAACTTTGACAGACAACTTCCGTAGATTCCTCCGTAACTTATGGGATTTTAGTATTATATATGCATATGTAAATTATGTATAGCAGGGTACTAATCTACATCCTATAATCTATTTCTTATCGAAAATCCTTCATCTGATCGTATGAGATGAATCCTGCAACCAGTTCGAGTCCCTCAGATTCCGATAGCTATTCCGATAGTTATTCCGACAGCTATTCCAACATAGATGTTCACCTAAGCTCCGAAAACAGCGTCATCGGTATGAATCAACCAATCAGCCATTATCAATTCATCTGATGGGTTAGTAGTCGACTTAATTAATGAAAACGCGCAGAAGGCAATCCCTTCCACCAACCGAATTCACCTCTTGACAATGAACCTGATGCATTTACCGGCGAACCTGTTCGAGACACCATTTTTTTGTCTCATGTCCAGGGTAACTCGACAAGATTATATTCTATCCACAATTCTGAACCTTATTTATCCGCTCGTTCCGACCGACAATCATCCTGGAGTAATAAGTCAACGAACTTCGCGCTCGAATAATCAATTCAGAGAATATGGTGCAAAATGTACCAGCTTCAGCAACATCACCGGCACCAACACTACAATCAATAACAGCACCAGTACCATCAACAATCCATGTTTCAATATCATCATCTGTACTTTGAGTATGATCTTCGTTCTACGTAACGTTCTACCTCATTTATCTTCGTTCGACATGACAAATATGTAATCTCTAAAGTTTTAGAGATTATTTATTCTAGTTCTAACAGAAAAGCAAATGAGTTTAATATCATATTAACTCATTAAATCCATAACTACTTCTGAAGAAAATATATATGTATATATGTTTTCATAAAGATTGTAATTAAAAATTCTTTTGTACAAACTATTAACAGTGAAAATATTTTAACGGGTAGGTAATACCAGAGGAATATTTAGATTTTGTATTAATAAGTTACACTGTACATTCTACGAATTTGATTCAACTGACATTTACTATCTTACTTACAACCACAGCTATACGAATCCGTTCACCACAAAATAACCATTTTCATTCAATTTTAAATTTGGATTTTGACCTATCAGAATCCAACAAGTGGCATAATGAAGAAATAATGGACACAATAAAAATTGATTAGAAATAGACTAATTGACAATATGAAATTTTGTTAAGAAACCACGCTAACAAATTCCTAGCTAACTGTTCCTAGCTAACTGTTAATTCCATATTACATTTTATTTATCGCAAATTAATTATCGCATTTAATTTATCGTCATTTAATTTCTGTTATTTATTAATTAATTCGAATATTATATATTAAACTATATATAAATTATTAGACTGTTAACTGTGGACTATCAACTGTGGACTACCAACACTGGACAATTAAAATAAATTAAAATATTGATTATAACATATGAAACTAAACAATTCTTCAAGTTTGCCACTTGATTTCATTTTAAACCCCATTTGTATCATCACAATTACAATCTGCGTTCAAACCTTTCATAATTCTTGAAAACACCTCAATTGATGGGATGAATCAACAGCACTTCATCTACGGGAGAAAAGATCGATGCATTTAGTTATGCATCTGAAAAACTCTCGAAAACTGGGTAAAAGTTTAACACATAGTTGTGCTAATTCCTTTAGTGTTATTATTACCCAAAAATAACTTGGTAATTCCTTTCAAAGTAGCAAATTTTGTCACAGCTCCAGCAAATCAACTTTGACTTTTCGTTCGAAATAACCTTATTATCACCTTGATTTATATGTATGCTCTTTTATTGTTACCGGGAAACCTTTTATATTCCACCATATTACTGTCAGCGTTTAATCATCGAAAAAAAAAAAAAAAAAAAAAAAAAACAATTCTCTTGAAATCACCTCAGATCGATAACCATTGATTCAGAGATGGTAGCAGTAAATGTAGAAGAATCGGCAAGCAGTACTTTGAAAACTCACAGCATATCTACATCAACAGTTATATGTATAACATTTATCTCTTAGAATAATGATCTTCCATTCTGAAATTCTGAAAAACACCCAGTCTGCGAACCAATACTCTGAATTTTGAAAAGTTGAATGAAGCAACAAAAACTGTAAACGACCCTAATCATCAGAAGTTTGATGATAAAGAATAGAATGTTGGAAAAGCTCAGAAAAGTTGGAACTGGAAAACGGATTGAGCTAACCACGAAGGAGACCAAGGGCAAATACAAGGACCAAACCCTATAGTCAAAGGATTCAGGTAATTCTGGATCCGTTGAAATCTTTAGAGAATATCTTACTCCGGAGTCATGTAAAAATCTTGCGAAATTTTTTTTCTTCTTTTCCATCAACCATCGAACTTAGAAATTCCAAAATGTCATCATCAATATCTTCGATATTTTTGAGGATATTTTCATAAATATTCTCGTCCGAAATTATATACCTCCTTATGCTTCCTGTGTATCATTATATTGGAAACATTCAATAGAAAATTTAGTACCGAAAAGCAGATTATGCGAAACTATGAAAGAAGCCGTGGACAAATCACAAAGGATAAGTTTGACTTCAAAGAATCTAAATGATTCAATGTCCGCTGAAGTCTTTAGCGAATATTTTGTTCATTACTCTAAACCCTTACGGACAATAGTCTCCATCATCCTCTGATCTTAGATATTCAAAGATATTATCGTATCTTTCATTATAAATATCCTCGACATTTCTGAATATATTCTTATAGCTAATACTATCTGAAATCATTTATCTCTTCGTGCTACCAGTGTTACATCATATAGAAACTGTTAGTTTCTATATTTTGTAAACTTTCGAGCTTAAAATATGAATGTTATTGAAGTAATGTTAGGAACTGATGCATGAATTAGTATAATATAATGACACTTGATCAACGTGATTATATTACAGTAAGTCATGCTGAGTTCTAATGGGACATGATGGTTCACAGTAGATCATACCACCATCATGTGTCATGTTACATAACTTTTTCATTCTAATTAACTTCTGAACATATCAAGAAAGTATATTCCTGATAACTCTATTCTCAATGATTCTGGTAATTTGATGAATCAAATCGTGCTATTACGTTCTTTCTTGATGATAACATTAAATTCATTTGAAACTCCATACTTACAAATTCTAGACCATTACTCGTTTTACTAGAGATCGAGAGGAGATTAAAAAGACGAAGAGCTCCGAAACATAAAGGAAGATATAAAACTCGACAACAACATTGAAATTACAATAATTAAAAATTAAAACATCACGACAATTAAAAAATTAAAAGATTACAATCAAACTACTCGTCGTCGTCAATCGTCATCTGCAAAGTAGCGTTCACCAGTCATTTCACCATCCATGAGGTACTCTGGAGACATCGGTATTTCTCTTGATGCTTCAATTGTTGTTTCAGCTGATTCATCGAGGTAACGATAACCCAACGTCTCTTCATCTTCAAGAATCGCATACAAAGAAATGTGTTTACCGCGATCTTCAATGGTATCTTTTATAAAGTACCATTGATCATCGGTACACAGAAAACTTGCCCTACAATCCGCATCATAATCGTCTTTATAAAAGAACACAGACGTGAATTCACACAGAACTTTTTCCTTCAGAAAGGATAACAAGTCTTGTAAACCAACATCACGAATGTCGATATCTTCAAATGAAATACTGTCGCCCCACTTATATTCCTTCATTTGATTACGGAAATCACCTCCGTAATGAACATCGAATGAAGCAATCATTGGGGAAAGTGTTAACATTTTGCAGTTTGGGAGTGTTTAATTTTAATTTTGAGAAAGGTGGAAATATAAAAGAAATATATGTTTGAGTGTATAAAATGAAGTATATGGTTGGTGTTTATATAGTGTAAAGGTGACCGTTGGGATAGCCGTTGGAATTTTTTTTTTTTTTTTTTTTGCTAACGGCTAAAAATTTGGGCAAGTTTTTGGGCGAAGGTGGACGATGCCCGTTGGGACCTCTCTCATGATAGTTTCATTCGTACTCTTCGAATAATCGAATTGTTTTATCCATATTACTCAATAATGATAAAACTCTATTTTATCAACTCATATTCGTCATGAAAGCATATTTATTGTTAACCATGACAACCAAACTCAAATTTCGCGACGAAATTTCTTTAATGGGTAGGTACTGTGACGACCCGGCAATTTCCGACCAAATTTAAACTTAATCTTTATATGATTTCAATATGTTAAGAAAAATCCGTTATGTTGTGTCTCTAATTTTTTGAACTATTTTTGTACATTCATTTGACTTCGACCATTCCTGACGATTCACGAACAACTGTTTGTAACTAGATATGTATATATAGGATAACTTGAAATAGATTAATAAACTGTTATGTGATATAGTTATTATGTAAACTAAATTATGATATAATAAAACATATTACTAAAATATATTTATATATATGGTTGTTAAATATAAAAAAAAAAAGTTTTAAAAGGTTTATTCTTTATGCATTAAATAAATCTATTAATTTTACATTCTAAATTATTAATATTGTTACTGTATTTGATTCTTTACACATTATAAAATAAAACGTATATATTGCATACATGCATATGCATATCAATCAAAAGCTAGTATACTTGCTTCTTGTTAATCGACCTACCTATAACCCACTTGCTTAACTTTACATATAACAAACCCACCACTTTGTTATTTGACTATTTCTAATTTTGGTTTCTACTCACCATCATCAATTATCAACCTTTTGGTTTGAAAATGAGATAGAGATGGATGTTGGATAATATCTGTAATTATGATATTATTATTATTACATTATTATTAATATCATTATATATACCCTTGTATGCATGCATCAATAATGAAAACTTGCACCAACTACCACTTTGTGATTTCTTTGTCGACAAATATATCCCCAACTTTGACTCCTTTCATACTTCAACACTCAAAGTCACCACTGATTAAACTAAATTCTATATATAATATCCTTATACATATATTCAAGAAACAAACAATGAAACTATTCTATATACATACATGAGTATGAATATACATATATTCCATCCACCACTTTTTCTTCACAAACCATTGGTAAAAATCGAGAACACCGCCAACCTGTTGCTCTCTGTTTAAAGTAAAAATCAAACACCCCACTTGTTAAATGATTGGCTACTAGTACATATATTTGGTTTTCAATATCTTCCACTATCTATCTAAATTTATCCATCTAAAATACATATTACATAAAGAGATAATATATACATTCCTACTTACACTTTGAGAACCATCAACACATGAGTCGATTTACAGTTATGAAACCAACACCAATACACCCACAACACCTTGACAACACCTTTGATTTTTCCCTGCAACTTAACACACCAACAATAAATTTCGTTAGTAAACATATTTAGACTCATGTTAGACTAGTACATGTATAAAATAAAACTATATGATAAAGTTTTACAATTCGACTTTTACCACAGTAAAGAATTACTATATTGTTAACATAAATCAACAATATTGACTTGTGAGTGGAAACTTTAGTCATCACTTTTGATTATTTTTTTTTTTTTTTTGCAATCCCGACCCGTGAAGAATGATACACCTTGTCGTCCCTCAATTTCAAACAATGAAATTCTCTTTCTGTTATCCATCCCCATCCATCCCTATCTATCACTATCTAAGTTTTCTCCACTATTTTCTTTATCTCCCTCACATGTCTCTCCCTATCTCAAAAGAATATATACAGGTACATAGATATGCATCGAGGAAGAGAAGTAACAAAATTATCACCACAACCATCAACTAATGCTGCCTTTTGTTCCTACTTCAGTTCAGTTCGAAGACCCAACCAACGAAGATCACCTACAGACCAGCACCATCTTCCCTCTTCACATCATCATCAAAGATTACAACATGCTGCAAACTAGTGTTCGATATTGTTTTCTGTTGAGAAAACCAACACCCATCTATTATCTTCATCAAATATAACCACAACACCTCATTAATGAACCTACTACTGTTTTGTTACCACTACTAATTACTGTAAATTTCTATTCCTGGATCAGCTCAAACAAACCTCCATCACCATGACAGCTACTGCTACACCTTCCTATTTTTTTTCCTGATTAGCTATTTAGTTAACCAACTTGCACTAATCTTACTTCTGTAGCTGCTAATTTCTTTCGTTTCCTGTTTCTATGACCCAAAATCTATCAGAATTAATTGTTTGATACAACTTTCTATTCGATTTCTATTCAATCAACTCTCACGCACACCATCAAACTTACTACTACCATGGTATTCTTTTTCTGTTTAAGTCCGTAAAACCACCACTAACCCTCATCATTTTTTGATCACCATCATCAAACTCACCAAGAACATCATTATCAATTATTGTTCTTGTTCAACCAAATAAGTATACAGAAAATTAAATAGATGGATTAAAGAAATTAATAGAATATTAAAGAAACGATTACCTACCTGATCAATTGATGAACCCATTCCATGATTAGATTGATGGTAATGATAATTGATACAATCCCTGTCAAATTCTTCTTCCTGATTCGAACGGACATCAAAACCAAACACCACTCGTTAAGAATTACTTCTCCTCTGTTCGAAAATTATTGCAGTTACCCTCTTCTATTTCTAACTGATTGATGATTGTTGAATCAAAAACCTAGATCGATCCACTAGAGCAAGCTTTATCGGTTGGAGCTAAACGATATCACATACACACAGACACCGAATTAGGTTATTGATATAACTTAGGCCACTTGAATTATAAGGGGAAGTAAGAGACGAGGTTAGGGTTAGATGGTGTTAAGATTGATGATGATGAAGAACCAAACACATATGTCGACATTCTGTCTCCCACTCACAATATCAGATTCCTTTATTATTTTTTTCTCTTTACACCGACCTTTTATTTATTTGATTAAAATTGGGTTGCTAACAGATGATGGTTGGGCTGTTAATTGGCACTATGATTTTCATTTGGGCCGAAGCCCAATTGTAATTAGATGGTGGGAGTGATTAAAGAAGAAAAACAAATACGGATTAAGGGTTAAAACAAATTAAAATCGCATTATAATCAGATGTACAAGAATAGAGGAATGGTTTATGAGGATGTCAAATTAGCGAGAGGTCATGGGTTCGAGCCTGGGCAGTGATGTTTATTTTTTAGGCTCATTACACAAAGGCTTGTGAATCTGAGACCAACCCTACACTTGTTCAATGACGTCATATGTATTTTTACTACAAAATACAGTATGGTGAGTTTCATTTGAATCCCTTTTACTCTTTATATTTTTGGGCTGAGAATACATGCGCAATTTTTATAAATGTTTTACGAAATAGACACAAGTAATCAAAACTACATTATATGGTTGAATGATCGAAATCGAATATGCCCTTTTTTATTAAGTCTGGTAATCTAAGAATTTGGGAACAGACACCCTAATTGACGCGAACTCTAAAGATAGATCTATCGGGCCCAACAAGCCCCATCCAAAGTACCGGATGCTTTAGTACTTCGAAATTTATATCATGTCCGAAGGAGGATCCCGGAATGATGGGGATATTCTTATATGCATATTGTGAACGTCGGTTACCAGGTGTTCAATCCATATGAATGATATTTTGTCTCTATGCATGGGACGTATGTTTATGAGAAATGGAAATATGAAATCTTGTGGTCTATTAAAATTATGAAATGATTATTTATGTTAAACTAATGAACTCACCAACCTTTTGGTTGACACTTTAAAGCATGTTTATTCTCAGGTATGAAAGAGATCTTCCGCTGTGCATTTGCTCATTTTAAAGATATTACTTGAAGTCATTCATAGCATATTTCAAAAGAAGTTGCATTCGAGTCATTGAATTCATCAGGATTATTATTAAGTCATTGATAGTCTGATATATTATGAAATGTGATGTATGCTTGTCAACTTTCGATGTTTGTCTTCAAAAACGAATGCAATGTTTGTAAAATGTATCATATAGAGGTCAAGTACCTCGCGATGTAATCAACTGTTGTGAATCGTTTATAATTGATATGGATTAGGGCGGGTCTTCACACTATACAAGAAGGGCTTTGATTGCAGAATGGATAACCCAAAAATTTGTTATAAATATCGACACCCTGGACACTTAAGGAGAAAGTTCTCATATAGGAAAAACTTTAAACTTACCTGCGGTAAGGAAATCATTATGGAAACTTACATGGATCCTGATTCTTGTTAGGGTACGTTTCGGCACAACGTTTAATTATTTCGGAGTTGTTTAATACTAGAATGATAGAAACCTTACATCTAAGAACCTTAGCATTATCATGAATAATAAACCATCAACAACCATGGGAATTAAGTATTCTATAGGACACAAGCAAATGGTAAACTGAGGAAGACAGAGGAATAATTTAAGGTAGTACTTTAAGATTAACAGGTGGGTCATTTGGAAATGACCTCATATTAACCAAACTTTGGAGTTTTAATGTAGTAGTTGAAAGGGATTAGTTACCTACGTACCGGCATATGTTATTTGAGAAGATTGATAGAATTTTTTTCACAGTAGTACGGTAAGATTTGATTTGGGATGAACTTTAAGATTAACCTAATACTCATCGAGCTAGGAAGCTTTGATGAAATAGTTGGAACGAATTGACTTTCAAGGATGAAAGTGGAATTTATTTATAATGGGAAAAATTTATTTGTATACCTCGCAAGAATGGTGAAACTATTATGGGGAGAGATGTAGCCCGAAAACCGAACCTTATTAGTTACATGACAACAAACCGAAATCCCACAATGGAAATGGGAAGAAATTCATCATTAACTACCAAAGACGGTATGCGGTTAGGACATCATCTGGGTTATTATTGACCCTCTCGTCAAAACTGCTCACTTTCTAGCCATGAAGGAAACCGATACAGTGGACAAACTTACACAACGATACATAAAGGAAATTGTATCCCGTCACTTCAGCAATTCAAATTATATATTGAGGATTACCCAAGAATCTCATTTGATACTCATTCTTACGCAACTCTAAATCCTAACTTATTACGAGGAATTTCTTATTCAATGATAACCACACCGCCATCCTTTTTACTTCGATATTAGTCATAACAGTTCGAAATTTTCCAAAAATCAATGGATGGTTCATTCTCATCCTCATACTCTCCCATTCGTATCTCACTTATAAGCAACAACTTCACACTTAAGCGTTTTTGGTCAAAGGACTTATGCCCTACTAATAGTCGTCAATCACATATAAATTCAATGGTTTTTATTACCTCAAATATCACTCGAAATTTTCAAAAGTCTTTTACTCGATTCTCATCAATCTTTTCCAACTTGTAATCTCCGAAATATGAAAATTTTGTTTGCCAAAATCTTACACACATTATTTTACTGTGCTATCCTCTCAATGCTTTATAAAAATAAATATATTTTGTTCGCCATTCGCACAAATTTTGAAATCATATACGTTATATAAAATAAAGTAAATGATTACTTACCTTTGACAAATACATGTAAAATTTTACTTTCACTCTTACAAATCAAATCTTTTGTTCAAAATATATTTTACTTTGAATGGTATGGGTTGTACATAACCCTAGTTTACTAAAACTTCGTTTCTTTCCATACATTGTCATCTTAAACAATTTCTATAAAATTTTTCGTTGCTTGCTATATAAAATTCTCCGTTGCTCATTCGTACCCAAGTCATCGTGAAGACTTTATAATCGTCGAAATTGAGAAATTCATGTGTGCATGTGTTGAAGACACTTCTGCCACGTCATACAGAGCCTTTGGGCATCCACTGACACTTAAACCATTTAAAAATCATTGCGTTACCCCAAGAATCTTATTTGCACGCCTGTTGGAACAATGCTCTTTCTTACATAACTCTAAGTCCTGACTTATTTCAAGGGATCCTCATTTAGTGCTATTAATACCATCATTATTCCGACTTTAATACTAGCCATAACCTGTTTGGCACTTTACAAATTCAAGAAACAATTAACTTCTCATCCTCGTGCTTTATCCTTCGTACCCCACTTTTAGCAACGACTTCGTACGTAAATATTTTTGGCCCAAAGACTTGTGTCGTGTTAATTACCAAAACTACATTTATGTCATTAGTTTTCATTACCTAGTAACTGGCCACCCGATGATTCAAAGCTTTTCCACTCAATCTTTTCCAACTCGTAACCTTTGAAATACAAAAAACTATGTTTATCAAAGTTTTTACACGCTGTTTATTTGTGCGGTCCTCACAAAATTTACAGACAATGAAAATACTAAAAACTTTTCTGTCCCTTATACGATTTATAAAATCATATATGTATAAATTATACTTACTTATTTTGATACTAAGTTATATCTTCAAATTATTTAAAAACCGCTCCTTTACCGAGTTATTCAACTTAAGTCAAATAGTTTTGTGCAAAATGGTACACGTTGTACCTACTTCTAAATTTACTAGGAACTTCGTTCCGTTTATGTTGTCACAACAAACGCTTAAAGGTTTTGTTTTTCAAAACTCCCTTAGTTGATTTTATTAAAGGTTTTCGTATCAGACTACACCATGTGTGGACCACACTTTTTTTCTCGCCCTCTGTTAAGAGATGAAACTTACTATTAAGATCTTTTGTGAAAAACTCTTGAGCCACTTTGGATGGCAGTCTTATAAAATTTGTTAGAAAATCTTTGCACCCATAAAAATTTTCTTTTAAAGCTAGACATGACAAAAACGCGGGCCGATAAATCAGTTTTCTGAGGTACACCTAGTGGCCACCCTACAGTAGGAAAGGCTCTAGACGGGTTTCTACTCTCAACGTTCCACGGCTAATCACAACAACCTCGTAAACCTCATTTCTATGAATCAGTATGTTGAGACAAAAAAAAAATCATTTTTGGAGATTCTTTTCACTCGGAGTAAACCATTCGTTAGGACCAAGAGTTCACGTATCCTCTCATCCGCACATCCCCTTAAATACGCGGATAAATTCAGAATGAACCACTTGAAGTGTTCACTCTCATGCCTTTCGTGCGACTTTCTTTCGGAAATGTAATATAAGATACTTTGAGAACCTATGAATCTTGTTATCCCTTTAGGGAAGGGACTGCTTAACACATTTACGACACTGATGTGGATACTCTATATATTTCCTCCTTCGTTGGTTGCCACTATCTGTTGTCCTAGTTGATGTTAACCCTAACTTCAACATGTAACTGAAAGGATGAAGTTACATTACGGAACTGTGCTTTCATTTCATCCAAGGATAAGTTCACCTGCTGCATGGTAAAAATGGGTGATAACCTTCATTTTCCATTCCGACCGTCCTGAAGACACTATAAATAATCATGGCTTGCAAGTCCGGTTGGTCACTTTCAGCTAAAACTTCGATTCACTTACTCAAATGAAACGTTCTTAAATATCGAGTTCCTATGCCTATGGCCTCCTTCCGAAATTAAGGGGTTGGTAAAACCCGTGGCTAACGCTATCCAGACATCAAATCGCATGGTTGTAATCACTATGTTTTCCATTCTACTTGTCAGCTTATATTACAACATACACGCTCAATGTTTTAGAAGAGCTTAGAATCATTCGTGATGCATTTCACGCATCTAACTTACTGAAGATGCCTGTAAGGCTAAACACACCATCTTTCCTTTTGTGGATATACATTCAGATGATATACTCCTGTTAATCAGAAGCGAAATCAATTTGTTGACCTCTTAGGATAAGAGAATTAATTAATGGCATATACCTATTCTCACTTTCATACGCCGAAGTACTTTTCAAGGTAAATACCTCACTTCTGAACCACGAGACTCACGAAACTTTGATATGCCCCTCCTTATTTATATACGATACCATTGTTGGTCACTCCTTAAAATTTCAGGACGAAATTTTCTTTAACAGGTGGGTAATGTAACGACCCTGGATTTTCCAACGTTTAATTTATAATTATTATTATTAATACTTGTGATTTAACAAATGTATGTTATTACATTTACTTGTTACTTTGATTGATCATACATGACTTTTGAATGGCCGAAACGTATTTGTGACACACGAACTTTCACGAATAATATTTTTAGAATATTATTTACATTCATGATTAAGTTTATTAATCATTTTAATTAACTATGGTTATTAGTTAGTTACTTGGGCTTTAATTGGATTAACTTGTTAAATACTTGAACTTGGGCCTTATTAATGTTATGAACTCATGATATTGGGCTTATAAGCTCACCCTACATCTTAAATGGATTCATTAGCCCATGTCTTTCATGTAAGTATTACTTAAAATTTAACTAGATGGATTAAGTCACTTATGGAATCTAGTTACCATTTACTTACACCATCTTCCAACACCATGCACCCTAGTAACCACCTTTTAAGACTTTTACATGAAAGAACCTTATGGAAAATTTTCTTCCTCCCTTCCCTTATTGTGGCTGTAGGTTTTGGGCTCCTTGGGGAGTGTTGTGGCTTTCAAATTTTGTTTACTTACTCACTAGTTTCATTCACTTTCTCACACACACAAATTACTTCTCACTTTTCTCTCAACATTTGCTCTCATCTTTTCTCTACATTTTGTAAGTAACAAAGTTTTATGTTCTTCCTTTTCTCTTCACAAAAACCGTAACATATACCCTATACATCATCATCATTGGCTTGTTTTGATTACTTGTTCTTGGTTGTGGTTTAGCTACTTGTCTTGTTGGTTATTTATTTACTAGCTTTCAAGAACCAAACTTGTTAGTTTGTTCTTCATTTATCTTGTATTTACAAGAACACACAAGAACATAAACTTTTTAGTTTATATTCTACACTTAATATGTTAAAAGATTTTAAGTTCATGGTTGTAGAATCATTACTTGTAAGTCATGTTTGTAAACTTAAAGTTTACATTCTTAAAGATCAAACTTTGGTTTGAATCCTTAAAGTATGAACAACCCATGAACTAGTTACTTGTTTACTTAGCTTGTTTCTTTATATTATGCACTTTAATTTCATGTTTGTTGGTTTTAATGGTCAAGTGTTACAAGTTAACATTGATCTCATACTTTCTTGAACTAAAATTAACTTTAAAAGTTTTCAAGAACATGTAAGTAAGCTTTCTTTAATTATAACTTGATACACTTATGTTAGATCTAGACTTTTGGGTCTAGGATCTTCAAGATCTAACTAAGAACTATGTTCTACAACTTAAGATCTTGATTAGTTAGTTTACTTTCAAGTTTGTGGTTCAATATTACTTTTACATTTCATGTATGTGTTGAATCTAAGACTTTGATGTAACTTTGGTTCATCAAAACACTTGCAACACTTAAGTGAGTTGTTCTTCATGTCTTAGACTTACACTTGGGTTATGATGGTCAAACCTTGGTGAAAATGATGCAAACACATCAACGAGTTGTACACTTGAAGCTATATGCATCAAGGATGAGAACCATGATAAGCATCGAGCACCAAGAACCACCGAAACCTACTGACCCTACTGTTTTACTGCTTCTGTGTCTGATCCGTACCACCTGAGCTACTATAAAGATGATTTTCAGATAGCTCTGTTCGAGTAGATAACTTTTCATTTAGGACTCATCTTAATCCGAGTTACGGTTTAGGATTTATGGCCCTCCGATCGTCCCTGTGTCCTTTTAACGTTGTGCTGAAAATTCTGACCTACTCGCACTTAGACTGCCGCCACGGTCAAACGAAGATTAGTTTGCTTCTGGAATTTTTACCACAACTAAAGGACTCATATACTGAGCTAGGACCACTGGTCTCACCTTATTTCAGTAGGTATAGAGGCCGTGGTGACTGACTGAACTCAGCCTTTGTTTTAAACTCTTTTCATGAACGAAACTTACTTTACACCTTTTGTTTAATGATGAATGATGATGACCCTTAAGACCTTATTTACATACTTTTAAACCTATTCGGATGATTTACTGACTTAGTACTATTTGACTTAGGTTGAGGACCCGTTTGGACAACCTTCATTACTTGCTTACTTTCCGAGTCATACTTTACCGCTACTTTATCATTGTGAGTTATATCATTCCCTTTTTACTTTAACTTATTTTGCGAACTAAGAATACATGCGGATTTTATGTTTTACATACTAGGCACGAGTACTTAAACTTATATATGTGTGGGTTATACAACGGCATAAACATTCCCTTTAGCTCGGTAACGTTTAATCATTGGTTTTTGAACCGTGAACGCGAATCTTGGATATGGATCCATAGGGTTTGAAATCCCCACTCGGGCTAGTAGCGCTAGCATTTAACGAGTATTTAATACTTCGTAAACATACACACTTGCCAAGTGTACTTTCAGGGGGTATAAACGTTAAGTTAGTTACCAAGTGCCCACGGTTAAACATATACTTAAACATACGGATTTGGATTACTGTTTTGAAACGCTCTTTGTAGCACTGAAATCTCGTGGCCTACCTTACATTACTGTTATACTTAAACTATAGCTCACCAACATTCGTGTTGACGTTTTTAAGCTTGTTTTTCTCAGGTGCTTAAGGTTTGCTTGCTTCCGCTGTGTACTAGTCTTGCTGTAGACACCCGCTGCTTTAGAGATGTCACTGCCTGAACGTTTACTTGCATTCAAACATTACTACTTTTGAATGATGATTTGTAACGACCATTGGGGTCACGTACAATTACTAACTGCTTCTGTTCATTGAAGCGTACTTTTGTTGTAAAGCATTCGATGTTGGTTAAAACATCACTTTTGTTATGAATGCAAACTATTTTTGAAATCGCATATAGTACTTAACCTTGTAATGATCCTGTCGTTGATGGTTCGTACATGATGATTTAGTACGGGGCATTACACCTCTCCTGACCAACTGAACTAGCGTGCTTTTCTATTATTATGACCAACCCATAAATACTTAGCTCGTCAATCTATTTTCTCAATTTCCTTCTTTTTCCTTTTGAAACCACGTCGACCAGTGGGCAAACCAAATCTCAAATTAATGTATGAATAAGGTTTGAAAGTTAATTATAGTGATCTATAATGAATCATTCGTTCAATTGATAAAAAAAACAAAAAAAAAATATATATATATATATATACCTGCTGTTGCTCGTCGATGTTGTAAAAAAAAAAATTTGATTTTTCGATTTAGACTTGTATTTGAAACAGAAATTTTCCTTGTGAATGTCTGAATCAAAAGCAAACAAATAAAAAAAAATAAAAAAAATATAAAGAAAGATGCTCGATGTATGTTCACGGTTCTAAAAAAAAAATTTGATTTTTGATTTTGAGTGTGTTTTAGACAATTGTTATAACACAAATCTAACTTCAAATCGTTCCTAAAATCATTCTCAATCTTCAATTTATCTTGAATCATAACAGATAACACGAATTTGATTGAAGAATTAAGTTTGACTTTTTGAAAAACAAAACTTTGACTTGAAAATTCGAAGTCGATATAACGAATTGGGATTTGATATTTTGCAGAAAGTTTCACTAGAGGATTCCTAACATTTCTGAAATTATTAGATTTTGAAAAATTATTCGAATTCGATTTTTGGCTGAAAAGTTATTGAACAGGGGTAGCGAGTGTTTTTCTTTCAATTTTTGTTTATAATTGACAATTAAAAGCAAACAAAAGCAAATGGTGTAGTGTATAATTGCTAGTGATGTTGGAGAAGCGAATGATTTTTATTCATCACAAAGGAATGGTTGATTGATACATAATGGCAGGAAGCATATCGATCATCAATGGAGATAACAGAAAAAAATAAAAACATAAAAAGTTGAAACTGACTTCTTAACAGATTTTGGAATGGAAATCGTATCTGTGGCTTTTGATATCAATATAGTCAACAATTAAGGGAACAAATTACACATGGAAGATTACGACGTAAAATAGAATTTGCAACTATCAATCATTATATTTGTATATATTTGTGTTTATATAAATATGTATTTGTATATCTGATTATATATAAGTATTTATATAATTGCTATTAATAACGTAAATTTATTAATATATCGATTAATATTATTAATTTTAATAAGAATCTAATAATAATAATAATAATAATAAAGTTAATATTAATAATATAAATGATGATTTTATTATTGATACTAATAATGATACTCATATTAGTATTATTAATGATAATAATACTAGTAGTGATTTTAATGACATAACAATATAAGTTTTCATATCTATATATCATATATTTAAGTTAATCGTATTGATTATACTAATATTAATATAAATATTGAAAGTAATTATAATATTACTATACCAACTATATTTTAACTTATAATACTAAATTTTATATTATAATATTAATATAAATATAAAATACTAATACTAATAATAATAATAATTATATTAATAGTAATACTAATATTAATAATAATACTAATATTAATGATAAATATAATAATAATATAAAAATGATAACAATAATATTATTATTGATAATACTAATAATGATTTTTAATTATAAAGATGATACTAATACCTAATAATAAAACAAATAATAATTAAGATATAACAAGTTATATGTATCCAATTTCATATCCATATATATATTTTTTATTAGAAATAATATTAATATTACAGATTCTAATATTAACATTGACATTAATAATAATAATAATAATATAAGTAGTAATAATAGTATTAATATAACAGTTACAATTAAATTTGTACCTACATTTTCTATATTTATATTATATATTATTATTTATGTTATATTTACTAACTATATAATATATTCTAAAATAACATATCTTGAATATTTATATTATAATATATATATATATATATATATATATATATATATATATGTATATATATATATATATATATATATATATATATTCATTTTAATTATAACTTAATTATTTTATATCTTAATTCACATATTTAATTTTAAATGTTTACATTATATTTTATAAATTTCAAATTATTATATATACTTATATTTACTCATATATATATATATATATATATATATATATATATATATATATATATGTATATATATATATATATATATATATATATATATATATATATATATATATATATATATATATATTACAAACAATCATTCGTGAATCGTCGAAAACAGTCAAAGGTCAAATGGTTTCATGATAATAGGTCAAAATTTTGAGACTCAATATTACATACTTTGCTTATCGTGTCGAAATCATATAAAGATTCAAGTTTAAATTTGGTCAAAAATTTCCGATTCGTCACACCTACGGTAACAACAGAGGAACTGGATATCTTGTTTGATAGTCTTTATGCTCCTCAACAGAATTCAAATGTTCAAGCCGTACCGGTTACACCATCACAGTCAACTACTGTGGAGACTCAACCAACTATTTTTGATGAAGATACAACACTAACTGATTCACTGATTGACTTGTTGCATTCGGTATGAGTTATGATTTTGACTCGGTTCTATGATTTGGTTCTATAGATGTGGATGACTCGGTATTTACCGAAGGATATTGATGATGAATGTGATTTGTAGAACAATAGATTCGGTACAGTGGCTCCTATCATAATTTGGTTACTGGATTTAATTCTCTTAATTGGGCCTAATTGATTCTGATGGCCCATGATATTTTCATAAGGCTTGCTTTAGTCCCCTTACCGAATCTGGTGGGTCTTATGTGGATTTTACCAAGTTCAGTCCCTGACAGTTTCAAAATTTTGCAAGGGCAGTCCAAATACCAAATCTGGCTTAAATTTAACAGTTTTGGTCCCTGGTACTTATCAGAATTTTCAGGAATGGTCCTTTACCGAATCTAGACCTCTAAAGAATATTTTTAAACTACATTTGAGGCTCGGATTTACACGGCTTTTCTCATACATGCTATTTGCGATATTTTGGAGATTTGCCGAGCACGTCAACCATTTTAAACAATGAAGCTCTTATTTCATGCGAGCATCATTGTGGGGGAGATATGTATATATGGTTGATGTGTGTGTGACTTCAATACACATACGGTATTGGACTCGGACTTCAAAGAAAGAATTATTTGTTTGGGGAGGACCTAGACAGTCGAAGAAGTTTCCACATCATATGGGGAGTTTTCTTATGACTAGTATTGAAAGTACTCTTTGGAACGATGAAAGTTCAAGAGGCGTGTCTCGGTATTGAAATCGACGGTATTTACGTCATGACACTTTGATGAGAGCCCATGTACTTTAAAGGGGGAGCTTCTAGAGTTTCGAAAAGACTTCTCAAAGCAAGCAAATTCTAAAGACATATCACAACTAAGTCAAGAGAGAGATTGATGGTAACATATTTAGTTTGTGATGTGTTCTTCAATGCGTGTTTCGCTGTGCAAACTCAAAGACCATTGAAAGAACAATGACATCAAGTTTTGAAGATTTCAATATCTTCATCAACGGCCATGCATCATTCGGGGGGGGGGGGGGGGGGAGTTAGTTAGTAATAGTCGATTCTTTCCTTGTAATGTTGTATATTTTACTAGGTAGTTAGTTTTCAGAAACCCGTCTCACTCCTGGGGGGAGATTGTTAGGTACCCGAGAAGGAGTAAAACGTGTTTCCTAGCCTTAAGGAGGATCCTTTATACGAGGGCTATATAAAGGATCCAAGGCTCCCTAGATTAGCTAAGCTTATCCACTGTTATGTAGAGATTTTCAAGAGAGCCGTGGAAAGTCAATCTTGACTGACTGACTTTCTCTCTCAATCTTAATGGCTAATCTTCACATTCATTGATATTCATGTGTCAAGGGTCCTATCAGTCATTCATGGAGATGATGATGATTGGTCTATTAGGTTGAATATGAGTGATCAACAACCTAAAGCCAACATGGCTAAAATCACTGAAGTTGAAATAGGTCGTGTTCCTGATCAAGATATAATTGAAAAGTTTACTGCTCGTGCTGAGAGAGCTGAAGAATTGTATCAAACTATTCAAAAGGACAAGATTCAAAAATAAGTTAAAGATAAATTCAAGAAAGCAGTTGATTCAGTTCCTCAAACACCTGAGTTTGGAAGTGTTTCACCAACATCATCAGAAGAACACTTCTTCAACAGTTGGAAAACTAGTTACGGTGATACCTCGGTTTTTGAAGATGGTAATCTAGAAGCTGAACAAACTGATGAAATAAAGTTTGATGCTGAAAGAGAACTTGAAGAATGGGGTAGAATGATTGCTGTAGAGTTGGAGATGCTAGTTCTTATGGGTGAAGGTTCAGATATTGAGAGTTTGAATTCAGAAGATTATGAATTAGACAAAAAGTCAGATTCAGAGGTAGAAGATCAAAATGATCATGTTGTAGAAGATCAAACTGATTTTGAAGCATTTAACCAGCAAGCGGTGAATTTACTAAGAATGTTATTATCAGAAAGTAATCGAGAGAAAGTCTCTGGTTTGACAAGAGCTAAGGATATTTGGGATAGACTTGAGCAGATTCATTTGGGTAAAGATAGTGAGAATGGTGATGTGTCTGCGTTTCTTATGGACTCTTCAGAATAGAAGGATGAGTACAATGATGGGAAGAAGACAAACTATTTTGCTTTTATGGATGAAACTTCTTCATCAAATAGTGCTCAACAGGTATCTTCTGTGAATACCCATTGAATCTGTTAAATGTGGTGAGCTTCAAGCTACATTATACAATTTAAACAAGTCTTATGGTGGGATGCATGACAAATATCACGCAAACCTTGTGACTAAAAAGATTGAAAATTAATTAAAAGAGGAAATTAAAGTTTATAAACAACAGATTTATGATCTTAAATGTTATAATTTTGATATAAATCAGGCTTTAATTAAACGTGTTGACACAATCAATGAATTGAAAAAGTAAAATAAATGAGTTAAAGCATACTTAGAAGCTCTTTCTATTAAAATGAAATGTTGGGCAAGTGCATCTCAATGGAATGCACTAATGGTAGAACTAAATGATCCAAAAGAGAAAAGTATTGGATATAAGTCTGCATCTCCACAATTTCAACATAGATATGTTAATGCCAATGTGGTTGACGGTCAACAAAAATACTGCATACCTCCAAGTTATGAGGATTATGTTGAGAAGAATAAGAAGTCTAACTCAACTGAGAATAAGACTTTAAATAAATCGACACAAGGGTCATTAGATCATGAAGAAGATAAGAAAAATGGTCTAGGAGATAATGCCGTGAAAAAGAAGGTGATAACACCTAAAGGTCCAGTCAGAATTCTGAGAAATCCAAGGTTTTCTAACACATATGTTCCTCCTGTTACACATAAATCTATTCCTACAGAGATATTAAATGATTCTCCTGTGTTTGCAAAAACACAAGATCCTTCTACTTTAGATTCTAATAATACAAATCGTTTTAAGGAACTCAGAAAGTATCATCATTTTTTTAGTTGTGGCATGTTTGGACACGTTGCAATTAATTGTCCACGAAGGTATCGATCACCTAGACAGAAAATTGACCTGACGCATAACGACTTTAAGTCATCATATGCTCATAGAACAGGTTCACCTGTTAATGATGAAATTCCTGCTAAGAACATTAAGACAAATGTGGTCAATGCTGATGCAAAAAGAAAGAATTTCAACATGTCAATTTCTTATGTAAAGAGTAAAGTTCCTAAAAAGGATACTGTGCAAGTGTTGCCAAGTCTAGTGATCAAAGTAAACCCATTGAACCAAAGGTTAGAACACCTTCAGAGAGAGCAAGTCGTCAAAAAAATTTTCACGAAAGAAAATTTCTAAATTAGTGGTCTCCAATGATGAGATTCCTCCTGACTCAAATGGGAAATGGATGGAATTCCAAGCTATGGGTGTTAATGGACAACCTACTGCCGTTTGGGCGTGGGTTCT
The DNA here is from genome assembly GCF_046630445.1 of Rutidosis leptorrhynchoides. Lineage (NCBI taxonomy): Eukaryota > Viridiplantae > Streptophyta > Magnoliopsida > Asterales > Asteraceae > Rutidosis > Rutidosis leptorrhynchoides. The sequence continues at coordinate 171,768,693 of NC_092342.1, read as the reverse complement.
TGATATGGCCAAAATGGACGGTTTTATTTGTGTAGTGTCGTTAGGTCGCAACACGTCAGAATCAGCTACCAAAAGAGAGTAAGGGTTTTATTATTTATATTTAGCTTGGGTTTTCCTAGCTATAACTCACCTACTTATCTTCCTTTTAACGAGTAAGTGGTAAATATAACTCATGTTCATATTTTTGTATGTTTGTTCAGTAACGTGGGACAAAAGTGCCTATATAGTTAACCCTAGTTGACAAGTGGTGATAGATTAAGATTAATTAAAGATAATATAGACTATAAAGATAAAACCGGATAGGTATGAAGAATAGAATCCTGATGGGGAGTTATCACGAGAGTTTAACTTCTTAGGATAAGCATTAAACCTCAATCAACTTGGCTATGAACCTAACTGATTTGTCACTAAGAGTTTAGGCCTTGAAGATTCTGGCTAAGATGGATATCCCTACTCCCAACGTTAACCCCAAAGGAAAGTCTCAGCTTTTCTTAATCCTAGTTGGTGTTACTACAGTAATATTCCACCACTTAATACTAAACTATGCCTTAACATTAACAGATGTGCAATCTTAGATATTCTAAGGTACTGCTAATTGGATTAGAGGTCACTCCTTTGCGATCACTTACTCAACTCCGGATCATCTTACAACATCTCAAGAACGTTGCTTCTGACACAAATCATGCTTTTGAGCAAGCCAGTGTTCACTGAACTCTATATTGCCTACTCTAATCACAACCTAAATGCATAGTTCTTCTCTAACGAATAAATGATTATTCGTATGTAGGTACTATATCCCTATTGTGAGGTTAAGCACACATAACTACTTATCCGTACCTTAGGGTTGATCAAGTCATAATACTAGGTTATAGCCACATGAATAAGCGGAAAGGGTGATCCGTAAATTAAACTTCTAAACCGTTAAGGTTTCAGCATAACAATAACACAAGTTTCAGATAAAGTATTCAACATATAATAAACATTTGCAACAGATAGATAAGCATGCAAGATTAAAGCAACTTAAAATAACAAGATATCTTTATTAAATTAAGGAAAGCGTTCAGCGTTTACAGACGAGATCCGGACAGTTACAAGTGCTGACATCCTCTAGACCGCTCCTATTACAATCTTCGGCGTTCGCCTTCGGGTACTTAATTTTTCGCTCGAAAGTGAGAGGCCTTGAAAGCTCTAGTGAGAGAAAGTGTATTGTAGTGAGAGAGTGAAGAGAGGTGTGTTAAAAATGGATGATAAAAAGCCTTTAAATAGAAGTGAAAATGGCCTGCAAACGGCTGGCCGGCCGTTTGGTGAGGCTGTTTGCCAGGCTAGCCCGTTTGCTATGCCCATTTGCCTTGGGCGTGTAGCAGGCTATTTGCCATAGTGGCAGGCCGTTTGGCAGCCCGTTTGGCTTGTTAATTTGCTGGATCATAACTTAATTTCTTGTCTTTCATCGTTTTCGCTCTAGAATCTTCGTTTTAGCTCCGATTCTCTTGATTCTTTTTGCATCGTCTTCGAAATCACTTTATCTACAAATTTAACCGAAAAAGTGATTATTTTGCCAAAAAAGTTTTGAACTTTTATGCTTTTGGGACTCAATATCGGGGGTAAAAACGTGACTTTTTAGCCGATATCAAATATTCCACACTTAGACTTTGCTTATCCTTAAGCAAAACTTTCAAGCTTTTAACACCGAAGATTTTTATTCGTAGTGATCAAGAAGTCTTTGTTTTTCAAGACGTAGGAGCGAAAACTTGGTTTTATTCTTTTTGTTATCCCCAAGGGGTAATGCAGGACTTTCCAGATTTTTTTTAGCATCTAATTGCAGCTATCCAATATGGGAAAAAGCTAAAATAAAAGATCTCAAACATCTATAAAATTCAGAGGACAGGTCTGCACGGTCGACCTGCGGTCGACCGTAGGGTGAGCCGCAGTTATCCGAGTTTGAAATTATGTTGTCTATAAAAGCCAAACCTTGGAGCACTTGAAGACTCACCTCTTGTGCTTACATTTCAATATATTTACTGATATCATTCAAATCTCATTGTAATCAATTTAGAGTGATTCAAGCAAGAGTGTGTGTAAACTTAGTTGTGAGTTTAATTTTAAATTATCTTCTTAAATGGATTTAGAAGATAAGTGAGCTTTCACTTAGTAATAGCATTAGGATCTTATGGTAAGAGCTGATTGGTGTTTATGAATTCTTCAATGGGACTTATGGGTTCTTAAGTTAAGGATTATGAAGGAGCTGATACTAGATACTCTACCGAGTTTGGAGCATCATAGTGAAACTAACTCTCAATTCGTTAGAACTGAGTAGTGGATTAAGGAAGATTAGTTAACATCTTCCCGAACCACTATAAATCTCCGTGTTTGTTCTCTTATCCTTTATCTACTTATTTATTATACTTGTGAAAAAACTATTCGAATCACACTACTGTAATCTCAAGTTCTAAATCGAAAAAAGTTTGAATTTACACTAAGTAACTATTCACACCCCCCCTAATTACTTACATATGCGTACATATATAATCTACTTACTTGCAAACACTTACACAAATATCGAATATATGCTAGCAATTGAATAACCATGCATTCACAATGCATAACTAGATATCCTCAAATCACAACAAGCTAGCATCACCAAAAGAATATAGTGACAATATAATATGCTACTACTATAATCATGTAACCATGGTAGACCATACACATGATATGGTCTTATCTGCAATGGATTTACACCATAACACAAACGAGAAAATAGTACTCACAATGACCGCTATTGTATATATGCCTTGTATCACTATCCCCTCGACTTAAAACCACCCGTCACGTAAAATGTGTCGTCGTACGCCTCGACTTTAAATCCACATTTCACGCTACAAACCCGATGTGGTGTCATATGCTTTGAATTTAATCCATACCATGTTCACCCCACACAAGTAAACAAACTATATACATACATGTATAATTATTCCACTCACGTTATCACTTTGGTGAAAGTCAAAACCAAAATACTGCAAGCTTCAATGTAACGTACCTATTATACTAATCACACAATTAACATACAAACAAGTTAGACTACCTACCAACTCATAACCCTAGTGCATTTATGACCCATAGTGAAATAGACGGTAACACCCCGTGCACCTTTACTATAGCTTCGCAGTGACAACCTTGATCGAATTTGTAGGATAGGTGGGAGGTGGTTTATCTGGGGCGGATGCCTACTAAAGAGTAACGGAGGTGTGCGAAGGTAGGCTCAAGCTAAGATTCTGCTCATGAGCGTAATGGTATAAGCCTGCCAGAATGTGAGACCGACTGGTCGAACAGAGATGAAAGTCGGCCATAGTGATCCGGGAGTCCCGTGTGGAAGGGCTCTCGCTCAACGGATCAAAGGTGCGCCGGGGATAACAAGCTGATCACTCCCAAGAGCTCTTATCCACAGAGTCGTTTGACGCCTCGATGTCGATTCATCACATCCTGGGGTTGTAGAAGGTCCCAAGGGTTCGGTTGATCGCCGATTCAAGTAGTACGTGAGTTGGGTTTAGAACGTCGTGAGACAGTTTGGTTCCTATCTACCCTTAGTGTTAAAGGGAAAACTGCGAGGAGCCAACCCTAGTACGAGAGGACTGTGTTGGGCGAACCTATGGTGTACCGGTTGTTATGCCAATAGCAGCACAGGGCAGCTAAGTTGGTATGGAAGAACTACTGTGCCGTGGGAAATCCTTCTCTATACAAGTTCTCGGATGAGGTTTTTGAATAGAACTTCGATAGGCTAGAGGTGTAAGCACCGCGAGGTGTGAAGCAATCTCGTACTAAATGAAATAAGTTTCACTTTCCATAACTAAAATGAAAGAAAGTCAACCGATTCCTGCAATTGTGGTCAGTCTCACTACCTCTTTAGTTGTCGCCCCCTACTTGCTCATTTGAAATGACTACCACCCCTAAAGCAAGCTATTGAATTGTTTAGAAAGGGGATATGACTGAAACTATAGCACGCAATCATTTAGTTTCACCTATCTGCGAAAGGAACTCAAACCAAGAGAATAGATCTCTCCTTTCTCGTGCATTCACCTTGTTCACATCGTCCTTAGAGCAAGGCTAGGCTACAGCCTTTGATGAGGATGTCGTGGCAGAGTTGAGAACATTCGAATCGGCTTCTTCATGAAATTCTTTCGGAGTGAATGCAGACAGCTTGAGATCTCACTTCTAAAGCTTTCTTCTTAGCCATCAGGTTCCACACCACGATCAAATGAGGGGCCACTAGTTGCATTTCTCATAGACTAAGGTTAGAGCACTGTCGGAGAGAAAGGTTTACCCTATCAAAAACCCTTAGCATAATAAGAGGTGCGGGGGATGGCCATCCAACAAACTAACTGAGAAAGAAGTTCACGGATTACGAGAACAGACTCTATTATACACTTCCATCAACATGTCTGCTGAGAGTGTCACATTCAACCCAGAGCGAACACTTTGAATCTTCCTTGAGAATGGCTTTGAGAAGAGAAGCAACAAGATGATGAGAATGGCCATGTCTATGAGGATGATATCGGCCAAAAAATCACATTTTTTCTCCCAATATTGGGCCCTAAATCCATAAAGTTTCAAACTTTATCGCAAAAATAATCGCTTTGTCAATTGATTTTGTAGATGGAGTAATTACAAAGGCGATGAAAAAAAAATCAAGTAAAACGGAGCTAAAACGAAGAATCTAGAGCGAAAACGGTGAAAGACAAGAAATCAAGTTATGATCCAGTGATTCAGCAGACCAGGCAAGCCAAACGGGCTGCCAAACGGCTTGCCTGTATGGTAAACAGCCTACCACACAGCCAGAACAAATGAGCATTGCAAACGGCTGGTCTGATCAAACGGGCATAGCAAACGGCCTGCCAAACGGCCTGCCAGCCGTTTGCAAGAAAAATTCAAGTCTATTTAAAGGGCTATTTCCATCCATTTCAACACACATTCAATTTGAAATTCATTTTATATTTTCAAGCCTTTTAGTTATTTTTCAGTAGTAGCTACCTTAGCTTTTATTTTCCGGAGGATATCCCAGCGAGTCCCTGCGATTTCTAGCAGATTTCTTCAGCCTTTTTCAGGTTTTTATCCAAAACGCTTGTCGATTGTATTAAGCATGTATTTTTAGTTTTTATGTTTAATAATGTGTTTCGATATTACCATGTTACCTTAATTAATCTGTATGTTCCCATGATAGAAGTTTGAGTTAGCGTAGATATGTTAAATTAGTACGGGAACTGTTATTATGCTGAACTTGTGAGTCTGATAGATTTGTATGCTAGAATCTTAAGGATTGACCAACCTAGGTTGTGATCAGGATTTGTCCACTTATATGAACTTAGATGCTTCATAGAATTAAGACCCCTGGTTATACTGTATCTGAAGATTCTATGAAATCAGTATGGCCGAAGTTCTAGAGAGGCATCTAATACGCTTTTAGGACACGGAACTTAGGAATTGAGACATAAATGACCTAGTATGTCTGTTGACTATTCCAAGAAGACCTCTTAGGAGATGTTAAGATCTAGTTAGTGCCTTGACTATATGATCCAAACCTATTGCACGTTCTTGTTTGATTGTTGCCCTAGGACTAAGTCATATCAACAGTTTAGGTATCTGCTAGGTTTCTATCTGCTTTACTTCCAGTATATTAATTGTAATGCTGTATAATTTTTGATTTGGTATGATCTCATTAGTATGATGAAATTGTTGTTAGCCTTCAATTAAGGTTTTGTCAACTTAACCCGACGGACTCCTTCCGTTTGTGATCGGTGTTCAATCAACACGACACGTAATTATTCAGTTAACTAAACTGATAACGAGGGTTAGGATTAGAACTCAACTCACTAATAAACTAGTGCTTTACTAAGAATAACCTCCGAGGTATAGTTACCTTAAAATTATACAACCAAGTGACATACTTTTCACTACTCAACGAGAACTCTGAGAGTCTAGAGATAAGTAGGTCTGTGTAATTGGCACATCCAACATGATCTACACCATTCCAATCATAGATTTAACATCAACATAATTAACTTTTCCTAGCCCAAACTAATATCTTGGTCAACATTTCCCTAATCTGCATACTCCGGATATCCTTCCACTTTATTTACTTTTCCGCAATTAGGACCATTAGTTTAAAACAACTACTATCATTTATCCAGGTCATTTAAATAAAAGACAATTATCCGTTTGATCTTCAATTCGTTAAACCATTTAAAAACACGACCCTAGGTTAACTTACACCTTCTACATTAGAAAGTTAAAAGTAAATTTAGGCCCCGCACAATATAAATAAATAAACCACTGATCACTACTCTGATTAGCTGATTATGACGTCCTGTGACCTAACGACATCGCATGAATAAAACCGTCTATTTCGGCCATATCTTTGTAGTCATATAAGAGGATTATCGGTCTTAGAAAGAATCTGTTTCAATGACCCATTTGCACTACTAACACCCACACTTGGTCAAAAGTATCACAAATCACTAATAACTAGTTATTATAGTCCAAGCACACTAACTAACACAAGTTTTGAGTAATTAAATTCTCATCTTGCTAGTTGGGTCACACTACACCCATTGACCCATTTCAAGGTTAATACTTGAATTTAGGTCAACCATAAACTCTGGTAACATCCATTTCACTAACACATAAATGTGCTTGTGATTCAACAACAAGTTTGGACTCACAAACCCCTAAATTACAACATCAAACCCTAGATTGTGCATTTTTGGGTCTATGTACATAACTCTTACCTAAAATCCTCAATTTATCATGGAAATGGGACTTACACCCAACACATGATCAAAAACCTAGCCATAACTCAAATTAAACACTAGAACTTGGAATTGGAACTTACCACAACACCAAAAGATGACTTGCAAGTGGATTCAACAAAAAACCAACTCTAAATGGTGAGAACTAGCTTCTTCTTCACTTGAATAGAGATTTCTCTCTCTAGGGTTATAACTCTCTCTCATTAAATGGGAATGTTGATGCAAGTGAAAATGGGATAAGGATAAGGTTTGAGACCAGATTCATAGCCTAAAGCTCGGTCATAAAGTGAAAGGTCCAAAATACCCCTTTTAAAACCCCAAAACAAGCTTAAAAAGGTTGCTTCCTGGCATCGCATCGCGACCGCGATATCTTTAATCATGATCGCGATCCTGCATGAAATCATATACTGAACTTCTGGTGACATATCGCGACCGCGATACGCCTAGTCGCGACCGCGACTTCCCCTAGTTCAGCATTTCTTCACTTTTTGATCATTTAGGGGTCTCACATAGTCAATTTAACATGCAAAAAGATTGGGTACATGCCTTGGAACTCAAACTATGTCCAAGAAACACGTTATGAAAAATGGGGTGTTACAACTCTCCCTCACTTGATTTGAATCGCGTCCTTGAGATCCAAGCCGCATGACAATCAGGAAGCAACATGAACTCTTTGGGTTCCTATGTAAACTCTGAACCCTTTCGATGTCGCCATTTCACTTTATAAGTTCCCACTTCTTTATTACGCAAAAAATTGTCCTTTTCATCAAGGATTGTCATCGGTTCTTAAACGTATTGCAATTTGTTGTTTAGAATGATTTCGTCCAGTAGCACCCACGTCGAGTCATCCGCAAGACACTTACGGAGATGGAAAACATGGAATGTGTTATGAATTCCTGCAAGTTCTTCGGATAACTTTAATATGTAAGCAACCTCACCAACACGAGTCATATTTTTGAATGGCCTATAAACCGAGGAGCTAACTTTCCTTGCTTTCGAAACCGAATAATACCCTTCCATGGAAAAACTTTAAGCTTCACCATGTCACCTTCTTGAAACTCAATTGGCCGCCTACATATATCAGCATAAGACTTTTGTCTATCTTGTGACGCCTTAGGTCGAGCCCGAATCATTTCAAATTTACAATTCGTCTCTAGCACCAAGTCGGTACTCCCTACTTCTTTTTGACCCACTTCATCCCAACAAACCGGGGTTCGGCACCTTCGCCCATAAAGAATCTCATATGGTGGCATCTCGATACTAGCATGATAACTATTGGTGTACGAGAATTCCACCAAAGGAAAGTGCTCATCCCAACTACCACTAAAATCAATAACACACGCCCGTAATATGTCCTCCAATGTTTTATTCGTACGTTTGGTTTGACCATCCATTTGAGGATGATACGCCGTGCTAATTTTCAACTTCGTACCTATATCTTCAAGAAACTTATTCCAAAATCGAGATATAAAACGAGTATCTCGATCCGAAACAATAGATATAGCAACCCCATGCCTCGATATTTCCTCCTTGGTAAATAACTTTGATAATGCTTCCGATGATATCGCCTCCCAGATGGGAAGAAACAATGCACTTTTCATCAATCTATCAACTATCACCCTAATTGTATCGAATTGGGTTCTCACCGTCTTTGGAAACTTTGTAATAAAATCTATGGTAATGTGCTCCCATTTCCACTTCAGGATCTCTAGTGGTTGAAAAATACAATACGGGTTTTGGTACTCGGCCTAAACTTGTAAACACATAATGCATTGTTTAACATACTTAACCACATCATGCTTCATTTCGGGCCACTAATACTCTTTCTTCAAATCAAGGTACATCTTTGTCGCACCCGGATGAATGGAATACTTTGACTTATGTGCTTCATCAAGTAGCACCTGTAGGTAATCACCCATTTTAGGCACCCACACTCTACCTTAAAAAGACAACAAACCATGCGGACCTAATTTAATAGACTCTGTTTGCCCCTTAATTCATTCTCCATGCTTATTATGAACAAAATGAAATGTCCCATTCTTATTGATTAAAAACGTTCCATATTAATTGATTTCGTTGCGAGGTTTTGACCTCTATATGAGACGTTTTTCAAAGACTGCATTCATTTTTAAAAAAAACCATAACCTTTATTTCATAAATAAAGGTTTAAAAAGCTTTACGTAGATTATCAAATAATGATAATCTAAAATATCCTGTTTACACACGACCATTACATAATGGTTTACAATACAAATATGTTACATCGAAATCAGTTTCTTGAATGCAGTTTTTACACAATATCATACAAACATGGACTCCAAATCTTGTCCTTATTTTAGTATGCAACAGCGGAAGCTCTTAATATTCACCTGAGAATAAACAGGCTTTAAACGTCAACAAAAATGTTGGTGAGTTATAGGTTTAACCTATATATATCAAATCGTAACAATAGACCACAAGATTTCATATTTCAATACATATCCCATACATAGAGATAAAAATCATTCATATGGTGAACACCTGGTAACCGACATTAACAAGATGTATATATAAGAATATCCCCATCATTCCGGGACACCCTTCGGATATGATATAAATTTCGAAGTACTAAAGCATCCGGTACTTTGGATAGGGTTTGTTAGGCCCAATAGATCTATCTTTAGGATTTGCGTCAATTAGGGTGTCTGTTCCCTAATTCTTAGATTACCATACTTAATAAAAAGGGGCATATTCGATTTCGATAATTCAACCATAGAATGTAGTTTCACGTACTTGTGTCTATTTTGTAAATCATTTATAAAACCTGCATGTATTCTCATCCCAAAAATATTAGATTTTAAAAGTGGGACTATAACTCACTTTCACAGATTTTTACTTCGTCGGGAAGTAAGACTTGGCCACTGGTTGATTCACGAACCTATAACAATATATACATATATATCAAAGTATGTTCAAAATATATTTACAACACTTTTAATATATTTTGATGTTTTAAGTTTATTAAGTCAGCTGTCCTCGTTAGTAACCTACAACTAGTTGTCCACAGTTAGATGTACAGAAATAAATCGATAAATATTATCTTGAATCAATCCACGACCCAGTGTATACGTATCTCAGTATTGATCACAACTCAAACTATATATATTTTGGAATCAACCTCAACCCTGTATAGCTAACTCCAACATTCACATATAGAGTGTCTATGGTTGTTCCGAAATATATATAGATGTGTCGACATGATAGGTCGAAACATTGTATACGTGTCTATGGTATCTCAAGATTACATAATATACAATACAAGTTGATTAAGTTATGGTTGGAATAGATTTGTTACCAATTTTCACGTAGCTAAAATGAGAAAAATTATCCAATCTTCTTTTACCCATAACTTCTTCATTTTAAATCCGTTTTGAGTGAATCAAATTGCTATGGTTTCATATTGAACTCTATTTTATGAATATAAACAGAAAAGTATAGGTTTATAGTCGGAAAAATAAGTTACAAGTCATTTTTGTAAAGGTAGTCATTTCAGTCGAAAGAACGACGTCTAGATGACCATTTTAGAAAACATACTTCCACTTTGAGTTTAATCATAATTTTTGGATATAGTTTCATGTTCATAATAAAAATCATTTTCTCAGAATAACAACTTTAAAATCAAAGTTTATCATAGTTTTTAATTAACTAACCCAAAACAGCCCGCGGTGTTACTACGACGGCGTAAATCCGGTTTTACGGTGTTTTTCGTGTTTCCAGGTTTTAAATCATTAAGTTAGCATATCATATAGATATAGAACATGTGTTTAGTTGATTTTAAAAGTCAAGTTAGAAGGATTAACTTTTGTTTGCGAACAAGTTTAGAATTAACTAAACTATGTTCTAGTGATTACAAGTTTAAACCTTCGAATAAGATAGCTTTATATGTATGAATCGAATGATGTTATGAACATTATTACTACCTTAAGTTCCTTGGATAAACCTACTGGAAAATATAAAAATGGATCTAGCTTCAATGGATCCTTGGATGGCTCGAAGTTCTTGAAGCAGAATCATGACACGAAAACAAGTTCAAGTAAGATCATCACTTGAAATAAGATTGTTATAGTTATAGAAATTGAACCAAAGTTTGAATATGATTATTACCTTGTATTAGAATGATAACCTACTTTAAGAAACAAAGATTTCTTGAGGTTGGATGATCACCTTACAAGATTGGAAGTGAGCTAGCAAACTTGAAAGTATTCTTGATTTTATGAAACTAGAACTTTTGGAATTTATGAAGAACACTTAGAACTTGAAGATAGAACTTGAGAGAGATCAATTAGATGAAGAAAATTGAAGAATGAAAGTGTTTGTAGGTGTTTTTGGTCGTTGGTGTATGGATTAGATATAAAGGATATGTAATTTTGTTTTCATGTAAATAAGTCATGAATGATTACTCATATTTTTGTAATTTTATGAGATATTTCATGCTAGTTGCCAAATGATGGTTCCCACATGTGTTAGGTGACTCACATGGGCTGCTAAGAGCTGATCATTGGAGTGTATATACCAATAGTACATACATCTAAAAGCTGTGTATTGTACGAGTACGAATACGGGTGCATACGAGTAGAATTGTTGATGAAACTGAACGAGGATGTAATTGTAAGCATTTTTGTTAAGTAGAAGTATTTTGATAAGTGTATTGAAGTCTTTCAAAAGTTTATAAATACATATTAAAACACTACATGTATATACATTTTAACTGAGTCGTTAAGTCATCGTTAGTCGTTACATGTAAGTGTTGTTTTGAAACCTTTAGGTTAACGATCTTGTTAAATGTTGTTAACCCAATGTTTATAATATCAAATGAGATTTTAAATTATTATATTATCATGATATTATCATGTATGAATATCTCTTAATATGATATATATACATTAAATGTCTTTACAACGATAATCGTTACATATATGTCTCGTTTAAAAATCATTAAGTTAGTAGTCTTGTTTTTACATATGTAGTTCATTGTTAATATACTTAATGATATGTTTACTTATCATAGTATCATGTTAACTATATATATATATATCCATATATATGTCATCATATAGTTTTTACAAGTTTTAACGTTCGTGAATCACCGGTCAACTTGGGTGGTCAATTGTCTATATGAAACATATTTCAATTAATCAAGTCTTAACAAGTTTGATTGCTTAACATGTTGGAAACATTTAATCATGTAAATATCAATCTCAATTAATATATATAAACATGGAAAAGTTCGGGTCACTACAGTACCTACCCGTTAAATAAATTTCGTCCCGAAATTTTAAGCTGTTGAAGGTGTTGACGAATCTTCTGGAAATAGATGCGGGTATTTCTTCTTCATCTGATCTTCACGCTCCCAGGTGAACTCGGGTCCTCTACGAGCATTCCATCGAACCTTAACAATTGGTATCTTGTTTTGCTTAAGTCTTTTAACCTCACGATCCATTATTTCGACGGGTTCTTCGATGAATTGAAGTTTTTCGTTGATTTGGATTTCATCTAACGGAATAGTGAGATCTTCTTTAGCAAAACATTTCTTCAAATTCGAGACGTGGAAAGTGTTATGTACAGCCGCGAGTTGTTGAGGTAACTCTAGTCGGTAAGCTACTGGTCCGACACGATCAATAATCTTGAATGGTCCAATATACCTTGGATTTAATTTCCCTCGTTTACCAAATCGAACAATGCCTTTCTAAGGTGCGACTTTAAGCATGACCATCTCTCCAATTTAAAATTCTATATCTTTTCTTTTAATGTCAGCGTAGCTCTTTTGTCGACTTTGGGCGGTTTTCAACCGTTGTTGAATTTGGATGATCTTCTCGGTAGTTTCTTGTATAATCTCTGGACCCGTAATCTGTCTATCCCCCACTTCACTCCAACAAATTGGAGACCTGCACTTTCTACCATAAAGTGCTTCAAACGGCTCCATCTCAATGCTTGAATGGTAGCTATTGTTGTAGGAAAATTCTGCTAACGGTAGATGTCGATCCCAACTGTTTCCGAAATCAATAACACATGCTCGTAGCATGTCTTCAAGCGTTTGTATTGTCCTTTCGCTCTGCCCATCAGTTTGTGGATGATAGGCAGTACTCATGTCTAGACGAGTTCCTAATGCTTGCTGTAATGTCTGCCAGAATCTTGAAATAAATCTACCATCCCTATAAGAGATAATAGAGATTAGTATTCCATGTCTGGAGATGACTTCCTTCAAATACAGTCGTGCTAACTTCTCCATCTTGTCATCTTCTCTTATTGGCAGGAAGTGTGTTGATTTGGTGAGACGATCAACTATTACCCAAATAGTATCAAAACCACTTGCAGTCCTTGGCAATTTAGTGATGAAATCCATGGTAATGTTTTCCCATTTCCATTCCGGGATTTCAGGTTGTTGTAGTAGACCTGATGGTTTCTGATGTTCAGCTTTGACCTTAGAACACGTCAAACATTCTCCTACGTATTTAGCAACATCGGCTTTCATACCCGGCCACCAAAAATGTTTCTTGAGATCCTTGTACATCTTCCCCGTTCCAGGATGTATTGAGTATCTGGTTTTATGAGCTTCTCTAAGTACCATTTCTCTCATATCTCCAAATTTTGGTACCCAAATCCTTTCAGCCCTATACCGGGTTCCATCTTCCTGAATATTAAGATGCTTCTCCGATCCTTTGGGTATTTCATCCTTTAAATTTCCCTCTTTTAAAACTCCTTGTTGCGCCTCCTTTATTTGAGTAGTAAGGTTATTATGAATCATTATATTCATAGATTTTACTCGAATGGGTTCTCTGTCCTTCCTGCTCAAGGCATCGGCTACCACATTTGCCTTCCCCGGGTGGTAACGAATCTCAAAGTCGTAATCATTCAATAATTCAATCCACCTACGCTGCCTCATATTCAGTTGTTTCTGATTAAATATGTGTTGAAGACTTTTGTGGTCGGTATATATAATACTTTTAACCCCATATAAGTAGTGCCTCCAAGTTTTAATGCAAAAACAACTGCGCCTAATTCCAAATCATGCGTCGTATAATTTTGTTCGTGAATCTTCAATTGTCTAGACGCATAAGCAATCACCTTCGTTCGTTGCATTAATACACAACCGAGACCTTGCTTTGATGCGTCACAATAAATCACAAAATCATCATTCCCTTCAGGCAATGACAATATAGGTGCCGTAGTTAGCTTTTTCTTCAATAACTGAAACGCTTTCTCTTGTTCATCATTCCATTCAAATTTCTTCCCTTTATGCGTTAATGCAGTCAAGGGTTTTGCTATTCTGGAAAAGTCTTGGATGAACCTTCTGTAGTAACCAGCTAGTCCTAAAAACTGGCGTATGTGTTTCGGAGTTTTCGGGATTTCCCACTTTTCAACAGTTTCTATCTTTGCCGGATCCACCTTAATACCTTCTTTGTTCACTATGTGACCGAGGAATTGAACTTCTTCCAACCAAAATGCACACTTTGAAAACTTAGCGTACAATTCTTCCTTCCTCAATACTTCTAACACCTTTCTCAAATGTTCACCGTGTTCTTGGTCATTCTTTAAGTAAATAAGTATGTCATCAATGAAAACAATGACAAACTTGTCAAGGTATGGTCCACACACTCGGTTCATAAGGTCCATGAACACAGCTGGTGCATTAGTTAAACCAAATGGCATGACCATAAACTCGTAATGACCGTAACGTGTTCTGAAAGCAGTCTTTGGAATATCATCTTCTTTCACCCGCATTTGATGATACCCGGAATGTAAGTCAATCTTTGAATAAACAGACGAGCCTTGTAGTTGATAAAATAAGTCGTCGATTCTCGGTAGTGGGTAGCGGTTCTTGATGGTAAGTTTGTTCAACTCTCGGTAGTCGATACACGACCTGAATGTACCATCTTTCTTCTTGACAAACAAAACAGGAGCTCCCCACGGTGATGTGCTTGGTCGAATGAAACCACGCTCTAAAAGTTCTTGTAATTGGCTTTGCAGTTCTTTCATCTCGCTGGGTGCGAGTCTGTAAGGAGCACGAGCTATTGGTGCAGCTCCTGGTACAAGATCTATTTGAAATTCAACGGATCGATGTGGGGGTAATCCCGGTAATTCTTTCGGAAATACATCGGGAAATTCTTTTGCAATGGGAACATCATTGATGCTCTTTTCTTCAGTTTGTACTTTCTCGACGTGTGCTAGAACAGCATAGCAACCTTTTCTTATTAGTTTTTGTGCTTCAAATTACTAATAAGATGTAGCTTCGTGTTGCCCTTTTCTCCGTACACCATTAAGGGTTTTCCTTTTTCTCGTATAATGCGAATTGCATTTTTGTAACAAACGATCTCTGCTTTCACTTCTTTCAACCAGTCCATACCGATTATCACATCAAAACTCCCTAACTCTACTGGTATCAAATCAATCTTAAATGTTTCGCTAACCAGTTTAATTTCTCGATTCCGACATATATTATCTGCTGAAATTAATTTACCATTTGCTAATCCGAGTAAAAATTTACTATCCAAAGGTGTCAATGGACAACTTAATTTAGCACAAAAATCTCTACTCATATAGCTTCTATCCGCACCCGAATCAAATAAAACGTAAGCAGATTTATTGTCAATAAGAAACGTACCCGTAACAAGCTCCGGGTCTTCCTGTGCCTCTGCCGCATTAATATTGAAAACTCTTCCACGGCCTTGTCCATTCGTGTTCTCCTGGTTCAGGCAATTTCTAATAATGTGGCCCGGTTTTCCACATTTATAACAAACTACATTGGCATAACTTGCTCCGACACTACTTGCTCCACCATTACTTGTTCCGACACCATTTGTTCCTTTCGTTCTATTAACCCCTGGTCCGTAGACCTCACACTTCGCCGCGCTATGACCATTTCTTTTACACTTGTTGCAAAATTTGGTGCAGAACCCCGAGTGATTCTTTTCACACCTTTGGCATAGCTGCTTCTGATTGTTGTTGTTGTTGCGGTTATTATTGTTGTTAGGATGATTGTTGTAGTTGCTGTTGTTGTTGTTGTTGTTGTTGTTGTTGTTGGGCCGTTTGTTGTAGTTGCGATTGATGTTGCGATTGTTGGGATAATTGTTGCGATTATTGTTGTAATTGCTGTTGTTGTTGTATTGGTGATTCTTATCACCGTTTTCCTCCCACTTTCTTTTGACTTGCTTCACATTGGCCTCTTCAGCAGTCTGTTCTTTAAATCTTTCTTCAATCTGGTTCACGAGTTTGAGAGCCATTCTACATGCCTGTTGTATGGAGGCGGGCTCGTGTGAACTTATATCTTCTTGGATTCTTTCCGGTAATCCTTTCACAAACGCGTCGATCTTCTCTTCCTCATCTTCGAATGCTCCCGGACACAATAGGCACAATTCTGTGAATCGTCTTTCGTACGTGGTAATATCAAATCCTTGGGTTCGTAACCCTCTAAGTTCTGTCTTGAGCTTATTGACCTCGGTTCTGGGATGGTACTTCTCGTTCATCAAGTGCTTGAATGCTGACCACGGTAGTGCGTACGCATCGTCTTGTCCCACTTGCTCTAGATAGGTATTCCACCATGTTAACGCAGAACCTGTGAAGGTATGCGTAGCGTACTTCACTTTGTCCTCTTCAGTACACTTACTTATGGCAAACACCGATTCGACCTTCTCGGTCCACCGTTTCAATCCGATCGGTCCTTCGGTTCCATCAAATTCCAAAGGTTTGCAGGCAGTAAATTCTTTGTAGGTGCATCCTACACGATTTCATGTACTGCTAGATCCAAGGTTATTGTTGGTATGTAGCGCAGCCTGTACTACGGCTATGTTTGAAGCTAGAAAAGTACCGAATTCCTCTTCATTCATATTCACGGTGTGTCGAGTAGTCGCTGCCATTTCCTTCAAAATAGTCAAATGGAACAAGTTAATCATACAGAATATTAAGAGTAGTTAATAGTATTTCGTAGCATAATATGAACTCATTTATAAAAGCTTTTTCTTCATATTAGCGTTTTATAAGTTTAAATTCGGGTAGTACCTACCCGTTAAGTTCATACTTAGTAGCTAATATACAATTCAACTACTACAATTCTATATGAAAAACTGATTATAATAATATTTCGCGTTCAAACTTTTACACAATATTTTACAAACTTACAATACCGCTTATTTTACATTTAGCATGAAATATAGCACACAATAAATTTGATACAAGATGGTTGTGAAGATAATTCTAGCTAGTACACAAGTCATTCAGCAAAGGCAATAAAGACACGTAATTCATACGTCCAGAAACAAGTCATGCATTCTGGTTTTACTAGGATTACTTCCCATCCTTGGTCTTGTGGAACATAACCGTTATGGCCGTTGATAAGACAGCGTGTTGTAACGTCGTCAAAGGGACGAGGGTTACGTAATGTCCAACAGTCCCGTAATAATCTAAAAACCTCATTTCTTACCCTAATTACCGACTCCGTCACTTGTGGAAACGTTTTGTTTAATAGTTGTAGCCCGATGTTCTTGTTCTCACTTTGTTGAGAAGCGAACATTACTAATCCGTAAGCATAACATGCTTCTTTATGTTGCATGTTAGCCGCTTTTTCTAAATCACGAAGTCCAATATTCGGATATATTGAGTCAAAATAATTTCTTAACCCGTTGCGTAAAATAGCATTTGGGTTCCCCGCAATATATGCGTCAAAGTAAACACATCGTAACTTATGGGTTTCCCAATGTGATATCCCCCATCTTTCAAACGAAAGTCTCTTATAAACCAAGACATTCTTGGAATGTTCTTCGAATGTCTTACAAACTGATCTCGCCTTAAATAGTTGTGCCGAGGAATTCTGGCCGACTCTAGACAAGATTTCATCAATCATGTCTCCGGGTAGGTCTCTTAAAATATTGGGTTGTCTATCCATTTTGTGTTTTTAAACTGTAAAATAGACAAGAGTTAGATTCATAAAAAAAATACTTATTAATACAAGCACTTTTTACATATATCATAAAGCATAAGAACACTATATTACATATATTACACGACACGAATACAACTATCTTATTCCGACTCGCTCGTTTCTTCTTCTTCGATTTTGGTTCGTTTTGCCAAGTTTCTAGGGATATATGATGTTCCCCTAATACTAACTGTCATTTTCCACAACGGTTTAGAAAAACCTGGTGGTTTAGAGGTTCCCGGGTCATTGTTACAACTTAAGGACTTCGGGGGTTGACGATACATATAAAGTTCATCGGGGTTGGAATTAGATTTCTCTATTTTTATGCCCTTTCCCTTATTATTTTCTTTTGCCTTTTTAAATTCAGTTGGGGTAATTTCTATAACATCATCGGAATTCTCGTCGGAATCCGATTCATCGGAGAATTGGTAATCCTCCCAATATTTTCCTTCCTTGGCGGAAACACCATTGACCATAATTAACCTTGGTCGGTTGGTTGAGGATTTTCTTTTACTTAACCGTTTTATTATTTCCCCCACCGGTTCTACTTCTTCAACCGGTTCCGATTCTTCTTCCGGTTCCAATTCTTCTTCCGGTTCCGACTCTTCTTCCGGTTCCTCTTCGGGAACTTGTGAATCAGTCCACGAATCATTCCAATTTACATTTGACTCTTTATTATTATTAGGTGAGTCAATGGGACTTGTTCTAGAGGTAGACATCTATCACATAATATCAAACACGTTAAGAGATTAATATATCACATAATATTCATATGTTAAAAATATATAGTTTCCAACAAAAATGTTAAGCAATCATTTTTTAAAGAAAACACGATCGAAGTCCAGACTTACTAATGCATCCTAACAAACTCGATAAGACACACTAATGCAAATTTTCTGGTTCTCTAAGACCAACGCTCGGATACCAACTGAAATGTCCCGTTCTTATTGATTAAAAACGTTCCATATTAATTGATTTCGTTGCGAGGTTTTGACCTCTATATGAGACGTTTTTCAAAGACTGCATTCATTTTTAAAACAAACCATAACCTTTATTTCATAAATAAAGGTTTAAAAAGCTTTACGTAGATTATCAAATAATGATAATCTAAAATATCCTGTTTACACACGACCATTACATAATGGTTTACAATACAAATATGTTACATCGAAATCAGTTTCTTGAATGCAGTTTTTACACAATATCATACAAACATGGACTCCAAATCTTGTCCTTATTTTAGTATGCAACAGCGGAAGCTCTTAATATTCACCTGAGAATAAACATGCATTAAACGTCAACAAAAATGTTGGTGAGTTATAGGTTTAACCTATATATATCAAATCGTAACAATAGACCACAAGATTTCATATTTCAATACACATCCCATACATAGAGATAAAAATCATTCATATGGTGAACACCTGGTAACCGACATTAACAAGATGCATATATAAGAATATCCCCATCATTCCGGGACACCCTTCGGATATGATATAAATTTCGAAGTACTAAACCATCCGGTACTTTGGATGGGGTTTGTTAGGCCCAATAGATCTATCTTTAGGATTCGCGTCAATTAGGGTGTCTGTTCCCTAATTCTTAGATTACCAGACTTAATAAAAAGGGGCATATTCGATTTCGATAATTCAACCATAGAATGTAGTTTCACGTACTTGTGTCTATTTTGTAAATCATTTATAAAACCTGCATGTATTCTCATCCCAAAAATATTAGATTTTAAAAGTGGGACTATAACTCACTTTCACAGATTTTTACTTCGTCGGGAAGTAAGACTTGGCCACTGGTTGATTCACGAACCTATAACAATATATACATATATATCAAAGTATGTTCAAAATATATTTACAACACTTTTAATATATTTTGATGTTTTAAGTTTATTAAGTCAGCTGTCCTCGTTAGTAACCTACAACTAGTTGTCCACAGTTAGATGTACAGAAATAAATCGATAAATATTATCTTGAATCAATCCACGACCCAGTGTATACGTATCTCAGTATTGATCACAACTCAAACTATATATATTTTGGAATCAACCTCAACCCTGTATAGCTAACTCCAACATTCACATATAGAGTGTCTATAGTTGTTCCGAAATATATATAGATGTGTCGACATGATAGGTCGAAACATTGTATACGTGTCTATGGTATCTCAAAATTACATAATATACAATACAAGTTGATTAAGTTATGGTTGGAATAGATTTGTTACCAATTTTCACGTAGCTAAAATGAGAAAAATTATCCAATCTTGTTTTACCCATAACTTCTTCATTTTAAATCCGTTTTGAGTGAATCAAATTGCTATGGTTTCATATTGAACTCTATTTTATGAATCTAAACAGAAAAGTATAGGTTTATAGTCGGAAAAATAAGTTACAAGTCGTTTTTGTAAAGGTAGTCATTTCAGTCGAAAGAACGACGTCTAGATGACCATTTTAGAAAACATACTTCCACTTTGAGTTTAATCATAATTTTTGGATATAGTTTCATGTTCATAATAAAAATCATTTTCTCAGAATAACAACTTTAAAATCAAAGTTTATCATAGTTTTTAATTAACTAACCCAAAACAGCCCGCGGTGTTACTACGACGGCGTAAATCCGGTTTTACGGTGTTTTTCGTGTTTCCAGGTTTTAAATCATTAAGTTAGCATATCATATAGATATAGAACATGTGTTTAGTTGATTTTAAAATTCAAGTTAGAAGGATTAACTTTTGTTTGCGAACAAGTTTAGAATTAACTAAACTATGTTCTAGTGATTACAAGTTTAAACCTTCGAATAAGATAGCTTTATATGTATGAATCGAATGATGTTATGAACATCATTACTACCTTAAGTTCCTTGGATAAACCTACTAGAAAAGAGAAAAATGGATCTAGCTTCAATGGATCCTTGGATGGCTCGAAGTTCTTGAAGCAGAATCATGACACGAAAACAAGTTCAAGTAAGATCATCACTTGAAATAAGATTGTTATAGTTATAGAAATTGAACCAAAGTTTGAATATGATTATTACCTTGTATTAGAATGATAACCTACTGTAAGAAACAAAGATTTCTTGAGGTTGGATGATCACCTTACAAGATTGGAAGTGAGCTAGCAAACTTGAAAGTATTCTTGATTTTATGAAACTAGAACTTTTGGAATTTATGAAGAACACTTAGAACTTGAAGATAGAACTTGAGAGAGATCAATTAGATGAAGAAAATTGAAGAATGAAAGTGTTTATAGGTGTTTTTGGTCGTTGGTGTATGGATTAGATATAAAGGATATGTAATTTTGTTTTCATGTAAATAAGTCATGAATGATTACTCATATTTTTGTAATTTTATGAGATATTTCATGCTAGTTGCCAAATGATGGTTCCCACATGTGTTAGGTGACTCACATGGGCTGCTAAGAGCTGATCATTGGAGTGTATATACCAATAGTACATACATCTAAAAGCTGTGTATTGTACGAGTACGAATACGGGTGCATACGAGTAGAATTGTTGATGAAACTGAACGAGGATGTAATTGTAAGCATTTTTGTTAAGTAGAAGTATTTTGATAAGTGTATTGAAGTCTTTCAAAAGTGTATAAATACATATTAAAACACTACATGTATATACATTTTAACTGAGTCGTTAAGTCATCGTTAGTCGTTACATGTAAGTGTTGTTTTGAAACCTTTAGGTTAACGATCTTGTTAAATGTTGTTAACCCAATGTTTATAATATCAAATGAGATTTTAAATTATTATATTATCATGATATTATCATGTATGAATATCTCTTAATATGATATATATACATTAAATGTCTTTACAACGATAATCGTTACATATATGTCTCGTTTAAAAATCATTAAGTTAGTAGTCTTGTTTTTACATATGTAGTTCATTGTTAATATACTTAATGATATGTTTACTTATCATAGTATCATGTTAACTATATATATATATATCCATATATATGTCATCATATAGTTTTTACAAGTTTTAACGTTCGTGAATCACCGGTCAACTTGGGTGGTCAATTGTCTATATGAAACATATTTCAATTAATCAAGTCTTAACAAGTTTGATTGTTTAACATGTTGGAAACATTTAATCATGTAAATATCAATCTCAATTAATATATATAAACATGGAAAAGTTCGGGTCACTACACAAAAGCTTCAATCTGAATCTCACCAAGCTTTACAAGGAAATCGTTAGTAATAGTCATGCGTAATGATTCCACTCGTATCACCGGATATCGACTCTTTCGACTCAAAGCATCCGCAATAACATTTGCCTTGCCCGGATGGTAAAGTATCTCACAATCATAATCTTACAACAATTCGATCCATCGACATTGAAGGTTGTTCAATTACCATTGTTCAAAGAGATGTTTCAAACTCTTGTGATCCGAATAAATCATGCACTTGACACCACATAAATAGTGGTGCCAAATTATCAAAGCATGAACCACCGTCGCCAATTTGAGATCGTGAGTCTGGTATTTCTTTTCGTGTTCCTTTAATTGTCTAGAGGCGTAAGCGTTGACTTTACCCCATTGCATTAGAACACACTCGAGCTCACTGATTGAGGCATCACAATAAACCGTCATATCTTCAATTCCTTCCGATAACACCAACACCGAAGGTTGACATAATTTCCCCTTCAACAATTGGAAAGCAATTTCTTGATCATTTTCCTAATTAAACCTCACATTCTTCTGCGTCAATTTGGTAATGAAAAAGCTACTTTAGAGAAGTCTTGAATAAACTGACGGTAGTAACTGGCCAATCCAAGAAAACTTCAAATTTCTGATGGTGTAGTCGGTTGTTCCCAACTCTTTACCGCCTCTATCTTCCCTGGATCTACATGAATACCTTCTTTATTCACAATATGGCCAAGGAATTGCATTTCCCTTAGCCAAAATTCACACTTAGAGAATTTAGCATATAACTTCTCTTTTCATAATGTCTTCAACACCTCACGTAGATGATGTTCATGTTCCTTTACACTCTTAGAATAAATGAGTATGTCATCAATGAACATAATCAACGACTTGTCCAACATCGGTTGGCACACTCGATTCATAAGATCCATGAATGCCACGGGCGCATTCGTAAGACCAAAAATCATTATTACAAATTCAAAATGCCCGCCGTTTTCTCAATATCTTCCTCACGGACCCGTATTTGGTGATAACCGGACCGTAAGTCAATTTTAGAAAAATAAGTCGCGCCTTGGAGTTGGTCAAACAAATTGTCAATCCGAGGTTGTGACTGTAACATCCTGCCTTTTTCCATTTACTTTTCGTTTAATTATTTAAAGTCCGTTATATAAATATAACATCTTCCATTAATACGGGTTCTTAAAATATCTTGTTTAGGTATTTCACGCACCCGAATGAAACTTGAGGGACTAATGTTGTCAAATGGGCAAAGAGGTGACTTAGTCAAAGAGTCAAACCCCCATCTCCTCCATTCATTCACCTCCTCATCTCTTTACTACTTCCATTCTTTTTCTCTCACGCACTCAAACAAAGAATCATCATCCTTTTTCGATATAGCAAGTGTGCATCAAAACAAATTACATAATTGGAATCCTTGCATCTTCCTCTTCAAATCCATACCAATCTCATTGCATTTGGGTAACTTTCTAAAAGCACTAAATTTTGTGTTCTTGTTGTTTTTAACTTATAAAAGTGTTAATTAGTGTCTATGGTTCAAGTCTAACATGAAAATGTGATTTATATGCTCGATCTTGTTATTTTGAGTAACTAGCATGAACTTGAATTTTGGTGTGTTTGATCTTGTGATTTGTTTGCTTAAATGTTGTTAGATATTAAAAGTGCATGTATTAAATGTGTTACTAGCATCACTAGCTTCAATTTGATATGTGGGTTAACATAGAAAAGCTTCATAAGCATAATTGTTATATTTGTGACTTTGAGTTAGGGTTTGATTGAAGTAAAATGAACTTTGGATACATTGAATGCCTTACCATGTGGTTTTTAAGTGTTTAATTGTATTGTAAGCGTAATTACCTACGAAACGGCGTATTATATGTGTGCATTCAATTCTCGAATCATAAATGTGCATTTATGAATTTGAAGCATTAATGATGGGCATTAATTGATCATTCAATTTGGAATTTTGATTGTTGCAAATGATATTTTTGATTGATAAAACGTATTTAGTTGTGTTCGTTGTTAAATTACCTTTCCAACGATGTATGGTATGCGTTTTAGGTATTTACGGTTCAATTGTTATGATAATTTGAAGTTTGAATGAGACTTGAGCAATTGAAACAACCCAGGTACCAGCTCCCGCACATTGTTGCAGCGCGGCCTTTCCGTGTCGCGGTGCGGCAATAGCCGCATTCAGTGACTGACCTACCTTGTCAAATTACGAAAAATGTTTGCTATGCTACGCACCTTCGATTCACATGTAACTTGTTCTAACATGCTTATATATGATTAAAAACCTCAGAAAAATAGTTTGGGACCCGACCCGAACGTGTTGACTTTTTCATTGACTTTGACTTGACCAAAGTTGACTTTTGTCCAAACTCAACCAATACTTGTTTAAACCATTCTAATCTTCTTGCATACTTGATTCTTACATGAAACTTGACAACTTGATTCACATGCTTTATAATCGAGTCGTAATGAGCCATAGGACTAATTAAACACTTTAACCAATCGTGTTTACCGTTATTGATACAACCTACTTGTTTAAGTCAAGACTAGCATTCGTTCTTGCACACGTTAACTTATGAAGTACTTTTATACGCTTGCACTCAAGGTGAGATCATAGTCCCACCTTTTCAACAACTTTTACTTTTAAACTATGGGATGAGAAACATATACGTATCATACTTTTATGCTTTGAACACAAGTACGAAAACAAACATTTCACAGCGAGTTTGAACAAAAAGCCTCAATTCAATTATCATTAGTTACACTTGCAGAGTGTAAACGTGAACTTATGTTATGTGATCACATTAGGCTTGAGGAGCCCTCATTCAGACGGTTATCAACCGTTAGCGGATGAAATATATTTTCGAGTATAGTGCATGTTCTAACACTACGTAACAGGGTACAAAACAGTTACGTCTTGATAATTGGGTGCTCGCAAACATACTTTTGGAATACAAATGATTTGGATAATCAACTATATTAAATCTTGTGATTCAAAAACAATGTTACTATTACACCTATGATTTCACCAACATTTTTCGTTGACAGTTTTCTATATGTTTTCTCAGGTCCATGAACGCTTGGTGATACATGCTTCCGCACGTTATTTTTGATACTTGCTTGGATGTTGAGTATACATGCATACGTGGAGCATCTTTTGACTTAACTTAATTTGTGTCGCATAGGTTTCAATTGTACTTAAAACGTTGTAACATGTTTGGTCATCGAACTACTTTGAAAACTTTGAAACATCTTTATAATTGAAATAAATGCGACATATTTTGGTCAAACGTTGTTTTAAAGACTTATGACCACATAACAGGACGTAAGTAGATGATGCCATCAATGGCGATTTTGTTGGGTCGCTACAGATGGTATCAGAGCATTGGTTGTAGGGATTTAGAGTTCATTGGTGTCAACCCCGATTCATAGGGTACATTAGTGAGTCTAGACTACAACCGACATATAGACTTGAAGTAGGAATTACTTGACTACATGTGCATTTATACTCGAACTCTTCTATTCATATCTAACTTTTATTCCATCTTGATATCACGTTGTTTAATTTGATTGACGTGCCACCTTGACTATATGAAATAATGTCGAATGCACATATGACTCAGGGTAATATAATTTCCGGGATTATATTATGACATAAAGAATTTAAGGCGAGTCAAGGAAAATTTTCTCTCTATCCTTTTTCCATATCATGGTTAGTATTATTGAGAATACTAATCAACGATATTCTTGTGTTTTGAAGGAACAATGCCTTCTCGCCGTGTACCATGCAATGAAACTCCCTAACAAGCTCTTCAACGCATGACAGCCACCGCCGTGGATGCGGCCATGGCCGGTCACTCATCCAACAACAATAACAATAACAACAACCACAACAATAACAACAATAGAGCCGGTAACTCAAACGAGGGATGCTCCTATAAAGCTTTCATGGGGTGCAAACCTCACACTTACGATGGAACCAGGGGACCGGTTGTGTTCACCCGATGGTTTGAGCAAACGGAAGCTGTCTTTAGCATAAGGGGTTGTCGGGACCAAGACAAGGTCAAATACTCTACTCACACTTTCGCCGGTGTCGCTCTCACTTGGTGGAACACCTATGTACAATCGGTGGGTACCGATGAAGCTCACGCCCTCTCTTGGGCTGATTTAAGGGAAAAGATGATCATCGAATATTTTCCTCATGAAGAAACCCAAAGGCTCAACAAGAGCTAAGAACTTTAAAAGAAGTCGGAAACGATCTCAAGGCCTATAATCAACAATTTTCTGAACTAGCCTTGATGTGCCCAAACCTTGTGAACCCCGAGTCTTTAAGGGTTGAACTTTACATGGATGGTCTTCCAAAGAGCATCAAACATGGGGTAATGTCATCCAAACCCACTAATCATCAAGAAGCTTTGAATATGGCCCTCAAATTGATTGAAACGGTGGATGAAATTGTAGTACCGGCACCTATGGCCGAGGATAAATTGAGTGGCAACAAAAGAAAATGGGAAGCCACTTCATCAAGCAACTACCACAACAACAACTTCACCAAAAAGCCTTTCACCTCCGACGACAAGAAAGGTTATGTCGGGAATAAACCATTTTGCAACAAGTGCCACAAACACCATTATGGTGAATGTGGCAAGCCATATTGCAAAAAATGTCAAAGAAGTGGCCACGTGGCTAACGATTGTAGAAATACCACCCCCATTGCTCAGAAGGGGCCCAATGCACCAAGACCGGGTGTTTGTTATGAATGTGGCCAACCGGGTCTTTATAGGAATGCATGCCCAAAGAAGAAAGCTAACCCCAATGCACGTGACCGAGCTTTCAACATCAACACCGAGGAAGCCTGAGATGACAATGAACTAGTCACGGGTACGTTTCTTCTCAACAATTCTTATGTCTCTTGCTTATTCAATTCGGATGCCGATAAGAGTTTTGTAACCAAGACTTTGACTCATTATTTTAGCACTCTACCACTCCCACTAGATACTACTTATACCATTGAAGTTGCCAATGGGAAACTATTGAGTGCCGGCAAATTTTAGCGGGGGTGTACGTTAAACTTAATGGGTAAAGATTTTGAAATTGACTTGATACCTATAGAACTAGGGAGCTTTGATGTACTCATTGGTATGGATTGGCTAGCCAAAAGGAAATCTCACATCCTTTGTGATCTTAAAGCGATTCAAATTCCTATCGAGAATGGTGAACCCTTGATTATCTATGGCAATAAGAGTTGCACCGGACTCAACCTCGTTTCGTGCCTTAAAGTTGATAAGTATCTTTGTAAAGGTTGTTTCGCGATTCTAGCCCACATTAAGAAAGTTGAAACCGATGAGAAGGATATCGATGATGTGCCAATTGTTAGTAACTTTTCCGATGTATTTCCCGACGAATTGCCGGGACTTCCACCTCATCGACCGGTTGAATTCCAAATCGATCTTATTCCGGGAGCCACACCCATAGCATGTGCACCATATAGACTTCTCCATCTGAAATGCAAGAATTCCAAAGCCAAATCCAAGAACTACTTGACCATGGTTTTATCCAACCAAGCCATTCACCATGGGGCGCTCCAATTTTATTCGTTAAGAAGAAAGATGGATCCCTATGAATGTGCATCGACTATCATGAACTAAAAAAATTGACGGTTAAGAACCGATATCCTCTTCCACGCATCGATGACCTCTTTTATCAATTACAAGGATCTCGTGTATATTCGAAAATCGATCTCCGCTCGGGTTATCATCAATTAAGGGTTAAGGCGGAAGATGTCTCCAAAACTGCTTTTCGGACTCGTTATGGTAGTTATGAATTTCTTGTAATGCCATTTGGTCTCACTAATGCACCGGCGGTGTTTCATGGACCTTATGAACCGCGTGTGCAAACCGTATCTCGACAAATTCGTTATCGTGTTCATCGATGATAATTTGGTTTATTCTAAAAGCGAAGAAGAGCACGAACAACATCTCCAGCTTGTGCTAGAACTCTTGAGACAAGAACGAATTTATGCCAAATTCTCCAAGTGTGAATTTTGGTTGAAGGAAGTTCAATTTCTTGGTCATGTTGTAAGTGATCAAGGTATTAAATTCGATCCATCAAAAATCGAAGCCATTAGCAAATGGGAGACTCCTACTACTCCTACTTACATTCGTCAATTCTTGGGTCTCGTCGGGTACTATCGTTGATTCATCGAAAACTTCCCTTTGGTTGCACGTCCTCTAACTGCGTTAACTCACAAGAGAAATAAATTCATTTGGGCGACCGAGCAAGAATCCGTGTTTCAAATCTTGAAGACAAAGCTAACCACCGCTCCTATCTTGTCACTTCCCGAAGGCAATGATGATTTTGTTGTATATTGCGATGCCTCGAAACATGATTTTGGGTGTTTATTGATGCAACGAAAGAAAGTCATTGCTTATGCCTCTTGACAACTAAAAATTCATGAACGGAACTACACGACACATGATCTCAAACTCGGAGCCGTTGTCTTTGCACTTAAAATGTGGAGTGTAGTGACCCGAACTTTTCCATGTTTATTTATATTAATTGAATTTGATAATTACATGATTAAGTGTTTCCAACATGTTAAGCAATCAAACTTGTTAAGACGTGATTAATTGAAATAGGTTTCATATAGACAATTGACCACCCAAGTTGACCGGTGATTCAAGAACGTTAAAACTTGTAAAAACTATATGATAACATATATATGGTTACATATATAGTTAACATGATATTATGATAAGTAAGTATCTCATTAGGTATTTTAACAATGAGTTATATACATAAAAGTGAGTTTATTGAATTAAGAAACTCGAAACGATATATATAACGATTATCGTTATAACAACGTCTTACTAAATACATATGAATCATATTAAGATATTGATACACTATGTTTAATCATGATAAATGATAAGTAAACATATCATTAAGTGTATTAACAATGAACTACATATGTAAAAACAAGACTACTAACTTAATGATTTCGAAACGAGACATATATGTAACGATTATCGTTGTAACAACATTTAACTGTATATATATCATAATAAGATATATTAATATATCATAATATCATGATAATGTAATAATTTTACATCTCTTTAGATATAATAAACAATGGGTTAACAACATTTAACAAGATCGTTAACCTAAAGGTTTCAAAACAACATTTACATGTAACGACTAACAATGTCTTAACGACTCAGTTAAAATGTATATACATGTTGTGTTTTAATATGTATTCATACACTTTTGAAAGACTTTAAGAAACTTATCAAAATACTTCTACTTAACAAAAATGCTTACAATTACATCCTCGTTCAGTTTCATCAACAATTCTACTCGTATGCACCCGTATTCGTACTCATACAATACACAGCTTTTAGATGTATGTACTATTGGTATATACACTCCAATGATCAGCTCCTAGCAGCCCATGTGAGTCACCTAACACATGTGGGAACCATCATTTGGCAACTAGCATGAAATATCTCATAAAATTACAAAAATATTAGTAATCATTCATGACTTTTTTACATGTAAACAAAATTACATATCCTTTATATCTAATCCATATACCAACGACTAAAAACACCTACCAACACTTTCATTCTTCAATTTTCTTCATCTAATTGATCTCTCTCAAGTTCTATCTTCAAGTTCTAAGTGTTCTTCATAAATTTTATAAGTTCTAGTTTCATAAAATCAAGAATACTTCCAAGTTTGCTAGCTTACTTCCAATCTTGTAAAATGATCATCCAACCTCAAGAAATCTTTCTTATTTACAGTAAGATATCTTTATAATACAAGGTAATACTCATATTCAAACTTTGATTCAATTTCTATAATTATAACAATCTTATTTCGAGTGGAAATCTTACTTGAACTTGTTTTCGTGTCATGATTCTGCTTCAAGAACTTTCAAGCCATCCAAGGATCCTTTGAAGCTAAATCTATTTTTCTCATTTCCAGTAGGTTTATCCACAAAACTTGAGGTAGTAATGATGATCATAACATCATTCGATTCATATATATAAAACTACCTTATTCGAAGGTTTTAACTTGAAATCACTAGAACATAGTTTAGTTAATTCTAAACTTGTTCGCAAACAAAAGTTTATCCTTCTAACTTGACTTTTAAAATCAACTAAACACATGTTCTATATCTATATGATATGTTAACTTAATGATTTAAAACCTGGAAACACGAAAAACACCGTAAAACCGGACATACGCCGTCGTAGTAACACAGCGGGCTATTTTGGGTTTGATAATTAAAAACTATGATAAACTTTGATTTAAAAGTTGTTCTTCTGGAAAAATGATTTTTCTTATGAACATGAAACTATATCCAAAATTCATGGTTAAACTCAAAGTGGAAATATGTTTTTCAAAATGGTCATCTAGACGTCGTTCTTTCGACTGAAATGACTACCTCTTACAAAAATGACTTGTAACTTATATTTCTGACTATAAAACTATACTTTTTCTGTTTAGATTCATAAAATAGAGTTCAATATAAAACCATAGCAATTTGATTCGCTCAAAACGGATTTAAAACGAAGAAGTTATGGGTAAAACAAGATTGGATATTTTTTATTGTTGTAGCTACGGGAAATATTGTAACAATTCTATACAAATCATATCCTAGCTAACTTATATTGTATTATACATGTATTCTAATATATTATGTAATCTTGGGATACCATAGACACGTATGCAAATGTTTTGACATATCATATCGACCCATGTATATATATTATTTGGAACAACCATAGACACTCTATATGCAGTAATATTTGAGTTAGCTATACAGGGTTGAGGTTGATTTCAAAAATATATATACTTTGAGTTGTGATATAGCCTGAGACATGTATACACTGGGTCGTGGATTGGGTCAAGATAATATATATCAATTTATTTTCTGTACATCTAACTATGGACAACTAGTTGTAGGTTACTAACAAGGACAGCTGACTTAATAAACATAAAACATTAAAATGTATTAAAAATGTTGTAAATCTATTTTGAACATACTCTGATATATATGTACATATTTGCTATAGGTTCGTCAATCGACCAGTGGCCAAGTCTTACTTCCCGACGAAGTAAAAATCTGTGAAAATGAGTTATAGTCCCACTTTTAAAATCTAATATTTTGGGATGAGAATACATGCAGTTTTATAAATGTTTTATGAAATAGACACAAGTAAATAAAACTACATTATATGGGTGAATGATCGAAGCCGAATATGCCCCTTTTTGCTTGGTAACCTAAGAATTAGTAAACCGATCTACTAATTGACGCGAATCCTAAAGATAGATCTATTGGGCCTAACGAACCCCATCCAAAGTACCGGATGCTTTAGTACTTCGAATTCATTTTTATCATGTCCGAAGGATTTCCAGGAATGATAGGGGATATTCTTATATGCATCTTGTTAATGTCGGTTACCAGGTGTTCACCATATGAATGAATTTTATCTCTATGTATGGGATGTATATTGAAATATGAAATCTTGTGGTCTATTATTATGATTTGATAATATATAGGTTTAACCTATAACTCACCAACATTTTTGTTGACGTTTTAAGCATGTTTATTCTCAGGTAATTATTAAGATCTTCAGCTGTTGCATACTAAAATAAGGACAAGATTTGAAGTCCATGCTTGTATGATATTATGTAAAAACTGCATTCAAGAAACTTATTTTTGATGTAATATATTCTTATTGTAAACCATTATGTAATGGTCGTCTGTAAATGGTATATTTTAGATTATCATTATTTGATAATCTACGTAATGCTTTTTAAACCTTTATAGATAAAATAAAGGTTATGGTTGTTTTAAAAATAAATGCAGTCTTTGAAAAACGTTTCATATAGAGGTCAAAACCTCGTAACGAAATCAATTAAAATGGAACGTTTATAATCAATATGAACGGGACATTTCAGTTGGTATCCGAGCGTTGGTATTAGAGAACCAGAAATTTGCATTAGTGTGTCTTATCGAGTTTGTTAGGATACATTAGTGAGTCTGGACTTCTACCGTGTTTTCTTTAAAAACGATTGCTTAACACTTTTGTTGAAAACTATATATTATTAACATGTAATTATGTGATATATTAACCTCTTAATGTGTTTGATATTGTGTGGTAGATGTCTACCACTAGTACAAATCCCATCGATTCACCTAATAATAATGAAGAGTCGAATATATTTTGGGAAGATTCATAAATTCCTGAAGAGGAACCAGAAGAAGAGGAACCGGAAGAAGAGGAACCCGAAGAGGAGGAACCGGAAGAAGAGGAACCGGAAGAGGAGGAATCGAAAGAGGAGGAACTGGAGGAAGAAGAGGTTACGGAGGAAGAAATATTGATACCTATAGTAAATCGATTAAATAAAAGAAAATCCTCAACCAACAGACCAAAGTTAATAATGGTCAATGGTGTTTCCGCCGAGGAAGCAAAATATTAGGAAGATTACCAATTTTCCAATGAATCGGGTCCCGACGAGGATTCCGATGATGTTATAGAAATTACCTCGACCCAATTTAATAAAGCAAAAGAAAATAATAAGGGAAAAGGTATAAAAATAGAGAAACCTGATTCCAACTCCGATGAACTTTATATGTATCGGCAACGTCCGTACTTCCTAAATTGTAACAATAACCCGTGAACCTCTAAACCACCAGGTTTTTCTAAACCATGATGGAAAATGATGGCTCGTATTAGAGGAACACCATATATCCCTAAAAAATTAGGAAAACGAACCAAGTCCGAAGAAGAAGAAACCAGTGATTCAGATTAGAGGGTTGTAATCATGTTGTGTATTATATGTATTATAGTGTGCTTGTACTTTTATGTTCTACGTAAAAAAGTTGCTTGTATTGTTTGTTAATTATCTTTTACGAATCTAATCATTGTCTATTTTACTGTATAAAAACAAAATGGACATTAAGGGAAGAGAACCGAATATTTTAGAAGACCTACCAGAGGATATGATTGAGGAAATCTTGTCTAGAGTCGTTCAGAATTCATCAGCACAATTAATTATGGCGAAATTAACTTGTCAAACATTTGAAAGACTTTCCAGAAATGCCTTAGTTTATAAAAGGCTTTCCTTTGATAGGTGGGGTATATCACATTGGGGAGACCGTAAGTTACGCTGTGTTTTCTTTAAAGCGTTAAATGCGGGGAACCCAAATGCAATTTTACGCTACGGGTTAAGAACCTATTTTAACTCAACATATCTCAACATAGGATTTCGTGAATTAGAAAGAGCTTCTAACATGCAACATAAAGAAGCATGTTATGCTTACGGGTTAGTGATGTTCGCTTCTTACCAAAGTGAGAAAAAGAACATCGGATTGCAGCTTTTAAATAAAACCTTCCCACAAGTGACGGATTCAGTAGTTGGGGTGAGAAACAAAGTTTTTAGATTATTACGGGGCTGTTGGACATTACGAAACCCTCGTCCTTTTGACGACATTACAACATGCTGCCTAGCCAATGGTCATAACGGTTATTTTCCACAAGAACGAGGATGGGAAGTCGTCTTAGTAAAACCAGAATGCATGACTTGTTTCTGGACTTATGAATTTCGTGTCTTTATTTCCTTTGATGAACAACTTGCGTATTAACTAGGTTTATCTCCAAAACTGTCCTTTATCAAAGTGTACTATATTTCATGTTATATGTAATATAGCGAAGTTGTAAGTTTGAAGAATATTTGTATGTGATATATTATTATAATCAGTTTTTCATATGGAATTGTAGTAGTTGAATTGTATATTAGCTACTAAGTATGAACTTAACGGGTAGGTAGTACCCGAATTTAAACTTATAAAACGCTAATATGAAGAAAAAGCTTTTATAAATGAGTTCATATTATGCTACGAAATACTAATGACTACTCTTAATATTCTGTATGATTAACTCGATTCAGTTGGCTATTTTGAAGGAAATGGCACCGACTACTCGACACACCATGAATATGAGCGAAGAGGAATTTCGTACCTTTCTTGCTGCAAACATAGCCGCCGTACAGGCTGCGCTACATACCAACAATAACTCTGAATCTAGCAATGCAGCTAACGGCACAAGAAATCGTGTAGGATGCTCCTACAAAGAATTCACTGCCTACAAACCTTTGGAATTTGATGGAACCGAAGGACCAATTGGATTGAAATGGTGGACCGAGAAAGTCGAATTGGTGTTTGCCATAAGTAAGTGTACTGAAGAGGACAAAGTTAAGTACGCTACGCATACCTTCACAGGTATTGCGTTAACGTGGTTGAACACCTATCTTGAACAGGTAGGAGAAAATGCTGCTTACGCACTACCGTGGTCGGAATTCAAGCAATTGATGAACGAGCAGTACCGTCCTAGAAATGAAGTTAATAAACTCAAGGCAGAACTTAGAGAGTTATGAACACAAGGGTTCGACGTTACCACAAATGAACGACGATTCACAGAGTTGTGTCTATTGTATCCCGGAGCATTCGAAGATGAAGAAGAGAAGATCGAAGCATTTGTAAAAGGGTTACCAGTAAGGATTCAAGAAGATGTGAGTTCACACGAGCCCGCTTCTATACAGAAGGCAAGTCGAATGGCTCATAAACTCATAAATCAGATTGAGGGAAGAATTAAAGAGCAGGTGGCCGAAGAAGCCAATAAGATACAACTCAAGAGGAAGTTGAAGGAAAACGGTGACAAGAGTCACCAGTACAACAACAATAACAATTATAACCAATATTGCAACAACTATCCCAACAACCGCAACAACAATCGCAACACTAACCGCAATCCTAACAATAACTACAACAAACATCCCAACAACAACAACAACTACAATAACCGTTTCAACAACAATAATAATCCCAACAACAACCTCAATAATAACAACGGCAACAAAAACCAAAAACAGCCATGTCATAGGTGTGAAGAAAATCATCAGGGGTTTTGTACGACATTTTGCAACAGGTGTAAAAGAAATGGTCATAGCACGACAAAATGTGAGGTCTATGGACCAAAGTTTAACAGAACTAAAAGAACAAATAATGTCAGAACAAGTAATGCCGAAACGAATAGTGTCGGAGCAAGTAATACCAACGCTGTTTGTTATAAATGTGGAAAACCGCGCCACATTATTAGAAATTTCCCGAATCAGGGGAATACTAATGGCCCTGGCCGTGGAAGAGTTTTCAATATTAATGCGGCAGATGCACAGGAAGACCCGGAGCTTGTTACGGGTACGTTTCTTATTGACGATAAATCTGCTTATGTTTTATTTGATTCGGGTGCGGATAGAAGCTATATGAGTAGAGAATTTTGTGCTAAATTAAGTTACCCATTGATGCCTTTGGATAGTAAATTTTTACTCGAATTAGCAAACGATAAATTAATTTCAGCAGATAATATATGTCGGGAGAGAGAAATTAAACTGGGGGATGAACGTTTAAAATTGATTTAATACCAGTTGAGTTAGGGAGTTTTGACATAATAATTGGCATGGACTGGTTGAAAAAGGTGAGAGCAGAGGTCGTTTGTTACAAAAATGTGATTCGCATTATGCGTGAAAAAGGAAAACCTTTAAGGGTGTAGGGAGAAAAGAACAACGCAAAATTAAATCTTATTAGTAGTTTGAAGGCATAAAAACTAATAAGAAAAGGTTGTTACTTCATTCTAGCACACATCGAGGAAGTTAAACCTGAAGAAAAGAACATCAGTGATGTTTCCATCGCAAAAGAATTTCCCGATGTATTTTCGAAAGAATTACCGGGATTACCCCCACATCGATCCGTTGAATTTCAAATAGACCTTGTACCAGGAGCTGCACCAATAGCTCGTGCTGCATACGGACTCGCACCCAGCGAAATGAAAGAATTACAAAGTCAGTTACAGGAACTTTTAGAGCGTGGTTTCAATCGACCAAGTACATCACCATGGGTAGCTCCTGTTCTGTTTGTCAAGAAGAAAAATGGTACATTCAGGTTGTGTATCGACTACCGAGAGTTGAACAAACCTACCATCAAGAACCATTACCCATTACCGAGAAACGATGACTTATTTGATCAACTACGAGGCTCGTCAGTTTATTCGAAGATTGATTTACGTTCTGGATATCACCAAATGCGGGTGAAAGAGGATGACATTCCGAAGACTGCTTTTAGGATGCGTTACGGTCATTACGAGTTTGTGGTTATGTCGTTTGGATTGACTAACGCACCAGCTGTGTTTATGGACCTCATGAACCGAGTGTGTGGGCCATATCTTGACAAGTTTGTCATTGTATTCATCGATGACATACTTATTTACTCGAAGAATGATCAAGAGCACGAAGAAGATTTGAGAAAAGTGCTAGAGTTGCTGAGAAAAGAAAAACTGTACGTTAAGTTTTCAAAGAGTGCATTTTGGTTGGAAGAAGTTCAATTCCTCGATCATATAGTGAACAAAGAAGGTATTCAGGTGGATCCAGCAAAGATTGAAACCGTTGAAAAGTGAGAAACCCCAAAAACTCCGAAACACATACGCCAATTTTTAGGGCTAGCTGGTTATTACAGGAGATTCATCCAAGATTTTTCCAAAATAGCAAAACCCTTGACTGCATTAATGCATAAAGGGAGGAAATTTGAATGGAAGGATGAACAAGAAAAAGCGTTTCAATTGTTGAAGAAAAAGTTAACTACGGCACCTATATTGTCATTACCTGAAGGGAATGATGATTTTGTAATATATTGTGATGCCTCAAAGCAAGGTCTCGGTTGTGTATTAATGTAACGAACGAAAGTAATTGCTTATGCGTCTAGACAATTGAAGATTCACGAGCAGAATTATACGACGCATGATTTGGAATTAGGTGTGGTTGTTTTTGCATTAAAGACTTGGAGGCACTACTTATATGGGGTCAAAAGTATTATATATATACTGACCACAAAAGTCTTCAACACATATTTAATCAGAAACAACTGAACATGAGGTAGCGCAGATGGATTGAATTGATGAATGATTACGACTTTGAGATTCGTTATCACCCGGGGAAGGCAAATGTGGTAGCCGACGCCTTGAGCAGAAAGGACAGAGAACCCATTTGAGTAAAAGCTATGAATATAATGATTCACACTAACCTTACTATTCAAATAAAGGAGGCGCAACAAGGAGTTTTAAAAGAGGGAAATTTAAAGGATGAAATACCCAAAGGAGCGGAGAAGCATCTTAATGTTCAGGAAGACGGAACCTGGTATAGGTCTGAAAAAATTTAGGTACCAAAATTTGGAGATATGAGAGAAATGGTACTTAGAGAAGCTCATAAAACCAGATACTCAATACATCCTGGAACGGGGAAGATGTACAAGGATCTCAAGAAACATTTTTTGTAGTGACCAGACCTTTTCCATGTTTATATATATTAATTGAGATTGATATTTACATGATTAAATGTTTCCAACATGTTAAGCAATCAAACTTGTTAAGACTTGATTAATTGAAATATGTTTCATATAGACAATTGACCACCCAAGTTGACCGGCGATTCACGAACGTTAAAACTTGTAAAAACGACATGACGATATATATATATGGATATACATATGGTTAACATGAGATTATGATAAGTAAGTATCTCCATAAGTATATTAACAATGAGTTATATACATATAAACAAGACTACTAACTTAAGGATTTCGAAACGAGACATATATGTAACGATTATCGTTGTAACGACATTTAAATGTATATATATCATATTAAGATATATTAATATATCATAATATCATGATAATATAATAATTTAACATCTCATTAGATATAATAAACAATGGGTTAACAACATTAATTGAGATCGTTAACTTAAAGGTTTCAAAACAACACTTACATGTAACGACTAACGATGACTTAACGACTCAGTTAAAATGTATATACATGTAGTGTATTTAGATGTATTAAAATACTTTTGGAAGACTTCAAGACATATATCAAAACACTCATACTTAACGAAAATGGTTACAGTTACTTTCCCATTCTTTTCTTTCATCAAGAATTCTAGTCGTATTCTTACCCGTATTATACACAGATTCAAAGCGTACTTACTATGGGTATATACCAATAGGAACTAGCATGGGATTCCACTCTTGATTATGTCATGTATAAGTAATCAATTTTAACTTCTACCATGAGCTAGTCAACTAACTAGAACTCCTTTTAACCCCACTCACCACTCACCAATTACCACTCATCATTCAATCCATTTCACTTCCAATTCTCTTTCTAATTCTCTCTCAACACACCCACACTATTATGAATGTATTTTTCCAGTAGTTAATCATCATCTTCATCAAAAATCACTTCAAGAATCAAGCTATAATCATCATAGGAAGAACACTTCAAGAACACTTCAAAAATCCCTTCAAGTTTACTAATTTACATCCAAGCTTTCTAATCCATTCCAAGTAATCATCTAAGATCAAGAAACCTTTGTTATATATAGTAGGTTATCTTTCTTATTCAAGGTAATATTCATATTCAAACTTTGATTCAATTTCTATAACTATAAACTATCTTAATTCGAGTAAAAATCTTACTTGAACTTATTTTTGTGTCATGATCCTACTTCAAGAACTTTCAAGCCATCCAAGATCCTTTGAAGCTAAATCATTTCTTGTCACTTCCAGTAGGTTTACCTACTAAACTTGAGGTAGTAATGATGTTCATAACATCATTCGATTCATATATATAAAACTATCTTATTCGAAGGTTTAAACTCGTAATCACTAGAACATAGTTTAGTTAATTCTAAACTTGTTCGCAAACAAAAGTTAATCCTTCTAACTTGACTTTTAAAATTAACTAAACACATGTTCTATATCTATATGATATACTAACTTAATGATTTAAAACCTGGAAACACGAAAAACACCGTAAAATCGGATTTACGCCGTCGTAGTAACACCGCGGGCTGTTTTGGGTTAGTTAATTAAAAACTATGATAAACTTTGATTTAAAAGTTATTATTCTAAGAAAGTTATTTTTATTATGAACATGAAACTATATCCAAAAATTATGGTTAAACTCAAAGTGGAAGTATGTTTTCTAAAATGGTCATCTAGACGTCGTTCTTTCGACTGAAATGACTACCTTTACAAAAATGACTTGTAACTTATTTTTCTGACAATAAACCTATGCTTTTTCTATTTAGATTCATAAAATAGAGTTCAATATGAAACCATAGCAATTTGATTCACTCAAAACGGATTTAAAATGAAGAAGTTATGGGTAAAACAAGATTGGATAATTTTTCTCATTTTAGCTACGTGAAAATTGGTAACAAATCTATTCCAACCATAACTTAATCAACTTGTATTGTATATTATGTAATCTTGAGATACCATAGACACGTATACAATGTTTTGACCTATCATGTCGACACATCTATATATATTTCGGAACAACCATAGACACTCTATATGTGAATGTTGGAGTTAGCTATACAGGGTTGAGGTTGATTCCAAAATATATATAGTTTGAGTTGTGATCAATACTGAGATACGTATACACTGGGTCGTGGATTGATTCAAGATAATATTTATCGATTTATTTCTGTACATCTAACTGTGGACAACTAGTTGTAGGTTACTAACGAGGACAGCTGACTTAATAAACTTAAAACATCAAAATATATTAAAAGTGTTGTAAATATATTTTGAACATACTTTAATATATATGTATATATTGTTATAGGTTCGTGAATCAACAGTGGCCAAGTCTTACTTCTCGACGAAGTAAAAATCTGTGAAAGTGAGTTATAGTCCCACTTTTAAAATCTAATATTTTGGGATGAGAATACATGCAGGTTTTATAAATGATTTACAAAATAGACACAAGTACGTGAAACTACATTCTATGGTTGAATTATCGAAATCGAATATGCCCCTTTTTATTAAGTCTGGTAATCTAAGAATTAGGGAACAGACACCCTAATTGACGCGAATCCTAAAGATAGATCTATTGGGCCTAACAAACCCCATCCAAAGTACCGGATGCTTTAGTACTTCGAAATTTATATCATATCCGAAGGGTGTCCCGGAATGATGGGGATATTCTTATATATGCATCTTGTTAATGTCGGTTACCAGGTGTTCACCATATGAATGATTTTTATCTCTATGTATGGGATGTGTATTGAAATATGAAATCTTGTGGTCTATTTTTATGATTTGATATATATAGGTTAAACCTATAACTCACCAACATTTTTGTTGACGTTTTAAGCATGTTTATTCTCAGGTGATTATTAAGAGCTACCGCTGTCGCATACTTAAATAAGGACGAGATTTGGAGTCCATGCTTGTATGATATTGTGTAAAAACTGCATTCAAGAAACTTATTTTGTTGTAACATATTTGTATTGTAAACCATTATGTAATGGTCGTGTGTAAACAGGATATTTTAGATTATCATTATTTGATAATCTACGTAAAGCTTTTTAAACCTTTATTGATGAAATAAAGGTTATGGTTTGTTTTAAAATGAATGCAGTCTTTGAAAAACGTCTCATATAGACGTCAAAACCTCGCAACGAAATCAATTAATATGGAACGTTTTTAATCAATAAGAACGGGACATTTTAGTTGGTATCCGAGCGTTGGTCTTAGAGAACTAGAATTTTGCATTAATGTGTCTTATCGAGTTTGTTAGGATGCATTAGTTAGTCTAGACTTCGACCGTGTTTACTTGAAAAATGATTTCTTAACAAATTTTGTTGGAAACTATATATTTTTAACATGTGAATATTATGTGATATATTAATCTCTTAACGCGTTTGATATTATGTGATAGATGTCTACCTCTAGAACAAGTCCTATTGACTCAGCTAATAATAATGAAGAGTCAAATGTAAATTGGAATGATTCGTGGACTGATTCACAAGTTCCTGAAGAGGAACCGGAAGAAGAGTCGGAACCAGAAGAAGAATCGGAACCGGAAGAAGAATCGGAACCGGATGAAGAAATAGAACCGGTGGGGGAAATAATAAAACGGTTAAGTAAAAGAAAATCCTCAACCAACCGACCAAGGTTAATTATGGTCAATGGTGTTTCCGCTAAGGAAGCAAAATATTGGGAGGATTACCAATTCTCCGATGAATTGGATTCTGACGAGAATTCCGATGATGTTATAGAAATTACCCCAACTGAATTTAAAATGACAAAAGAAAATAATAAGGGAAAGGGCATAAAAATAGAGAAATCTAATTCCAACCCCGATGAACTTTATATGTATCGTCAACCCCCGAAGTCCTTAAGTTGTAACAATGACCCGGGAACCTCTAAACCACCAGGTTTTTCTAAACCAATGTGGAAAATGACGGCTCGTATTAGGGGAACATCATATATCCCTAGAAACTTGGCAAAACAAACCAAAACCGAAGAAGAAGAAACAAGCGAGTCGGAATAAGATAGTTGTATTCGTGTGGTGTAATATATGTAATATAGTGTGCTTATGCTTTATGATATATGTAAAAATTGCTTGTATTAATAAGTATTTTTTTATGAATCTAACTCTTGTCTATTTTACAGTATAAACACAAAATGGATAGACAACCCAATATTCTAAGAGACCTACCCGGAGACATGATTGATGAAATCTTGTCTAAAGTCGGTCAGAATTCTTTGGCACAACTATTTAAGGCGAGATCAGTTTGTAAGACATTCGAAGAACGTTCCAAGAATGCCTTGGTTTATAAAAGGCTTTCGTTCGAAAGATGGGGGATATCACATTGGGAAATCCATAAGTTACGATGTGTTTACTTTGATGCATATATTGCGGGGAACCCAAATGCTATTTTACGCAATGGGTTAAGAAATTATTTTGACTCAATATATCCGAATATTGGACTTCGTGATTTAGAAAAAGCGGCTAACATGCAACATAAAGAAGCATGTTATGCTTACGGATTAGTAATATTCGCTTCTCACCAAAGTGAGAACAAGAACATCGGGCTACAACTATTAAACAAAACGTTCCCACAAGTGACGGAGTCGGTAATTGGGGTAAGAAATGAGGTTTTTAGATTGTTACGGGACTGTTGGACATTACGTAACCCTCGTCCCTTTGACGACGTTACAACACGCTGTATTATCAACGGCCATAACGGTTATGTTCCACAAGACCAAGGATGGGAAGTAATCCTAGTAAAACCAGAATGCATGACTTGTTTCTGGACGTATGAATTACGTGTCTTTATTGCCTTTGCTGAACGACTTGTGTACTAGCTAGAATTATCTTCACAACCATCTTGTATCAAATTTATTGTGTGCTATATTTCATGCTATATGAAAAATAAGCGGTATTGCAAGTTTGTAAAATATTGTATAAAAGTTTAAAGGCGAAATATTATTATAATCAGTTTTTCATATAGAATTGTAGTAGTTGAATTGTATATTAGCTACTAAGTATGAACTTAACGGGTAGGTACTACCCAAATTTAAACTTATAAAACGCTAATATGAAGAAAAAGCTTTTATAAATGAGTTCATATTATGCTACGAAATACTATTAACTACTCTTAATATTCTGTATGATTAACTTGTTTCATTTGACTATTTTGAAGGAAATGGCACCGAATACTCGACACACCGTGAATATGAATGAAGAGGAATTCCGTACTTTTCTAGCTTCAAACATAGCCGCAGTACAGGCTGCGCTACATACCAACAATA
Source organism: Rutidosis leptorrhynchoides (assembly GCF_046630445.1). Classification (NCBI taxonomy): domain Eukaryota; kingdom Viridiplantae; phylum Streptophyta; class Magnoliopsida; order Asterales; family Asteraceae; genus Rutidosis; species Rutidosis leptorrhynchoides. Next base: position 171,726,006 of record NC_092342.1, on the reverse strand, counting down.
ACCTTGGATCTAGCAGTACAGGAAATCGTGTAGGATGCACCTATAAAGAATTCACTGCGTGCAAACCTTTGGAATTTGATGGAACCGAAGGACCGATCGGATTGAAACGGTGGACCGACAAGGTCGAATCGGTGTTTGCCATAAGTAAGTGTACTGAAGAGGACAAAGTAAAGTACGCTACGCATACCTTCACAGGTTCTGCGTTAACATGGTGGAATACCTATCTAGAGCAAGTGGGACAAGACGATGCGTACGCACTACCGTGGTCAGCATTCAAGCACTTGATGAACGAGAAGTACCGTCCCAGAACCGAGGTCAATAAGCTCAAGACAGAACTTAGAGGGTTACGAACCCAAGGATTTGATATTACCACGTACGAAAGACGATTCACAGAATTGTGCCTATTGTGTCCGGGAGCATTCGAAGATGAGGAAGAGAAGATCGACGCGTTTGTGAAAGGATTACCGGAAAGAATCCAAGAAGATATAAGTTCACACGAGCCCGCCTCCATACAACAGGCATGTAGAATGGCTCACAAACTAGTGAACCAGATTGAAGAAAGAATTAAAGAACAGACTGCTGAAGAGGCCAATGTGAAGCAAGTCAAAAGAAAGTGGGAGGAAAACGGTGATAAGAATCACCAATACAAAAACAACAACAGCAATTACAACAATAATCGCAACAATTATCCCAACAATCGCAACATCAATCGCAACTACAACAAACGGCCCAACAACAACAACAACAACAACAATAACAACAGCAACTACAACAATCATCCCAACAACAATAATAACCGCAACAACAACAACAACAACAATCAGAAGCAGCTATGCCAAAGGTGTGAAATGTATCACTCGGGGTTCTGCACCAAATTTTGCAACAAGTGTAAAAGAAATGGTCATAGCGCGGCGAAGTGTGAGGTCTACGGACCAGGGGTTAATAGAACGAAAGGAACAAATGGTGTCGGAACGAGTAATGGCGGAGCAAGTAGTGTCGGAGCAAGTTATGCCAATGTAGTTTGTTATAAATGTGAAAAACCGGGCCACATTATTAGAAATTGCCCGAACCAGGAGAACACGAATGGACAAGGCCACGGAAGAGTTTTCAATATTAATGCCGCAGAGGCACAGGAAGACCCGGAGTTTGTAACGGGTACGTTTCTTATTGACAATAAATCTGCTTACGTTTTATTTGATTTGGGTGCGGATAGAAGCTATATGAGTAGAGATTTTTGTGCTAAATTAAGTTGTCCATTGACGCCTTTGGATAGTAAATTTTTACTCGAATTAGCAAATGGTAAATTAATTTCAGCAGATAATATATGTCGGAATCGAGAAATTAAACTGGTTAGCGAAACATTTAAGATTGACTTGATACTAGTAGAGTTAGGGAGTTTTGATGTGATAATCGGTATGGACTGGTTGAAAGAAGTGAAAGCAGAGATCGTTTGTTACAAAAATGCAATTCGCATTATACGAGAAAAAGGAAAACCCTTAATGGTGTACGGAGAAAAGGGCAACCCGAAGCTACATCTTATTAGTAATTTGAAGGCACAAAAACTAATAAGAAAAGGTTGCTATGCTATTCTAGCACACGTCGAGAAAGTACAAACTGAAGAAAAGAGCATCAATGATGTTCCCGTCGCAAAAGAATTTCCCGATGTATTTCCAAAAGAATTACCGGGATTACCCCCACATCGATCCGTTGAATTTCAAAAAGATCTTGTACCAGGAGCTGCACCAATAGCTCGTGCTCCTTACAGACTCGCACCCAGCGAGATGAAAGAACTGCAAAGCCAATTACAAGAACTTTTAGAGCATGGTTTCATTCGACCAAGCACATCACCGTGGGGAGCTCCTGTTTTGTTTGTCAAGAAGAAAGATGGTACATTCAGGTTGTGTATCGACTACCGAGAGTTGAACAAACTTACCATCAAGAACCGCTACCCACTACCGAGAATTGACGACTTATTTGATCAACTACAAGGCTCGTCTGTTTATTCAAAGATTGACTTACGTTCCGGGTATCATCAAATACGGGTGAAAGAAGATGATATTCCAAAGACTGCTTTCAGAACACGTTACGGTCATTACGAGTTTATGGTCATGCCATTTGGTTTAACTAATGCACCAGCTATGTTCATGGACCTTATGAACCGAGTGTGTGGACCATACCTTGACAAGTTTGTCATTGTTTTCATTGATGACATACTTATTTACTCAAAGAATGACCAAGAACACGGTGAACATTTGAGAAAGGTGTTAGAAGTATTGAGGAAGGAAGAATTGTACGCTAAATTTTCAAAGTGTGCATTTTGGTTAGAAGAAGTTCAATTCCTTGGTCACATAGTGAACAAAAAAGGTATTAAGGTGGATCCGGCAAAGATAGAAACTGTTGAAAAGTGGGAAACCCCGAAAACTCTGAAACACATACGCCAGTTTTTAGGACTAGCTGGTTACTACAGAAGGTTCATCCAAGACTTTTCAAGAATAGCAAAAACCTTGACTGCATTAACGCATAAAGGGAAGAAATTTGAATGGAAGGATGAACAAGAGAAAGCATTTCAGTTATTGAAGAAAAAGCTAACTACGGCACCTATATTGTCATTGCCTAAAGGGAATGATGATTTTGTGATTTAATGTGATGCATCAAAGCAAGGTCTCGGTTGTGTATTAATGCAACGAACGAAGGTGATTGCTTATGCGTCTAGACAACTGAAGATTCACGAGCAAAATTATACGACGCATGATTTGGAATTAGGCGCGGTTGTTTTTGCATTAAAGACTTGGAGGCACTACTTATATGGGGTCAAAAGTATTATATATACCGACCACAAAAGTCTTCAACACATATTTAATCAGAAACAACTGAATATGTGGCAGCATAGGTGGATTGAATTGTTGAATGATTATGACTTTGAGATTCGTTACCACCCGGGGAAGGCAAATGTGGTAGCCGATGCCTTGAGCAGGAAGGACAGAGAACCCATTCGAGTAAAATCTATGAATATAATGATTCATAATAACCTTACTACTCAAATAAAGGAGGCGCAACAAGGAGTTTTAAAAGAAGGAAATTTAAAGGATGAAATACCCAAAGGATCGGAGTAGCATCTTAATATTCGGAAAGACGGAACCCGGTATAGGGCTGAAAGGATTTGGGTACCAAAATTTGGAGATATGAGAGAAATGGTACTTAGAGAAGCTCATAAAACCAGATACTCAATACATCCTGGAACGGGGAAGATGTACAAGGATCTCAAGAAACATTTTTGGTGGCCGGGTATGAAAGCCGATGTTGCTAAATACGTAGGAGAATGTTTGACGTGTTCTAAGGTCAAAGCTGAGCATCAGAAACCATCAGGTGTACTTCAACAACCCGAAATCCCAGAATGGAAATGGGAAAACATTACCATGGATTTCATCACTAAATTGCCAAGGACTGCAAATGGTTTTGATACTATTTGGGTAATAGTTGATCGTCTCACCAAATCAGCACACTTCCTGCCAATAAGAGAAGATGACAAGATGGAGAAGTTAGCACGACTGTATTTGAAGGAAGTCATCTCCAGACATAGAATACCAATCTCTATTATCTCTGATAGGGATGGCAGATTTATTTCAAGATTCTGGCAGACATTACAGCAAGCATTAGGAACTCGTCTAGACATGAGTACTGCCTATCATCCACAAACTGATGGGCAGAGCGAAAGGATGATACATGTAACATCCCGCCTTTTTCCATTTACTTTTCCGTTATACTAATATAAAGTCCGTTATATGTTTATAACATCTCCCGTTGATACGCGTTTTAAATTATCTCGTTTAGGTAATTCCCGCACCCGAACGAAAGTTGAGGGACTAAACTTGACAAGGGATCAAACCCTTGACTAGGTCAAAGGGTCAACCCCCTTTCACCCATTCATTACCATCTCCCTCTCTCTCTCTCTTTCTCTCTAGCAAGAACACACCCAATTTCCTTTCTCATTCATTCATCATCTAAATCCGGATTAGGGAGCTTGCAACCAAATAAATTACATATTCGTGATCCTCTCTTCATCCTCTTCATTTTGGTACCAACTTCATCTCATTTGGGTAACTTTCTAAAATCACTAGATTTTGTGTTCTTGATGTTTTTAACTTATAAAAGTGTTAATTAGTGTCTATGGCTCAAGTCTAACATGAATATATGATTTATATGCTCGATCTCGTTGTTTTAGTGTAACTAGCATGAACTTGAATTTTGTTGTGTTGTTCTTGAATTTTGGATGATCATATGTTGTTAGATGTTGAAAGTTGATGTTTTAATTGTGTTACTAGCATCACTAGCTTCAATTTGATGTGTAGGTTGCCTTAGAAAACTTCATGAACTTGATTATTGATTTGTGGTGGAATTGAGTTAGGGTTTGAAGAACTTGAAGTGATTATTTGATGCATTGATTGCCATGAATTGTTGTTAGTAAGTTGTTAGTTGTATTGTATGCTCCATTACCTACAAAATGGCATGTCATATGTATGCATTGAATGCCCAAATCATTAAATGTGCATTGGTGAGTTGGAAGCATTAAGGTGGGCATTGAATGATCACTTGGTTGGAAAACTCGGTTGTTACAAATGAGGTTTTTGATTGTTAAATTGTGTTTAGTTGCATTCTATGTCAAAAGAGCTTTCCAACGATATAAGGTGCGAGTCCTAAGTGTTTGTGGTTTGCGTTTTATGCTTATTTGAAGTTTGGATTAAGTTGGACAAGTGAAACAGACCAGGCACCAGCACCCGCCTATTGTCGCGGCGCGACAGAAGGGTGCCGCGGCGCGGCATAAGCCGTGCCCAGCTTCTGTCTCCGGTGTCCATTTTATGGAAAATGTTTGGCATACTACGGACCTCCGATTCACATGAAACTTGTTCTAACATGCTCATATATGATTAAAAACCTCAGAAAAATAGTTCAGGACCCGACCCGAACATGTTGACTTTTTCGTTGACTTTGACCCGACCAAGTTGACTTTTAATCAAACTTAACCAAATATTTGTGCAATCGTTCTAACATGTTTTTTTATACTTGTACCTTGCATGAAACATGACAATTTGATTCACATGCTACATAATCGAGTCGTAACGAGCCATAGGACTAATTGAACATCTTTGACCTATCGTGTTTACCGTTATTGATACAACCTATTGTTTAGGTCAAGATTAGCATTGTTCTTTACACACGTTTACTTGTTGAAGTACTTTACTACTCGTGCACTCAAGGTGAGATCATAGTCCCACTTTTACTCTTTTTGAACTTATATTTGGGATGAGAAAACATAAACGATTCTTTTGAACTAAGTGAACACAAGAACGGGAAAACAAACATTCTACATACGAGTTTAGAACAAAAATCCTCAATTCGATTATCATTAGTTACACTTGCCGGGTGTAAGCGAGAACTTATGTTATATGGCCATATGGGTTGACAACCCTCATCTCTGACGGTTCGCTACCGTCTACGGATGAAATATATTTTCGAGAATCAGTGTTTGTTCTAGCACTAATTGATGGGGTATACAATGGAAGGAATGTTAAGCTTTGATAATTGGGTGCTCGTGAAACAAACTTTTGGAATGTATTACTATTATTTCATTGATGCAAATCTTGTGGTTCACTTGTACTTACTTACTTAAACCTATGATTTCACCAACGTTTTCGTTGACAGATTTCTATGTTTTTCTCAGGTCCTTGAACGATACATGATACATGCTTCCGCTCATTATTTGATACTTGCATTGGATGTCGAGTATATGTGCATTTCATGGAGCGTCTTTTGACTTTACTTTAAACCGTGTCGCCTAGATTTCATTCGTATTATAACGTTGTAACTTAACTATTGGTTGAACAATTCTTGTAAACTTTGGGAACAATCTTTATTTTGAAATGAAGGCGACATATTTTGGTCAAACTTTGTCTTAAAGACTTATGACCACGTAACGGGACCTAAGTAGACGGCGCCGTCAAACATGATTTGGTCGGGTCGCTACAGATGGTATCAGAGCGTTGGTTGTAGGGATTTAGAGTTCATTGGTGTCAACCCCGAGTCATAGGGTACATTAGTGAGTCTAGACTACAACCGGCATATAGACTTGAAGTAGGAATTACTTGACTACTTGTGCATTTATACTCGAACGCTTCTACTCATATCTACTCTTAGTTCATCTTAATCTCACGTTGTTTAATTTGATTGACGCGCCACCTTGACTATATGAAATGATGTCGAATGCACATATGAATCAGGGTAATATAATTTCCGGGATTATATTACGGTGACTCATATGAACGTTCCGACATTATGACATAAAGAATTTAAGGCGAGTCGAGGAAAAACTTCTCTTTATCTTTATTCTATATCACGGTTAGTATTATTGAGAATACTAATCAATGATATTCTTGTGTCTTGAAGGAACAATGGCTCCTCGTCGTGTACGCCGCAATGAAACTCCCGAACAAGCTCTCGAACGGATGATAGCTACCGCCGTAGATGCGGCCATGGACGGTCACTCATCCAACAACAATAATAACAACAACAACAACAACAACAACAACAACAACAACAACAACAACAACAACAACAACAACAATGGAGCCGGAAACTCAAACGAGGGATGCTCCTATAAAGCTTTCATGGGGTGCAAACCTCACACTTTTGATGGAACCGGGGGACCGGTCGTGCTCACCCGATGGTTTGAGCAAACGGAAGCCGTCTTTAGCATAAGCGGTTGTCGGGACCAAGACAAGGTCAAATACTCCACTCACACTTTCTCCGAAATTGCTCTAACATGGTGGAACACCTATGTTCAATCGGTGGGTACCGATGAAGCTCATGCCCTCTCTTGGGCCGATCTAAAGGAAAAGATGATTGTTGAATATTTTCCGCGCGAAGAAACCCGAAAGCTTGAGGAAGAACTAAGAGCTTTGAAAGCGGTCGGAAACGATCTTAAAGCTTATAATCAACGCTTCGCCGAACTATCCTTGATGTGTCCTAATCTTGTTAACCCCGAATCTCAAAGGATTGAGCTCTACATGCTCGGTCTTCCAAAAAGCATCAAACAAGGGGTGATGTCATCCAAACCCACTACTCATCAAGCCGCTATGAACATGGCTCGCCAACTAATTGAAACGGTTGACGAAATCGTAGTTCCGGCACCTAAGGCCGAGGATAAATCGGGCGGCAACAAAAGAAAGTGGGAACCTTCCCAATCAAGCAACAACAACTTTGCTAAGAAGCCTTACACCTCCGACGGCAAGAGGGGTTATGCCGGGAACCTACCTCTTTGCAACAAATGCAACAAACATCACTTTGGTGAATGTGGCAAGTTAATTTGCCACGGGTGCCAAGGAGTTGGTCATAAGGCCAACGATTGTAAAAGTGCCACTCCCGTTGCTCCAAAGTGGCCCAATGCACCAAAGATGGGCACTTGTTACGAATGTGGTCAAACAGGTCATTATAGAAATGCATGCCCAAAGAAGAAAGGTAACCCCAACATGCGCGGCCGAGCTTTCAACATCAACACCGAGGAAGCCCGGGATGACACTGAACTAGTCACGGGTACGTTTCTTCTCAACAATTCTTATGTCTCTTGCTTATTCGATTCAGGTGCCGATAAATGCTTTGTATCCAAGACTTTGACTCATTCTTTTAGCACTCCACCTCTTCCATTAGATACCACTTATTCCATTGAAGTGGCTAACGGGAAACTATTAAGTGCCGACACAAATTACCGGGGGTGTACGATAAACATTTTGGGTAAGGAATTTGAAATTGATTTGATACCCATGGAACTAGGAAGCTTTGATGTAATAATCGGTATGAATTGGTTAGTCAAAACGAAATCTCACATTCTTTTTGATCTTAACGCAATCCGAATTCCTATCGAGAATGGTGAACCTTTGATCGTCTATGGCGATAAGAGTTGCACCGGACTCAACCTCGTTTCGTGTGTTAAAGTTAGAAAACTACTCCGTAAGGGTTGTTTTGCGATCCTTGCTCACGTTAAGAAAGTCGAGTCCGATGAGAAGCACATCGATGATGTGCCAATTGTTAGTGACTATTCCGATGTATTTCCCGACGAATTGCCGGGTCTTCCGCCTCATCGACCAGTTGAATTCCAAATCGATCTTATTCCGGGAGCTGCACCCGTAGCACGTGCACCATATAGACTCGCTCCATCTGAAATGCAAGAATTGCAAAGTCAAATCCAAGAACTACTTGATCGAGGTTTTATCCAACCTAGCCATTCACCTTGGGGCGCTCCGATTTTGTTTGTTAAAAAGAAAGACGGATCCCTACGAATGTGCATTGATTATCGTGAACTAAATAAATTGACGGTTAAGAACCGATATCCTCTTCCTCGCATCGATGACCTCTTTGATCAACTACAAGGGTCTTGTGTATATTCGAAAATCGATCTCCGCTCGGGTTATCATCAATTTAGGGTTAAGGGGGAAGATGTCTCCAAAACCGCTTTCCGAACTCGTTATGGTAGTTATGAATTCCTTGTCATGCCATTTGGTCTCACTAACGCACCGGCGGTGTTCATGGATCTTATGAACCGCGTGTGCAAACCGTATCTCGATAAATTCGTTATTGTGTTCATCGATGACATATTGATTTATTCTAAAAATGAAGAAGAGCACGAACAACATCTCCGACTTGTGCTTGAACTTTTAAGACAAGAACAACTCTATGCCAAATTCTCCAAGTGTGAATTTTGGTTAAAGGAAGTTCAATTTCTTGGTCAAGTTGTAAGTGACCAAGGTATTAAAGTCGATCCAACGAAAATCGAAGCCATTAGCAAATGGGAGACTCCTACTACTCCTACTCACATTCGTCAATTTTTGGGTCTCGCCGGGTACTATCGTAGATTCATCGAAAATTTCTCTTTGGTTGCACGTCCTCTAACCGCATTGACTCACAAGGGAAAGAAATTCATTTGGGCGACCGAACATGAATCCGCATTCCAAATCTTGAAAACGAAGCTAACCACCGCTCCTATCTTGTCACTTCCCGAAGGCAATGATGACTTTGTTGTATATTGCGATGCCTCAAAACATGGTTTTGGGTGTGTATTGATGCAACGAACGAAAGTCATTGCTTATGCTTCTCGACAACTCAAAATTCATGAACGAAACTATACGACACATGATCTCGAACTCGGAGCCGTTGTCTTTGCACTTAAAATGTGGAGACACTATCTTTATGGAACCAAGAGTACTATCTTCACCGATCACAAAAGCCTTCAACACATTTTCGATCAAAAACAACTAAACATGAGACAACGAAGGTGGATTGAAACCTTAAACGATTACGATTGCGAGCTTCGTTACCATCCCGGGAAGGCAAATGTAGTAGCCGATGCCTTAAGTCGAAAAGAAAGAGCGGTGCCTCTCCGTGTCCGAGCTTTAAACATCACCATTCACACCAACCTTAATAGCCAAATTCGGGTAGCCCAAGATGAGGCTCTCAAGGATGAAAACCTTTCACACGAGCTCTTGAACATTCTCGTCTCTCGATTCGAAATTAGGGAGACCGGACTCCGATATTACGCCGGAAGGATTTGGGTGCCTAGTTATGGGGACCTACGAAGCCTTATTTTAGATGAAGCCCATAAGTCACGATACTCGATTCACCCCGGTGCCAATAAGATGTACCACGACCTTAAACAACTATATTGGTGGCCGAACATCAAAAGGGACGTAGCTACTTATGTTTCCAAGTGCTTGACATGTTCCAAAGTCAAAGCCGAACACCAAAGACCGTTCGGACTACTTCGACAACCCGAGATTCCGCAATGGAAGTGGGAAAGGATAACAATGGATTTTATCACCAAACTACCAAAAACGACGGGCGGTTATGATACCATTTGGGTTATTGTTGACCGTCTCACCAAATCCGCACACTTCCTTGCCATGAAAGAAACGGACAAAATGGAGAAACTTGCACAACTTTACATTAAGGAGATCGTAGCCCGACACGGTGTACCATTATCGATTATCTCCGACCGAGATGGCCGTTTCGTTTCTAGATTTTGGCGTACATTGCAAGAAGCGTTGGGAACGCGTTTAGACATGAGCACCGCATATCATCCTCAAACCGATGGACAGAGCGAACGTACAATTCAAACCTTAGAGGACATGTTACGAGCTTGCGTGGTTGATTTCGGAAAAGCTTGGGACAAGCACTTACCTCTCGCCGAGTTCTCTTACAACAATAGTTATCACGCGAGTATTAAAGCCGCACCTTTTGAAGCGCTATATGGCCGCAAATGTCGTTCACCTCTTTGTTGGGCCGAGGTAGGCGACGTGCAATTCACCGGACCCGAACTTATTCACGAAACCACCGAGAAAATCGTTCAAATCCGAGATAGGCTTAGGACGGCCCGAAGTCGTCAAAAGAGCTATACCGACAAACGACGCAACGATCTTGAATTTCAAGTCGGTGACCGAGTAATGTTAAAAGTCGCACCTTGGAAGGGTGTAATCCGTTTTGGTAAACGCGGGAAGCTAAATCCGCGGTATATTGGTCCTTTCGAAATCTTGGAGCGTATTGGAACCGTTGCTTATCGTTTAGACCTTCCGCCCCAACTGAGTTCCGTTCATCCTACCTTCCATGTATCTAACTTGAAAAAGTGTCTTGCCGAACCCGATATCATCATCCCTCTTGAGGAACTTACTATTGATGACAAGCTTCATTTTGTGGAGGAACCGGTTGAAATTGTGGACACCTCCGTCAAGACATTGAAACAAAGCCGAATCCCGATTGTTAAAGTCCGTTGGAACGCTAAAAGGGGACCCGAGTTTACTTGGGAAAGACAAGATCAAATGCAAAGGAAGTATCCTCATCTATTCGTGAATTCAGAAACGCAAGATCTCGAGGAAGAAACAACGACTACTACGCCTACTTAAATTTCGGGACGAAATTTCTTTTAAGGAGTAGGTAATGTAACATCCCGCCTTTTTCCATTTACTTTTCCGTTATACTAATATAAAGTCCGTTATATGTTTATAACATCTCCCGTTGATACGCGTTTTAAATTATCTCGTTTAGGTAATTCCCGCACCCGAACGAAAGTTGAGGGACTAAACTTGACAAGGGATCAAACCCTTGACTAGGTCAAAGGGTCAACCCCCTTTCACCCATTCATTACCATCTCCCTCTCTCTCTCTCTTTCTCTCTAGCAAGAACACACCCAATTTCCTTTCTCATTCATTCATCATCTAAATCCGGATTAGGGAGCTAGCAACCAAATAAATTACATATTCGTGATCCTCTCTTCATCCTCTTCATTTTGGTACCAACTTCATCTCATTTGGGTAACTTTCTAAAATCACTAGATTTTGTGTTCTTGATGTTTTTAACTTATAAAAGTGTTAATTAGTGTCTATGGCTCAAGTCTAACATGAATATATGATTTATATGCTCGATCTCGTTGTTTTAGTGTAACTAGCATGAACTTGAATTTTGGTGTGTTGTTCTTGAATTTTGGATGATCATATGTTGTTAGATGTTGAAAGTTGATGTTTTAATTGTGTTACTAGCATCACTAGCTTCAATTTGATGTGTAGGTTGCCTTAGAAAACTTCATGAACTTGATTATTGATTTGTGGTGGAATTGAGTTAGGGTTTGAAGAACTTGAAGTGATTATTTGATGCATTGATTGCCATGAATTGTTGTTAGTAAGTTGTTAGTTGTATTGTATGCTCCATTACCTACAAAATGGCATGTCATATGTATGCATTGAATGCCCAAATCATTAAATGTGCATTGGTGAGTTGGAAGCATTAAGGTGGGCATTGAATGATCACTTGGTTGGAAAACTCGGTTGTTACAAATGAGGTTTTTGATTGTTAAATTGTGTTTAGTTGCATTCTATGTCAAAAGAGCTTTCCAACGATATAAGGTGCGAGTCCTAAGTGTTTGTGGTTTGCGTTTTATGCTTATTTGAAGTTTGGATCAAGTTGGACAAGTGAAACAGACCAGGCACCAGCACCCGCCTATTGTCGCGGCGCGACAGAAGGGTGCCGCGGCGCGGCATAAGCCGTGCCCAGCTTCTGTCTCCGGTGTCCATTTTATGGAAAATGTTTGGCATACTACGGACCTCCGATTCACATGAAACTTGTTCTAACATGCTCATATATGATTAAAAACCTCAGAAAAATAGTTCGGGACCCGACCCGAACATGTTGACTTTTTCGTTGACTTTGACCCGACCAAGTTGACTTTTAATCAAACTTAACCAAATATTTGTGAAATCGTTCTAACATGTTTTTTTATACTTGTACCTTGCATGAAACATGACAATTTGATTCACATGCTACATAATCGAGTCGTAACGAGCCATAGGACTAATTGAACATCTTTGACCTATCGTGTTTACCGTTATTGATACAACCTATTGTTTAGGTCAAGATTAGCATTGTTCTTTGCACACGTTTACTTGTTGAAGTACTTTACTACTCGTGCACTCAAGGTGAGATCATAGTCCCACTTTTACTCTTTTTGAACTTATAATTGGGATGAGAAAACATAAACGATTCTTTTGAACTAAGTGAACACAAGAACGGGAAAACAAACATTCTACATACGAGTTTAGAACAAAAATCCTCAATTCGATTATCATTAGTTACACTTGCCGGGTGTAAGCGAGAACTTATGTTATATGGCCATATGGGTTGACAACCCTCATCTCTGACGGTTCGCTACCGTCTACGGATGAAATATATTTTCGAGAATCAGTGTTTGTTCTAGCACTAATTGATGGGGTATACAATGGAAGGAATGTTAAGCTTTGATAATTGGGTGCTCGTGAAACAAACTTTTGGAATGTATTACTATTATTTCATTGATGCAAATCTTGTGGTTCACTTGTACTTACTTACTTAAACCTATGATTTCACCAACGTTTTCGTTGACAGATTTCTATGTTTTTCTCAGGTCCTTGAACGATACATGATACATGCTTCCGCTCATTATTTGATACTTGCATTGGATGTCGAGTATATGTGCATTTCATGGAGCGTCTTTTGACTTTACTTTAAACCGTGTCGCCTAGATTTCATTCGTATTATAACGTTGTAACTTAACTATTGGTTGAACAATTCTTGTAAACTTTGGGAACAATCTTTATTTTGAAATGAAGGCGACATATTTTGGTCAAACTTTGTCTTAAAGACTTATGACCACGTAACGGGACCTAAGTAGACGGCGCCGTCAAACATGATTTGGTCGGGTCGCTACAATACAAACGCTTGAAGACATGCTACGAGCATGTGTTATTGATTTCGGAAACAGTTCGGATCGACATCTACCGTTAGCAGAATTTTCCTACAACAACAGCTACCATTCAAGCATTGAGATGGCGCCGTTTGAAGCACTTTATGGTAGAAAGGGCAGGTCTCCGATTTGTTGGAGTGAAGTGGGGGATAGACAAATTACGGGTCCGGAGATTATACAAGAAACTACCGAGAAGATCATCCAAATTCAACAACGGTTGAAAACCGCCCAAAGTCGACAAAAGAGCTACGCTGACATTAAAAGAAAAGATATAGAATTTAAAATTGGAGAGATGGTCATGCTTAAAGTTGCACCTTGGAAAGGCGTTGTTCGATTTGGTAAACGAGGGAAATTAAATCCAAGATATATTGGACCATTCAAGATTATTGATCGTGTCGGACCAGTAGCTTACCGACTTGAGTTACCTCAACAACTCGTTGCTGTACATAACACTTTCCACGTCTCGAATTTGAAGAAATGTTTTGCTAAAGAAGATCTCACTATTTCGTTAGATGAAATCCAAATCAACGAAAAACTCCAATTCATCGAAGAACCCATCGAAATAATGGATCGTGAGGTTAAAAGACTTAAGCAAAACAAGATACCAATTGTTAAGGTTCGATGGAATGCTCGTAGAGGACCCGAGTTCACCTGGGAGTGTGAAGATCAGATGAAGAAGAAATACCCGCATCTATTTCCAGAAGATTCGTCAACACCTTCAACAGCTTAAAATTTCGGGACGAAATTTATTTAACGGGTAGGTACTGTAGTGACCCGAACTTTTCCATGTTTATATATATTAATTGAGATTGATATTTACATGATTAAATGTTTCCAACATGTTAAGCAATCAAACTTGTTAAGACTTGATTAATTGAAATATGTTTCATATAGACAATTGACCACCCAAGTTGACCGGCGATTCACGAACGTTAAAACTTGTAAAAATGACATGACGATATATATATGGATATAAATATGGTTAACATGAGATTATGATAAGTAAGTATCTCCATAAGTATATTAACAATGAGTTATATACATATAAACAAGACTACTAACTTAAGGATTTCGAAACGAGACATATATGTAACGATTATCGTTGTAACGACATTTAAATGTATATATATCATATTAAGATATATTAATATATCATAATATCATGATAATATAATAATTTAACATCTTATTAGATATAATAAACAATGGGTTAACAACATTAATTGAGATCGTTAACTTAAAGGTTTCAAAACAACACTTACATGTAACGACTAACGATGACTTAACGACTCAGTTAAAATGTATATACATGTAGTGTATTTAGATGTATTAAAATACTTTTGGAAGACTTCAAGACATATATCAAAACACTCATACTTAACGAAAATGGTTACAGTTACTTTCCCATTCTTTTCTTTCATCAAGAATTCTAGTCGTATTCTTACCCGTATTATACACAGCTTTAAAACGTACTTACTATGGGTATATACCAATAGGAACTAGCATGGGATTCCACTCTTGATTATGTCATGTATGAATAATCAATTTTAACTTCTACCATGAGCTAGTCAACTAACTAGAACTCCTTTTAACCCCACTCACCACTCACCAATTACCACTCATCATTCACTCCATTTCACTTTCAATTCTCTTTCTAATTCTCTCTCAACACACCCACACTATTATGAACGTATTTTTCCAGTAGTTAATCATCATATTCATCAAAAATCACTTCAAGAATAAAGCTATAATCATCATAGGAAGAACACTTCAAGAACACTTCAAAAATCCCTTCAAGTTTACTAATTTACTTCCAAGCTTTCTAATCCATTCCAAGTAATCATCTAAGATCAAGAAACCTTTGTTATATACAGTAGGTTATCTTTCTTATTCAAGGTAATATTCATATTCAAACTTTGATTCAATTTCTATAACTATAAACTATCTTAATTCGAGTAAAAATCTTACTTGAACTTATTTTTGTGTCATGATCCTACTTCAAGAACTTTCAAGCCATCCAAGATCCTTTGAAGCTAGATCATTTCTTGTCACTTCCAGTAGGTTTACCTACTAAACTTGAGGTAGTAATGATGTTCATAACTGATAGCATTTCGTATGCCCGAGAGACGTATTTAATCAATGTGGCTAATGTGTTATGATCCAAGTCGGGTCATACCCAATAACAAACTTCTAACACCTTATTCGTATTTAATCTTTACGAATGGATCGTTAATTAAGTACGCGACACTTGGATTTTAGAAAATCGGTTTTCTGAAATATTATCACTTGAGATAAATTATTTGGATAATTTATATTTAATTATTTATAGGTTTAAAAATTAGGTTGTGTTATATTTTATAAAAGGTTTATAAAATATGTAAGTTACAAATGCATGTTTCTTTTATACAAGTTTTATAAACTTATATACAAGTTTTATAAAAACTTATATCTTGTATAAAATAAAGGAAGTGTGGGCAGATTTTGTAGCCCCAAGAATGACCATTCCATGCTTATTCTTGTTGTTTTCAAGAACACACTTCCACATGAAGCATGCTAGCATCTTATACCAAGTGATTGACTCAAGAATATGACTTGAAGTTGAAAAACTCTCCTTGTTTTCCTGCTGCCATTCACGAACTGGTTGAGCTGAAACAAGGGTCCAAGAATTTCATTTGCAAGCTCACTCAAGTGTCATAAAATCCTAACTAAACATAAGAGGTGTTGGGTTCAAGTTTGGGGTATTATCCTCTTGAGGTTTCATAGTTTTGAAGCTTGCATTCACCATCATTTCTAAGTAGCTGCTGATCGGTTTTATTGGGTCCAAAAGAAGTGGTTTCAAGCTTGATTTGCAAGGTCATTAGGGTTCTAAAGTTTAGCAAAACTTTAGGGTGGTGTTGTAGAACAAAGCTTGGTGTTTTCATTCTCATATTCATCAACTTTTGGAACAAAATTACCTCCTAACTTGGAGAAGGTATAATTCCATGAACTAGCTCTATTTACATTATAGCATATTGTTTACAAGACTAGATTCTTTCATGGAATACATTTAAAAAGGTTAAAACACATTAAACAAATTAAAAATTGCTTCCGCTTGCTCTCTTTGAAAATGCCGAATTATACATACACATAAATGGGTTTTGTGGTTTTGTTTAAATGTTGTATTCCATCAATGGTATCTAGAGCCAAAGTCTTGTTAATATGCTTCTTGTTTTTGGCTAGTAAACTCATTTACCTTACAATCTACTAACATGCATGAAAGTAGAATGTAAAAATCATGAGTTTTGGTGGGTGTGGTGACTTGGCCGAAAATTTTGGGTTCCAAAAGTGGGTTTGGGACTTCAAGTTTGGCCAAGATTTGTTGTTATGTTATTGTTCACAATCAAGCCTTGACCATGTGTTTGTATGGTTGTATGTTGTGATTGATTTATTCATTTTATGGTTTGTAATATTAATCATTCATTTGGTTGTAATAATTTGTAATATTCATTCATTTGTAATTTATTTTATATTTGGTATGTAAAATAGATTAGGTTGTAATTTCCTTTTCTAGAAAAATGTATTAGGTTATATATTTTGTAAAAAGAAAAGTGAAGATTCAAGAAGATTACAAGATGGAGCATAAGGATACAAGAGCTAGTGGGAGATTTGTTAATCTCTTACTTTGTACTTTAACCCTTTAGGTAACACTTGTTTTGGCTAAACAAGTGTTCACCACCATGGCTTGATTGTGGACCTTCTTATTTGCATGCTTGTATGTTTGTTGTGTATGTGTTTGGTTGATACAAGTTCACATGAATACACTTGCAAAAATGACATTATAATTGGTTATAATCATAACAACAAAATGACACTAATAAATGGTTATTAAGGACATATATAAAAGGATAACAAATTGGTTTATATCTAGTAATTGGTTTACTAAAAGAACATGAAAATGGATTTTCATAAAGTGCTACACACCAAATGCATGTTGGTGTATAGCTATTTGTTTTCTAAAACTAGAAGGTAGAAAACTTAAAATCCCTTTAACCAAAACAAGGAAAACAAGTTAAACGCCATCCTTTTGTATGAACACTTAGACATATTAGAAAACTCTTGATGGGATAAAGGTCACCTAACCGTCATGAGCGGACTAATATGAATAAGGTACACTTCGCATACATGTGGGATAAAGGTCACCTAACCACTTGTATGTTAAGTCTACATGTTTACACAAGTAGGACGACTTGATTTGGGAATCATGAACTTAGGGTCACCGAAGCATGATGAACAAATAGGCGTTGATGGGATTAATATGCCATGCAAAAGGATTGCATGATCCCATAACTTAGAAGTTGCAAAAGGATTGCAATTGTCATTATGACTACCTAGCTAAATCAAATGCCGGGATAAAGGTCACCTAACCGGAATTTGATTTACCGTTGGATTCTAAAATTTAATAAGACAATTAATATTAAAAGGGTATTGTTTATTAAATATAAAATCGATACTTAAATGAACTTTGTTAAATTTTGTAGATGGCCGCAAACAACAACAACAACATACCAAATGCACCAATTAATCTACATAACCTATCACTAAGGTCCCTCCTTGAGAAAGATAAACTCAATCATACGAACTTTATGGATTGGTTCCGTAATTTAAGAATTGTCCTCAAACTTGAGGACAAAGCGTATGTGTTGGAGGACCCCATTCCCGATCAACCGGACGAGAATGATACGGAAGCAATGGCAATTTGGGACAAGTATTGCACCGATTCGGTGCAAGTCGGTTGCCTAATGCTTGGGACTATGATTCCCGAACTTCAAAAAGATTTCGAGCATCATAGTGCATATGACATGATTACGCAATTGAAGGAGATGTTCCTTCAACAAGCGCGTGTCGAGCGCTTTGAGACCGTTCGGGCGTTACATGCGTGTCGTATGGACGACTCCCAATCTGTGTCATCTTATGTCCTTAGGATGAAAAGCCTTATCGATCGCGCTAACCGCCTCAACCTAAACATTTCCAATGAGCTTGCCACCGATCTTATCCTAAACTCCTTATCAAAAAGGTTTGATCAATTTGTAGTTAACTACAATATGAATGGGATGGAGAAAAGCATTGGTGAACTTCATGGTATGCTTAGGACAGCGGAAACTAGCATGGGTAAAAGGGCTTTACCCGTGTTGGCGATTGAACAAGGTGGGTCCAAAGGTAACACCTCTAAGCCAAAGGTGGCTAAGAGAAAAGGACCCACCTATCAAGGCAAAGGGAAGGGGAAGATGGTTACCCCAACCATCAACAAGGCTAAGAAGCAAAAGGTAGCCGAAAAGGCAAACCCCAAGGAAGACCCGTGTTTCGGTTGCGGTGAAATGGGTCACTGGAAGCGAAATTGCCCGGTCTACCTTAAAGAGTTGAAGGACAAGAGGGATGCGGGGCAAACCTCAGGTAATATATATATGGTATATATTGAGCTTAACATTACTTCTTCTAATACATGGGTATTAGACACGGGATGTGGAACTCATATTTGCAATTCTTTGCAGGGGTTCAAAAGAAGTGATCATATGGCGGGAACATCAAGTCTCTATATGGGCAATGGTGCAAAGGTGCATGTTAAAGCTCAAGGAGATTTTGTTTTGAAGCTTCCAAGCGGATTGGAGCTTATTTTAAATGATGTTTTGTATGCTCCGGATTTGTGTAGAAACATTATTTCTATTTCTCGCTTAAAACAATGTGGTTACAATGTTAATTTTATTGATGATGATATTCATGTTTCTAAAGATGATGTGTTCTATTTCAAGGCTTCGCCTTCAAATGGGATTTATGAATTAGTCCATGATGATGCATCGTCTAGCTCAATATACCATACTAGCACCAAGAAACTCAAAAAGGATTTGAGTGATTCCTACTTATGGCATTGTCGCCTTGGTCACATAAACAAGAATCGAATGCATACACTTCAAAAGAATGGACTCTTGAAGGCAAATGAGATAGACTCATTCGATGTATGCGAATCTTGTTTACAAGGCAAGATGACTAAAGCACCTTTCAAAGGGACATATGAAAGGGCTAAAGACTTATTGGGATTAATACATTCGGATGTATGTGGACCCTTTAAGCCCATGACTAGGAATGGTGAAAGATACTTTGTTACATTCATTGATGACTTCAGTCGTTTCGGATATGTCTACTTATTAAGACATAAGGATGAAACATTTGAAGCATTCAAAGAATATCAAAACGAAGTACAAAATCAACTCAACAAGACAATCAAGGTACTTCGTACCGATAGAGGAGGTGAATACCTAAGCGATGCTTTCCAAGATCATCTTAGGAGTTGTGGGATTATCTCACAACTTACTCCACCAGGAACACCCCAACTTAATGGAGTTTCCGAAAGGAGGAACAGAACCCTAATGGATATGGTTCGATCTATGATGGCAAGAAGCTCGTTACCTCTATCATTTTGGGGTTATTGTCTATGCTCTGCGGCCCGTATTTTAAATATGGCCCCAACCAAGAAAGTGGAGCGAACTCCTCATGAGATGTGGTTTGGAAAACCTCCTTCTCTTTCATACTTGAAAGTATGGGGATGTGAAGCTTATCCTAAGCGCTTCGTCGCTAACAAGCTAAATGCTCGATCCACGAAGTGTATCTTCATAGGATATCCCAAGGATGATATGGGATACTATTTCTATGATCCGACCGAGCAAAATGTATTTGTTGCTCGAAAGGCGGAATTCCTTGAAACTAAGTTCCTATTGGAAGGAAATAGTGAAAGGAAGATAGATTTTGATGAGGTTCAAGATCAAATAGATGATACACAATTGGTTGACGCTAGCACTCAACATGAAAATGTTGAGGATGATCAAATGGATGATCAAAGTATACAAAATGTTCGTAGATCTGGTAGGATTAGTAACCCTCCTGAGAGATATGGGTTTCTCATAGATGGTTGCTATACGATTGATTTGGATGAACCAATCAACTACCAAGATGCTTTATCAAGGACTGATAAAGACAAATGGCAGGAAGCCATGAACTCCGAGATGAAATCCATGTATGACAACCAAGTTTGGGAACTTGTTGTGCAACCTCCTGGCTCTAAGCTAGTTGATTGCAAATGGCTTTTCAAGATGAAAACCGACAAATATGGAAACTTGGATACATACAAAGCTAGACTTGTAGCAAGAGGTTTCACTCAAACTCAAGGGATTGATTATGATGAAACTTTTTCACCTGTAGCAATGCTAAAGTCTATCAGGATATTATTTGCCATTGCTGCTCATTATGATTATGAAATATGGCAAATGGATGTCAAAACCGCTTTCCTAAATGGATATCTTGAGGAAGATATCTACATGGTTCAGCCTGAAGGTTTTGTTGATCCTAAACATCCTGACAAAGTATGTAAATTAAAGAAGTCAATCTACGGACTAAAACAAGCATCAAGAATGTGGAATCATCGTTTTAATGAGGAGGCCAAGAAATTTTGCTTCATTAAAATTGGTGATGAAGCTTGTGTATACAAGAAAGCTAGTGGGAGTACTGTCATGTTCCTTGTACTATATGTGGATGATATATTATTATTTGGTAATGATATTCCCACAATGGAAGGAGTCAAAACATGGCTAAGAAGCTGCTTCTCCATTAAAGATCTTGGAGAAGCACAACACATATTGGGGATTGGGATCTATAGAGATAGATCCAAGAAATTGATAGGTTTAAGTCAAAGTACATACATTGACAAAGTCATGAAAAGGTTCAAGATGGAGTACTCTAAGAGAGGTTTGGTACCTATTCAAAGAGGAACCATTCTCAGTACATCTCAGTGTCCTACCACGAAAGATGAACAAGAGAGAATGAAGAAAGTCCCATATGCGTCTGCTATTGGGTCAATCATGTATGCAATGATATGTACTAGACCGGATGTGTCATGCGCTTTGAGCTTGACAAGTAGATACCAGAATAACCCAGGAAACGATCATTGGATTGCGGTTAAAAGTATATTGAAATACCTTAGAAGGACTAAGGACATGTTTCTAATATACGGATCTGGTGAGGATGAACTCGTAGTAAAAGGTTACGTGGATGCGAGTTTCCAAACTGATCAAGATGATTCTCGATCACAGTCCGGTTATGTCTTCATGTTAAATGGAGGTGCAGTCTCTTGGAAGAGTTCGAAACAGGGAGTTGTTACATTATCCACTACAGAATCGGAATACATTGCCGCCTCATTGGCAGCTCAGGAAGCTGCATGGATAAAGAAATTTGTTGACGACTTAGGAGTGGTCCCTACCATTCAAGATGAGACGACCCGACCCAATCCATAGGGACGAATACAATAACATATGATAACATTGCGAGGTACTTGACCTCTATATGATACATTTTACAAACGTTGCATTTATTCTTAAAAAGGCAAACTATCATTACATCAAT
The DNA here is from genome assembly GCF_046630445.1 of Rutidosis leptorrhynchoides. Lineage (NCBI taxonomy): Eukaryota > Viridiplantae > Streptophyta > Magnoliopsida > Asterales > Asteraceae > Rutidosis > Rutidosis leptorrhynchoides. The sequence continues at coordinate 171,704,267 of NC_092342.1, read as the reverse complement.
ATTTGACATTTTCGTCTAACATTTCATAATATCCAAATGACCTAATCTGTCATTTACTTATTTATATTCTCTATTGAACTCCAATGACTCGAATGCAACGTCTTTGTATCATGGCTTAAAAGGTCCCAAGTAGTATCCTTAACATGAGCTAATGCACAGCGGAAGACTTAATTCATACCTGAGAATAACATGCTTTAAAACGTCAACATAAAGTTGGTGAGATATATAGGTTTGATGCTAGCAGCGTTATAACAATGGAACACAAGATTTCATATATAAACATTTTAATAAAAATATTCTAAGTGGTTGAGCACTTGGTAACCATACTTAACATTTAATCACGTCGCATATTCCCTTTATTATGAAATCTTACTACACCGTACCAAGGTGTAGTCACGAAACGAAGTACTGTGCAACCGTTGAATACTGGTCGTCCAGTCCGGTTGGGGTTGTCAGGCCCGATAGATCTATCAACAGGATTCGCGTTTACAATACCGCTGTAAATATTAGTTACCAAGCTACAGGGAAGTATGCCAGTGGTACAACTCAACGTAGAATATATTTTTCAGTTACTTGTGTCCATAGCGTAAAATATAAAATACATGTATTCTCATCCCGAAATATTTAGAGTTTAAAAGTGGGACTATATACTCACTTTTGTCTTGAAGATATGTAATTTCGACTTGGTCTCCGATTGATATCACGAACCTATCCATATATAATATATCAATACCTTTTCTTTTTAAACAATCGTCACATATATATACTTATAATACTTTTAATAATTCCTTAGTCCGTAGTTAGCAGTCCGATGTTAGTAATTCAATTTTAATGGTTCATATTTAGTTGTTTAATAAACCCCCAATGAAATAAATAAAACCCCCATCGTATATGTATTGGTCGAGATTAATCTTGACCCATGGTACCGGTGTTGTCAAATGACGTGTTGCGTACATAAAGTACCGGTGTTGTCAAATGACGTGTTGCGTACAATCATGGGATCTTATGATTAATCTTCTCGTATTGTTTACGGGTGATCCTGAACCATATAAAATTAAATTATGAGTACATATGTATAAAATATCATGTTACTTTAGGAAGATGTGATTTATTTAATTTTCTCCAATTATTTTCGTGGCTAAACTAGTCTTGGATATCCGATTTTGTTTTGGTCATAATTTCTTCGTTACAACTCCGTTTTCGTTGATTCAAATTTCCACTTCCTTGGATCGAGTCCCTCTTTAAGAATATGAACTGTAAATACCTTAGTTTGTATTCGAAATCATAGGTCATAGGTCAAATTTTGGTGAAACTTATGAAGTTAATCATTTTTGTTACAAAAACATCATTTAATGACCATTTTTCTAAAAATACTTATACTATGAATTAAATCATGAAATTTTTATGTGTTAACATATTCATAAGAAATATCATTTTTCCAGAATATAAACCTCCAATTCAAAGTTCAAGATGGTTTTTAATTATCCAACCCAAAACAGCCCCCGGTTGCACTCCGACGTCATAAAAACAGTTTTTTTAAGGTATTCTTTGAAAAACCAAGTTATACCTTGTTAAATTAGCATATATTTAAGTTATATTATAGGTCTTGAAGTATTTTAAAAGTTAAGTTAGAAGGATCTATTTAGTTTGCAAACAAGTTTGAAATCATTCAAACTATGTTTTTGTTGTTAAAATTGTATACCATACAATAAGATAGCTATATATATATGAATCGAATAAGGTTATGAACAAAGTTACTACCTCAAGTTACTTGGACAAGATTGCTGTAAAAGAGGAGTAAAAACCTAGAACCAAAAGAGTGATGAAATTGGATGAAAGATTGGAAGCAACTTAAGACATAAACTTGAATTGAAAGTTGTATTTTTGTAGTGTTTTTGTTGATCTTTTTATGGTGGTGTTTAAGGTGATTCTTGAGAGGATTTTTGCTGGAGTTCTTAGAGAGACATGAGGCTAGTAAGTGTGTGTGTTTAGCTAGAGAAATGATGTTCCAAAAATTGAAAATGGATGCATGTATTTATGGTGGTGTAAAAGGTGTATAAATTTGTAATTTTGTGAAAAGATCTTTTAATCATGTGAAATTGTCATACTAAATAACAAAAGTAGTTACCTTATACATAAGGCATGAACAAGGGCTGGTTGGTGGTGATTTGATGTGTATATACCAATAGTAAATACGTATAGAAGCTAGGTATGATACGAGTACATATACTCTAGATATACGTATAGAAATCTTGTGAAAAATGGAATGAGGATTCAAATATAGCTATCTTTTGTGAATATACTTATATTGTTTTATGTATTTAAGTCTTTAAAAGTGATTAAATACATTATATATACGATATATGTATAAACATTATAGGTCGTAAGTATTTATGTCAAATAACGTTACGTATAGTTATCGTTTTGAAAGCTTAAGTTAGTAGTTTCAAAATATACTTATAACTTATTGTTATTAATACAAAATGAGATATTTAAACATCCTTAAATCATGTTAAATATGTATATATACATATATATACACAAACGTATAATTAACATATATTGTATAGTTCGTGATATCATCGGTCAAACTAGACGGTTAAACGTTATGTAAAACTCTTTTCAAAATCATAAATCTCAACAATTTAGATTGCTTATCATGTTGGTAAGTTTTAATTTATGTAAATATTAATCTTATAAGTGTAAAACGATCGGAAAAATCCGGGTCGTTACAGTACCCACCCGTTAAAGAAATTTCGTCCCGAAATTTGGTAGAGGTTGTCATAAATAACAATAGGAATGTTTTCATGACGAATATGAGGTATTAATAGAGTTTTATCATTATTGGAAGATATGGATAAAACGATTCGGTCATGTGAAGCGCACGAGTGAAGCTATCACAAAAGAATGAAATGAGTGAATATAGAATTGTTTTAACCGATGTCGAGATTAGGATTGATTTCCAGAATTTAAGGGATTTAAAGAAAATCTTATGTAATAAGATTTGGTTCTTCGATGATTTAGAAAACAGGATCTCCTTTGATTTAATGCGATAATCTGTTTCGATTTCTTTGTCGGATATTTCACTATAAATCCACCTCCTTCCCTTTCTTACTTCCATACCTCACATCTCTTACTCTTCCTCCTCTAATTCATACCTTAAGGTATCCTTTAAAATGCTTCATCCCGTTCTGATTTTTGTTATACTTCTAACTTTCATATCTTTCATTCTTCTCTTTCATCTACCGCTAGAAGAATCTATTCACTTTTATGATTTTCTTGGAATTATAATGTTTCTAATTCTCCCGTGTCTTTACGTCGCCATACGTATTGATACACACGGTTTGTAGTTTCTGGGTGGTTATTGGGTTTGATATCTTTCCTTATATTTCGATGCTCCTCCTTCTGTTTTCCATAATCATTGTCATCCATAGTTAATACTCTCTCCTATTTGCTGTAATCTATACCCCAATTTCTATTTTGGGACTTTGTCCCTTCGTTTCTTCTTCTCGTCCTTGAGTCAAGCGATCAATAGTTCGAAATTCGTAGGTATAAAATTCGGAATGAACCTAGCTATTGGTTTTAGAATAAAATTGTAATGGCACGATCTTGATTCGTTAAATTACTCGAATATTCCGGAAAAATAGAACTATCAAGGTGATACGTTCTAATATGTTTGGAGACTTGATAGAATGTAAGAGCCGTGTAACATGGCACATGATGACGGTACTGTGAATCATCACATTCCATTAGAAACTTAACATGACTTACTGTAATATAATGAAGTTGATCAAGTTTCATTATATTATACTAATTCATGTATCAGTTCCCAACACTACTTCAAAACATTCCTATTTTAAACTTGAAGGTTTTAGAACTTAGAAACTAACACAGTTTCTTTTATATTGTAACGCAGATATTACGGAGAAATACATGATTTTGGATAAGAACAGTTGTGAGAATATCTCCAGAAATATGGAGGATATGTATAACAAAAGATATGAAGATATCTTATAATATCTAAGATAAGATGATGATGAAGAATATCATCGGGAAAGGTTTAGGATAAGGGGTAGGTTTTTTTTTTACTAATGGTTTCAGCAAGCACTGAATCGTTTGAATCCTTTGAAAGCAGATTCAGTTCTTGTGATTTATCTACATCCTCCTTCATACTTTGCTCAATCCGTTTTCCAGTTCCAACTCTCCTCTTTTTCTAAGCTTTACCAATACAATGTACTTCATCATTAAACTTTTGACTGTTAAAGTCGTTTACAGTTTTTTTTTTTTTTTTTTTTTTTTTTTTTTTTTCTGCTTCTTCAGCATTTCAAGAATTACTTCATAGTCCAGGATGTTTTTCAGAACTTCACATTCGAAAAATGTAATTCTTAGGGATAGTCGTTCTCGGTATAACTGGGAGAATTTCTACGAGATTTTCAAAATACTGATTGCGGGTTTCGCCAAAGAGATAACGAGTTGCTGGTACGTCTGCTGATGATGTTGTGAAAAAGGTTCTCCGGTAACAACGTCGAAAGGACAAAGTATAAATATCGAGATTATAATAGGAGTAGTCTCACTGAGAAGTCGAAGTGGAGCTGTGACAAAATTAGCTTCTTGAAAAGGAATCGTATGATTGTTTTTGATAATGAATGATAAGGAATTCGACGCGGATACGTTTTAACTATAACTTCGGTTTCGAAAATTTTTCAGGTGCATCACTGTATGCATAAATCTTTCTTCCGTAAACGAGGTGCGGCTGGTTCAACTTCTCGATCGAGGTGTTTTCAAGAATCATGAAAAGATTTGAATGAGGATTATAATTGTCGAAGTACAAATGAGGTTTAGGATGAAATCAAGTGGAAAAATTGAAGAATTGTTTAGTTTCATATGTTATAATCAACATTTTATTTCATTTTAATTGTCCAATGTTTCTTCTTTATGCCACTTGTTGGATTTGGATAGGTAAAAAAAAATTCAAATATGAAATTTAAATGGAAATGGTTATTCTGGGGTGAACGGATACGTATATCGATGGTTGTAAGTAAAATAACAAATGACCGTTGAATCAGATTCAAGAATGTACAATATAACTTATTAATGTGAATTCTAAATATTCCTCGGGTACTACCCACCCGTTAAAATATTTTCATCATTATTAGTTTGTACGAAGGAATTTTTAATTACTATCTTTATGAAAATATACTTGCATATATATTTTCTTCAGAGATAATCATAGATTTAATGAGTCAATAAGATAATAAACTCATTTGATTTATCGTTAATTCTAGATTACATAATCTCTAAGACTTTAGAAATTACATAATCGTCATACGATACGTAAAGCGAAGATAATCGATGTAGAACGATATATAGAACGAAGATCATACTCGAAGTACAGATATTGAGTCGTGTGATGTTGATATTCGAGATACAGATTGTGATGTTGAGATTTTGGGGGTGACAAGAGTACTGTCGGCGTTGATGATGGTGGTATAGATTATGCTGCTGGTGCTGCTGCTGGTGTTTGTAACCTTCGCACCGTATTTTCTAAAGCCACTACCCGAGCGCGAAGCTCGTTGACTTCTTCTATTATACCGGGATGATTGACGGTTGGAACGAGCGAATGAACAAGATTCGAAATATGGGATAGTATGTAATCATGACGAGATACTCTAGAAATGAGCGAGAAAATGGTGTTTCGAATAGGTTCACCGGTAAGTGCTTCAGGTTCATCGTTAAGAGGACAATTTGGTGGATGGAATGGATCACCTTCTTCTTGCCTCCAGAGATTTAGTATATTACGAACCCATCCCCAATTCATCCAAAATAGATGATGGGAAATTGGTTGATCCATTCCGGTGACGCTGTTCTCGGAGCTCGAATGGAAATCCATATCGGCGTAGCTATCGAAGTCGGAGGAATTCGAACTGGATGAAGAATCCATCTTGTATAGTCGGAGAAGTGAATTTTTGGTTTGGAATAGATTATAGGAGTTGGGTTTGGTACTCTTCAATACATAATTTACATATGTATATATAATATCAAAATCCCATGAATTACGGAGAATCTTTGAAATACGTCAGGCAATGTCTATAGTAACAGATACGCTAAGATATGAATTTTGTCTATACACTATCGATGCACTAAATGCAGTAAGACGTGTCTAGACTTAAGAATGATAAGCAGGCAGTTCCCTAAGGATGATAAGCAGATGATTTCCGACTAGGATTGATAAGCAAAACTTTTGACAGGCAGACACGGTCAAAGTCCAGACTCACTTAATGTATCCTAACAACTACTAGTTAGACACACTAATGCAAGGCCTGGTTCGCTAAGACCAACGCTCTGATACCAACTGAGACGACCCGACCCAATCCATAGGGACGAATACAATAACATATGATAACATTGCGAGGTACTTGACCTCTATATGATACATTTTACAAACGTTGCATTTATTCTTAAAAAGGCAAACTATCATTACATCAATATTTGACATTTTCGTCTAACATTTCATAATATCCAAATGACCTAATCTGTCATTTACTTATTTATATTCTCTATTGAACTCCAATGACTCGAATGCAACGTCTTTGTATCATGGCTTAAAAGGTCCCAAGTAGTATCCTTAACATGAGCTAATGCACAGCGGAAGACTTAATTCATACCTGAGAATAACATGCTTTAAAACGTCAACATAAAGTTGGTGAGATATATAGGTTTGATGCTAGCAGCGTTATAACAATGGAACACAAGATTTCATATATAAACATTTTAATAAAAATATTCTAAGTGGTTGAGCACTTGGTAACCATACTTAACATTTAATCACGTCGCATATTCCCTTTATTATGAAATCTTACTACACCGTACCAAGGTGTAGTCACGAAACGAAGTACTGTGCAACCGTTGAATACTGGTCGTCCAGTCCGGTTGGGGTTGTCAGGCCCGATAGATCTATCAACAGGATTCGCGTTTACAATACCGCTGTAAATATTAGTTACCAAGCTACAGGGAAGTATGCCAGTGGTACAACTCAACGTAGAATATATTTTTCAGTTACTTGTGTCCATAGCGTAAAATATAAAATACATGTATTCTCATCCCGAAATATTTAGAGTTTAAAAGTGGGACTATATACTCACTTTTGTCTTGAAGATATGTAATTTCGACTTGGTCTCCGATTGATATCACGAACCTATCCATATATAATATATCAATACCTTTTCTTTTTAAACAATCGTCACATATATATACTTATAATACTTTTAATAATTCCTTAGTCCGTAGTTAGCAGTCCGATGTTAGTAATTCAATTTTAATGGTTCATATTTAGTTGTTTAATAAACCCCCAATGAAATAAATAAAACCCCCATCGTATATGTATTGGTCGAGATTAATCTTGACCCATGGTACCGGTGTTGTCAAATGACGTGTTGCGTACATAAAGTACCGGTGTTGTCAAATGACGTGTTGCGTACAATCATGGGATCTTATGATTAATCTTCTCGTATTGTTTACGGGTGATCCTGAACCATATAAAATTAAATTATGAGTACATATGTATAAAATATCATGTTACTTTAGGAAGATGTGATTTATTTAATTTTCTCCAATTATTTTCGTGGCTAAACTAGTCTTGGATATCCGATTTTGTTTTGGTCATAATTTCTTCGTTACAACTCCGTTTTCGTTGATTCAAATTTCCACTTCCTTGGATCGAGTCCCTCTTTAAGAATATGAACTGTAAATACCTTAGTTTGTATTCGAAATCATAGGTCATAGGTCAAATTTTGGTGAAACTTATGAAGTTAATCATTTTTGTTACAAAAACATCATTTAATGACCATTTTTCTAAAAATACTTATACTATGAATTAAATCATGAAATTTTTATGTGTTAACATATTCATAAGAAATATCATTTTTCCAGAATATAAACCTCCAATTCAAAGTTCAAGATGGTTTTTAATTATCCAACCCAAAACAGCCCCCGGTTGCACTCCGACGTCATAAAAACAGTTTTTTTAAGGTATTCTTTGAAAAACCAAGTTATACCTTGTTAAATTAGCATATATTTAAGTTATATTATAGGTCTTGAAGTATTTTAAAAGTTAAGTTAGAAGGATCTATTTAGTTTGCAAACAAGTTTGAAATCATTCAAACTATGTTTTTGTTGTTAAAATTGTATACCATACAATAAGATAGCTATATATATATGAATCGAATAAGGTTATGAACAAAGTTACTACCTCAAGTTACTTGGACAAGATTGCTGTAAAATAGGAGTAAAAACCTAGAACCAAAAGAGTGATGAAATTGGATGAAAGATTGGAAGCAACTTAAGACATAAACTTGAATTGAAAGTTGTATTTTTGTAGTGTTTTTGTTGATCTTTTTATGGTGGTGTTTAAGGTGATTCTTGAGAGGATTTTTGCTGGAGTTCTTAGAGAGACATGAGGCTAGTAAGTGTGTGTGTTTAGCTAGAGAAATGATGTTCCAAAAATTGAAAATGGATGCATGTATTTATGGTGGTGTAAAAGGTGTATAAATTTGTAATTTTGTGAAAAGATCTTTTAATCATGTGAAATTGTCATACTAAATAACAAAAGTAGTTACCTTATACATAAGGCATGAACAAGGGCTGGTTGGTGGTGATTTGATGTGTATATACCAATAGTAAATACGTATAGAAGCTAGGTATGATACGAGTACATATACTCTAGATATACGTATAGAAATCTTGTGAAAAATGGAATGAGGATTCAAATATAGCTATCTTTTGTGAATATACTTATATTGTTTTATGTATTTAAGTCTTTAAAAGTGATTAAATACATTATATATACGATATATGTATAAACATTATAGGTCGTAAGTATTTATGTCAAATAACGTTACGTATAGTTATCGTTTTGAAAGCTTAAGTTAGTAGTTTCAAAATATACTTATAACTTATTGTTATTAATACAAAATGAGATATTTAAACATCCTTAAATCATGTTAAATATGTATATATACATATATATACACAAACGTATAATTAACATATATTGTATAGTTCGTGATATCATCGGTCAAACTAGACGGTTAAACGTTATGTAAAACTCTTTTCAAAATCATAAATCTCAACAATTTAGATTGCTTATCATGTTGGTAAGTTTTAATTTATGTAAATATTAATCTTATAAGTGTAAAACGATCGGAAAAATCCGGGTCGTTACACAAGACCCTCTTGAGATCTTTTGTGACAACGAGGGAGCAATAGCTCAAATCAAAGAACCTCGCGATCACCAAAAGACACGTCACATTAAACGGCGATTCAACTACATAAGGGATGAAGTTGAAAATGGAATGATATGTATTCGCAAAGTTCACACAGATCAAAATATTGCGGATCCACTCACGAAGCTCCTACATAATCCAAAGCACGAAAGACATGTTAGTGCAATGGGACTTCGATATTCTAGTGATTGGTTATGATCTGTTTTATGTATTGTACCGGAACGAATTGTTCAAACTCATTAATATAATTGTGGTTTAATTTATTTTGAGTTAAGTTCCTATTTAGCATATTTATCCATGAATAAATAATTATTCTAAATTCCGTAGTTGATCACATCTGTGGGAACAAATGTGAGGTTTAAACTATTATGAACTTGGATTGGTTTACATTCGCGAACTGAATGTGGGGCAAGGTTGCAACCAAGGTTCATAGATATATTTGTGGGATACAAATATTGGAAGACCCGCTCTCAAGACTTACTGTATGGAGCCTTTGTGGTTGATCACATGTAATCTTGAGTAAAGGCGAATATCATTGTATCCTCTGACCTGAGATACATATTGGGTTCAGATATTCACTTTGTATTATGCCTTGATTCTTTCCTTCACTATTCTGAAATATGGTAGCTCATAAGGAAGAACTCAGGTATATTGCAAAGCGTATATCTAGGACGTATGTTGTCAAGATGGAATTTGTCCCTCTTATTCGTTGAGAGTCAGATGTCTAAGGCCTGATAAAGTTAAATCTATAAGAGAGTGATCATTCTATGTCTCTTGGATTTAACATGACATCCAGGACAAAAGGATATATTGATAGATTCACCTAATCATGTTCGAGATGGGAACTCGAAAGGGATGATGTTATTGAATGGCACAAAGTCATAACATATTAGGGGTGATGGACGGTGTGTTAGGCTGTATCCATCATTTGCATTAGTTTCATACGTTTCTCGTGCAAGTGGGAGATTGATAGCATTTCGTATGCCCGAGAGACGTATTTAATCAATGTGGCTAATGTGTTATGATCCAAGTCGGGTCATACCCAATAACAAACTTCTAACACCTTATTCGTATTTAATCTTTACGAATGGATCGTTAATTAAGTACGCGACACTTGGATTTTAGAAAATCGGTTTTCTGAAATATTATCACTTGAGATAAATTATTTGGATAATTTATATTTAATTATTTATAGGTTTAAAAATTAAGTTGTGTTATATTTTATAAAAGGTTTATAAAATATGTAAGTTACAAATGCATGTTTCTTTTATACAAGTTTTATAAACTTATATACAAGTTTTATAAAAACTTATATCTTGTATAAAATAAAGGAAGTGTGGGCAGATTTTGTAGCCCCAAGAATGACCATTCCATGCTTATTCTTGTTGTTTTCAAGAACACACTTCCACATGAAGCATGCTAGCATCTTATACCAAGTGATTGACTCAAGAATATGACTTGAAGTTGAAAAACTCTCCTTGTTTTCCTGCTGCCATTCACGAACTGGTTGAGCTGAAACAAGGGTCCAAGAATTTCATTTGCAAGCTCACTCAAGTGTCATAAAATCCTAACTAAACATAAGAGGTGTTGGGTTCAAGTTTGGGGTATTATCCTCTTGAGGTTTCATAGTTTTGAAGCTTGCATTCACCATCATTTCTAAGTAGCTGCTGATCGGTTTTATTGGGTCCAAAAGAAGTGGTTTCAAGCTTGATTTGCAAGGTCATTAGGGTTCTAAAGTTTAGCAAAACTTTAGGGTGGTGTTGTAGAACAAAGCTTGGTGTTTTCATTCTCATATTCATCAACTTTTGGAACAAAATTACCTCCTAACTTGGAGAAGGTATAATTCCATGAACTAGCTCTATTTACATTATAGCATATTGTTTACAAGACTAGATTCTTTCATGGAATACATTTAAAAAGGTTAAAACACATTAAACAAATTAAAAATTGCTTCCGCTTGCTCTCTTTGAAAATGCCGAATTATACATACACATAAATGGGTTTTGTGGTTTTGTTTAAATGTTGTATTCCATCAATAACATCATTCGATTCATATATATAAAACTATCTTATTCGAAGGTTTAAACTCGTAATCACTAGAACATAGTTTAGTTAATTCTAAACTTGTTCGCAAACAAAAGTTAATCCTTCTAACTTGACTTTTAAAATTAACTAAACACATGTTCTATATCTATATGATATGCTAACTTAATGATTTAAAACCTGGAAACACGAAAAACACCGTAAAATCGAATTTACGCCATCGTAGTAACACCGCGGGCTGTTTTGGGTTAGTTAATTAAAAACTATGATAAACTTTGATTTAAAAGTTGTTATTGAGAGAAAATTATTTTTATTATGAACATGAAACTATATCCAAAAATTATGGTTAAACTCAAAGTGGAAGTATGTTTTCTAAAATGGTCATCTAGACGTCGTTCTTTCGACTGAAATGACTACCTTTACAAAAACGACTTGTAACTTATTTTTCCGACTATAAACCTATACTTTTTCTGTTTAGATTCATAAAATAGAGTTCAACATGAAACCATAGCAATTTGATTCACTCAAAACGGATTTAAAATGAAGAAGTTATGGGTAAAACAAGATTGGATAATTTTTCTCATTTTAGCTACGTGAAAATTGGTAACAAATCTATTCCAACCATAACTTAATCAACTTGTATTGTATATTATGTAATCTTGAGATACCATAGACACGTATACAATGTTTCGACCTATCATGTCGACACATCTATATATATTTCGGAACAACCATATACACTCTATATGTGAATGTTGGAGTTAGCTATACAGGGTTGAGGTTGATTCCAAAATATATATAGTTTGAGTTGTGATCAATACTGAGATACGTATACACTGGGTCGTGGATTGATTCAAGATAATATTTATCGATTTATTTCTGTACATCTAACTGTGGACAACTAGTTGTAGGTTACTAACGAGGACAGCTGACTTAATAAACTTAAAACATCAAAATATATTAAAAGTGTTGTAAATATATTTTGAACATACTTTAATATATATGTATATATTGTTATAGGTTCGTGAATCAACAGTGGCCAAGTCTTACTTCTCGACGAAGTAAAAATCTGTGAAAGTGAGTTATAGTCCCACTTTTAAAATCTAATATTTTGGGATGAGAATACATGCAGGTTTTATAAATGATTTACAAAATAGACACAAGTACGTGAAACTACATTCTATGGTTGAATTATCGAAATCGAATATGCCCCTTTTTATTAAGTCTGGTAATCTAAGAATTAGGGAACAGACACCCTAATTGACGCGAATCCTAAAGATAGATCTATTGGGCCTAACAAACCCCATGCAAAGTACCGGATGCTTTAGTACTTCGAAATTTATATCATATCCGAAGGGTGTCCCCGAATGATGGGGATATTCTTATATATGCATCTTGTTAATGTCGGTTACCAGGTGTTCACCATATGAATGATTTTTATCTCTATGTATGGGATGTGTATTGAAATATGAAATCTTGTGGTCTATTTTTATGATTTGATATATATAGGTTAAACCTATAACTCACCAACATTTTTGTTAACGTTTTAAGCATGTTTATTCTCAGGTGATTATTAAGAGCTTCCGCTATCGCATACTTAAATAAGGACGAGATTTGGAGTCCATGCTTGTATGATATTGTGTAAAAACTGCATTCAAGAAACTTATTTTGTTGTAACATATTTGTATTGTAAACCATTATGTAATGGTCGTGTGTAAACAGGATATTTTAGATTATCATTATTTGATAATCTACGTAAAGCTTTTTAAACCTTTATTGATGAAATAAAGATTATGGTTTGTTTTAAAATGAATGCAGTCTTTGAAAAACGTCTCATATAGAGGTCAAAACCTCGCAACGAAATCAATTAATATGGAACGTTTTTAATCAATAAGAACGGGACATTTCATTTTTGGTGGCCGGGTATGAAAGCCGATGTTGCTAAATACGTAGGAGAATGTTTGACGTGTTCTAAGGTCAAAGCGGAGCATCAAAAACCATCAGGTCTACTTCAATAACCCGAAATCCCAGAATGGAAATGGGAAAACATTACCATGGATTTCATCACTAAATTGCCAAGGACTGCAGGTGGTTTTAATACTATTTGGGTAATAGTTGATCGTCTCACCAAATCAGCACACTTCCTGCCAATAAGAGAAGATGACAAGATGGAGAAGTTAACACGATTGTATTTGAAGGAAGTCATCTCCAGACATGGAATACCAATCTCTATTATCTCTGATAGGGATGGCAGATTTATTTCAAGATTCTGGCAGACATTACAGCAAGCATTAGGAACTCGTCTAGACATGAGTACTGCTTATCATCCACAAACTGATGGGCAGAGTGAAAGGATGATACAAACGCTTGAAGACATGCTACGAGCATGTGTTATTGATTTCGGAAACAGTTGGGATCGACACCTTCCGGTAGCAGAATTTTCCTACAACAATAGCTACCATTCAAGCATTGAGATGGCGCCATTTGAAGCACTCTATGGTAGAAAGTGCATGTCTCCGATTTGTTGGAGTGAAGTGGGGGATAGACAGATTACAGGTCCGGAAATAATACAAGAAACTACCGAGAAGATCATCCAAATTCAACAACGGTTGAAAACCGCCCAAAGTAGACAAAAGAACTACGCTGACATTAAAAGAAAAGATATAGAATTTGAAATTTGAAAGATGGTCATGCTTAAAGTTGCACCCTAGAAAGGCGTTGTTCGATTTGGTAAACCCAAGGTATATTGGACCATTCAAGGTTATTGATCGTGTCAGACCAGTAGCTTACCGACTTGAGTTACCTCAACAACTCGCGGCTGTACATAACACTTTCCATGTCTCGAATTTGAAGAAATGTTTTGCTAAAGAAGATCTCACTTTTACGTTAGACGAAATCCAAATTAATGAAAAACTTCAATTTATCGAAGAACCCGTCCAAATAATGGATCGTGAGGTTAAAAGACTTAAGCAAAACAAGATACCAATTGTTAAGGTTCGATGAAATGCTCGTAGAGGACCTGAGTTCACCTGGGAACGAAAAGATCAGATGAAGAAGAAATACCCGCACTTATTTCCAGAAGATACGTCAACACCTCCAACTGCTTAAAATTTCGGGACAAAATTTATTTAACGGGTAGGTACTGTAGTGACCGAACTTTTCCATGTTTATTTATATTAATTGAATTTTATAATTACATGATTAAGTGTTTCCAACATGTTAAGCAATCAAACTTATTAAGACGTGATTAATTGAAATAGGTTTCATATAGACAATTGACCACCCATGTAGTGCCCCGACCAAATCCATATGGACGAGAACATTACATATGATTACATCGCGAGGCATTTGACCTCTATATGTTACATTTTACAAACATTGCATTCGTTTTTAAAAGACAACCTTTCATTTCATCGAAAGTTGATAAGTATGCATACCATTTCATAATATCCAAACTATAAATGACCTAATCTGTCATTTACTTAATAATAATCTCTAATGAACTTCAACGACTCGAATGCAACGTCTTTTGAAATATGTCATGAATGACTCCAAGTAATATCCTTAAAATGAGCTAATGCACAGCGGAAGATTTCTTTCAAACCTGAGAATAAACATGCTTTAAAGTGTCAACCAAAAGGTTGGTGAGTTCATTAGTTTATAGTAATCATTTCATTTTCATCATTTTAATAGACCACAAGATTTTAAGTATTATAAAACGTGCAGAAGTCCCATTCTAACTGCACAAACAAAATATCATTCCTATGAAGAACACCTGGTGAGGATTCCAAAATATAATAGTAACCATCTGTGTCGGTCTTTCACCCCACGGCTGAATACATGTGCCTTCAAAATATAGAACCTCTGTGCCGGTCTTTACTCCCCCACGGCTGAACACATGTATATAAAATATAGGCCAACCGGTGCCAAAAATCATTCATATCAACTATCTCAAAATCCGACATTTCGCAAACGACAGAGATAAAAATCATTCATATTAACCCCAATCCCAGATAATTCTATCATAGAATGCAGTTAAGGTACTTGTGTCTATTGCGTCAAACATTTATAAAGCGCATGTATTCTCAGTCCCAAAAATATATATTGCAAAAGCATTTAAAAAGGGAGCAAATGAAACTCACCATACTGTATTTTGTAGTAACAATACATATAACATCATTGAAAAAGTGTAGGGTTGGCCTTTGATTCACGATCCTATATCATTCGTATATATATTAATACATATACTTACAATCGAACAATTTCATATATTATAACTTTATATATTATATATTTGATTTATATATATGTAAAAAAAATGATTATATATATATATATATATATATATATATATATATATATATATATATATATATATATATATATATATATATATATATATATATATATATATATATATATATATATATTAAAAAATAATAATTAAATTGCTACCTTTAAGAAATCAGGAAAAAGATTGCCCAGACCCGGGCTCGAACCCGCGACCTCCCGCTAACCCTAACACCCTCACAACCATTCCTCTGTACTCGTTTATCTGAATAATACTTCCAACCGAATTTATTTACTCCGTAATTTATTATCATCATCTTCATGGATTAACATAAAATCATAACAATCACCATTTTTTTTAAACTCTTATTTCGTCATCATCATATCATATATCATCATTGTCACGTTATTACCAACATAATCATCATCTAATCAATTGTTCATCGCATACCAATAACTTAATCACTATAACAGAAGTAAGATTGTGTTCGCTTGAAATGGAAACAGGAACCCAGTAGCATGATTTCGGTTGGGCTATGGGCTTACAGTGGCTAGTACAAGGCTATTATAATGTTGGTCCAAATTGTTTCTCAAGCCCATGATGGATAGTCCATTACAGGAACAGATAAATGGGGCAATTCAATATCAAACGGCCCAACAAGGAATTCTGTAATTAACATATAACCTATACCCGTTTTCTGTTGAGTGGCAGGTTTGAAAAGAAACAGATACACATGATATTAACTGACCATATTATACCCACAAGGCCCTACAATTTGACATCAATTTGGTTTCTTCCTTGCCACTTGCAATTCAATAAACAAGTATTGCTTTTCCTTTTTCTCTTTTGTCTCTTTTAAAAATTGATAGTAACAGCAACGAAAAATAAAATAAAATAAAGGCAATTGGTGGGGATCTTACGTTGCAACCAGAAACAGGTGCTAGCAGTAGCAGTAATTATGTAGTAATAGCAATAACAGTGTAACAGTAATTGGGTTTGTGTGTTCTTCGAATCCAAACAGAAAAAGAAAAGGAACCGGTTGCAGTTTGAATAATAACGATGATGATTTTATGTGAGTTAATGGATTAAAGAGGAGAAAGTAATAAAAGTGATGGTGGTCATAAGGTGGTGGATAGGTAATAGGTTTTCGTGGTGGTGATTGAGTATGGTTGTGGTTGTTCAAGTGATGATCTCTGGTGGTTAATGAGAATTTGGGTTTGTTGAAGTTGGCGAGGTGTTTTCAATTTAAACAGGATCAAAGACAACGCATCCATCATAGTTGTTTGGTGGTGGATGCTTACGTTGGGTGATGGGTGTTCATGGTGACGGGTTTTGATGAGGGTGATCGATCAAACATAGCTATATATATATAGTAGTACAGCAGTTGTGATCATATGGGGATGGTTGTTTGAAGTACAAAACAAAAAAATATGGCACTGGTGGTGACGGTTCTTCAAAGAAGGAACAAGGATTGAAGGTGGTTGTTCATATCGTACTGAAACAAAATGGAGTCGAAGGTATTAGTATTTGTTAGGGGTTCATTGGGTGGTTTTGATGATCTTGAAAGATAGAACAAAAAGATGATGACAAATATTAGTTGGTGTTCGGTCAAAGAGAAGAAACAGAAAGAGATTTAGGTGAAGGAGATGGATAACGAGTTGGTGAACGAGAAAGAGGGAAATGGATATTTATCTATATGTAAATCTATCTATGTAAATACATGTATATGATGAAAGAAAAAAGAAAATAAGGAAAACAAATGTGGTAGTGGGTGTATCTCAGGGATTTAGATAGAAACAAAAAATCAACAAGTGGTGATAGCGTTGTTTTCAACTTCTATAACCATGTGTACGCATGTTATAGTAATAAAATGAATCATTTATCAATCAATAGCAGTAATTGATAATATGTTAATAATTATATTATAATAACAATTAGTTTTAAACGTGTGAGTTGAATAGAGATAGTAAAGCCATTTCAAATAATTTATTGAGCAGACAAATTGAATCAATTAGAAATAGTAATCAATCACTTTACCATTTCAATTCACGGATCAAATGAAACAAATGGATGTTTAATTTTTTTTTTCAATCGAAATATATTTTATAATATTATATTAACATCACATTTTGGAATCAAAATGAAACAGCCTTATTGGAGTTTAGTTATCGACAGAGTGCTAAATCGTGCTCCGTTGATAATTAGTAGTGGATAAAAGTACACAGAAAAATCCCAAATTTTTATATTAAATTCCTTTATTTATTCTAGTCATTATGATATAAAATTCGGTCATTAATTACTAAATAAAAATTACATCAACTGTCCCTCTCAATTTTGGATACAATATAAAAAGTATTAAAATTAAATAACTAGATCCTAAATACATTTTTAGTAAGCCTAAAATTTATAAAACTCATTTTCGGATCACTGTTTATTTTATGATCATATAAGTTCAAATTAAACTTTTCTAAATAATAATCGAAACGTCCAACGAGTATTACAATCATTAAATAATTATATTTAATATACACTATACATATATTTATACTTATTTTTATATGTATACACATTTATTTACAAATAATAGTTCGTGAATCGTCGAGAGCAGTCGATGGTCAATTGAATATATGAACATCGTTTCAAAATTTTCTAGACTCAACATTACATACTTTTCTTATCGTGTCGGAAACATATAAAGATTAAAGTTTAAATTTTGTCGGAAATTCCCGGGTCATCACAGTACCTACCCGTTAAAGAAATTTCGTCCCGAAATTTGATCGAGGTCGTCATGGCTAACTATAAAAATATTTTCATGATGAATATGAGTTGATAAATAGAGTTTTATCATCATTGAATAATATGGATAAAACCATTTGATTTTGTGAAGAGTACAAGTGAAGCTATCACCAAAGAGTGAATTGAATAAGTATAGATTCGTCATATCTTTTGACGTAGATAGGATTGATTTCCAATTTCAAGAGATTTGGAGAAAATCTTCGTAATAAGATTTGATTCTTCGGTAATCAAGGGAATTAGGATCCGCTTTAAATGCGATCATCTGTTTTGATTGCTCTATCGGGTATTTTACTATAAATCTACCCCCTTCGTTTCCTTACAACTCACACCTTCTATTCTTTCTCGTCAATTCATACTTTAAAACATTCGTTAATATGCTCCATCCCATTCTGATCCTTGATATACTCCTAACCTTCATATTTGTCATTCTTCTTTTTAATCTGCCACCGGAAGAATCTATTTACTTCTACTATACTCTTAGGTTTATAGTGTTTCTAGTTCTCCCATGTCTTTACATTGCTATATGCATCGATATATATGGGTTGTAATTTCCGGGTTGTTGTTAGATTTTACACATTCCCTTATATTTCGATGTCCCTGCTTCTATCTTCTACAATCATTGTTATCCACAGTTAATGCTTTCTTCTATTTTCTGTGGTTTATACCCCAATTTCTATTTTGGAGCTTTGTCCTTTCGTTTCTTCTTCTTGCGATTAAATAGCTCTTGTAATGGTCCGGAATTCGCACCTATGGATTTCGGAATGAACATTGTTAATGTTCTCAGAAGGAATTCGTAATGGTACGATCTTGATTTGTTAAATTACCAGAATACCCTGGAAAGGACCGAATCATCAAGAAATATTTTCTTGATATGGTTAATGATTAGATAGAATGTAAGAGTCGTGTAAATGATACATGATGACGGTATGTTCTGTGAATCATCACGTTCTATTATAAACTCATCATGAACTATTGTAATATAATGACGTTGATCAAGTGTCATTATATTATATTAACTCATGCTTCAGTTCCCAACACTACTTCAAAACACTCATATTTTAAATTTTTCAGAATTTAGAAACTAACACAGTTTCTTTTATGTTGCAGATATTACGGAGAGATAAATGATCTCTGATAAGAATAGTTGTGAAAAAAAAAAACTCTCCAGAAATATGGAGAATATGTATAATGAGAGATACGAAGATATCTTATAATATTTAAGATAAGATGATGATGAAGAATATCTGTCTGTGAAGGTTTTGAATAAGAAGTAACGTGTTTGCTAATGATTTTAGCAGATACCGAATCATTTGAATCCTTTGAAGGCAGATTCAGTCTCTGTGATTTGTCCACAGATTCCTTCATACTTGCTCAATCAGTTTTTCATTTTCAAATCCTTTCTTTTTCTGAGCTTTACCAACCCACTATCTTTTATCATCAAACTTTTGGCCGTTTAGACCATCTACCATTTTTATGTTTCCTCTGCATTTAATGCTATGATATCTGAATCACTGGTTATCAATCCGAGGTGGGTTCAGAAGAATTGTATTTTAGATGATTAAACGCTGATGGTAATATGGTGGAATATGAAAAGTTCCCCAATAATAATGGCGAACGGGCAACGTATCTATCGAGGTTATAATAAGACTAGTCCGGCTGAAAAGTCGAGGTTGACTTGCTGGAGCTGTGACAAAATTGGCTACTTTGAAAGGAATCGTAAAGTTGTTTTTGCTAAAAAAATGATAAAGGATCAAACGTGGTTACATGTTAAACTATAATCTTGGTTTCAAGAGTTTTTCAGGTACAAAACTTCGGGTAACGTGTGGTTGGATCCTCATCTCGATTGTTCATTATTTGAAGTGTCTTTCAAAATTTCGAAGGGTTTTAAATGCAGATTGTCATAGTCAATATTCAAATGATGAAATCGTCCTGAATCTCGAATGATTTTCATATTCTTCTGAGTGTTACGATTAAAAATGATGTTCTATCACAGTTTCAATGTATAGATTTGAAAAACATGTAAGGATCTAAGAGTGATGATTTCGGTTGTATCTCGAGTTGAATTCTGAAATTCTCAAAATTAGAATATGTAATTAGATTTGGATGGGTATGGTTGTTTTGATTTCTTACGAAGAATGCGTATTGTTGTGAAAGTAGGGAGTATAGTTGATGATTATTAAATTAGAATCGAAGAATGTAACATATTAATTGTGAATTTGAATATCTCTCGGGTATTACTTACCCGTTAGAAAAAAAAATTTCACAAATAATGTTTTGTACAAGAATTTTCATTACAGTCTTTATGAAAATATATGTGAGTATATTTTCTTCAGATGTAATACATATTCAATGAGTTTAAAATCATATTAAGCGCATTTGATTTTCGGCTTGAATTAGAAATGAATAATCTCTAAAACATTAGAGATTACATAATCTTCACGGAGTATTTCACTAATGCAATCAATACTTTAATATTTATTTTTATTGATATTCTTCAATGAAGGATGTTGACACTTAAAGAATTCTTGCGATCTTCGCATTGTACGATTGATGTTTTCTGGAAAGTTTCGAGTGCATCGAGGATGAAAGTGTAAAATCAAACATGTTATTGAATGATACACTTGATTTATTATGAAATAAAATTCATTGAGTTTGAAACAGAGATTGGGGTTAACAATGATTAAATTGTTAACGAAGAATGTACATCATAGCATATTAGTAATATGAATTAACCGGATAGTTAAGTTCCATACATAATAGCTTAGTACAGAAAGATTTATTATGGTTAAAAATTTTATATATATATAGGATATACATATAAATTCTTCGGAGGAACTGAGTTAATACTTCATAACTCGTTGTTACAATATACTTGTTATTAATTCGTAAGGGTTTCCACGGTGATTTCTTGAACTGGCAGGGCTCGTGATGCTATAGGTGCTACTAGTGCTGACGATGCTGATAGTACTGACGGTGATGGTGAATTTGTTGGTAAAACAAGTCTAGCTTGTAAATCGCTCACCATTCTTTTCAGGGTTTTGATTCTTCTTCCTATCCTCTCTGTCCACTTATATGATTTATGGTTAAGGCTGAATTAGATAATCTCTAAGACTTTAGAGATTACATAATCACCGTAGAATGTTTCTCTGATGAAATTATGAATCAATACTTCATTGTTTGTTGTTGTTGGTACTCCTTGGTATTTATGGTACATGTGATGTTGATATCCGATGGACAGATTGTGATATTGAGGTGTGTGATGTGAATGTGATTGTTGATGGTGGTAATGATACTGTTGGTGTTGATGATAGTGATACCGTTGATGCCGGTGATGCTACGGGTGCTTATGGTACTGAGGCTTGCGATGTGGATGTTACTGGCGGTATTGGTTATGCTGCTGGTGCTACTGATGGTGTTTGTAACCTTCACACCGTATTCTCCAAAGCCACTACCCGAGCGCGAAGCTCGTTGACTTCTTCTATTACACCGGGGTGATTGTCGGTTGGGACGAGCGGATAAATAAAATCTAGAATTTGATGTAGTATATAATCATGACGAGATACTCTGGAAATGAGAGAGAAAATGGTTTCTCGAACAGGTTCACCGGTAAGTGCTTCAGGTTCATCGCTAAGAGGGCAATTTGGTGGATGGAAGGGATCACCTTCTTCTTGTCTCTAATGATTGAGGAGACTACGAACCCATCCCCATTTCATCTAGAATAGATGATGGCTGATTGGTTGATCCATTCTGGTCACACTGTTGTCAGAGCTCGAATGAAACTCCATATCGGAATAGTTGTCGTAATCTGAGGAATTCGAACTGGTTGAGGGATCCAACTCGGATGATCAAGGGAATGAATTTTTGATATGACATAGATTATAGGAGTTAGATTTGGTATTCTTCAATACATAATTTACATATGTATACATATTACCAAAATCCCATAAATTACGGAGGAATCTTTGAAAAATGTCAGTCAAAGTTCACAGTAACAGATATGCCAGTATAAGATTTCGTCTATGCACTATTATGCAATAAATGCAAGAAAACGCGTCTAGATTAAAGAATGATAATCAGGTAATTTCCTAAGGATGGTAGGTAGATGATTTCCGACTAAAATGATAAGCAAAACTTTTGACATGCAGACACGGTCGAAGTCCAGACTCACTAATGCATCCTAACGACTTATTATTTAGACACACTAATGTAGACCTGGTTCGCTAAGACCACCGCTCTGATACCACCTGTAGTGCCCCGACCAAATCCATATGGACAAGAACATTACATATGATTACATCGCGAGGCATTTGACCTCTATATGTTACATTTTACAAACATTGCATTCGTTTTTAAAAGACAACCTTTCATTTCATCGAAAGTTGATAAGTATGCATACCATTTCATAATATCCAAACTATAAATGACCTAATCTGTCATTTACTTAATAATAATCTCTAATGAACTTCAACGACTCGAATGCAACGTCTTTTGAAATATGTCATGAATGACTCCAAGTAATATCCTTAAAATGAGCTAATGCACAGCGGAAGATTTCTTTCAAACCTGAGAATAAACATGCTTTAAAGTGTCAACCAAAAGGTTGGTAAGTTCATTAGTTTATAGTAATCATTTCTTTTTCATCATTTTAATAGACCACAAGATTTTAAGTATTATAAAACGTGCAGAAGTCCCATTCCAACTGCACAAACAAAATAGCATTCCTATGAAGAACATCTGGTGAGGATTCCAAAATATAATAGTAACCATCTGTGTCGGTCTTTCACCCCACGGCTGAATACATGTGCCTTCAAAATATAGAACCTCTGTGCCGGTCTTTACTCCCCCACGGCTGAACACATGTATATAAAATATAGGCCAACCGGTGCCAAAAATCATTCATATCAACTATCTCAAAATCCGACATTTCGCAAACGACAGAGATAAAAATCATTCATATCAACCCCAATCCCAGATAATTCTATCATAGAATGCAGTTAAGGTACTTGTGTCTATTGCGTCAAACATTTATAAAGCGCATGTATTCTCAGTCCCAAAAATATATATTGCAAAAGTATTTAAAAAGGGAGCAAATGAAACTCACCATACTGTATTTTGTAGTAAAAATACATATAACATCATTGTTTGTATATGTAAAAAAATGATTATTATTTGTATATATATATATATATATATATATATATATATATATATATATATTTTTAAAAATAATAATTAAATTGCTACCTTTAAGAAATCAGCAAAAAGATTGCCCAGACCCGGGCTCGAACCCGCCACCTCCCGCTAACCCTAACACCCTCACAACCATTCCTCCGTACTCGTTTATCTGAATAATACTTCCAACCGGATTTATTTACTCCGTAATTTATTATCATCATCTTCATGGATTAACATAAAATCATAACAATCACCATTTTTTTTAAACTCTTATTTCGTCATCATCATATCATATATCATCATTGTCACGTTATTACCAACATAATCATCATCTAATCAATTGTTCATCGCATACCAATAACTTAATCACTATAACAAAAGTAAGATTGTGTTCGCTTGAAATGGAAACAGGAACACGGTAGCATGATTTCGGTTGGGCTTGTGATATGTTCATGGGCTTACAGTGGCTAGTACAAGGCTATTATAATGTTGGCCCAAATTGTTTCTCAAGCCCATGATGGACAGTCCGTTACAGGAACAGATAAATGGGGCAATTCAATATCAAACGACCCAACAAGGAATTCTGTAATTAACATATAACCTATACGCATTTTCTGTTGAGTGGCAGGTTTGAAAAGAAACAGATACACATAATATTAACCGACCATATTATACCCACAAGGCCCTACAATTTGACATCAATTTAGTTTCTTCCTTGCCACTTGCAATTCAACAAACAGGTATTGCTTTTCCCTTTTCTCTTTTGTCTCTTTTAAAAATTGATAGTAACAGCAAGGAAAAATAAAATAAAATAAAGGCAATTGGTGGGGATCTTACGTTGCAACCGAAAACAGGTGCTAGCAGTAGCAGTAATTATGTAGTAATAGCAATAACAGTGTAACAGTAATTGGGTTTGTGTGTTCTTCGAATCTAAACAGAAAAAGAAAAGGAACCGGTTGCAGTTTGAATAATAACGATGATGATTTTATGCGAGTTAATGGATTAAAGAGGAGAAAGTAATAAAAGTGATGGTGGTCATAAGGTGGTGGATAGGTAATAGGTTTTCGTGGTGGTGATTGAGTATGGTTGTGGTTGTTCAAGTGATGATCTCCGGTGGTTAATGAGAATTTGGGTTTGTTGAAGTTGGTGAGGTGTTTTCAATTTAAACAGGATCAAAGACAACGCATCCATCATAGTTGTTTGGTGGTGGATGCTTACGTTGGGTGATGGGTGTTCATGGTGACGGGTTTTGATGAGGGTGATCGATCAAACATAGCTATATATATACAGTAGTACAGCAGTTGTGATCATATGGGGATGGTTGTTTGAAGTACAAAACAGAAAAATATGGCACTGGTGGTGACGGTTCTTCGAAGAAGGAACAAGGATTGAAGGTGGTTGTTCATATCGTACTGAAACAAAATGGAGTCGAAGGTATTAGTATTTGTTAGGGGTTCGTTGGGTGGTTTTGATGATCTTGAAAGATAGAACAAAAAGATGATGACAAATATTAGTTGGTGTTCGGTCAAAGAGAAGAAACAGAAAGAGATTTAGGTGAAGGAGATGGATAACGAGTTGGTGAACGAGAAAGAGGGAAATGGATATTTATCTATATGTAAATCTATCTATGTAAATACATGTATATGATGAAAGAAAAAAGAAAATAAGGAAAACAAATGTGTTAGTGGGTGTATCTCAGGGATTTAGATAGAAACAAAAATTCAACAAGTGGTGATAGCGTTATTTTCAACTTCTATAACCATGTGTACGCATGTTATAGTAATAAAATGAATCATTTATCAATCAATAGCAGTAATTGATAATATGTTAATAATTATAGTATAATAACAATTTGTTTTAAACGTGTGAGTTGAATAAAGATAGTAAAGCCATTTCAAATAATTTATTGAGCAGACAAATTGAATCAATTAGAAATAGTAATCAATCACTTTACCATTTCAATTCACGGATCAAATGAAACAAATGGATGTTTAACTTTTTTTTTCAATCCAAATATATTTTATAATATTATATTAACATCACATTTTGGAATCAAAATGAAACAGCCTTATTGGAGTTTAGTTATCGACAGAGTGCTAAATCGTGCTCCGTTGATAATTAGTAGTGGATAAAAGTACACAGAAAAATCCCAAATTTTTATATTAAATTCCTTTATTTATTCTAGTCATTATGATATAAAATTCGGTCATTAATTACTAAATAAAAATTACATCAACTGTCCCTCTCAATTTTGGATACAATATAAAAAGTATTAAAATTAAATAACTAGATCCTAAATACATTTTTAGTAAGCCTAAAATTTATAGAACTCATTTTCGGATCACTGTTTATTTTATGATCATATAAGTTCAAATTAAACTTTTCTAAATAATAATTGAAACGTCCAACGAGTATTACAATCATTAAATAATTATATTTAATATACACTATACATATATTTATACTTATTTTTATATGTATACACATTTATTTACAAATAATAGTTCGTGAATCGTCGAGAGCAGTCGAAGGTCAATTGAATATATGAACATCGTTTCAAAATTTTCTAGACTCAACATTACATACTTTGCTTATCGTGTTGGAAACATATAAAGATTAAAGTTTAAATTTGGTCGGAAATTCCCGGGTCATCACAACCCAAGCTGGCCGGTGATTCACGAACGTTAAAACTTGTAAAAACTATATGATGACATATATATGGTTACATATATTGTTAACATGATATTATGATAAGTAAGTATCTCATTAGGTATTTTAACAATGAGTTATATACATAAAAGTGAGTTTATTGAATTAAGAAACTCGAAACGATATATATAACGATTATCGTTATAACAACGTCTTACTAAATACATATGAATCATATTAAGATATTGATACACTATGTTTAATCATGATAAATGATAAGTAAACATATCATTAAGTGTATTAATAATGAACTACATATGTAAAAACTAGACTACTAACTTAATTATTTCGAAACGAGACATATATGTAACGATTATCGTTGTAACAACATTTAACTGTATATATATCATACTAAGATATATTAATATATTATAATATCATGATAATGTAATAATTTAACATCTCTTTAGATATAAATAAATAATGGGTTAACAACATTTAACAAGATCGTTAACCTAAAGGTTTCAAAACAACATTTACGTGTAACGACTAACGATGACTTAACGACTCAGTTAAAATGTATATACATGTAGTGTTTTAATAAGTATTCATACACTTTTGAAAGATTTCAAGACACTTATCAAAATACTTCTACTTAACAAAAATGCTTACAATTACATCCTCGTTTAGTTTCATCAACAATTCTACTCGTATGCACCCGTATTCGTACTCGTACAATACACAGCTTTTAGATGTATGTACAATTGCTATATACACTCTAATTATCAGCTCCTAGCAGCCCATGTGAGTCACCTAACACATGTGGGAACCATCATTTGGCAACTAGCATGAAATATCTCATAAAATTACAAAAATATTAGTAATCATTCATGACTTATTTACATGTAAACAAAATTACACATCCTTTATATCTAATCCATATACGAAAGACCAAAAACACCTACAAACACTTTCATTCTTCAATTTTCTTCATCTAATTGATCTCTCTTAAGTTCTAGTTTCATAAAATCAAGAATACTTCCAAGTTTGCTAGCTTACTTCCAATCTTGTAAAGTGATCATCCAACCTTAAGAAATCTTTCTTATTTACAGGAAGATATCTTTCTAATACAAGGTAATACTCATATTCAAACTTTGATTCAATTTCTATAACTATAACAATCTTATTTCGAGTGGAAATCTTACTTGAACTTGTTTTCGTGTCATGATTCTGCTTCAAGAACTTTCAAGCCATCCAAGGATCCTTTGAAGCTAGATCTATTTTTCTCATTTTCAGTAAGTTTATCCACAAAACCTGAGGTAGTAATGATGTTCATAACATCATTCAATTCATATATATAAAACTACCTTATTCGAAGGTTTAAACTTGAAATCACTAGAACATAGTTTAGTTAATTCTAAACTTGTTCGCAAACAAAAGTTAATCCTTCTAACTTGACTTTTAAAATCAACTAAACACATGTTCTATACCTATATGATATGCTAACTTAATAATTTAAAAAGTGGAAACACGAAAAACACTGTAAAACAGGACATACGACGTCGTAGTAACACCGCGGGCTATTTTGGGTTTGATAATTAAAAACTATGATAAACTTTGATTTAAAAGTTTTTCTTCTGGAAAAATGATTTTTCTTATGAACATGAATCTATATCCAAATATCATGGTTAAACTCAAAGTGGAAATATGTTTTTCAAAATGGTCATCAAGACGTCGTTATTTCGACTGAAATGACTACCTCTTACAAAAATGATTTGGAATTTATATTTCTGACTATAAAACTATACTTTTTCTATTTAGATTCATAATATAGAGTTTAATATGAAACCATAGCACTTTGATTCACTCAAAACGGATTTAAAACGAAGAAGTTATGGGTAAAACAAGATTGGATATTTTTTGATTGTTGTAGCTACGGGAAATATTGTAACAATTCTATACAAATCATATCCTAGCTAACTTATATTGTATTATACATGTATTCTAATATATTATGTAATCTTGGGATACAATAGACACGTATGCAAATGTTTTGACATATCATATCGACCCATGTATATATATTATTTGGAACAACCATAGACACTCTATATGCAGTAATGTTTGAGTTAGCTATACTTGGCTGAGGTTGATTCCATAAATATATATATTTTGAGTTATGATCTAGCCTAAGACGTTGATACACTAGGTTGTGGATTGGGTCAAGATAATATATATCAATTTTTTTTCTGTACATCTAACTATGGATAACTAGTTGTAGGTTACTAACAAGGACAGCTGACTTAATAAACTTAAAACATTAAAACGTATTAAAAATGTTGTAAATCTATTTTGAACATACTTTGATATATATGTACATATTTGTTATAGGTTCGTGAATCAACCAGTGGCCAAGTCTTACTTCCCGACGAAGTAAAAATCTGTGAAAGTGAGTTATAGTTCCACTTTTGAAATCTAATATTTTGGGATGAGAATACATGCAGTTTTATAAATGTTTTATGAAATAGAAACAGGTAAATAAAACTACATTATATGGGTGAATGATCGAAGCCAAATATGCCCCTTTTTGCTTGGTAGCCTAAGAATTAGTAATCCGATCTACTAATTGACGCGAATCCTAAAGATAGATCTATTGGGCCTAACGAACCCCATCCAAAGTACCGGATGCTTTAATACTTCGAATTTGTTTCTATCATGTCCGAAGAATTTTCCACAATGATACGGGATATTCTTATATGCATCTTGTTAATGTCGGTTACCAGGTGTTCACCATATGAATGAATTTTATCTCTATATATGGGATGTATATTGAAATATGAAATGTTGTGGTCTATTATTATGATTTGATAATATATAGGTTAAACCTATAACTCACCAACATTTTTGTTGACGTTTTAAGCATGTTTATTCTCAAATGATTATTAAGAGCTACCGCTGTTGCATACTAAAATAAGGACAAGATTTGGAGTCCATGCTTGTATGATATTATGTAAAAACTGCATTCAAGAAACTTATTTTTGATGTAATATATTCTTATTGTAAACCATTATGTAATGGTCGTGTGTAAACGGTATATTTTAGATTATCATTATTTGATAATCTACGTAATGCTTTTTAAACCTTTATAGATAAAATAAAGGTTATGGTTGTTTTAAAAATAAATGCAGTCTTTGAAAAACGTCTCATATAGAGGTCAAAACCTCGCAACGAAATCAATTAATATGGAACGTTTATAATCAATATGAACGGGACATTTCATGGAGACACTATCTTTATGGAACCAAGAGTACTATCTTCACCGATCAGAAAAGCCTCCAACACATCTTCGACCAAAAGCAACTAAACATAAGACAACGACGGTGGATTTAAAACTTAAACGATTATGATTGTGAGCTTCGTTACCATCCCGGGAAGGCAAACGTAGTAGCCGATGCCTTAAGTCGAAAGGAAAGAGCGGTGCCTCTTCGTGTCCGAGCTTTAAACATCACCATTCACACCAACCTCAATAGTCAAATTCGGGTAGCCCAAGATGAGGCTCTCAAGGATGAAAACATCTCTCTCGAACACTTGAACGTCCTCGCCTCTCGATTCGAAGTTAAGGAGACCGGACTTCGATATTTTGCCGGAAGAATTTGGGTCCCTTATTATGGGGACTTATGAAGCCTTATTTTAAACGAAGCCCATAAGTCAAGATATTCGATTCACCCCGGTGCCAATAAGATGTACCACGACCTCAAAGAATAATATTGGTGGCCGAACATTAAAAGGGACATTGCTACTTATGTCGAAAGGTGCCTAACTTGCTCCAAAGTTAAAGCCGAACATCAAAGACCATCCGGACTACTTCAATAACCCGAAATCCGGCAATGGAAGTGGGAAAGGATAACGATGGATTTTATCACCAAACTACCAAAGACGGTGGGCGGTTATGATACTATTTGGGTTATTGTTGACCGTCTCACCAAATCCGCTCACTTCCTAGCCATGAAGGAAACCGAAAACATGGAAAAACTTGCACAACTTTACATTAAAGAGATCGTAGCCCGTCACGGTGTGCCTTTATCGATTATTTCCTACCGAGATGGCCGTTTTGTTTCTAGATTTTGGCGTACTTTACAAGAAGCGTTGGGAACGCGTTTAGACATGAGCACCGCATATCATCCACAAACCGATGGACAAAGTGAACGCACAATTCAAACTTTGGAATACAAGCTTGCGTCATCAATTTTGGAAAAGCTTGTGATAAGCATTTGCCATTAGCCGAGTTCTCTTACAACAATAGTTATCATGCGAGTATTAAAGTCGCACCTTTTGAAGCATTATATGGCCGCAAATGTCATTCTCCTCTTTGTTGGGCCGAAGTAGGAGATACACAAATCACCGGACCCCAACTCATTCATGAAACAACCGAGAAGATCGTTCAAATCCGAGATAGGCTTAAGACGGCCCGAAGTCATCAAAAGATCTGTAGCGACAAAAGACGCAATGACCTCGAATTTCAAGTCGGCGACCACGTAATGTTAAAAGTTGCGCCTTGGAAAGATGTAATTCGTTTCGGGAAATGTGGGAAGCTAAATCCGCGGTATATTGATCCTTTCGAAATCTTGGAGCGTGTTGGAACCGTTGCTTATCGTTTAGATCTTCTGCCTCAATTAAGCTCCATTCATCCTACTTTCCATGTGTCAAACTTGAAAAAGTGTTTTGCCGAAGCCGAACTCGTCATCCCTCTCGAGGAACTTACTATTGATGACCAACTCCACTTTGTGGAAGAACCGGTTGAAATTGTGGACACCTCCGTCAAGACGCTAAAACAAAGTAGAATCTCGATCATTAAGGTCCGTTGGACTTCCAAAAGGAGACCCGAGTTTACTTGGGAAAGACAAGATCAAATACAAAGGAAATACCCTCATCTATTCGTGGATTCGAAAACGCAAGATCCCGAGGAAGAAACAATGACTACTACGCATACTTAAATTTCGGGACGAAATT
The DNA here is from genome assembly GCF_046630445.1 of Rutidosis leptorrhynchoides. NCBI lineage: Eukaryota > Viridiplantae > Streptophyta > Magnoliopsida > Asterales > Asteraceae > Rutidosis > Rutidosis leptorrhynchoides. Next base: position 171,673,022 of record NC_092342.1, on the reverse strand, counting down.
TCTTTTAAGGAGTAGGTAATGTAACATCCCGCCTTTTTCCGTTTACTTTGCTTTTAATTATTTAAAGTCCGTTATATAAATATAACATCTTCCGTTAATACGCATTCTTAAAATATCTTGTTTAGGTATTTCACGCACCCGAATCAAACTTGAGGGACTAATGTTGTCAAATGGGCAAAGAGGTGAATTAGTCAAAGAGTCAAACCCCCATCTTCACCATTCATTCACCTCCTCATCTCTTTACTAGTTCCATTCTTTTTCTCTCAAGCACTCTGAAATGGCCGAAACGGACGGTTTTTATTCGCGCGGTGTCGTCAGGCTGCGGCTCGCCAGGATCAGCCACTCGTGGGAGAGGGTATTGTTTTATATTTATATTTAGCGAGGCCTAAATCTTACTACTCCTTATAAGTAAAGGAAGTATGACCTAGAGTCGTATTTTTGAGATATCAGTAGAATCGAACCTATATTTAAGCCTAAGATAGTTAGGGAGTAGTGAATATTTATCTTAGGATTTTCTAATTTATAAGACAGATAAAGTAAATGCGATAAAATTCATAATTCATATAAGGTAAAAGTGAGTGCATACTATGACTTCATCAGTTATTCTGCCGAGATTATGGAATGCTGGCTCATGAATAGGCAGATGCCGTGTATTCGTTACACTGGTCCTAAATGCCCATGTCATAAGACATGTCACTGGGTACTGCGTTAGGCTTGAAGATTCTAAATTGACAGTAACGTCCCTTACCCCTGACGCCCATGCCATCTGACTACAGGCATACACGTTCAGACGGCTCATCCAATTGAGTGACTCAGTTGGGTGACGTATTAACATTCCAAAATGGTCTAAACTTTCTTAAGCATAATAGAATACATGGTTTACCATATCCGAGAGACGTGATGCGTTTCAATGCTTTTGTTAATGATTGGTAAAAGATAGTTAGACCCTTAAAAAGAGTTCAACCACAAAGAACACCATGGCCAAGTCAAGCTGACTTCCAAGAACATGTTCGGTTATCCTAACGGTCCAATCCTTTATGTGTCTAAACAAACAGTTCCTTAATTAACTAAGAATCCCTTAAGCGGGGTGCAATGCTTGAGACCGCGTTATGGTGCAGTGTACTGGTCAACACTAACTGGGCTTCATGGCCTTACTTAGCAGAGGTACAGCTTACAACAACCGCTATGCTTCAGCGTACACGTACGAAGTTTATATGCTTGGTGACTACACTAGCATGGTCTAGGACCGACAATGTACTAAGGGTCTAGTCAGATGTTTCACTACGAAAGAGTCCTCAGTCGGAATCCAAAGCTTGATAGACTTACTACAACCGGTGTGCCTCGATCGATCTTACGTTGTATCCGATAGACTTCTCTTACCAAGGGGTGACACAGATAGTGTACTCTGAATCGGGGTTCGCGACTTCCCAATAACAGAGCCTATAACTACGTTCTATTAGTTGGAAAAGCGATTGAGTTTAAAGCATAATCGAAAAGCATTTCAATAGCATACACAAACCATAATATTATTTCGGTATTATAACTACTTACATCATAGCATACACTAAAGATAACTACTCGCTAATCATGGCAACAATAACATAAAACATTATATAAGATAAAGGATAGAAGTACCAGTAGATTAAACGAGTTTCGAATACAAAAGTGACAACTTCAAGACTCCAGACTGCTCCTAATACAATCTTCAGCATTCTTCTCCAGGTATTAGGTTTCCCGCACGGAGTCGAAGGCCTTGAGAGTATGACTAATATTTACAAAAGAGAGAAAGAAGTGAAATGAAGTGTGTGTTGGAATGACAAAGACCCTTTAAATAGACTAGGATTTTGCCAAAATACGGCTGGCAGGCCGTATGGCAGGCCGTATGGTGGCCCGTATTTGGCAGCCCATTTCTTGGGGGCGTTTACTGGGCCGTGTGGCAGGCTGTACTCCATACTGGCAGGCCGTATGGCAGGCCTTATGGTAGGCTGTATCTAATTCTGGTCAGCCTTGATTCCCTGGATCGTAACTTGATTTCTTATCTTTCACTGTTTTTGCTCTAGAATCTTCATTTTAGCTCCGATTCTCTTGTTTCTTTTTGCACTGCCTTCATAATTACTTGTTCTTCAATTCTTACAGACGAAGTGGGTATTTTACCGACAAAGTTCGAATCTTTCTTGTTTTTGGGCCTTAATACCGGGGTGAAAACGTGACTTTTTAGCCGATATCAAATATCCCACACTTAGACTTTGCTTGTCCTTAAGCAAACTCTCATTCTTAAGAATCTTTTCGGTGTTTCTTTTCTAATAGCCTAAACAGTTTGCTTTTATTATAAGAGCAAAAAGATAAGGTGAGTCATCTATGTTAGGTTTGAAATTATCTCTGCAAGCATGGGAGGAGGTTACATGACATAGGCTAGCTTTCACAGGTCACTCAAGTCACTCAAGTGTTTAGGGTTCCCTATAGATCTAAGAAATGAATACACTCATAGCCAGTCATGCTACACCCATCGTCATAGGCTTGATAAAGACTCAAATCCTTGCTGCTAATGCGAGAGCGGTAGTAATCTCAGCTTTATAGGTCATTTGTTAATGATGGGAAAGGAATTTTGGAGTGGTAGTGAAGTGAAATAAAGGGTGATGTGAAAGGACCCGTTCATATCGATTATAAACGATTCATATCAATTGGTTACATCGCGAGGTACTTGACCTCTATATGATACATTTTACAAACATTGCATTCGTTTTTAAAAGACAACTTTCATCACATCGAAAGTTGACAGGCATGCATACCACTTCAGAATATATATCCAATCTATAATTGACTTAATAATAATCTTAATGAACTCGACGACTCGAATGCAACATCTTTTGAAATATGTCATGAATGACTCCAAGTAGTATCTCTAAAATGAGTAAATGCACATCGGAAGATTTCTTTAATACCTGAGAATAAACATGCTTTAAAGTGTCAACCAAAAGGTTGGTGAGTTCATTAGTTAAACATAAATAATCATTTCCATCATTTTAATAGACCACAATATTTTCATTTTTCATTTCTCATAAATATACGTCCCATGCATAGAGACAAAAATATCATTCATATTGATTGAACACCTGGTAACCGACATTAACAAGAATATCCCCTATCATTCCGGGAAATCCTTCGGACATGATAAAACAACATCGAAGTACTAAAGCAGTCGCTCCAACGGATGGGGTTCGTTAGGCCCAATAGATCTATCTTTAGGATTCACGTCAATTAGTAGATCGGTTTACTAATTCTTAGGTTACCAAGCAAAAGGGGCATATTCGGCTTCGATCATTCACCCATATAATGTAGTTTCAATTACTTGTGTCTATTTCGTAAAACAGTTATAAAAATTGCGCATGTATTCTCAGCCCAAAAAATATAAAGGGTAAAAAGGCAAATGAAACTCACAATACTGTATTTTGTAGTAAAAATACATATGACGACATTGAACAAGTGTAGGGTTGGCCTCGGATTCACGAACCTATATCAAGCATATATATTAACACATATAATCACATAATTCTTCCTACATATTATTTATATATTAAGTGTTTGTAGTGATAATAATATATATACCTTATTTACATTTTTATATCTTCAATTATATTTTATATATAGTTATTTTGTAAAGAATCAATATTCATACATATAGTTATATTACAATATATATATATATATATATATATATATATATATATATATATATATATATATATATATATATATATGTATATATATATATATGTATATATATATATATATGTATATATATATATATATATGTATATATATATATATATATGTATATGTAGTTGGTAAAAAATCAATAATTTGTTATATGTAATATTTATATAATAATGCTATTATGTTTTTAGTAATAATAATATTGTAATAATAATAATAATACTAATGATAATAATAGTGATAATAAAAATAATGTAAATAAAATTATATATAAAAATCAAGTTAATGAAAAATAATAATAATAATAATAGTAATAATGATAATAAAAATGATGGTTTTAATTTTTAATTAATTTTAATGTTAGTGATAATAACAATAATAATAATGAGTAACAAGTAAACTACCTCAAAGGAGTAGTCCTAAAAAAAATGCCCAAGTCCGGGTTTGAACCCGCGACCTCTCATTTAACTGCCACAACCCCAAACCATTCTTCTACTCGTCCTTTTCTGTTTTAATTAACAACTTAAATTTATTTATCCTAGTTTAATCATCTGTTTTCATCTTCTCATCATCATTAACAATATTCGTGGGATCACCAATTCTATAATCATAACAGTTCATCCCCAACTTCACTATTATGTATCATAATCATATTCAATCGTCACCCACATAAAATCATAATAATTATACCGAAGTCATAATCATATTCGTTATTTCACATATCATGAACGAATCAATCATCATCATCATGGATCATCTATCATCGTAATCTTTTCGTTCATCATTATCATCATCCTTAATATCATAATCATACGTATTATCATCTTTATATATTATGAATCATTTTTATCTTCGTCACAGTTAAAACTAAACATCACCATTATTATCCTATTATCCTGACCAACCGAACACATGCTCTTGGTCCAACCAAACTCATGGCACTAGGTCCAGCAAGAAAATAAGATTTCGGCCCATAGCTAAATAATTATTCAGTCCGACATGTACCATTCAGCCATAATGAAAACATGAAAAAATAGCGTTCCTATTGGCATTCTTGATTTAGGTTATTCGAATAGGACACATGAACAACATCATCTATGCATCATCATTGCATCATCCTCCATTACCCTAATTATAATCATAAATTGTCTCTTACCGTAGAAATAGAAAAGATCAAGAAAAAGGCAACTAGTGGATGTGTTTGGGTTGACCCTACTGCAGCACCCCTTAACCTTGTTTTCCACCTCTACGAATCCGAAACAGTCTACATCGGTGTGGTTGTGTCGTAAAAAGAAACGACGTATCAAATTGGCTATTGTTAACAAAACAGAAAGAAAAAAATATGTATAGAACAATATATGTAGTTGGTTGAAATAGGAACATATAACCATAGTTGTGTGTTGCGTGAGGTTATAAAGTGAAATAGAAACGCGAGTTGCAACAGCTATTACATTCCTACATCATCATGATATCGGCATCCTCCTAATCAATATCTTTTTTGTTTAATTACTGTAGCAGTATGTGGGTTTTGATCATAGTAATAGAAAGAAAGAAATAGCAGAGCATAATAGTGTTGATTGATCAAAGATAAAGGTTCAAGGGTTCGATAATGATTTGAGACAGAAATAAGCATAATCGTGAGTTAATGAAGGAAAAATAAAAAGAGAGGAAAGTGACGGGTGTAGAGGTGGTATGATGATTGAGGTGGTGGTTTTGTGGTGGTGTTATGGTAGTCATGGTGGTCCGATGGTCCTTGGGTGTCTAGGATATAGACGTTATATGTATACATATAAATTTTGACGTAAAATTGTAGCGAAATTCAAAGTACTGATTGCTAATTCCCAGTAGTTGGTGTGACAATTATTGTTACAGGATGTAGGTAAGTACATGATGGGGTTTTAATGAATAAGTATAGTGGCTTTTCGGAGAGGCTTAAGTCGAAGGTTAATGAAGTTGTTGATAAGTTTACTGCTAATGTGGCGAGATATGAAAGGTTCTCAGGTAACAATGATGAAGGGGTAATTGTTATAATAAGGTTTATTCGTATAAACAAATGAAGGTGATTTGTTGAAGCTATGACAAAATTGTCTATTTTGGAAAGAGATTGAAAAATTATATTTGGTAATAAATATCAAAGGATCTGACACGGATACGTGTTAAACTATAACTTTGGTTTCGAGAGCTTTTCAGGTGCATGACAGTGGGTAATGTGTGGTTGGATCATCAGCTCGCATGTCTTTAAGAATTTCGAAGTGTTTGAACACATATTGTAATTGTTAATATACATATGATGTTCTAAGATTTGAATGATACAAATATTTTTGTGAGTTTCATGAATAGAAATGAGGTTCTAGGACAGTTTTGAAGTCAAAGTATAGTTTTTGAAAGATGTAGAAATCTAAGAGTGATGATTTCGGTTATATCTTGAATCGAATTCTGAGATTTCAAAATCAGAATATGTAATTAGATTTTGAATGAGTATGGTTGTTTTGATTTCTATAAAAAATGTATATTGTTGTGAAAGTAGGGAGTATAATGGATGATTTGTTGAATCAGATTCGAAGAATGTAACATATTAATTGTGAATTTATGTATCTCTCGGGTATTACCTACCCGTTAAAAAAAAATTTCACAATTAATATTTTGTACAAAAGAATTTTATTACAGTCTTTATGGGAATATATATGTGTATATTTGTTCATATGTAATATAGATTTAATGAGTTAATATTAAATTAAACTCATTTGATTTATGGTTATGGCTAGGATAGATAATTTCTAAACTTTAGAAATTACATAATCGTCGTAGAATGTTTCCCCAATGAAGTTATGAATCAATAATTCATCGTTGTGGTATTCCTTGATATCTACATGGCGTATGACGTCGATGCTCGTGGGACAGATTGTGAAGTTGAGGTTTGCAAAGCGGTTGTTGTTGGTGGTGGTAATGGTACTGTTGATGTTGTTGATGGTGGTACTAGTTATGCTGCTGGTGTTTGTAACCTTTGCACCATATTCTCCAAAGCCACTACCCGACCGCGCAGCTCGTTGACTTCTTCTATTACACCGGGGTGATTGTCGGTTCGGACGAGCAGATAGATAAGATCTAGAATTTGGTGTAGTATATAATCATGACGAGATACTCTGGAAATGAGAGAGAAAATGGTGTTTCGGACAGGTTCGCCGGTAAATGCTTCAGGTTCATTGCCAAGAGGGCAATGTGGTGGATGAAAGGGATCACCTTCTTCTTGTCTCCAATGGTTAAGTAGATTACGAACTCATCCCCAATTCATCCAAAATAGATTATGGCTAATTGGTTGATCCATTTCGGTCACGCTGCTTTCGGAGCTCATGTGAAAATCCATATCGGCATAGCTGTCGGAATCCGAGGAACTCGAACTGGTTGAGGGATCCATCTTGTATGATCAGGGAAAGAATTTTTGGTATGAAATAGATTGTAGAATTTAGATTTGGTATTCTTCAATACACAATTTACATATGTATATATAATACCAAAATCCCATAAATTACGGAGGAATCTTTGAAAGATGTCAATCAAAGTTCACAGTAACAGATATGCTAAGATAAGAATTTGTCTATACATTATTATGCAATAAATGTAGGAAAACGCGTCTAGACTTAAGAATGATAAGCAGGTAATTTCCTAAGGATGGTAAGTAGATGATTTCAGACTAAAAATGATAAGCAAAACTTTTGACATGCAGACACGGTCGAAGTCCAGACTCACTAATGCATCTTAACAACTATCAGTTAGACACACTAATGCAAGACCTGGTTCACTAAGACACCGCTCTGATACCAACTGAAAGGACCCGTTCATATACATTATAAACGATTCACAATAGTTGATTACATCGCGAGGTATTTGACCTCTATATGATACGTTTTACAAACATTGCATTCGTTTTTAAAAGACAAACTTTCTTTACATCTAAAATTGACGGCATGCTTACCATTTCATATTACATCCAACTATAATTGACTTAATATTAATCTTGATGAACTCAACGACTCGAATGCAACGTCTTTCAAAGTATGTCATGAATGACTCCAAGTAATATCCTTAAAATGAGCTAATGCACAGCGGAAGATTTCTTTAATACCTGAGAATAAACATGCTTTAAAGTGTCAACCAAAAGGTTGGTGAGTTCATTAGTTTATCATAATCAATCATTTTCGTAATAGTAATAGACTACAAGATTTCTGTTTATAAATATATGTACACTCGCAAGTGTATAAAAGTATTCTATAAGTTGTAGGCACCCGGTAACAAGCCTTAACGTTCATGTTTTACCCTCTGAAGTACACCAGATCAGGTGTGTTTAAAATAACCTCGAAGTACTAAAGCATCCCATAGTCAGGATGGGGTTTGTCAGGCCCAATAGATCTATCTTTAGGATTCGCGCCTACCGTACATAGACAAGTAGTTTAATGTTACCAAGCTAAGGGTATATTTCTGGTTTAAACCCACGTAGAATTAGTTTTAGTACTTGTGCCTATTTCGTAAAACATTTATAAAAACAGCGCATGTATTCTCAGTCCCAAAAATATATATAAAAGGGAGCAAATGAAACTCACAATATTGTATTTCGTAGTAAAAATACATATAACGTCATTTAACAAGTGCAAGGTTGGCCTCGGATTCACGAACGTATCAATATTGAGATTCAATATTGCAAGAAAGTACGTAGACGCAACGGAGATGATAAACACTAGATTGACCTCACGAGCATACCAATGAACCATACCCATCACCTCCATAGCTATAACCCATAATTTCCTTAGCTTCGACTCATTCAAAAAAACTATTTTGAAATCACTCGGACAGCACTCCGTCGTAATATTTTATGTATACTAATAATATCTTGAAATAATAAAGAGCAAATATATATATATATATATATATATATATATATATATATATATATATAAATCGATTGAGAGAGTTTAGAGAAATATATTTTCAAGTTTCTATGAAATAATGAAACTATTGAATTCTATTTATAATAGATTTTTGAATTATTAAAGTGAATTATTAAAGTATAAATTATTAAAGTGAATTATTAAAGTGAATTATTAAAGTATGAATTATTAAAGTGAATTATTAAAGTATGAATTATTAAAGTTAATTATTAAAGTATGAATTATTAAAGTGAATTATTAAAGTATGAATTATTAAAGTGAATTATTAAAGTATGAATTATTAAAGTAAATTATTAAAGTTAAAGTAAAGTAAAAGTAAAGTAAATGTAAAGTTAAAGTATAGTAAAAGTATAAACTATGTACGTATACTACGCGTATAAATATATATAATATTAATTTAAATAGTTATATATATTTAATAAAATAAAATATAAATATCGTTATCTTTATCATACTGGTTAAGTAATGAGTTGTCAAAAGTGGTTCTAGATATTTATAAAAGATATATACGTTTTAATAATAAAGTTCTTTTTAAACTGAAAACGTTTTTTTTTTGTACTTTTGAAACTAAATCAAATAAATATGATAATTTTGTTTTCCAAAACTAAATATATTTAAGAATCATTTTGTTAAAAGGTTAAAATAATGGAAATCGTTATATCATAAAACATTTTAGAAAAGTAGAATTATATATATTCATAATAGGTTTCAAATTTTTAAATTACAGTCTGTTGGTGAAGCATGAGATAAAGTCCAAAGGTTAAATAAACGTATGAAATCATCTTAATGAAAAATGTCGAGTTACTTAACTTGTCGATATCCAACATCTAAGTTATTTACACTCCACGTTCTTATTTTCATATTAAATAAAATGAAAGTTAACATAGTTATCTTATCAAGGTCACGAGGAAAATATTATAAAACATGCCTTGGAAATTAAACAGGAATTTCCAATAACCCTTGTCTAGTTCCCGTTAATTGACACATTTGTTCTTACTTATAAATCACTTAACCATTTTCCGAATATTGTCAAAAAGAATAAATTTCTTAAATCACAGTGGACCTCATAACATTGGCTCATAATCATATCATCATGTATCTGAAAATTCAATCATTTGATATTATCTCTTAATTCTGTTGATAAATATATCGAAACAAATACGTTCATGTAAATTATCATATATATCAAATACTTTGTTAATGTTTTCAGTTATTATATATTATATATACATATCTATATACACATAATTGTTCGTGAATCGTCAAACACGGTCAAAGGGTAATTGATTACATGAATGTAGTTCCAAACTTTTTGAGATTCAACATTACAAATTCTGCTTATCGTGTCGGAAACATATAAAGGTTAGGTTTAAATTTGGTTAGAAATTTTTGGGTCGTCACAATCACACATTCCCTGAGCATGTCTTCAAGAGTCTGAATTGTTCTTTCAGTCTGCCCGTCAGTTTGCAGATGATATGCGGTGCTCATATCCAAACGAGTTCCCAGAGCCTCCTGCAGTGATTGCCAGAACTTTGATGTATATCTACTATCACGATCGGATATAATGGAAATAGGTATTCCATGCCTTGAAATAATTTCCTTTATGTATAATCGTAATAGTTTCTCCATTCTATCTGTTTCTTTTATAGGCAAGAAATGTGCAGATTTGGTGAGACGATCAACTATTACCCAAATGGTGTCATAACCCCATGCAGTCTTGGGTAACTTTGTGATAAAATCCATGGTAATACCGTCCCACTTCCATTCTGGGATCTCTAGTTATTGAAGTAACCCTGGCGGCTTCTAGTGTTCTGCTTTGACTTTGGAACAAGTTAAACATTCCCCGACATATGTTGCAACGTCTGTGTAATGACCCGCACTTTTTCGATCATTCTATACTTATAAGATTAATATTTACATAAATTAAACCTTACCAACATGATAAGCAATCCAAATTGATGAGACTTATGTTTTTGAAATGAGTTTTACACAACGTTTGACCGTCTAGTTTGACCGATGATATCACGAACTATACAATATATGATAATTATACGTTTGTTTATATATATGTATATATACATATTTAACATGATTTAAGGATGTTTTAATATCTCATTTTGTATTAATAACAATAAGTTATAAGTATATTTTGAAACTACTAACTTAAGTTTTCAAAACGATAACCATACGTAACGTTATTTGACATAAATACTTATAACATATAATGTTTATACATATATCGTATAAGTAATGTATTTAATCACTTTTAAGGACTTAAATACATAAAACCATATAAGTGTATTCACAAAAGATAGCTATATTTGAATTCTCATTCCATTTTTCACAAGATTTCTATACGTATATCTACGGTATATGTACCGTATCATACCTAGCTTCTATACGTATTTACTATTGGTATATACACATCAAATCACCACCTAACCAGCCCTTGTTCATGCCTTATGTATAAGGTAATTGGTATTTGGAAGTTTGTTGACTAATTACATAAAATAACAAACTTGAAAATCTTGTTTTGTCCTCCCCATTCACGTTTTTAAGTACCATGGGGATATCCTCATTTTGATTCATTTTAACTTCCATTTTCTAGCTAAAACACACACTCTTTCTTAACCCTTAAACTCCATAACCATTCAGCAAGAAACCATGAAGATCTAGCCATAGAAACAAGCCTTAATCACCATAAGAAAACCCTTACAAAAACACTTCAAGAATCCTTTCCAAGAACACAAACTTACTTCCAATCTTTCATCCAATTCCATCACCCTTTTGGTTCTAGGTTCTTACTCCTCTTTTACAGCAATCTTGTCCAAGTAACTTGAGGTAGTAACTTTGTTCATAACCTTATTCGATTCATATATATATAGCTATCTTATTTTATGGTATAAAATTTTAACAACAAGAACATAGTTTGAATGTTTTCAAACTTGTTTGCAAACTAAATAGATCCTTCTAACTTAACTTTTAAAATACTTCAAGACCTGTAATATAACTTAAATATATGCTAATTTAACAAGGTATAACTTGGTTTTTCAAAGAACACCTTAAAAACTGTTTTTACGACGTCGGAGTGCAACCGGGGGCTGTTTTGGGTTGGATAATTAAAAACCATCTTGAACTTTGAATTGGAGGTTTATATTCTGGAAAAATGATATTTCTTATGAATATGTTAACACATAAAAATTTCATGATTTAACTCAAAGTATAAGTATTTTTAGAAAAATAATCATTTAAGGTTGTTTACATGATGGAAAATGATTAACTTCATAAGTTTCACTAAAGTTTGACCTATGACCTGTGATTTTGAATACAAACTAAGGTATTTACAGTTCATAGTCTTAAAGAGGGACTCGATCCAAGGAAGTGGCAAGTTGAACCAACGAAAACGGAGTTGTAACGAAGAAACTATGACCAAAACGAGATCGGATATCTAAGACTAGTTTAGCTACGAAAATAATTGGAGAAAATTAAATAAATCACATCTTTTTAAAATAACATGATATTTTATATATATGTACTCATAATTTAATTTTATATGGTTCAGGATCACCCGTAAACAACACGAGAAGATTAATCATAAGATCCCATGATTGTACGCAACACGTCATTTGACAACACCGGTACTTTATGTACGCAACACGTCATTTGACAACACCGGTACCGTGGGTCAAGATTAATCTCGACCAATACATATACGATGGGGGTTTTATTTATTTCATTGGGGGTTTATTAAACATCTAAATATGAACCATTAAAATTGAATTACTAACAACGAACTGCTAACTACGGACTAAGGAATTATTACAAGTATTAAAAGTATAACAAGTATATATATGTGACGATTGTTTAAAAAGAAAAGGTATTGATATATTATGTATGGATAGGTTCGTGATATCAATCGGAGACCAAGTCAAAATATATATATCTTCAAGGCAAAAGTGAGTATATAGTCCCACTTTTAAACTCTAAATATTTCGGGATGAGAATACATGTATTTTATGTTTTACGATATGGACACAAGTAACTGAAAAATATATTCTACGTTGAGTTGTACCACTGGCATACTTCCCTGTAGCTTGGTAACTATTATTTACAGCGGTATTGTAAAAGCGAATCCTGTTGATAGATCTATCGGGCCTGACAACCCCAACCGGACTGGACGACCAGTATTCAACGGTTGCACAGTACTTCATTTCGTGACTACACTTGGTACGGTGTAGTAAGATTTCTTAATAAAGGGAATATGCGACGTGATTAAATGTTAAGTATGGTTACCAAGTGCTCAACCACTTAGAGTATTTTTATTAAAATGTTTATATATGAAATCTTGTGGTCTATATATTTATATCGCTGCCGGCATTAAACCTATATCTCACCAACTTTATGTTGACGTTTTAAACATGTCTATTCTCAGGTGATAACTAAAAACCTTCCGCTGCAACATGTTGAATTTAAGCAAGATCTTGAGTATGCATATTTGTGTCAAAAATAAAACTGCATATCCGAGGAATTGTAATGTAAAATATGCTAGAAATCGTATTGTTATCATCACATGTAAAGTTTGTAAGTCTAAGATTATCGCTAAACGATAATCATCTTTATATTGTCTAAAGCTTGTATTAAAATAAGAGTTATGGTTTGTAATGTAAAATAAATGCATTTGTTCTTTTAAAAATGTCGCATATAGAGGTCAATACCTCGCAATGAAATCATACGTTATCTAACTCGTTCTTATGGTTAAGGACGGGTTATGACAGTCTGTCTTTAAATTAGGCCACCAATAATGCGTCTTAAGAATACATCTTTCCAACTCTAGGATGTATCGAGTATCTTGTCTTATGTGCCTTGTTCAATATCAACTTCCTTAATCCACCCAACTTTGGTACCCAAATACGTTTTGCAAAATATCGAATTCTATCTTCCCGTATAACGAGTTGCTTCTCATACTTCTTCATTATTTCATTTCCTATGTTTTCCTTAGTAAGAGCTTCTCGTTGAGCCTCTTTGATTTGTGAGTTGAGATTCATGCGAATTTTTATGTTCATCGCTCGTACTCGAATTGGCTCTCATTCCTTTCTGCTTAGAGCGTCAGGCACCACATTCGCTTTCCCGGGATGATAGCGAATCTCACAATCATAGTCGTTTATCAGCTCGACCCACCTACGTTGCCTCATGTTCAGCTGTTTTTGATCGAAAATATGTTGAAGGCTTTTATGATCGGTAAACACAGTGCATTTCACCCCATATAAGTAGTGTCTCCATATCTTCAATGCAAACACGACTGCTCCCAGTTCTAGATCATGCATCGTATAATTTCGCTCGTGAATGTTTAATTGTCGGGATGCGTACGCAATAACTTTCTTTCATTGCATAAGGACGCAACCAAAACCTTATCACGAAGCGTCACAATATATCTCAAAATCATCGTTCCCTTCAGGTAACGATAAAATAGGCGCCGTAGTCAACTTCTTCTTCAGTAATTGAAATGCACTCTCCTGCTCAGAGGTCCATTCGTACTTCTTCCCTTTTTGTGTTAACGCTGTCAATGGTTTAGCTATTCGGGAAAAATCTTGAATAAACCTTCTATAATAACCGACTAAGCCCAAAAATTGACGTATTTGTGTTGGTGTCTTAGGAGTCTCCTATTTTTCAATGGCCTCAATTTTAGCTGGATCAACCTGAATTCCTTTGCTACTAACAACGTGACCAAATAATTGCACTTCTTTCAACCATAACTCACACTTAGAAAATTTGGCATATAACTATTCTTTTCTTAACAATTCTAATACCAACCTTAAATGCTGCTCATGCTCTTGCTCATTTTTAGAATAGATGAGAATATCGTCAATGAAAACAATTACAAACTTATCTAAATACGGACTACAAACTCGATTCATGAGGTCCATGAATACAGCTGGTGCATTCTTCGATCCAAACGGCATGACCAAAAATTCGTAATGACCGTAGCATGTCCGGAAAGTAGTTTTTGGAATATCTTCTTCTTTGACGCGTAGTTGATGATAGCCCGATCTTAGGTCAATTTTCGAGTAAACACATGATCCTTGCAGTTGATCAAATAAGTCGTCAATTCTCGGTAGTGGATACCAATTCTTGATAGTTAACTTATTTAATTCATGGTAATCTATACACATTCGGAAGGATCCATCTTTCTTCTTGATGAATAAAATCGGAGCTCCCCACGCTGAAGTGCTCGGTCGAATGAAACCACGGTCCAATAATTCTTGTAACTGGCTTTGTAACTCTTTCATCTCAGATGGTGCAAGTCTGTATGGAGCACGAGCTACTGGTGCAGCTCCTGGTACTAGATCTATTTGAAATTCTACAGATCTAAATGGAGGTAATCCCGGCAACTCTTTCGGAAAGACTTCCGGAAAATCTTTTGCTACAGGCACGTCGTTGATGCTCTTCTCTTTTTCCATCATTTCGACTTTATTAACATGTTCTAAGATAGCATAGCACCCTTTCTTCAAGCACTTTTGGGCTTTCAAACAGCTAATGAGTTTTAGCTTTGAGTTACTCTTCTCTCCATAAATCATTACTGGCGTTTTATCCTTATGAGGAATGCGAATTTCCTTCTTGGCACACACAACTTCAGCTCCTATTTTGGATATCCAGTCCATGCCGACTATTACATCAAAACTTCCTAATTCTACGAGTATCAAATCAATTTTAAACGTTTCTCCGCCTAAATTTATTTTACAATCACGGTAAATTTTATCGGCTTTAATTAGTTTACCATTAGCTAACTCAATCATGTACTTAGCATCTAGAGGTAATGATGAACAATTCAATTTAGAGTAAAAGTCTCTACACATATAACTTCTATCGGCACCAGTATCAAATATAATAGATGCTGATAAGTTATTAATGGTAAACGTACCTGTAACAATCTCCAGGTCTTCACACGCCTCTCTAGCATTAATAATAAATGCTCTTCCAGGTGCAGATCCGTTATTCTTCTCTGGATTCGGGCACTGGCTTTTATAATGACCCTGTTTCCTACACCCATAACAAGTAACAGTGGCCAAGGCAGTTCTATTTGCATTGGTGGCAGGAGTCTTGGTGCCATTTGTATTTGTAACGGGAACCCGACAATCTTCACTGAGATGACCCCTTCGATTACAATTGTTGCACACCACATTACAATAACCAGAGTGATGTTTGTGGCATCTGTTACATAAAGGATTTCGTCCCTTGTAACATGAGCTTGAACCACTACCCGCACCTTGCGTAGTTTCTTGTTTTTTGTTGGATTGTTGATGATTACCTTCCCACTTTCTTTTGTTTTCCGATGTCGGTGTTCTTATCCAGAATAATCTGGTCCATCAACTCGTTTGCCATGGTGATTTTAACGACCCTTCAAAGTACACTTGACGACCATCATTATCTTGGTCCCACAGCTTGATCATAACTCTATATGAATTTAATAAATAACCTTGCATTCTTTATTTAAAAATGATTTCCTATAAAGGAAACCTATCAAAATATGTAAGTTTAGAAAAACCATACATTATTACTTAATCAAAAGTTGACCAAAACAAAGTCAACAGCATCCCCTATTAAATGTATCAAAATAGAATGCAAGTTATTGTTTAACAAAAGCTGCCATCATAAATATGCAGACTCTCTAAGCACAGCGGAAGCAACCAATCATGAACCTGAGAATAAAACATGCGAGTAACTGTCAACAAAAATGTTGAGTGAATTATAGGTTTAATATTGCAAACAATATTTAATATAAACCTTAAAAATTTATGTTTGAAAACATAAAAACTCCTTTTTGGACCACAAAATTATATGCTAGAAAACATATAAAAACATTATTCCATTTACCGTGAGCCACCAAGTAACCACTTAACCATTTATTTACCCTTGCCAAACATAATAAATAATATACACCGAACAAGTGTATCTACAACAAAATACGAAGTACTAAACATTCCGATTATAAATTGCTAGCGCGACTAGCTCGAAATGGGGTTGTCTGTAGTGACCCAAAGTTTTCCATGTTTATATATATATTAAATGAAATTGTTATTTACATGTTTAAGTGTTTCCAACATGTTAAGAAATCAAACTTGTTAAGACTTGATTAATTGAAATAGGTTTCATATAGACAATTGACCACCTAAGTTGACCGGTGATTCACGAACGTTAAAACTTGTAAAAACTATACGGTGACATATATATGGTGTGACGACCCGGAGATTTCCAACCAAATTTAAACTTAATCTTTATATGATTCCGACACGATAAGAAAAGTCTGTTAGGTTGAGTCTCAAAAATTTTGAACTGTTTTATATATTCAATTGACCTTCGACCATTTCCGACGATTCACGAACAACTATTTGTAATAGATACATATATATTGTTATTATTTATATAGATTGTATGTATTTGAATTATAAATTAAAATATTGTATGCTTTAATTAACTAGGTAAAATAAAAATAAAATATGATATTATGATAATTATTATTTAAAACACATCTATATAAATAAAATATGTTAAATATATATTTTGTGATTTCGAATCTATTTAGTAAAACGACAAGAACGCTCAATTGTCAGTCAATAAATAGTAAACGAGTTAAAAAGGAATTTGTGTAATTCTAAAATAAACGGTGATCCGAAAATGAGTTAGATAAGTTTTAGGCTTATTAAAAATGTATTTAGGAGCTGTTTGTTAAATTTTACAACTTTTTATATTTTACCCAGAATCGAGCGGGACTATTGATGTAATTTTTATATTATAATGACTAAAAAGAATAAATATAATTAAAATAGAAATTTGGGATTTTTATGAAAAACCTTTATCTGCCACTAATTAACAACGGGACACGAAATCTAGTCCGTGAAATGAATAGTAGACGACGGCTAATTATAATTTTATATAATTATTATTATATTATAATTTTGATTTCTGTTTTGTTTTCTTTCAATTCAATCATAATCATAATTGAAGGAATGGATCAAAATTCCACCACCACTTCCTTTTTACTATCTTTATCTTTCTGTCTCTTTCTTCCTTTCTGTTTAACAACCGAAACAAAATACAATGTGAGGCATAACTAAATAGCAAAGTGATAGGCTGCTAATTGCTTTCTATATTATCTTATTAACTATTAACTTGATATTTATTTATATCATGTTCATATATACTTAGAGATATCGAGTACTGATAATTACCAAACCCTCTTATTCTCACACCCACTAAAGTAGTCTGCATGATTACTATTATGGTTGCATTATATCCTCAAACACCACCTTGGAAACCCATCTACCAATTCTGTGATTCTAGTTCAAACCAAGAACAACCCATTTCGTTTACTTGTGAAGCCAAAACATCAATCTTTAATCCTAAATAATTACGGTATGCATATTTGTTTCTGCTTCTATTTCCTATACTTCTATTTCCTATACGAATCATCCATCACCATCTCCTACTACCACTATCGTCAACCATCCTCTGCACCTTCTCTTTGTGGACTCACCACAAACTACCACCATAACCGCTGTCATCAAGAACCGTCAGCAACCCACCATCTCCTAACACCAAACTCAACATCGAATCACCTTTATAAGTCTGACTTTTGAAGATGGAAGCTACTGTACAGTCACAACTGTTTAATTCTTAGATTCACAATTTTAAAACTATGCAAGATTTAGATGTGGCCACCTTGTTTGGGGAAACCAAGACAAGATGGCTTTGGCCATGCAATACTTTGTAACCACGAAACCCACAACCATAAACCTGCGATGGTTTCGACTATTCCAAACTAAGACCAAAACAAAACAAACCCGATGTTTCAATCACCATCCTTCACAAATCTACAACACCCACGAAAAACACAAAACCAAACCCCATCGATCACCTTCAACCACCATACAACCATAGAAACAAAATATTGTTTTCTTTCTTTCTTTCTTCTTTTTCTTCTATTTGTTTCTGATGTTGATGTGAACAAGACAAATACCCTAACGAAACCACTTCGTTTCTTTTTCTGTATTTGTATCGCAAGGGAAAGAATAATTATGCCGTGTGAATTAAAGCAATAAAATGTGTCTCACAAGATTAAAGGTTGGTCAACTTGGTTATAGAATTATATTAAGTAGCATTTAATCAAATTGCAAGTGGAGCTAAATGAGACCTAGTGGCCGACAGTTGTGAGGAACATGGGGTATGTCGATTGTATTTTTTTTCTTCTTCTATTTTAGGCTGTAAAGAATTGAAATGGTGTTAAGATAATATATACAGCGAATAAAAAAAAACGGGTATGGAATTGTCTGTTGGGCTGCTGCATTATGGGCTGTATTATATTTCGTTAATTGGATTTTCTGCTGGGCCAAGAACCATTAATTCTTAACGGGCTGAAAGGATTGGGTCTCTCTTTTGGGCTTCTGCATGAGCTTCGCTGTGTAAAAAAAAAATAAAAATAAAATAAACGATGTTGTTAAGTTGATGATGATGCTAAAATGAAACGTGAATCATGATGATTAGTGTGATGATAATGATCATGATGATAACGTTATGATGTGATGATGTTGATACATGTTAATGATGATGCTAATAAAACATTAAGAATGATGATAGAGATGAAGTTAAGTCAAATGTTAATGAGGGTTATAAGATTTAATTTGTGATTTAAATTAGATAGGAAATAACAGAGCATTTGGTTTAGGGGTGTTTGTGATAACAGAAGGTCTCGGGTTCGATTCCAACATGGGTGCATTTTTTTTAAGGGCTCTTTAAGGTAGTTTTCTTTTATTATTATTATCATCATCATTATTATTATTATTATTAGCATGAACATGTTAATAATAAAAATATAATTATATTACAAAGTTAAGAATAGATGATATTGTAAAAATTATGGGAAAAAGATTTTTAGTTACATTAATACATGTAAGACGATGATTATAAATATGAATTAGAATTATAGAAGTATTATATGTAAGTTAGGAATCAAACACGGAGATTATTATAATCATTAATATTAATGGTACCATCATTATTATTATCGTTAAAATTATCATTTTTATTATTATTAACATATTTTTTTTGTATTATTATAAGTATTGTTTTAACATACAAACAAACGATATTTATATGAAAATGTATTATAAGTATACTAATATTATATGCTAATATATTTTTTAACTAATATATTATTATTGATATACCACCAATTAAATTATATATCATATAACATATTATAAGTAATAATGTAATTATATATATTTAAAGATATCAATCTTAATGCATATAAACAAACTTAGTTGATTAAATGTGATATGTGTTAATATATATATACTTGACATAGGTTCGTGAATCCAAGGCCAACCTTACATTTGTTCAATGTCGTCATATGTATTTTTACTACAAAATACATTAGGTGAGTTTCATTTACCTTTTTACCCTTTATATTTTTGGGCTGAGAATACATGCGCAACTTTTATAACTGTTTTACGAAATAGACACAAGTAATCGAAACTACATTCTATGGTTGAATGATCGAAACTGAATATGCCCCTTTTTAGTCTGGTAATCTAAGAATTAGGGAACAGACACCCTAATTGACGCGAACTCTAAAGATAGATCTATCGGGCCCAACAACCCCCATCCAAAGTACCGGATGCTTTAGTACTTCGAAATTTATATCATGTCCGAAGGAGGATCCCGGAATGATGGGGATATTCTTATATACATATTGTGAATGTCGGTTACCAGGTGTTCAATCCATATGAATGATATTTTTTGTCTCTATGCATGGGACGTATGTTTATGAGAAATGGAAATATGAAATCTTGTGGTCTATTAAAAATTATGAAATGATGATTTATGATAAACTAAGGAACTCACCAACCTTTTTGTTGACACTTTAAAGCATGTTTATTCTCAGGCATGAAAGAAATCTTCCGCTGTGCATTTGCTCATATTACATGGAGTCGTTCATGGCATATAGAGGTCAGAACCTCGCAATGGGACCAACTGTTGAAGACTTAGTCCAGATGGATTAGGACGGGGCATTCCAGTTGGTATCAAAGCGGTGGTCTTAGTGAACCAGGTCTTGCATTAGTGTGTCTAACTGATAGTCGTTAGGATGCATTAGTAACTCTGGACTTCGACCGTGTCTGCATGTCAAAAGTTTTGCTTATCATTTTTGTCGAAAATCATCTGTTTATCAACCTTAGGAAATTATCTGCTTATCATTCTTAGTCTAGACATATCTTACTACAATGATTGCCTGAATAGTGTATAGACAAAGTTCGTCTCTTAGCGTATCTGCTAATTCATATCTTAGCATATCTGTTACTGTAGACTTTGCCTGACAACTTCCGTAGATTCCTCCATAACTTATGGGATTTTAGTATTATATATGCATATGTAAATTATGTATTGCAGAGTACTAATCTACATCCTATAATCTATTTCTTATCGAAAATCCTTCATCTGATCGTACGAGATGAATCCCTCAACCAGTTCGAGTTCCTTGGATTCCGATAGCTATTCCGATATGGAGTTTCACCTAAGCTCCGAAAGCAGTGTCACCAGAATGAATCAACCAATCATCCATCCCCAATTCATCTGATGGGCTCATTGTCAACTTAATCAATGGAGACGCGCAGAAGGCGATCCCTTCCACTAACCGAATTCACCTTTTGGCGAAGAACCTGAAGCACTTATCGGCGAACCTGTTCGTAACACCATTTTCACCCTCATTTCACGAATATCTCACCACGACTATATCATAACTTAGATTCAAAACCTTATTCATCCGCTTGTTCTGACCGACAATCATCCCGGAGTAATTGAAGAAGTCAACGAGCTTCGCGCTCGAGTAATCAATTTGGAGAACATGGTGCAAAACCTACCAGCTTCAGCAACATCACCGACACCAACAGTACCATCAGTAACAGCACCTGTATCATCAACAATCCTTGCCTCAATATCAAATTCTGTACCATGATCATAATCATTATTCTACGTATCGTTCTATCTATTTTATCTTCGTTCGACATGGCGATTATGTAATCTCTAATGTTTTATAGATTATGTATCTTAGTTCTAACGGTAAATCAAATGAGATTAATACTATATTAACTCATTAAATCTATGAATACATCTGAAGAAAATATATATGTATATATGTTTTCATAAAGATTGTAATTAAAAATTCTCTTATACAAACTGTTAATGGTGAAAATATTTTAACGGGTAGGTAATACCCGAGGAATATTTAAATTTCACATTAATAAGTTATATTGTACGTTCTTCGAATCTGTTTCAACAAGTCATATACTATCCTACTTACATCCACCGATATACAAATCCGTTCACCACAGAATAACCATATTCATCCAATTACATATTTGGATTTTGATCTATCAGAATCCATCAAGTGGCATAACGAAGAAATAATGGACACAATAAAAATTGATTAGGAACAGATTAATTAACAATATGAAATTTTATTAAGAATCCACGCTAACAAAATCCTAGCTAACTGTTCCTAGCTAACTGATTTCATTTTGTTTATCGCAATTTATTTTATCGCAATTTACATTCTCGCAACTTTATTTATCGTTATTTAATTTCTGTTATTTATTTTACGCACTTTAAATATCGGGACACGTATACAAGGTTTTGATATATCATATCGACGCATCTATATATATTATTTGGAATCACCATAGACACTCTATATGCAGTAATGATCGAGTTCTCTATACAGGGTTGAGGTTCATTCTACAATAATATATATACTTTGAGTTGTGATCGAGTCTGAGACGTATACGGGTCACGACACGTATTAATTACTTCGAATATTATATATTAAACTGTATATAAATTATTGAACTGTTAACTGTGGACGAATAATATTGGACAATCAAAATGAATTAAAATACTGATTATAACATATGAAACTAAATAATTCTTCAAGTTGCCACTTGATTTCATCTTAAACCTCATTTGTATCTTGATGATTATAATCTGCGTTCAAACCTTTCATGATTCTTGAAAACACCTCAATCGATAGGATGAATCAACCGCACTTCATCTACGGAAGGAAAGATTTATGCATACAGTTATGCACCTGAGAAACTCTCGGTAACTGAGTAAAAGTTTAACACGTAGCCGCATCAGATCCTTTGGCATTTATTATCAAAAATAACTTTGCGATCCCTTTTCAAAGTAGCCAATTTTGTCACAGCTCCAGCAAGTCAACTTCGACTTTTCATTCGAAGTAGCCTTACTATAATCCTGATATATACAATTACCCTTTTGATACCGGAGAATTCTTTTATATTCCACCACATTACCAGCAAATGTACCAGCAACCTTGTCGCTCCTTAGTTTAAATCCCTCCGACAAATCACTATATTTATCTATTGAAGTCTCGTCATGTACTCATCCACATCTTGTAACGAGAACTGCCATAACAGTTACCGGGAATCAGCAAACAGTACTTTGAAAACTCATAGCATATCTACATTAACAGTTATATGTATGATATTTATTTCCTAGAATTAAGATATTTCATTCTGAAATTCTGAAAAAAAAAAAAACCCAGCTTACGAAACAATACATTGAACTTTGAAAAAGCTGAATGAAGCAGCAGAAACTGTAGGCAACCGTAAACGACCTTAATCATCGAAAGTTTGATGATAAGGAATAGTATGTTGGAAAAGCTCAGAAAAGTTGGAACCAGAAAACGGATTGAGCTAATCACGAAGGAGACCAAGGACAAATACAAGGACCATACCCTATATTCAAAGAATTCAAGTAATTCTAAATCCGATGAAACCTTCAACGAATATCTTGCTCCGTACTTCTGTTAAAATCTTGCGGAAAATTTTTCTTCATCAACTTTCAAACTTAAAAATTCCAAAATATCATCATAAATATCTTCGATATTTCTGAGGATATTTTCTTAAATATTCTCGTCCGAAATTATCTACCTCTTCGTGCTATCTGTATAACATTATGTTGGAAACTTCTGTAAAACTTAAGTATAAATTAGGAATGAATTCTGGAGAAGTGTAGGGAATTGAAGCATGAGTTAGTATAATATAATGGCGCTTGGCCAACGTGTTTATATTACAGTAAGTCATGCTGAGTTTCTAATGGAACGTGATGATGGTTCACAGTAGATCATACCATCATCATGTGCCATGTTACACAACTCTTTCATTCTGCTTAACCTCTGAACGTATCAAGAGATTATATTCTTGATAGTTCCATTCTCAGTGATTCTGGTAATTTGACAAATCAAATCGTGCTAAGACATCCCTTTCTGCTTAGAATACTATAATCATTCGAAACTCCATACTTACGAAATTCTGAACCATTACACGCTTTACTAGAGGTCGAGAAGAGAATAAAAAGGCAAAGAGCTTCGAAATATAAGGGAAGATATAAAACTCGACAACAACACATAAATCACAAACCGTGTACATTAATACGAATAGCAATATAAAGACACGGGAGTATGATAAACACAATAACCCTAAGAGAGAAGTAGAAGTAAACAGATTCCTCCGGTGGAAATTGGAAAAGGAGAATGATTGTTGCTATAGTAAGGATAAGGACAGGAATTAGAACTAGATTAATCATTTTTCACAATCTTTTGAATTAAGGAATTGAGTAAAGGAGTGATAAAAGTAATGGAACGGAAGACGGTAAATTTATAGTTAAGTATCTGATAAAGAGATCGAGGCAGATAATCGTATTTAATTAAAGAGATTTTATTCGCCAAAGAATCAAATCTTTCAGATCTCGACGATTTTCTTAAATCTCTTGAATTCCGGAATTCAACCATGACTAGTCAAAAGTTATGATGAAACTTGTCTTTCTCATTTCACTATTTAGTGATAGCTTTACTCGTACTCTTCGAGTAAGCGAAATATTTTATCGTTATTATTCAATGGTAATAAAACTCTATTTATCAGCTCATATGTGTCATGAAAACATACTTATTGTCATCTATGACCATCCCACTCAAATTTCGGGACGAAATTTCTTTAACGGGTAGGTACTGTGACGACCGGAGATTTCCGACCAAATTTAAACTTAATCTTTATATGATTCCGACACGATAAGAAAAGTCTGTTAGGTTGAGTCTCAAAAATTTTGAACTGTTTTATATATTCAATTGACCTTCGACCATTTCCGACGATTCACGAACAACTATTTGTAATAGATACATATATATTGTTATTATTTATATAGATTGTATGTATTTGAATTATAAATTAAAATATTGTATGCTTTAATTAACTAGGTAAAATAAAAATAAAATATGATATTATGATAATTATTATTTAAAACACATCTATATAAATAAAGTATGTTAAATATATATTTTGTGATTTCGAATCTATTTAGTAAAACGACAAGAACGCTCAATTGTCAGTCAATAAATAGTAAACGAGTTAAAAAGGAATTTGTGTAATTCTAAAATAAACGGTGATCCGAAAATGAGTTAGATAAGTTTTAGCCTTATTAAAAATGTATTTAGGAGCTGTTTGTTAAATTTTAGAACTTTTTATATTTTACCCAGAATCGAGCGGGACTATTGATGTAATTTTTATATTATAATGACTAAAAAGAATAAATATAATTAAAATAGAAATTTGGGATTTTTATGAAAAACCTTTATCTGCCACTAATTAACAATGGGACACGAAATCTAGTCAGTGAAAGGAATAGTAAACGACGGCTAATTATAATTTTATATAATTATTATTATATTATAATTTTGATTTCTGTTTTGTTTTCTTTCAATTCAATCATAATCATAATTGAAGGAATGGATCAAAATTCCACCACCACTTCCTTTTTACTATCTTTATCTTTCTGTCTCTTTCTTCCTTTCTGTTTAACAACCGAAACAAAATACAATGTGAGGCATAACTAAATAGCAAAGTGATAGGCTGCTAATTGCTTTCTATATTATCTTATTAACTATTAACTTGATATTTATTTATATCATGCTCATATATACTTAGAGATATCGAGTACTGATAATTACCAAACCCTCTTATTCTCACACCCACTAAAGTAGTCTGCATGATTACTATTATTGTTACGTTATATCCTCAAACACCACCTTGGAAACCCATCTACCAATTCTGTGATTCTAGTTCAAACCAAGAACAACCCATTTCGTTTACTTGTGAAGCCAAAACATCAATCTTTAATCCTAAATAATTACGGTATGCATATTTGTTTCTGCTTCTATTTCCTATACTTCTATTTCCTATACGAATCATCCATCACCATCTCCTACTACCACTATCGTCAACCATCCTCTGCACCTTCTCTTTGTGGACTCACCACAAACTACCACCATAACCGCTGTCATCAAGAACCTTCAACAACCCACCATCTCCTAACACCAAACTCAACATCGAATCACCTTTATAAGTCTGACTTTTGAAGATGGAAGCTACTGTACAGTCACAACTGTTTAATTCTTAGATTCACAATTTTAAAACTATGCAAGATTTAGATGTGGCCACCTTGTTTGGGGAAACCAAGACAAGATGGCTTTGGCCATGCAATACTTTGTAACCACGAAACCCACAACCATAAACCTGCGATGGTTTCGACTATTCCAAACTAAGACCAAAACAAAACAAACCCGATGTTTCAATCACCATCCTTCACCAATCTACAACACCCACGAAAAACACAAAACCAAACCCCATCGATCACCTTCAACCACCATACAACCATAGAAACAAAATATTGTTTTCTTTCTTTCTTTCTTCTTTTTCTTCTATTTGTTTCTAATGTTGATGTGAACAAGACAAATACCCTAACGAAACCACTTCGTTTCTTTTTCTGTATTTGTATCGCAAGGGAAAGAATAATTCTGCCGTGTGAATTAAAGCAATAAAATGTGTCTCACAAGATTAAAGGTTGGTCAACTTGGTTATAGAATTATATTAAGTAGCATTTAATCAAATTGCAAGTGGAGCTAAATGAGACCTAGTGGCCGACAGTTGTGAGGAACATGGGGTATGTCGATTGTATTTTTTTTCTTCTTCTATTTTAGGCTGTAAAGAATTGAAATGGTGTTAAGATAATATATACAACGAATAAAAAAAACGGGTATGGAATTGTCTGTTGGGCTGCTGCATTATGGGTTGTATTATATTTCGTTAATTGGATTTTCTGCTGGGCCAAGAACCATTAATTCTTAACGGGCTGAAAGGATTGGGTCTCTCTTTTGGGCTTCTGCATGTGCTTCGCTGTGTAAAAAATAAAATAAAAATAAAAATAAAATAAAATAAACGATGTTGTTAAGTTGATGATGATGCTAAAATGAAACGTGAATCATGATGATTAGTGTGATGATAATGATCATGATGATAACGTTATGATGTGATGATGTTGATACATGTTAATGATGATGCTAATAAAACATTAAGAATGATGATAGAGATGAAGTTAAGTCAAATGTTAATGAGGGTTATAAGATTTAATTTGTGATTTAAATTAGAAAGGAAATAACAGAGCATTTGGTTTAGGGGTGTTTGTGATAACAGAAGGTCTCGGGTTCGATTCCAACATGGGTGCATTTTTTTTAAGGGCTCTTTAAGGTAGTTTTCTTTTATTATTATTATCATCATCATTATTATTATTATTATTAGCATGAACATGTTAATAATAAAAATATAATTATATTACAAAGTTAAGAATAGATGATATTGTAAAAATTATGGGAAAAAGATTTTTAGTTACATTAATACATGTAAGACGATGATTATAAATATGAATTAGAATTATAGAAGTATTATATGTAAGTTAGGAATCAAACACGGAGATTATTATAACCATTAATATTAATGGTACCATCATTATTATTATCGTTAAAATTATCATTTTTATTATTATTAACATTTTTTTTTGTATTATTATAAGTATTGTTTTAACATACAAACAAACGATATTTATATGAAAATGTATTATAAGTATACTAATATTATATGCTAATATATTTTTTAACTAATATATTATTATTGATATACCACCAATTAAATTATATATCATATAACATATTATAAGTAATAATGTAATTATATATATTTAAAGATATCAATCTTAATGCATATAAACAAACTTAGTTGATTAAATGTGATATGTGTTAATATATATATATACTTGACATAGGTTCGTGAATCCAAGGCCAACCTTACATTTGTTCAATGTCGTCATATGTATTTTTACTACAAAATACATTAGGTGAGTTTCATTTACCTTTTTACCCTTTATATTTTTGGGCTGAGAATACATGCGCAACTTTTATAACTGTTTTATGAAATAGACACAAGTAATCGAAACTACATTCTATGGTTGAATGATCGAAACTGAATATGCCCCTTTTTAGTCTGGTAATCTAAGAATTAGGGAACAGACACCCTAATTGACGCGAACTCTAAAGATAGATCTATCGGGCCCAACAACCCCCATCCAAAGTACCGGATGCTTTAGTACTTCGAAATTTATATCATGTCCGAAGGTGGATCCCGGAATGATGGGGATATTCTTATATACATATTGTGAATGTCGGTTACCAGGTGTTCAATCCATATGAATGATATTTTTTGTCTCTATGCATGGGACGTATGTTTATGAGAAATGGAAATATGAAATCTTGTGGTCTATTAAAAATTATGAAATGATGATTTATGATAAACTAAGGAACTCACCAACCTTTTTGTTGACACTTTAAAGCATGTTTATTCTCAGGCATGAAAGAAATCTTTCGCTGTGCATTTGCTCATATTACATGGAGTCGTTCATGGCATATAGAGGTCAGAGCCTCGCAATGGGACCAACTGTTGAAGACTTCGTCCAGATGGATTAGGACGGGGCATTTCATATGGTTATATATATAGTTAATATGATTTTATTATAAGTATGTATCTCATTAGTTATATACATAAAAATGAGACTATTAATTTAAGAAACTCGAAAACGATATATATAACGATTATCGTTATAACAACGTCTTACTAGGTACATATGAATCATATTAAGATATTGATACACTTGGTTAATTATGTTAAATGATAAGTAAATATATTATTAAGTGTATTAACAATGAAATATATACGTAAAAATAAGACTACTAACTTAATGATTTCGAAACGAGACATATATGTAACGATTATCGTTGTAACGACATTTAACTGTATATATATCATAATAAGATATATTATATATCATAATATCATGATAATATAACAATTTAACATCTCATTTGTTTTAATAAACAATGGGTTAACAACATTCAACAAGATCGTTAACCTAAAGGTTTCAAAACAACATTTACATGTAACGACTAACGATGACTTAACGACTCAGTTAAAATGTATATACATGTAGTGTTTTAATATGTATTCATACACTTTTGAAAGACTTCAAGACACTTATCAAAATACTTCTACTTAACAAAAATGCTTACAATTACATCCTCGTTCAGTTTCATCAACAATTCTACTCGTATGCACCCGTATTCGTACTCGTACAATACACAGCTTTTAGATGTATGTACTATTGGTATATACACTCCAATGATCAGCTATTAGCAGCCCATGTGAGTCACCTAACACATGTGGGAACCATCATTTGGCAACTAGCATGAAATATATCATAAAATTAGAAAAATATAAGTAACGAATTTACATATCCTTTATATCTAATCCATACACCAACGACCAAAAATACCTACAAACACTTTCATTCTTCAATTTTTTTCATCTAATTGATCTCTCTCAAGTTCTATCTTCAAGTTCTAAGTGTTCTTCATAAATTTCAAAAGTTCTAGTTTCATAAAATCAAGAATACTTCCAAGATTGCAAGTTTACTTCCAAGTTTTCTAAATCAATTCTAAGTAATCATCCAAGATCAAGAAACCTTTGTTACTTATAGTAGGTTATCTTTCTAATACAAGGTAATAATCATATTCAAACTTTAATTCAATTTCTATAACTATAACAATCTTATTTCGAGTGGAAATCTTACTTGAAATTGTTTTCGTGTCATGATTCTGCTTCAAGAACTTTCAAGCCATCCAAGGATCCTTTGAAGCTAGATCTATTTTTCTCATTTCCAGTAGGTTTATACAAGGAACTTGAGGTAGTAATGATGTTCATAACATCATTCAATTCATACATATAAAGCTATCTTATTCGAATGTTTAAACTTGTAATCACTAGAACATAGTTTAGTTAATTCTAAACTTGTTCGCAAATAAAAGTTAATCCTTCTAACTTGACTTTTAAAATCAACTAAACACATGTTCTATATCTATATGATATGCTAACTTAATGATTTAAAACCTGGAAACACGAAAAACACCGTAAAACCGAATTTACGCCGTCGTAGTAACACCGCGGGCTGTTTTGGGTTAGTTAATTAATTACTATGATAAACTTTGATTTAAAAGTTGTTATTCTGGGAAAATGATTTTTATTATGAACATAAAACTATATTCAAAAATTATGGTTAAACTCAAAGTGGAAGTATGTTTTCTAAAATGGTCATCTAGACGTCGTTCTTTCGACTAAAATGACTACCTTTACAAAAATGACTTGTAACTTATTTTTCTGACTATAAACCTATACTGTTTCTGTTTAGATTCATAAATTAGAGTCCAAAATGAAACCATAGCAATTTGATTCACTCAAAACGGATTTAAAATGAAGAAGTTATGGGTAAAACAAGATTGGATAATTTTTCTCATTTTAGCTACGTGAAAATTGGTAACAAATCTATTCTAACCATAACTTAATCAACTTGTATTGTATATTATGTAATCTTGAGATACCATAGACACGTATACAATGTTTCGACCTATCAAGTCGACACATCTATATATATTTCGAAACAACCATAGACACTCTATATGTGAATGTTGGAGTTAGCTATACAGGGTTGAGGTTGATTCCAAAATATATATAGTTTGAGTTGTTATCAATACTGAGATACGTATACACTGGGTCGTGGATTGATTCAAGATAATATTTATCGATTTATTTCTGTACATCTAACTGTGGACAACTAGTTGTAGGTTACTAACGAGGACAGCTGACTTAATAAACTTAAAACATCAAAATATATTAAAAGTGTTGTAAATATATTTTGAACATACTTTGATATATATGTATATATTGATATAGGTTCTTGAATCAACCAGTGGCCAAGTCTTACTTCTCGACGAAGTAAAAATCTGTGAAAGTGAGTTATAGTCCCACTTTTAAAATCTAATATTTTTGGGATGAGAATACATGCAGGTTTTATAAATGATTTACAAAATAGACACAAGTACGTGAAACTACATTCTATGGTTGAATTATCGAAATCGAATATGCCCCTTTTTATTAAGTCTGGTAATCTAAGAATTAGGGAACAGACACCCTAATTGACGTGAATCCTAAAGATAGATCTATTGGGCCTAACAAACCCCATCAAAAGTACCGGATGCTTTAGTACTTCGAAATTTATATCATATCCGAAGGGTGTCCCGGAATGATGGGGATATTCTTATATATGCATCTTGTTAATGTCGGTTACCAGGTGTTCACCATATGAATGATTTTTATCTCTATGTATGGGATGTGTATTGAAATATGAAATCTTGTGGACTATTGTTACGATTTGATATATATAGGTTAAACCTATAACTCACCAACATTTTTGTTGATGTTTAAAGCATGTTTATTCTCAGGTGAATACTAAGAGCTTCCGCTGTTGCATACTAAAATAAGGACAAGATTTGGAGTCCATGTTTGTATGATATTGTGTAAAAACTGCATTCAAGAAACTGATTTCAATGTAACATATTTGTATTGTAAACCATTATGTAATGGTCGTGTGTAAACAGGATATTTTTGATTATCATTATTTGATAATCTATGTAAAGCTTTTTAAACCTTTATTTATGAAATAAAGGTTATGGTTTGTTTTAAAAATGAATGCAGTCTTTGAAAAACGTCTCATATAGAGGTCAAAACCTCGCAACGAAATCAATTAATATGGAACGTTTTTAATCAATAAGAACGGGACATTTCAGTTGGTATCCGAGCGTTGGTCTTAGAGAACCAGAAAATTTGCATTAGTGTGTCTTATCGAGTTTGTTAGGATGCATTAGTGAGTCTGGACTTCGACCGTGTTTTCTTTAAAAATGATTGCTTAACATTTTTGTTGGAAACTATATATTATTAACATGTATATATTATGTGATATATTAATCTCTTAACATATTTGATATTGTGTGATATATGTCTACCTCTAGCACAAATCCCATTGACTCACCTAATAATAACGAAGAGTCGAATATATATTGGACTGATTCACAAGTTCCCGAAGAAGAACCGGAAGACGAATCAGAACCGGAAGAAGAATCAGAACCGGAAGAGGAGGAACCGGAGGAGGAAATAGAACCGGTGGGGGAAATAATAAAACGGTTATGTAAAAGAAAATCCGCAACCAACCAACCAAGGTTAATTATGGTCAATGGTGTTTCCGCCAAGGAAGCAAAATATTGGGAGGATTACCAATTCTCCGTTGAATCGGATTCCGACGAGAATTCCGATGATGTTATAGAAATTACCCCAACTGAATTTAAAAAGGCAAAAGAAAATAATAAGGGAAAGGCATAAAAATAGAGAAATCTAATTCCAACCCCGATGAACTTTATATGTATCGTCAACCCCCGAAGCCCTTAAGTTGTAACAATGACCTGGGAACCTCTAAACCACCAGGTTTTTCTAAACCGTTGTGGAAAATGACAGCTCGTATTAGGGGAACATCATATATCCCTAGAAACTTGGCAAAACGAACCAAAACCGAAGAAGAAGAAACGAGCGAGTCGGAATAAGATAGTTGTATTCGTGTGGTGTAATATATGTAATATAGTGTGCTTATGCTTTATGATATATGTAAAAAAATTGCTTGTATTAATAAGTATTTTTTTTTATGAATCTAACTCTTGTCTATTTTACAGTATAAAAACACAAAATGGATAGACAACCCAATATTTTAAGAGACCTACCCGGAGACATGATTGATGAAATCTTGTCTAGAGTCGGTCAGCATTCTTCGGCACAACTATTTACGGCGAAATCAGTTTGTAAGACATTCGAAGAACGTTCCAAGAATGTCTTGGTTTATAAGAGACTTTCGTTTGAAAGATGGGGGATATCACATTGGGAAACCCATAAGTTACGATGTGTTTACTTTGACGCATATATTGCGGGGAACCCAAATGCTATTTTACGCAACGGATTAAGAAATTATTTTGACTCAATGTATCTGAATATAGGACTTCATGATTTAGAAAAATGGCTAACATGCAACATAAAGAAGCATGCTATGCTTACGGGTTAGTAATGTTCGCTTCTCAGCAAAGTGAGAAAAAGAACATCGGGCTACAACTATTAAACAAAACGTTCCCACAAGTGACGGAGTCGGTAATTGAGGTAAGAAATGAGGTTTTTAGGTTATTACGAGACTGTTGGTCATTACGTAACCCTCATCCCTTTGACGACATTACAACACGCTGTCTTATCAACGGCCATAACGGTTATGTTCCACAAGACCAAGGATGGGAAGTAGTCCTAGTAAAACCAGAATGCATGACTTGTTTCTGGACGTATGAATTACGTATCTTTATTGCCTTTGCTAAACGACTTGTGTACTAGCTAGAATTATCTTCACAACCATCTTGTATCAAAGTTATTGTGTGCTATATTTCATGCTTTATGTAAAATAAGCGGTATTGTAAGTTTGTAAAATATTGTATAAAAGTTTGAACGCGAAATATTATTATAATCAGTTTTTCATATAGAATTGTAGTAGTTGAATTGTATATTAGCTACTAAGTATGAACTTAACGGGTAGGTACTACCCGAATTTAAACTTATAAAACGCTAATATGAAGAAAAAACTTTTATATATGAGTTCATATTATGCTACGAAATACTATTAACTACTCTTAATATTCTGTATGATTAACTTGTTCCATTTGAATATTTTGAAGGAAATGACACCGACTACTCGACACACGGTGAATATGAATGAAGAGGAATTCCGTACTTTTCTAGCTTCAAACATAGCCGCAGTACAGGCTGCGCTACATACCAACAATAACCTTGGATCTAGCAGTACAGGAAATCATGTAGGATGCACCTACAAAGAATTCACTACCTGCAAACCTTTGGAATTTGATGGAACCGCAGGACCGATCGGATTGAAACGGTGGACCGAGAAGGTCGAATCAGTGTTAGTCATAAGTAAGTGTACTGAAGAGGACAAAGTGAAGTACGCTACGCATACCTTCACAGGTTCTGCGTTAACATGGTGGAATACCTATCTAGAGCAAGTGGGACAAGATGATGCGTACGCACTACCGTGGTCAGCATTCAAGCACTTGATGAA
The DNA here is from genome assembly GCF_046630445.1 of Rutidosis leptorrhynchoides. Lineage (NCBI taxonomy): Eukaryota > Viridiplantae > Streptophyta > Magnoliopsida > Asterales > Asteraceae > Rutidosis > Rutidosis leptorrhynchoides. Next base: position 171,638,871 of record NC_092342.1, on the reverse strand, counting down.
CGAGAAGTACCATCCCAGAACCGAGGTCAATAAGCTCAAGACAGAACTTAGAGGGTTACGAACCCAAGGATTTGATATTACCACGTACAAAAGACGATTCACAGAATTGTGCCTATTGTGTCCGGGAGCATTCGAAGATGAGGAAGAGACGATCGACGCGTTTGTGAAAGGATTACCGGAAAGAATCCAAGAAGATATAAGTTCACACGAGCCCGCCTCCATACAACAGGCATGTAGAATGGCTCACAAACTAGTGAACCAGATTGAGGAAAGAATTAAAGAACAGACGGCTGAAGAGGCCAATGTGAAGCAAGTCAAAAGAAAGTGGGAGGAAAACGGTGATAAGAATCACCAATACAACAACAGCAATTACAATAATAATCACAACAATTATCCCAACAATCGCAACATGAATCGCAACTACAACAAATGACCCAACAACAACAACAACAACAACAACAGCAACTACAACAATCATCCCAACAACAATAACAACCGCAACAACAACAATCAGAAGCAGCTATGCCAAAGGTGTGAAAAGTATCACTCGGGGTTCTGCACCAAATTTTGCAACAAGTGTAAAAGAAATGGTCATAGCGCGGCGAAGTGTGAGTTCTACGGACCAGGGGTTAATAGAACGAAAGGAACAAATGGTGTCGGAACGAGTAATGGCGGAGCAAGTAGTGTCGGAGCAAGTTATGCCAATGTAATTTGTTATAAATGTGGAAAATAGGGCCACATTATTAGAAATTGCCCGAACCAGGAGAACACGAATGGACAAGGTCGCGGAAGAGTTTTCAATATTAATGCGGCAGAGGCACGGGAAGACCCGGAGCTTGTTACAGGTAGGTTTCTTATTGACAATAAATTTGCTTACGTTTTATTTGATTCGGGTGCGGATATAGGCTATATGAGTAGAGATTTTTGTGCTAAATTAAGTTGTCCATTGACGCCGTTGGATAGTAAATTTTTACTCGAATTAGCAAACGGTAAATTAATTTCAGCAGATAATATATGCCGGAATCGAGAAATTAAACTGGGTAGCGAAATATTTAAGATTGATTTGATACCAGTAGAGTTAGGGAGTTTTGATGTAAGAGTTGGCATGGACTGGCTGAAGAAGGTGAAAGCAGAGATCGTATGTTATAAAAATGCAATTCGCATTGTACGAGAAGAAGGAGAACCCTTAATGGTGTACGGAGAAAAGGGCTACATGAAGCTACATCTTATTAGTAATTTGAAGGCACAAAAACTAATAAGAAAAGGTTGCTATGCTGTTCTAGCACACATCGAGAAAGTACAAACTGAAGAAAAGAGCATCAATGATGTTCCCGTCGCAAAAGAATTTCCCGATGTATTTCCGAAAGAATTACCGGGACTACCTCCACATCGATCTGTTGAATTTCAAATAGATTTTGTACCAGGAGCTGCACCAATAGCTCGTGCTCCTTATAGACTCGCACCCAGCGAGATGAAAGAACTGTAAAGCCAACTGCAAGAACTATTAGAACGTGGTTTTATTCGACCAAGCACATCACCATGGAGAGCACCTGTTTTGTTTGTCAAGAAGAAGGATGTTACATTTAGGTTGTGTATTGACTACAGAGAGTTGAACAAACTTACCATCAAAAACCGTTATCCAATGCCGAGAATTGACGACTTATTTGATCAACTACAAGGCTCGTCGGTTTATTCGAAGATCAATTTATGTTCTGGATATCATCAAATGCAAGTAAAGGAGGATGATATTCCAAAAACTGCTTTTAGGACGCGTTATGGTCATTACGAGTTTATGGTTATGCCGTTTGGATTGACTAACGCACCAGCTGTGTTCATGGACCTCATGAACCGAGTGTGTGGGCCATATCTTGACAAATTTGTCATTGTTTTCATCGATGACATACTTATTTACTTAAAGAATGATCAAGAGCACGAAGAACATTTGAGAAAAGTTCTAGAAGTATTGAGGAAAGAAAAACTGTACGCTAAGTTTTCAAAGTGTGCATTTTGGTTGGAAGAAGTTCAATTCCTCGGTCACATAGTGAACAAAGAAGGTATCCAGGTGGACCCGGCAAAGATCGAAACTGTTGAAAAGTGGGAAACCCCAAAAACTCCGAAGCATATACGTCAATTTTTAGGATTGGCTGGTTACTACAGAAGATTCATCCAAGATTTCTCCAAAATAGCAAAACCCTTGACTGCATTAACGCATAAAGGGAAGAAATTTGAATGGAAGGATGAACAAGAGAAGGCATTTCAATTATTGAAGAAAAAGCTAACTACGGCACCTATATTGTCATTGCCTGAAGGGAATGATGATTTTGTGACTTATTGTGACGCATCAAAGCAAGGTCTCGGTTGTGTATTAATGCAACGGACGAAGGTGATTGCTTATGCGTCTAGACAATTGAAGATTCACGAGAAAAATTATACGACGCATGATTTGGAATTAGGCGCGGTTGTTTTTTGCATTAAAGACTTGGAGGCACTACTTATATGGGGTCAAAAGTATTATATATACCGACCACAAAAGTCTTCAACACATATTTAATCAGAAACAACTGAATATGAGGCAGCGTAGGTGGATTGAATTGTTGAATGATTACGACTTTGAGATTCGTTACCACCCGAGGAAGGCAAATGTGGTAGCCGACGCCTTGAGCAGAAAGGACAGAGAACCCATTCGAGTAAAATCTATGAATATAATGATTCACACTAACCTTACTACTTAAATAAAGGAGGCGCAACAAGGAGTTTTAAAAGAGGGAAATTTAAAGGATAAAATACCCAAAGGATCGGAGAAGCATCTTAATATTCGGGAAGACGGAACCCGGTATAGGGCTGAAAGAATTTGGGTACCAAAATTTGGAGATATGAGAGAAATGGTACTTAGAGCAGCTCATAAAACCAGATACTCAATACATCCTGGAACGGAGAAGATGTACAAGGATCTTAAGAAACATTTTTGGTGGCCAGGTATGAAAGCCGATATTGCTAAATATGTAGGAGAATGTTTGACGTGTTCTTAGGTCAAAGCTGAACATCAGAAACCATCAGGTCTACTACAACAACCTGAAATCCCGGAATGGAAATGGGAAAACATTACCATGGATTTCATTACTAAATTGCCAAGGACTGCAAGTGGTTATGATACTATTTGGGTAATAGTTGATCGTCTCACCAAGTTAGCACACTTCCTGCCAATAAGAGAAGATGACAAGATGGAGAAGTTAGCACGACTATATTTGAAGGAGGTCGTCTCCAGACATGGAATACCAATCTCTATTATCTCTGATAGGGATGGCAGATTTATTTCAAGATTCTGGCAGACATTACAGCAAGCATTGGGAACTCGTATAGACATAAGTACTGCCTATCATCCACAAACTGATAGGCAGAGCGAAAGGACGATACAAACACTTGAAGACATGCTACGAGCTTGTGTTATTGATTTCGGAAACAGTTGGGATCGACATCTACCGTTAGCAGAATTTTCCTACAACAACAGCTACCATTCAAGCATTGAGATGGCGCCGTTTAAAGCACTTTATGGTAGAAAGTGCAGGTCTCCGATTTTTTGGAGTGAAGTGGGGGATAGACAGATTACGGGTCCGGAGATAATACAAGAAACTACCGAGAAAATCATCCAAATTCAACAAAGATTGAAAACTGCCCAGAGTCGACAAAAGAGCTACGTGGACAGTAAAAGAAAAGATATAGACATTGAAATTGGAGAAATGGTCATGCTTAAGGTTTCACCTTGGAAAGGCGTTGTTCGATTTGGTAAACGGGGGAAACTAAATCCAAGGTACATTGGACCATTCAAGATTATAGATCGTGTCGGACCAGTAGCTTACCAACTGGAGCTACCTCAACAACTCGCGGCTGTACATAACACTTTCCACGTCTCAAATTTGAAGAAATGTTTTGCTAAAGAAGATCTCACTATTCCGTTGGACGAAATCGAAATCAATGAAAAACTTCAATTCATTGAAGAACCCGTCGAAATAATGGATCGTGAGGTTAAGAGACTTAAACAAAACAAGATACCGATTGTTAAGGTTCGATGGAATGCTCGTAGAGGACCCGAGTTCACCTGGGAGCGTGAAGATTAGATGAAGAAGAAATACCCGCATTTATTTCCAGAAGATACGTCAACACCTCCAACTGCTTAAAATTTCGGGACAAAATTTATTTAACGGGTAGGTACTGTAGTGACCCGAACTTTTCCATGTTTATATATATATTAAATGAAATTGTTATTTACATGATTAAGTGTTTCCAACATGTTAAGTGTAACACCCCGCCAAAATCGCCATTGACGCGGATGTTAACTCTGGTCCCAATGCTCGGTTTGACTTCTAAGTAACAGCAGAGTTCTACAGCGGAAGCAATATATCTAAGTACCTGAGACAAAACATGCTTAAAGTGTCAACCAAAATAGTTGAGTGAACAACATAGGTTTAATAATTATAACAAGTTTTTTTTAGACCACAAGATTTAGTTAGGGTTGACTGATATAAAATCAATCAATAGAATGAAGTGTGTTTATTAATATAATGAATATATTAACAGTGAACGATAAACTTTGTTTATTAATATAATGAGTATATTAACAGTGACCGATAAAGTTTGTTTATTAATATAATGAATATATTAACAGTGACGGATAAAGTTTGTTTATTAATATAATGAATACATTAACAGTGACCGATAAAGTTTGTTTATTAATATAATGAATTATATTAACAGTGACCGTTATTTTCAACAGACAAAGTATGTTTACTAATATAACGAATTATATTAGCAGTGACCGTTATTGTCAACAGACAACGTATATAGTTAACATTTGAGTACTTGTGTCTAATCATAAAACAGTTTAAAAGTAAGCATGTGTCTCACCCCAAAGTTTATAAAACAGTTAAGAAATAATAAAAAGAGGGGCTATGAAGTTCACCTTAATAGCAGATAGATATTCCACGCAAGTTATATGATCGGAGTGTTGAACACGGAGATCTCAACCTAGAGATATTATGTTTGATTAGTTAATGTCTAATAGACATAAACTTTGTTTATTAATATAGCAAACTATATTAACAGTGATCGTTCTCGAAAAAGTTATATTTATATAAGTGATAATATACTTAGTGTACTTAAGTGTTACTACATAGATAAGTGTATAAGTTATAATAATAATAGTAGTATTATTCTTTAATTAATCAAGTATTAAGTAGTCTCATTAATACAAGTGTTATATATATCCATACCTACATGTTACATATACATATAATCTTTATTATTATATTATGTATATATTTATAGCCATACTATGTATGTATATCTTTTGTGTATGTGTTACATATATATTAGTGTAAAGGTGATACATATATATACATATAACTACTTATCACCTTTGTAATTTCTTATAATATTTACCTAATACATATACATACTCATACATACACGCGTACATATATATACACACGTACATATACATATACACCTATGTATATATTCACATATACACACACACATATATCTACAATGTATACTGTGAAGACCCGTCCTAATCCATCCGGACGAAGTCCATATCGATTATAAACGATTCACAACAGTTGATTACATCGCGAGGTACTTGACCTCTATATGATACATTTTACAAACATTGCATTCGTTTTTGAAAAGACAATCTTTCATTACATCAAAAGTTGATGGCATGCATACTATTTCATAATATATCTAAACTAATAAATGACTTGATAATAATCTTGATGAACTCGACGACTCGAATGCAACGTCTTTTGAAATATGTCATGAATGACTCCAAGTAATGTCTCAAACATGAGCAAATGCACAGCGGAAGATTTCTTTCATACCTGAGAATAAACATGCTTTAAAATGTCAACCAAAAGGTTGGTGAGTTCATTAGTTTAACATAAATAATCATTTCATAACTTTTAATAGACCACAAGATTTCATATTTCCATTTGTCATAAACTTACGTTCCATACATAGAGACAAAATAATCATTCATATGGATTGAACACCTGGTAACCGACATTCACAATTTTGCATATAAGAATATCCCCATCATTCTGGGATCCTCCTTCGGACATGAAATAAATTTCAAAGTGCTAAAGCATCCGGTACTTTGGATGGGGCTTGTTGGGCCCGATAGATCTATCTTTAGAGTTCGCGTCAATTAGGGTGTCTGTTCCCTAATTCTTAGATTACCAGACTTAATAAAAAGGGCATATTCGATTTCGATAATTCAACCATAGAATGTAGTTTCGATTACTTGTGTCTATATCGTAAAACAATTATAAAAGCAGCGCATGTATTCTCAGTCCCAAAATATATATATTGCAAAAGCATTTAAAAAGGGAGCAAATGAAACTCACAGTACTGTATTTTGTAGTAAAAATACATATGACGACATTTGAGCAATGCAGGGTTGGCCTCGGATTCACGAACCTTTATCATTTGTATATTTATTAATATACGTAATTGTAATCGAATAAATATATATATAAATTTATTAGTTATATCCATTCTATATTAATATTATTTATATATATGTTTCACATATTTATTTTGTACATAAAATATTAACTTTTGTTATGTTTTATGTATTAAATATATTTGTATATAAATATCATTTATTTGTTAAAACAGTATTTTAATAATAATACAAAGTAATATTTGAGTTGATAAAATAACAATAATGATGATAGTGATATTGATATTGATATTAGTGATAATAGTATTAATAATTCTATTAATGATAATATTAACGTTGGTTTTTAATAAAATATATATTTTAATAATAGTGGTAATAATTAATATTTAATACTTAATAACAATTTAATTACTAATGGTAATCTTAATAATAATATTTTTATTAATAATAATGATAGGTTTAAAATGATACTAATACTTGTATTAATAATAATTTGTATTATTTCCTTAAAAACACTAATAGTAATAATTCTAACTATAATACTACTTATATCAATATTAATATTATATTAATGATATTAGTATTTATATTAATAGTATTAACATAATAATAATAATAATTATATTTATATTAATACTAATTATAATGATAATAATAATCAAACTTGTAATTTTTAATTATAATAATAAATAACAACTAATATTGACATTAATAACAATGATAATAATAATAATGACTATAATATAAATCATAAAAACAATTTCTAACAATACAATAATAATAATGATAATAATAATAATAATAATAATAATAATAATAATAATAATAATAATAATAATAATAATAATAATAATAATAATAATAATAATAATAATAAGTATAATAATAATAATAATAACAATAATAATAATAATAATAATAATAATAATAATAATAATAATACAAGTAAACTACCTCAAAATTCGGCCTAAAAAGAATATAATGACCCTGCCGGGGTTCGAACCCGAGACCTCCCGCTAACCCAATACACTCTTCAACCATCCGACTATTCCTGTTTTCCTGAATATTACTCCTTTTTATTTGTATTATATTAACTCGCGTAATCATCTTCTTCATCAACATAAAATTAGTCGACCAATTCTCAAATCATCATAACTGTGCAATACATTTTTGGGTTTAGGAATTTAAAAGGGAAACATATAACTCTATTATTATTTTGAATCAAAAAGAAAGAAAGAAAAAATTATAACAGAAACAACCTCTTCTGTCCGACGCTGCAAGAGTAAAAAAAAAATTAATTTAATTGCGAATTTGAGAATGTTTTAGATAAAGCTTTCAACACAAGTCGTGTTCCAAATCATTCCTAAAAACTTTATAATTTGTCAATTTAACTGAAGATATCAAAACAAGTTCAAATTTTGATGAAGAACAATTGTTGACTTTTTCTATTTAAAACTTTGACTTGCAAATTTGAAATCAATACAGGGAATTGGAAATTAAAAACTTGCAGGTAGTCCGAGTACTAGATTCCAAACATAACTGCATTTTTACATTTTAAAATTTGATTCAAAATTGAGTTTTTGCCAAAAAGTTGAAGAACAGAGGTATTTCAAGCTTTTTCTTGAGTTTTAATTCTAAGTTTCGATTTGCAGAAGGTTAGTGCACTTTAAATTGATGGTAATCAGTAGTACAAATAATATGACCGAGTTTTTGTTGTGTAATGACAAAGAAAATCCATTTCAATCTTGCTCAGACAACTAGTACATAAAGAAAGAAAAAAATAATAAAAGGCGATGTGGATTTCTAAAAGAAATTGACAAATTTGTTTCGGAGATTCCAATTAGCAGACAAGTTAAAATTTTTGATAATGACTTGGAACTGAATCCGTAAGTAGACAAATTTATTTGGGTTTTATTCGTACATATAAATCTGATATATATATAACTGAATTTTATTTATATATATCTATTTATATTTATATAGCTGCATTTATATAATTGTATTTATATATATCTGTATATATAAATCTGTATTTATATCCTTATTTGTATACCTCTTTTATTTATTTAATTATATATATATTTTGTTTATAGATTATAATTAATATATTATTACTAGTGATAAACAATAATATTTACAATAATATTATTAATAATAATACTAATTATAATAATGCTAATATTAAAAAAATATATATATAACAATAATATTAATAGTAACAATACTAATAATAATGATATTAATATTATTCATGTTTCATGATAATATAAGCAACTTAAATGTATTAACTTTCAATAATATAACTAATATTGATTTTAATGTTAATATTCTTATTAAAGTTAATAATATTAATGAAAGTACTAATAATATTAGTATTACATTTCTAACTTGTAGTTACACTTAACATGTTAAGATTATATATTATTCTAGTAATTATACATTATATATTATATGATAATGTGTTGTATATAATATGTGTATGCATATTAAATGTGAAGATGTAATTGTCTTTTATATATAAGTATTGTATATTATAATATTCTCGCATCATAGAAATAAATTTAAACATTTAGTATTTATATATATATATATATATATATATATATATATATATATAAAATTTTATTCATATGATAATAATTATTATAGAAAATCATATATATCTATTCATAGATTTATTTTAATAATAATTTTCTTATCTTGTATTTTATTTTACATATTTAGTTTTAATTATTCAATTATATTTTTATTATTTCCAACACATATATTTATATATATATATATATATGTTTTTATTTACAAACAATTGTTCGTGAATCGTCGAGAATGGTCGAAGTTCAATTGAATATATGAAACGGTTCAAACTTTTTAAGACTCAACCTTACAGACTTTGCTTATCGTGTTGGAAACATATAAAGATTAAGTTTAAATTTAGTCGAAAATTCCCGGGTCACTACAGTACCTACCCGTTAAAGAAATTTCGTCCCGAAATTTGAGTGAGGTTGTCATGGCTAACAATGAAAATGTTTTCATGGCAAATATGAGTTGATAAATAGAATTTTATCACAGGGTATAACCTGGATAAAATAATTCGATTATTTGAAGCTTACGAGTGAAATTATCACAAAAGATTAAGATCGGATAAGTAAAGATTCGTCTTAACTTTTGACAGAGTCAGGGTTGAATTTTGAAAGTAAGATACATCTTAAATTTTGACGTAGTCACGATTGAATTTAGAAAACAGGATGCTTCTTAACTTTTGACGTTGTTTTGGTTGAATTCCAGGATTTAAGGGATTTGAAGAAAATCTTCGAAATCTAAAAGATTTGATTCTCTGCGAATAAGGAAATTTAGATTTCTATAATTAAATGTGGTAATCTGTCTCGATTCCTCTGTCTGATATTTTCACTATAAATTTTACCTTTTTCGTTCCGTTAATTTTCACCACCTCAATACTCAATTCCCAAATTCAAAAGATCGTGAAAATGCTTAATCCAGTTCTGATCCTTGTCCTTATCCTGATTATTGCAACAATCATTCTCCTTTTCCAACTTCCACCGGAGGAATCCGTTTATTTCTACTATGCTTTAGGGATTATTGCATTTATAATCCTCCCGTGTCTTTATATTGCTATACGCACTGATATCCACGGTTTGTAATTTCGGTGTTGTTGTTGGGCTTTATATTTTCTCTTATATTTTGGAGCTCTTTGCCTTTTTATTATCCTCCCGACCTCTAGTAAAGCGAGTAATGGTCCAGAATTCGTAAGTATGAAATTTCGAATAAACATCGTGTTCTAAATAAGAACTAATGTATTAGCACGATTTTATTTATCAAATTACCAGAATCACTGAGAATAGAACTATCAAGAATATTCTTTCTTGATATGTTCAGAAGTTAAGCATAATGAAAGAGTTATGTAACATGGCACGTGATGATGTTAGGATATGTGAATCATCACGTCCCAATAGAAACTCAGCATGACTTACTATAATATAATCACGTTGATCAAGTGTCATTATATTATACTAACCCATGCATCAGTTCCCAACACTACTTCAATAACATTCGTATTTTAAGCTCGAAAGTTTACAGAATATAGAAACTAACAGTTTCTATATGATGTAATACTGATAGCACGAAGAGATTAATGATTTTAGATAATAATAATAGTTATAAAAATATCTCCAGAAATATGGAGGATATTTATAATGAAAGATACGATAATATCTCGGAATATCTAAGATCAGCGGATGATAGAAACTATTGTCTGCAAGAGTTTAGAGTAAGGAGCAAGATATTCACTAAAGACTTTAGCAGACATTAAATCATTTGGATTCTTTGAAGTCAAACTTATTCTTTATGATTTGTCTATGGCTTTCTTCCTAGTTTCGCATAATCTACTTTTCGGTACTAAATTTTCTATTGAATGTTTCCAATATAATGATACACAGGAAGCACGAAGAGATATATAATTTCGGACGTGAATATTTAGGAAAATATCCTCAGAAATATCAAAGATATTGATGATGATATTTTGGAATTTCTAAGTTCGATGGTTGATGGAGAAAGATTTTCCGCAAGATTTTTAACATGACTTCGGGGCAAGATATACTCTAAAGATTTCAACGGATCCAGAATTATCTAGATTCTTTGAATATAGGGTATGGTCCTTGTATTTGTCCTTGGTTTCCTTCATGGTTAACTCTATCCGTTTTCCAGTTCCAACGTTTCTGAGCTTTTCCTACATATTATTCTTTATCATCAAACTTTCGATGACTAGGTCGTTTACAGTTGCCTACTGTTTCTGCTGCTTCATTCAGATTTTTCAACATTTAGAGTATCGATTCATAAACTGGGTGCCTTTTCAAAATTTCAGAATTGAAGGTCGTAATTCTGGGAGATAATTGTTATATGTATACATATAACTATTGATGTAGAAATGCTACGAGATTCGAAATACTGATTGCGGATTCCCGGTAATTGGTATGGTAATTATTATTACAGGGTATAGATGAATACAAGATGAGGTTTCAATGAATATAATGATTTTTCGAAAAGTCCAAATTCATTGAAGTTGCTGGTAATTTTACTGCTAATGTGGTGAAATATAAACGGTTCTCCGGTAACGATGACTACAGGCAAACTTATATATCGAGGTTATAATAAGGCTAATTCGAATGGAAGTTGAAGTTGATTTGTTGAAGCTGTGATAAAATTGGCTAATTTGGAAAAGAGTTGCAATGTTATTTTCGGTAATAACAATGCCAAAGGAGCTAACACAGACACGTGTTAAACTTTTACTTAGGGTCCGGGAGTTTTCAAGTGCATACTATATGCGTCAATCTTTTCTTCCATAGATGAAGTGCGGTTGGTATATCCTCTCGATTGAGGTGTTTTCGAGAATTATGAAAAGTTTGAACGCAGATTATAATTGTCAAGATACAAATGAAGTTTAAGATGAAATCAAGTGGCAAACTTGAAGAACTGTTTAGTTTCATGTGTTATAATTAATATTTTAATTCATTTTAATTGTCCAATGTTATTAGTCCACAGTCGATAGTCCACAGTTGACAGTGCAATCATTCATATATAGTTTAATATATAATATTCGAATTAATTAATACATGTCGTGACCCGTATACATCTCAGACTCGATCACAACTCAAACTATATATATTATTGTAGAATCAACCTCAACCCTGTATAGAGAACTCGATCATTACTGCATATTGAGTGTCTATGGTGATTCCAAATAATATATATAGATGCGTCGATATGATATGTCAAAACCTTGTATACGTGTCCCGATATTTAAAGCGCGTAAAATAAATAATAGAAAATTAAATAACGATAAATAAAGTTGCGAGAATGTAAATTGCGATAAATAAACTGTAGTCAGTTAGCTAGGAACAATTAGCTAGGAACAGTTAGCGTGGATTCTTAATAAAATTCCTCATAGTTAATTTGTCTGTTTCTAAGAAATTTTATTTTGTCAAATGTTTTCTTCATTATGCCACTTGTTGGATTCTGATAGGTCAAAATCCAAATATGAAATTGAATGAAAATGGTTATTAGGCGGTGAACGGATACGTATACCTGTGGATGTAAGTAGGATAGTAAATGACTGTTGAATCAGATTCGAAGAACGTACAATGTAACTTATTAATGTGAAATCTTAAGTATCCCTCGGGTATTACCTACCCGTTAAAATGTTTTCACCATTAACAGTTTGTACAAAAGAATTTTTAATTACAATCTTTATGAAAACATATATACATATATATTTTTTCAGATGTAATCATGGATTTAATGAGTTAACTTAATATTAAACTCATTTAGTTTTCGGTTGGAACTAGAATAAATAATCTCTAAAACTTTAGAGATTACATATTCTCCATGTCGAACGAAGATAAATGAGGTAGAACGATAAGTAGAACGAAGATCATACTCAAAGTACAGATGATGATATTGAACCATGGATTGTTGATGGTACTGGTGCTGTTATTGATGGTACTGTTGGTGCCGGTGATGTTGCTGAAGCTGGTACATTTTGCACCATATTATCCGAATTGATTATTCGAGCGCGAAGTTCGTTGACTTATTACTCCAGGATGATTGTCGGTCGGAACGATCAGATAAATAAGGTTCAGAATTGTGGATAGAATATAATTCTTGTCGAGTTACCCTGGAAATGAGACTGAAAATGGTGTCTCGAACAGGTTCGCCGGTAAACGCTTCAGGTTCATTGTCAAGAGGTGAATTTGGTTGGTGAAAGGGATTGCCTTCTGCACGTTTCCATTAATTAAGTCGACTACGAACCCATCAGATGAATTGATAATGGCTGATAGGTTGATTCATGCCTATGACGCTGTTTTCGGAGCTTAGGTGAATATCTATGTCGGAATAGCTGTCGGAATAACTATCGGAATAGCTATCGGAATCTGAGGGACTCGAACTGGTTGCAGGATTCATCTTACACGATCAGATGAAGGATTTTTGATAAGAAATAGATTATAGGATGTAGTTTAGTACCCTACAATACATAATTTACATATGCATATATAATACTAAAATCTCATAAGTTACGGAGGAATCTACGGAAGTTGTCAGGCAAAGTTACAGTACCAGATACGCTAAGATATGAAGTAGTAGATACGCTAAGATATGAATTTTGTCTATACACTATTCATGCAGTCAATGCAGTAAAACGTGTCTAAACTAAGAATGATAAGCAAGTGATTCTCTAAGAATGATAAGCAGGTAATTTTTGACACAAAATGATAAGCAAAACTTTTGACATGCAGACACGGTCGAAGTCCAGACTCACTAATGCATCCTAACGACTTATCAGTTAGACACACTAATGCAGACATGGTTCGCTAAGACCACCGCTCTGATACCAACTGTGAAGACCCGTCCTAATCCATCCGGACGAAGTCCATATCGATTATAAATGATTCACAACAGTTGATTACATCGCGAGGTACTTGACCTCTATATGATACATTTTACAAACATTTCATTCATTTTTGAAAAGACAATCTTTAATTACATCAAAAGTTGATGGCATGCATACTATTTCATAATATATCTAAACTAATAAATGACTTGATAATAATCTTGATGAACTCGATGACTCGAATGCAATGTCTTTTGAAATATGTCATGAATGACTCCAAGTAATGTCTCAAACATGAGCAAATGCACAGCGGAAGATTTCTTTCATACCTGAGAATAAACATGCTTTAAAATGTCAACCAAAAGGTTGGTGAGTTCATTAGTTTAACATAAATAATCATTTCATAACTTTTAATAGACCACAAGATTTCATATTTCCATTTCTCATAAACATACGTCCCATACATAGAGACAAAATAATCATTCATATGAATTGAACACCTGGTAACCGACATTCACAATTTTGCATATAAGAATATCCCCATCATTCCGGGATCCTCCTTCGGACATGATATAAATTTCGAAGTACTAAAGCATCCGGTACTTTGGATGGGGCTTGTTGGGCCCGATAGATCTATCTTTAGAGTTCGCGTCAATTAGGGTGTCTGTTCCCTAATTCTTAGATTACCAGACTTAATAAAAAGGGCATATTCGATTTCGATAATTCAACCATAGAATGTAGTTTCGATTACTTTTGTCTATATCGTAAAACAATTATAAAAGCAGCGCATGTATTCTCAGTCCCAAAATATATATATTGCAAAAGCATTTAAAAAGGGAGCAAATGAAACTCACAGTACTGTATTTTGTAGTAAAAATACATATGACGACATTTGAACAATGCAGGGTTGGCATCGGATTCACGAACCTATATCATTTGTATATTTATTAATATACATAATTGTAATCGAATAAATATATATATAAATTTATTAGTTATATCCATTCTATATTAATATTATTTATATATATGTTTCACATATTTATTTTGTACATAAAATATTAACTTTTGTTATGTTTTATGTATTAAATATATTTGTATATAAATATCATTTATTTGTTAAAACGGTATTTTAATAATAATACAAAGTAATATTTGAGTTGATAAAATAACAATAATGATGATAGTGATATTGATATTGATATTAGTGATAATAGTATTAATAATTCTATTAATGACAATATTAACGTTGGTTTTTAATAAAATATATATTTTAATAATAGTGGTAATAATTAATATTTAATACTTAATAACAATTTAATTACTAATGGTAATCTTAATAATAAAATTTTTATTAATAATAATGATAGGTTTAAAATGATACTAATACTTGTATTAATAATAATTTGTATTATTTCCTTAAAAACACTAATAGTAATAATTGTAACTATAATACTACTTATATCAATATTAATATTATATTAATGATATTAGTATTTATATTAATAGTATTAACATAATAATAATAATAATTATATTTATATTAATACTAATTATAATGATAATAATAATCAAACTTGTAATTTTTAATTATAATAATAAATACCAACTAATATTGACATTAATAACAATGATAATAATAATAATGACTATAATATAAATCATAAAAACAATTTCTAACAATACAATAATAATAATGATAATATTAATAATAATAATAATAATAATAATAATAATAATAATAATAATAATAATAATAATAATAATAAGTATAATAATAATAAGTATAATAATAATAATAATAACAATAATAATAATAATAATAATAATAATAATAATAATAATAATAATAATAATAATAATAATAATAATAATAATAATAATAATAATAATAATAATAATAATAATAATAATAATAATAATAATAATAATAATAATACAAGTAAACTACCTCAAAATTCGGCCTAAAAAGAATATAATGACCCTGCCGGGGTTCGAACCCGAGACCTCCCGCTAACCCAATACACTCTTCAACCATCCGACTATTCCTGTTTTCCTGAATATTACTCCTTTTTATTTGTATTATATTAACTCACGTAATCATCTTCTTCATCAACATAAAATTAGTCGACCAATTCTCAAATCATCATAAATGTGCAATACATTTTTGGGTTTAGGGATTTAAAAGGGAAACATATAACTCTATTATTATTATGAATCAAAAAGAAAGAAAAAAAAATTATAACAGAAACAACCTCTTCTGTCCGACGCTGCAAGAGTAAAAAAAATTAATTTAATTGCGAATTTGAGAATGTTTTAGATAAAGCTTTCAACACAAGTCGTGTTCCAAATCATTCCTAAAAACTTTATAATTTGTCAATTTAACTGAAGATATCAAAACAAGTTCAAATTTTGATGAAGAACAATTGTTGACTTTTTCTATTTAAAACTTTGACTTGCAAATTTGAAATCAATACAGGGAATTAGAAATTAAAAACTTGCAGGTAGTCCGAGTACTAGATTCAAAACATAACTGCATTTTTACATTTTAAAATTTGATTCAAAATTGAGTTTTTGCCAAAAAGTTGAAGAACAGAGGTATTTCAAGCTTTTTCTTGAGTTTTAATTCTAAGTTTCGATTTGCAGAAGGTTATTGCACTTTAAATTGATGGTAATCAGTAGTACAAATAATATGACCGAGTTTTTGTTGTGTAATGACAAAGAAAATCCATTTCAATCTTGCTCAGACAACTAGTACATAAAGAAAGAAAAAAAATAATAAAAGGCGATGTGGATTTCTAAAAGAAATTGACAAATTTGTTTTGGAGATTCCAATCAGCAGACAAGTTAAAATTTTTGATAATGACTTGGAACTGAATCCGTAAGTAGACAAATTTATTTGGGTTTTATTCGTACATATAAATCTGATATATATATAACTGAATTTTATTTATATATATCTATTTATATTTATATAGCTGCATTTATATAATTGTATTTATATATATCTTTATATATAAATCTGTATTTATATCCTTATTTGTATACCTCTTTTATTTATTTAATTATATATATATTTTGTTTATAGATTATAATTAATATATTATTACTAGTGATAAACAATAATATTTACAATAATATTATTAATAATAATACTAATTATAATAATGCTAATATTAAAAAAATATATATAACAATAATATCAATAGTAACAATACTAATAATAATGATATTAATATTATTCATGTTTCATGATAATATAAGCAACTTAAATGTATTAACTTTCAATAATATAACTAATATTGATTTTAATGTTAATATTGTTATTAAAGTTAATAATATTAATGAAAGTACTAATTTATATTAGTATTACATTTCTAACTTGTAGTTACACTTAACATGTTAAGATTATATATTATTCTAGTAATTATACATTATATATTATATGATAATGTGTTGTATATAATATGTGTATGCATATTAAATGTGAAGATGTAATTGTCTTTTATATATAAGTATTGTATATTATAATATTCTCGCATCATAGAAATAAATTTAAACATTTAGTGTATATATATATATATATATATATATATATATATATAATTTTATTCATATGATAATAATTATTATAGAAAATCATATATATCTATTCATAGATTTATTTTAATAATAATTTTCTTATCTTGTATTTTATTTTACATATTTAGTTTTAATTATTCAATTATATTTTTATTATTTCCAACACATATATATATATATATATATATATATATATATATATATATATATATATATATATATATATATATATATATATATATATATATATATATATATATATATATATATATATATATATATATATATATATATATATATATATATGTTTTTATTTACAAACAATTGTTCGTGAATCGTCGAGAATGGTCGAAGGTCGATTGAATATATGAAACGGTTCAAACTTTTTAAGACTCAACCTTACAGACTTTCCTTATCGTGTTGGAAACATATAAAGATTAAGTTTAAATTTGGTCAAAAATTCCCGGGTCACTACATATACATGTACATACGTACGTATGCATGCATGCATGCACGTATATCTTTATCATTACTAATCATAAAATCATAGATTTTTATCATAATCAAAACCTAATAACATTAACATTCACCAACACGAATCTTTTTGATCATACTTAACTCATATTCATACTTGTTTATACTCACTTACATAAAATCATAACCTATTTATACCCTTTAACTTATCAAACTAGTTTATCATTAACATAAAATCATAATCTTTTATCATAAACTTTTATCTATTTTAATTAACTTTTATAACAACAATCATGATCAACTTATATTCATACTTAACCCTAATCATTATCTATATTAACTAACTTCATATCAAAATCATGATCACAACTTAACCCTAATCTTTATCATGTACATAATCTTTTAACTTAAAATCTAGCTTTATGTTCATAATCCTTAACCCTTAACTATTATAATTAACTACCTAATACTTTATCTATTATTATCTAGTTTCATAATCATACTTAACCACAATACTTTTAAATTTTTCCATCTTATTAATCATCATTATAATCTTTCCTTTATTCATGTTCATAAGCTTTTAGCTTTAAAATCTAGTTTCATGTTCAAAGTTGTCGTATTACTCATGTTCATTATTTATTAACATATAACTTATTCATATTCATAACCAATAATATTAAGAATTAAATCAACGTAAAAGGATGATAAAACTTAGAGTATAGGGATACCTTGAAGTATTTTAAGATCAAGAAAAGATGACGATTGATGGTGGTTATGACCCGAAACAGAAGCAGAAACACAGCAGCAAATCGGGAGCAATATGAGCGGGTTTTGGGGACTGTTTTGTCACACAGAACACAGCAACAACAGCAGCAAAAATAGCGACTTCTGGGGCGGTTTTGGGTGGCATTTTCAGCTGCAAACATGGGCGGTTTTGGTGGTGTTTAATGGCGGACAGCAGCAACAAAAAACGCAGCTGCAGTGAGCTGCTTTGAGGCCGGGTTTGAGCCTGTCGAAACACAAGCGAAAAAGCAGAAAAAGGCTGTTTTGGTGGCGGCTTGTAACAGCAACAAAAGAGGCTGCAGGAGGGCGGTTTGGGACTGTTTTGGGTGGCGGTTTAACAGCAGAATATCTGCTGTAGGTGGCGGCGATGATGAGCTGAAAAAACGCAGCTACATGTGGGCGGTTGAGGGCTGTGATGGCAGCCGAAATTGGCTGTGTTGGTGGGCTTATGGTCAACTAAAAATAGAGAGAAAAGAAGCTGTAAATTGTCGACTAAAAATAGGGAAGGGCTGCAGGGAATATGTCGACTATACAAGCATCAATGAGAAGGTTTTTTATGGGTTTATTTGTGTTGCCAAGTATAGGAAAAACATGAGCCCTTTTATAATTGAGGTTTAGAGTCCTAACCAAATTATAATCTTGGTGATCAAGGACTTGAAACTAGATTAGGATGCAAGGAAAAGGTAGTTGATTAGGATTAGGATTTAGGTTAGCTTAGGAACCAAGTTTTTTTTTTTTTTTTAAACTCCTTGGCCGTTTTTTTTATACGTTTATTAACATTTTTTTATATAAAAATGTTACTTTTATCTAATATAAGTGTTATTTATTTATTTACATTATTTTCCCATATCTTTTATTAAGTTTTTATTTAGTTCTCATTAGGTTTAGATGTATATAAATTGTCACAATTAATTTATTACATCTAGTTTATATTATTAATTTTTGTATTAGGGTTAGGGTTTAATATTTAATATGAAATGGTATTAGGGTTTAGTACTTAATGTATAGGGTTAGGTTTAGGGTTTAATATAATATTAGGGTTTTAACAATACACGCGATCATTTAATGAAAGCATAAATGTTCGTTTATTGAAATGGATAACAACCCTAATGATGATGCACAGAATATTGACATTGAAATCCTAAGGACAACTTGGTAAATTCAAAAGGGAAAAGTGAGAGTTGTTATATTAAGCAACCAAACTTGTTAAGACTTGATTAATTGAAATAGGTTTCATATAGACAATTGACCACCCAAGTTAACCGGTGATACACGAACGTTAAAACTTGTAAAAACTATACGATGACATATATATGGTTATATATATAGTTAACCTGATTTTATTATAAGTATGTATCTCATTAGGTATTTTAACAATGAGTTATATACATAAAAATGAGACTATTAATTTAAGAAACTCGAAAACGATATATATAACGATTATCGTTATAACAACGTCTTACTAGGTAAATATGAATCATATTAAGATATTGATACACTTGGTTAATTATGTTAAATGATAAGTAAATATATTATTAAGTGTATTAACAATGAAATACATATGTAAAAATAAGACTACTAACTTAATGATTTCGAAACGAGACATATATGTAACGATTATCGTTGTAACGACATTTAACTGTATATATATCATACTAAGATATATTATATATCATAATATCATGATAATATAACAATTTAACATCTCATTTGTTATAATAAACAATGGGTTAACAATATTCAACAAGATCGTTAACCTAAAGGTTTCAAAACAACATTTACATGTAACGACTAACGATGACTTAACGACTCAGTTAAAATGTATATACATGTAGTGTTTTAATATGTATTCATACACTTTTGAAAGACTTCAAGACACTTATCAAAATACTTTTACTTAACAAAAATGCTTACAATTACATCCTCGTTCAGTTTCATCAACAATTCAACTCGTATGCACCCGTATTCGTACTCGTACAATACATAGCTTTTAGATGTATGTACTATTGGTATATACACTCCAATGATCAGCTCTTAGCAGTCCATGTGAGTCACCTAACACATGTGGGAACCATCATTTGGTAACTAGCATGAAATATCTCATAAAATTACAAAAATATGAGTAATCATTCATGACTTATTTACATGAAAACAAAATTACATATCCTTTATATCTAATCCATACACCAACAACCAAAAACACCTACAAACACTTTCATTCTTCAAGTTCTAAGTGTTCTTCATAAATTCCAAAAGTTCTAGTTTCATAAAATCAAGAATACTTCCAAGATTGCAAGTTTACTTCCAAGTTTTCTAAATCCATTCCAAGTAATCATCCAAGATCAAGAAACCTTTGTTACTTACAGTAGGTTATATTTCTAATACAAGGTAATAATCATATTCAAACTTTAATTCAATTTCTATAACTATAACAATCTTATTTCGAGTGGAAATCTTACTTGAAATTGTTTTCGTATCATGATTCTGCTTCAAGAACTTTCAAGCCATCCAAGGATCCTTTGAAGCTAGATCTATTTTTCTCATTTCCAGTAGGTTTATCCAAGGAACTTGAGGTAGTAATGATGTTGATAACATCATTCGATTCATACATATAAAGCTATCTTATTCGAAGGTTTAAACTTGTAATCACTAGAACATACTTTAGTTAATTCTAAGCTTGTTCGCAAATAAAAGTTAATCCTTCTAAATTGACTTTTAAAATCAACTAAACACATGTTCTATATCTATATGATATGCTAACTTAATGATTTAAAACCCGGAAACACGAAAAATACCGTAAAACCGGATTTACGCCGTCGTAGTAACACCGCGGGCTGTTTTGGGTTAGTTAATTAAAAACTATGATAAACTTTGATTTAAAAGTTTTTATTCTAGGAAAATGATTTTTATTATGAACATGAAACTATATCCAAAAATTATGGTTAAACTCGAAGTGGAAGTATGTTTTCTAAAATGGTTATCTAGACGTCGTTCTTTCGACTGAAATGACTACCTTTACAAAAACGACTTGTAACTTATTTTTCCGACTATAAACCTATACTTTTTCTGTTTAGATTCATAAAATAGAGTTCAATATGAAACCATAGCAATTTGATTCATTCAAAACGGATTTAAAATGAAGAAGTTATGGGTAAAACAAGATTGGATAATTTTTCTCATTTTAGCTACGTGAAAATTGGTAACAAATCTATTCCAACCAAAACTTAATCTACTTGTATTGTATATTATGTAATCTTGAGATACCATAGACACGTATACAATGTTTCGAACTATCATGTCGACACATCTATATATATTTCGGAACAACCATAGACACTCTATATGTGAATGTTGGAGTTAGCTATACAGGGTTGAGGTTGATTCCAAAATATATATAGTTTGAGTTGTGATCAATACTGAGATACGTATACACTGGGTCGTGGATTGATTCAAGATATTATTTATCGATTTATTTCTGTACATCTAACTGTGGACAACTAGTTGTAGGTTACTAACGAGGACAGCTGACTTAATAAACTTAAAACATCAAAATATATTAAAAGTGTTGTAAATATATTTTGAACATACTTTGATATATATGTATATATTGTTATAGGTTCGTGAATCAACCAGTGGCCAAGTCTTACTTCCCGACGAAGTAAAAATCTGTGAAAGTGAGTTATAGTCCCACTTTTAAAATCTAATATTTTTGGGATGAGAATACATGCAGGTTTTATAAATGATTTACAAAATAGACATAAGTACATGAAACTACATTCTATGGTTGAATTATCAAAATCGAATATGCCCCTTTTTATTAAGTCTGGTAATCTAAGAATTAGTGAACATACACCCTAATTGACGCGAATCCTAAAGATAGATCTATTGGGCTTAACAAACCCCATCCAAAGTACCGGATGCTTTACTACTTCGAAATTTATATCATATCCGAAGGGTGTCCCGGAATGATGGGGATATTCTTATATATGCATCTTGTTAATGTCGGTTACCAGGTGTTCACCATATGAATGATTTTTATCTCTATGTATGGGATGTGTATTGAAATATGAAATCTTGTGGTCTATTGTTACGATTTGATATATATAGGTTAAACCTATAACTCACCAACATTTTTGTTGACGTTTAAAGCATGTTTATTCTCAGGTGAATACTAAGAGCTTCCGCTGTTGCATACTAAAATAAGGACAAGATTTGGAGTCCATGTTTGTATGATATTGTGTAAAAACTGCATTCAAGAAACTGATTTCGATGTAACATATTTGTATTGTAAACCATTATGTAATGGTCGTGTGTAAACATGATATTTTAGATTATTATTATTTGATAATCTACGTAAAGCTTTTTAAACCTTTATTTATGAAATAAAGGTTACGGTTTGTTTTAAAAATGAATGCAGTCTTTGAAAAACGTCTCATATAGAGGTCAAAACCTCGCATCGAAATCATATAATATGGAACGTTTTTAATCAATAAGAACGGGACATTTCAGTTGGTATCCGAGCGTTGGTCTTAGAGAACCAGAATTTTGCATTAGTGTGTCTTATCGAGTTTGTTAGGATGCATTAGTGAGTCTGGACTTCGACCGTGTTTACTTTCGATGCGAGGTTTTGACCTCTATATGAGAACGGGACATTTCAGTTGGTATCCGAGCGTTGGTCTTAGAGAACCAGAATTTTGCATTAGTGTGTCTTATCGAGTTTGTTAGGATGCATTAGTGAGTCTGGACTTCGACCGTGTTTACTTGAAAAATGATTGCTTACGTTCCGTAAACACGGTCGAAGTCCAGACTCACTAATGCATCCTAACAAACTCGATAAGACACACTAATGCAAAATTCTGGTTCTCTAAGACCAACGCTCGGATACCAACTGAAATGTCCCGTTCTTATTGATTAAAAACGTTCCATATTAATTGATTTCGTTGCGAGGTTTTGACCTCTATATGAGACGTTTTTCAAAGACTGCATTCATTTTTAAAACAAACCGTAACCTTTATTTCATAAATAAAGGTTTAAAAAGCTTTACGTAGATTATCAAATAATGATAATCTAAAATATCCTGTTTACACACGACCATTACATAATGGTTTACAATACAAAAATGTTACATCGAAATCAGTTTCTTGAATGCAGTTTTTACACAATATCATACAAACATGGACTCCAAATCTTGTCCTTATTTTAGTATGCAACAGCGGAAGCTCTTAGTATTCACCTGAGAATAAACATGCTTTAAACGTCAACAAAAATGTTGGTGAGTTATAGATTTAACCTATATATATCAAATCATAACAATAGACCACAAGATTTCATATTTCAATACACATCCCATACATAGAGATAAAAATCATTCATATGGTGAACACCTGGTAACCAACTTTAACAAGATGCATATATAAGAATATCCCCATCATTCCGGGACACCATTCGGATATGATATAAATTTCGAAGTACTAAAGCATCTGGTACTTTGGATGGGGTTTGTTAGGCCCAATAGATCTATCTTTAGGATTCGCGTCAATTAGGGTGTCTGTTCCCTAATTCTTAGATTACCAGACTTAATAAAAAGGGGCATATTCGATTTCGATAATTCAACCATAGAATGTAGTTTCACGTACTTGTGTCTATTTTGTAAATCATTTATAAAACCTGCATGTATTCTCATCCCAAAAATATTACATTTTAAAAGTGGGACTATAACTCACTTTCACAGATTTTTACTTCGTCGGGAAGTAAGACTTGGCCACTGGTTGATTCACGAACCTATAACAATATATACATATATATCAAAGTATGTTCAAAATATATTTACAACACTTTTAATATATTTTGATGTTTGAAGTTTATTAAGTCAGCTGTCCTCGTTAGTAACCTACAACTAGTTGTCCACAGTTAGATGTACAGAAATAAATCGATAAATATTATCTTGAATCAATCCACGACCCAGTGTATACGTATCTCAGTATTGATCACAACTCAAACTATATATATTTTAGAATCAACCTCAACCCTGTATAGCTAACTCCAACATTCACATATAGAGTGTCTATGGTTGTTCCGAAATATATATAGATGTGTCGACATGATAGGTCGAAACATTGTATACGTGTCTATGGTATCTCAAGATTACATAATATACAATACAAGTTGATTAAGTTATGGTTGGAATAGATTTGTTACCAATTTTCACGTAGCTAAAATGAGAAAAATTATCCAATCTTGTTTTACCCATAACTTCTTCATTTTAAATCCGTTTTGAGTGAATCAAATTGCTATGGTTTCATATTGAACTCTATTTTATGAATCTAAACAGAAAAAGTATAGGTTTATAGTCGGAAAAATAAGTTACAAGTCATTTTTGTAAAGGTAGTCATTTCAGTCGAAAGAACGACGTCTAGATGACCATTTTAGAAAACATACTTCCACTTTGAGTTTAACAATAATTTTTGGATATAGTTTCATGTTCATAATAAAAATAATTTTCTCAGAATAACAACTTTTAAATCAAAGTTTATCATAGTTTTTAATTAACTAACCCAAAACAGCCCGCGGTGTTATTACGACAGCGTAAATCCGGTTTTACGGTGTTTTTCGTGTTTCCAGGTTTTAAATCATTAATTTAACATATCATATAGATATAGAACATGTGTTTAGTTGATTTTAAAAGTCAAGTTAGAAGGATTAACTTTTGTTTGCGAACAAGTTTAGAATTAACTAAACTATGTTCTAGTGATTACAAGTTTAAACCTTCGAATAAGATAGCTTTATATGTATGAATCGAATGATGTTATGAACATCATTACTACCTTAAGTTCCTTGGATAAGCCTACTGGAAAATAGAAAAATGGATCTAGCTTCAACGGATCCTTGGATGGCTCGAAGTTCTTGAAGCAGAATCATGACACGAAAACAAGTTCAAGTAAGATCATCACTTGAAATAAGATGGTTATAGTTATAGAAATTGAACCAAAGTTTGAATATGATTATTACCTTGTATTAGAATGATAACCTACTGTAAGAAACAAAGATTTCTTGAGGTTGGATGATCACCTTACAAGATTGGAAGTGAGCTAGCAAACTTGAAAGTATTCTTGATTTTATGTAACTAGAACTTGTAAAATATATGAAGAACACTTAGAACTTGAAGATAGAACTTGAGAGAGATCAATTAGATGAAGAAAATTGAAGAATGAAAGTGTTTGTAGGTGTTTTTGGTCGTTGGTGTATGGATTAGATATAAAGGATATGTAATTTTGTTTTCATGTAAATAAGTCATGAATGATTACTCATATTTTTGTAATTTTATGAGATATTTCATGCTAGTTGCCAAATGATGGTTCCCACATGTGTTAGGTGACTCACATGGGCTGCTAAGAGCTGATCATTGGAGTGTATATACCAATAGTACATACATCTAAAAGCTGTGTATTGTACGAGTACGAATACGGGTGCATACGAGTAGAATTGTTGATGAAACTGAACGAGGATATAATTGTAAGCATTTTTGTTAAGTAGAAGTATTTTGATAAGTGTCTTGAAGTCTTTCAAAAGTGTATAAATACATATTAAAATACTACATGTATATACATTTTAACTGAGTCGTTAAGTCATCGTTAGTCGTTACATGTAAGTGTTGTTTTGAAACCTTTAGGTTAACGATCTTGTTAAATGTTGTTAACCCAATGTTTATAATATCAAATGAGATTTTAAATTATTATATTATCATGATATTATCATGTATGAATATCTCTTAATATGATATATATACATTAAATGTCTTTACAACGATAATCGTTACATATATGTCTCGTTTAAAAATCATTAAGTTAGTAGTCTTGTTTTTACATACGTAGTTCATTGTTAATATACTTAATGATATGTTTACTTATCATAGTATCATGTTAACTATATATATATCCATATATATGTCATCATATAGTTTTTACAAGTTTTAACGTTCGTGAATCACCGGTCAACTTGGGTGGTCAATTGTCTATATGAAACATATTTCAATTAATCAAGTCTTAACAAGTTTGATTGCTTAATATGTTGGAAACATTTAATCATGTAAATATCAATCTCAATTAATATATATAAACATGGAAAAGTTCGGGTCACTACACAAGTAGTCATAGAACAATACTCAACATGCATCGGTTTGATCGGAACAGTTTACGGACACACACTTTCTATTTTTAGAAAGTTTCTATTTTTAGCAGGTTTCCATTTTTTGAAAGTTTCTATTTTTGAAAAGTTTCTATTTTTTTGGAAAGTTTCTATTTTAGGAAAGTTTCTATTCTTGGAAAGTTTCCAAATTTAGAAAGTTTCTATTTTTAGAAAGTTTTAAGTTAGGAAAGTTTCCTTATTTAGAAAGTCAACAAAAGTCAACTGAAAGTCAAAGTCAACTGAAAGTCAACTCAAAAGTCAACATTGGTCAAACATAGTCAACGTTAAATTTAAAAGTGTAAGTTGTAATAATAATGTAAGTTATAATGTTTATTAAAGTTAAATATATCTAATTATGTCATAACATAAGTTTAATTAAATTAAAATGAATTATCAAAGTTAATATAAGTTTCAATGATATAATTAATATAACATAAGTATTTAATTAATTAATTAAATATTAGTCAGAATTTAAGTATTATTAATTAATAATAAATTTTAAATCATATCATAAGTATTATTAATTAATAATGAATTATTAATCATATCATAAGTATTTAATTATAATTATTTAATCATAAGTATTTAATAATTAAATTATAATTAAATAATAACTAAGCCTTATAATAACTAAATAATTAGTTAATCTTTATTATAAGTCTTATAATAATAATCTTATAATATAAGTTTAATACTTATCATAAGTATTTTCCATTAATAATAAAAGTATTATTAATCATAAGTTTAATTAAAATGTTAATTAAATCATAAGTAATAATTAAATGATATAATAAATATATATCATAAGTCTTAAATTATAATAATTACTTTTTATATCATAAGTAATTAAATGATAATGAAATTCATTATTTATATCATAAGTTTAATAATTAATCACAAGTTTTAAATCAAAAGTTCATCGGGTCGTATCTTGAGCCCCGGGTGTCGGTTTTCGGCGAGCCTTACATATATCTCCGCCTAATCAAATCACCTGACACTTCGGTACACTCAAGAACACACCAAGAACAGCCCACAAGTCGTGGTAATCAGCCAAGACATCACTTGAAACTTTAATTCAATCAAAATCGTGTTTTAGACTCAACGGGTGATTCGTGGCTCGGATTTAGATGACCCGAACATGAAAGTTCGTTCCATAATTGATCCTAACACACTAACACACCCTAAAGTCACCAAATATGGTCACAAATTCGGACCAAACCTGGTTCATACCAATATCACATTTCAATCTTAACAAAATACCACTTTGATCATATCTAGGGCTCCGGGAATCGAAACGACATGAATCCGGAGTCTAAAATTAATGTCTTGATGAGAGGAACTCATCTAGATACTTTATTTTAACTCTTATAACAGCCACAATATCAGAAATACACGAAATAGCTGCTGTCCCAATTTTATCAAACCGAAAACATGTGTTTATGAGTAATTCTATGCATACAAACACCATTACAACAACAAGTAATCATCATACTATTAAAATATAATCAAAATACAGAAAAATAAAGAAAAATTAAAAATCTAGGGTTAGGGTTTATACCCTAATCAAGAATCAAATGATGTAGTCGCGTAGAGTACGAAGAGATGAATCCGATTATACTAAAAGCCCTTGAGAGATGATGAAGAATCCATGCTATGATGATGTTGGCCAATTATGATGATGAAGATGGAGGTTTGGGTCGTTCATGGAGAGGAGAGAAAGAAAAAAAATAAGGTGCTAGGTTAAAATGAAAAGTATTGTTCCTTTTTGTTCAACAAAACACCAAGTTTCCAAGATTGACACATCACCCCCCTCCCCTTCAAAAAGATTGACACACCAAGTTTCCAAGTATTGTTCCTTTTTGACCGTTGGTTTGAAAACCAAAAAGATTCGCCGGATAGAAATCCACGGCACGTAGAAACGTACAACTTAAAATATGAATACAAATATTCATATGACACATAATAATTAATATATTATTACAAAAATAATAATATATATCATAGAAATGATGTGGCACGAATAACAGTTAACGGTCGTTAAATAATTAACGGTAAAAGATAACGGAAAGAGTAGGGTCGTTACAGTACCTTCCCGTTACGGAAATTTCGTCCCGAAATTTAAGCAGGTGCAGGGGTTGACTCAGCATCTGGGAACAAATGTGGGTACTTCTGCTTCATCTGCTCTTCACACTCCCAAGTGAACTCGGGACCACGTCTGGCGTTCCATCTAGCTCGAACAATAGGAATTCTACTCTGCTTAAGAGTCTTAACCTCTCGATCCATAATTTCAACAGGTTCCTCAATAAAATGTAGTTGCTTATCAACATGAATTTTCTCCAGAGAAATAGTCTTATCGGCCTCGGTCAAACACTTCTTTAAATTCGATACATGAAAAACGTCATGAATAGCACTAAGTTCTTGTGGCAATTTCAAACGATAAGCCACGGGTCCAACTCTCTGAATGATCTCAAAAGGTCCAACAAAACGAGGATTCAACTTTCCTCTTTTACCAAAATGTATCACGCCCTTCCAAGGTGATACCTTCAACATAACACGATCACCGACCTGAAATTCAATATCATTCCTTCTCTTATTGGCATAGCTCTTTTGACGACTTCTAGCGGTTCTCAATCTTTCCTTAATCTGTACGATCTTCTCGGTAGTCTCATGAATAATTTCTGGGCCTGTGAGTTGAGAATCCCCAACCTCATTCCAACAGACAGGAGACCTACACTTTCTACCATACAGAGTTTCAAACGGTGCGGCTTTAATACTTGCATGATAGCTATTATTATAAGAAAATTCAGCTAGCGGCAAATATCTATCCCACCCATTACCAAAATCAATAACACACGCTCGTAACATGTCTTCTAACGTCTGAAAGGTCCTTTCACTCTGACTATCCGTCTGAGGATGATAAGCGGTGCTCATATCCAACTTAGTTCCCAAAGCTTCCTGTAAGGATCGCCAAAACCTCGATATAAATCGACTGTCTCAGTTTGAACTAATAGATACAGGAACACCATGTCTTGAAACAATTACCTTCAAATACAAACGAGTAAGCTTCTCCATCGAATCTGTTTCCTTAATCGGCAAGAAATGAGCTGACTTTGTGAGCCGGTCAACAATCACCTAAATGGTATCATAACCACCCACAACTCTCGGTAACTTCGTAATAAAATCCATCGTAATACCTTCCCACTTCCACTCGAGAATCTCAGGTTGCACCAAAAGTCCAGACAATTTCTGATGTTCAGCTTTAACCTTAGCACAGGTCAAGCAATTAGCCACATAAGTAGCCACATCAGCTTTCAAGTTAGGCCACCAATACAGCTCCTTAAGATCATGATACATCTTTCCTGAACCAGGATGAATAGAGTACCTAGATTTATGAGCCTCATCTAAAACAAGTTGTCTCAGATCACCAAACTTCGGAACCCAAAGGCGTCCCGTAAAATACCGAGTACCATTGGTTCGTACCTCTAACTGTTTACTCAAGCCTCGGGCCTTCCCGTTACAAAATTCTCCTCCTTCAAGGCTTCTTGTTGAGCTGCAAGAATCTGCCTTGTGAGGTTTGTTCGAATGGTCATATTTAAGGCTCTAAACCTACGAGGTTCAACTCTCTCCTTTCAACTCAAAGCATCAGCCACAACATTGGCCTTTCCAGGATGATATAAAAGTTCGAAATCATAATCATTCAACGTCTCAACCCGTCATCGCTGCTTCATATTTAGCTATTTTTGATCAAGAATATGTTGAAGACTCTTGTGATCAGTGTACACTTTACTTTTGACCCCATATAAATAATGTCTCCAAATCTTAAGCGCAAACACAACAGCTCCCAAATCTAAATCATGGGTTGTATAATTCTGTTCATAGATCTTAAACTGACATGACATGTAAGCGGTGACTTTCTTTCGTTGCACCAAAACGCAACCAAAGCCCTGGAGTGATGCATCACAATAGACAACAAAATTGTCATTACCCTCACCTAGTGACAATATTGGAGCGGTAGTCAACTTCTTCTTCAAAGTTTGAAAAGGATTCTCTTGTTCATACTTCCACTCGTACTTCTTCCCCTTGTGTGTTAAAGCAGTCAGAGGTGTCGCTATACGAGAGAAATCTTGAATGAACCTTCAACCTGCCAACCCTAGGAACTGACAAATCTGAGTAGGAGTTTTCGGAATTTCCCACTCCTCGATTGCCTCAATCTTGGCAGGATCTACTTGTATTTCCTGTTTACTAACAATATGTCCAAGGAATTGAACTTCTCGTAACTAAAAAGCACACTTAGAGAACTTAGCGTACAATTCTCCTTTTCTCAATAAATCAAGCACCAACTTCAAATGTTCTTCGTTCTCTTCATCACTCTTAGAATAAATAAGGATGTCGTCGATGAAAACAATAACGAATTTGCCCAGATAGGGTCTACACACACGGTTCATGAGGTCCATGAATACAGCAGGTGCATTTGTCAATCCGAACGGCATAACAAGGAATTCGAAGTGACCATAACGGGTGCGAAAAGAAGTTTTCGAAACATCAGATTCTTTAACACGCAACTGATGATAGCCGGAACGAAGATCGATTTTAGAATAAATAGACGAACCCTGAAGCTGATCGAACAGATCATAAATTCTTGGAAGAGGGTAACCGTTCTTAACCTAAGCTTGTTCAACTCGCGATAATCAATACACCATCGGAACGAACCACCTTCCATATTAACAAACAAAACAGGAGCTCCCTAAGGGGACGAACTGGGACGAATGAAATTTAATTGCAACAATGAAGGAAGAAATATATGAAGTAGTCACATCAGTGGCATAGATATTTAAGGCAATTCTCTCAAAGGAGATAACGAGGATCATGGACTTCAAAGTAAATTTTCATTACATTTCAGAAAAGAAGATGTACGAAAGGTGTGATATTTCAACGAGAGTGAACTTCGTTGCACAATGAGCGAGGCAATCTAGGATTCATCCTTATTCTTAAATTTATGTGTGGCTGAAAAGGAACGTGAATCATGGTTTATAAAGAATGGCCGACTCCAGGTGAGATGAATCTCCAAAAATAATTTCGTGTACCTCAAAGTATTGAATCCTAGGATTGATGTTTATGAGGGTGTTACGATTGATAGCGATTATTGAGAGCAGAAACTCCTCAACGGTCTAGTGTAATATATATCCATGATACCCACTATAACGAAAGTTGGGGTAGAAACCCACCTAGAATCTTTTCTACAATAGGGTAACCACCGAGTGTACCTCAGAAAAATGGATTTATTGGTCCGTGTTTCAGCCATGTCCAACCATAAGAGGGAAAATTTTCATGAGCGCAAAGACTTTCCAACAAATTTTATAAAACCGGCATCCAAAGTGGTGTAAAAGTTTCTATCAATTAACTTAATGGTAAGTTTCATCCTTAAACGGGGGATGAGAAGAACTGTGATTCAAACACTCTGTAGAGTAATGCGAAAATTTGATAAAATCGATCAAAGGAGTTTTGAAAAGTTTTAAACTTTTGATGTGACAACATAAACGAAACGAAGTTATTAGTAAATTTAGAAGTATGTACAACGTGTACTATTTTATATAAAACAAATTGACTTAGTCAAACAGCTCAATAAATGTGTGGTTTTAAAATAATTTTGAAGGTATGATTTAGTATATACTAGCCAAAATAGGTAAGGGTAAATTTATTCATTTGAATCCATACGTACATATATGATTTTATAAATTGTATACATGATAAAATATTTCATTACTTCTATTCGCCCAAGAATCTCGTGAGAACCGCCCAATTAAACAAATGTGTAAAACTCCCGATGATAAACAAAGTAGTATCTGTATTTCAGAGGTTACAAGATGAAGTAAGATCGTGGAAGATCGAGTAAAGGACTTGAATCGTCGTGCGACATTTGACCAACAGATGTTACGAGGTCATGAAAACCAATGAGTTAAATGTTATTTTGACTGTTATCAGGACAGAAGTCCTTGGGCCAAAACTGTTCCCGAGCAAAGCTGTTGCTAACAAGCGAGTTATGAAGGATAGAGAATGAGATAGATAATCTGGTTAAAATGAGCTCCTCGCATATCAACAAATAAGATAATGAATATTTTACCTACCCATGTAATACATCGGAATTTCTGAATGAGTGGTAAAATTTTCTTTGACTCGCTTTCTATTCCTCATGTCACAATATTGGGACTTCTTTATGAATTAACGTAATATAATCACATTGGCCTGACGCCATTATATTTCACTAATTTATAGTTCCATTCCAATAGCACTACATGAGGTCAGGACACGCGATCAACCTCGAATTTCCACACAATTTTTCTAAAATAATTTCTTAAACAATGTGCTAAGGATAGCACAAGAGACAAAAACATCGAAAGTAATGAATAGGAGTAACGATGACATAAAAATGTCTTCGAAGTACCAAGAATCTCTAAAAGTCAATAATGACGTTTTCTGGTTCAAAATCCAAAGCACATACGCACGTAATATAACAAGAATGTTATATACCTAAACATAATAGCTGACATTGAAATGACGAGCATTTAAAAGTCAAGAATGACATCTTGTGTAATATAATTCAAACGTTATATACATAACCATAATAGATGACATAGAAATGTCGAGAATTTCAGAAGTCAAGAATGACATCCCTCGGTTTCACTACCCGAGGTGTTCTTATAAGGATAAGTTCGCATGAGTCGAAGAATACGTTTAATTCAGAATGGGAGTTCCTCCCAGATTCAGAACATAATAGAGATGTATGTATGATAACAATATACATACCAATACGATACAAATAATCACATATAATAATATTTTATAGGCCAGGCTGTAGACTAGACTCACTAATGCACCCTATTCACTCGGGTAACGACATCAATGCAGCCTAATTCCCTACAACCAGAGCTCTGATACCAACTTTAACGACCCGTCAAAGTATACTTAACGACCATCGTTATCTTGGTCCCACAGCTTGATCATAACTCTATATGAATTTAATAAATAACCTTGCATTCTTTATTTAAAAATGATTTCTTATAAAGGAAACCTATCAAAATATGTAAGTTTAGAAAAACCATACATTATTACTTTACCAAAAGTTGACCAAAACAAAGTCAACAACATCCCCTATTAAATGTATCAAAATAGAATGCAAGTTATTGTTTAACAAAAGCTGCCATCATAAATATGCAGACTCTCTAAGCACAGCGGAAGCAATCAATCATGAACCTGAGAATAAAATATGCGAGTAACTGTCAACAAAAATATTGAGTGAATTATAGGTTTAATATTGTAAACAATATTTAATTTAAACCGTAAAAATTTATGTTTGAAAACATAAAAACTCCTTTTTGGACCACAAAATTATATGCTAGAAAACATATAAAAACATTATTCCATTTACCGTGAGCCACCTGGTAACCACTTAACCATTTATTTACCCTTTCCAAACACAATAAATAATATACACCGAACAAGTGTATCTACAACAAAATATGAAGTACTAAACATTCCGATTATAAATTGCTAGCGAGACTAGCTCAAAATGGGGTTATCAAACCCGATAGATCTATCCATAGGATTCGTGTTCACCAGTAGAAATCAGTGATTACAGTTACCAGACTAGGGAATATTTTTGTTCAATTCACAATGAATAATTTAAACCAACCTCCACTTGTGTCCAAAATATAAAATAAATTGCATGTATTCTCATCCCAAAAGATTTAAATAGAAAAATGGGACTATAACTCACCTTAATAGCAAACGAAGTAACCACACAAATATGCAAACAGCAAATGAAGTAAAGTGATCAGGAATGATCACAACGCCGACCTATAAATAAAGAAGGTCGATATAAATAACTAACTTAGGTCAAGTCTTAGTATGATAGCTATTGTACATGTTGCAAGTAGTCATAGAACAATACTCAACATGCATCGGTTTGATCGGAACAAATTACGGACACACACTTTCTATTTTTAGAAAGTTTCTATTTTTAGTAGGTTTCCATTTTTGGAAAGTTTCTATTTTTTTGGAAAGTTTCTATTTTAGGAAAGTTTCTATTTTTGGAAAGTTTCTGTTTTTGGAAAGTTTCCAAATTTAGAAAGTTTCTATTTTTAGAAAGTTTTGAGTTAGGAAAGTTTCCTTATTTAGAAAGTCAACAAAAGTCAACTGAAAGTCAAAGTCAACTGAAAGTCAACTCAAAAGTCAACATTGGTCAAACATAGTCAACGTTAAATTTAAAAGTGTAAGTTGTAATAATAATGTAAGTTATAATGTTTATTAAAGTTAAATATGTCTAATTATGTCATAACATAAGTTTAATTAAATTAAAATGAATTATCAAAGTTAATATAAGTTTCAATGATATAATTAATATAACATAAGTATTTAATTAATTAATTAAATATTAGTCATAATATAATTATTATTAATTAATAATAAATTTTAAATCATATCATAAGTATTATTAATTAATAATGAATTATTAATCATATCATAAGTATTTAATTATAATTATTAAATCATAAATATTTAATAATTAAATTATAATTAAATAATAACTAAGCCTTATAATAATTAAATAATTAGTTAATCTTTATTATAAGTCTTATAATAATAATCTTATAATATAAGTTTAATACTTATCATAAGTATTTTCCATTAATAATAAAAGTATTATTAATCATAAGTTTAATTAAAATGTTAATTAAATCATAAGTAATAATTAAATGATATAATAAATATATATATATATATCATAAGTCTTAAATTATAATAATTACTTTTTATATCATAAGTAATTAAATGATAATGAAATTCATTATTTATATCATAAGTTTAATAATTAATCACAAGTTTTAAATCAAAAGTTCATCGGGTCGTATCTTGAGCCCCGGGTGTCGGTTTTCGGCTAGCCTTACATATATCTCCGCCAAATCAAACCACCCGACACTTCGGTACACTCAAGAACACACCAAGAACAGCCCACAAGTCGTGGTGATCAGCCAAGACATCACTTGAAACTTTAATTCAATCAAAATCGTGTTTTACACTCAACGGGTGATTCGTGGCTCGGATTTAGATGACCCGAACATGAAAGTTCGTCCCATAATTGATCCTAACACACTAACACACCCTAAAGTCACCAAATATGGTCACAAAGTCTGTAGTGACCTGAACTTTTCCATGTTTATATATATATTAAATGAAATTGTTATTTACATGATTAAGTGTTTCCAACATGTTAAGCAATCAAACTTGTTAAGACTTGATTAATTGAAATAGGTTTCATATAGACAATTGACCACCCAAGTTGACCGGTGATTCATGAACGTTAAAACTTGTAAAAACTATACGATGACATATATATGGTTATATATATAGTTAACATGATTTTATTATAAGTATGTATCTCATTAGGTATTTTAACAATGAGTTATATACATAAAAATGAGACTATTAATTTAAGAAACTCGAAAACGATATATATAACGATTATCGTTATAACAACGTCTTACTAGGTACATATGAATCATATTAAGATATTGATACACTTGGTTAATTATGTTAAATGATAAGTAAATATATTATTAAGTGTATTAACAATGAAATACATATGTAAAAATAAGACTACTAACTTAATGATTTCGAAACGAGACATATATGTAACGATTATCATTGTAACGACATTTAACTCTATATATATCATACTAAGATATATTATATATCATAATATCATGATATCATGATAATATAACAATTTAAGATCTCATTTGTTATAATAAACAATGGGTTAACAACATTCAACAAGATCGTTAACCTAAAGGTTTCAAAACAACATTTACATGTAACGACTAAACCCAGCCCCACTCTAAGTAAGTTAAGGGGCTTTGGCTCCAGGCTTCAACTTGATCTTGTGGTAGACTGGCTTCCTAGGGGGCACTTGGCAACTCACTTGTGGGGCATGAAATCCCTAAATTCCTAAAGTACTTGCTGCACTTCTTGGGAAAGCAGACATACTATCATGAACAAAACTAGCATGTTGAACACCTTTCAAATAAGACCAAACCTGAGAGGCAGTTTCACCTTGACAAAACAAATGAAGTAAAGAATCTTGTTGACTTCTAATGCAGAAATTCAATTTAATTTATAAGGCATTTGAAAGCCCATGTATCTGAGCTTGTCATCCATAGGAAGAGCATTCCTGAGGAATCTCCAGAAGAAGAGAATAAACCCATCTTAGGAGGAAGCCACTGGTTCCATAATAGAGACCACCAAGGACTTTTCTGGCCATGAATTCTGGAAAAATGCCAATAGGAAGCATAGGAGAAAAGACCTGAAGGGGAATGATGCCAAACTAGTCTATCTGGGATGTCAGAATCTAGAGAGATATCTTACAAAATAGATTGAGCCTCTGTGGATAAGCTAGGCAGAACTAAGGTAGAAAAATCAGCAGATTGAATAACTAAAAGAAGCATTAAGATCCAAATTCTGCACAGAAAAAGCACCAGCACCCCAGTTAGCCATGCTAAAGCTGATGTTACCAGCACCTACCACCCAATGAGAGTTGCCCAGAATGGTACTAACATGAGGGAAAACATTCCTCCAAACATGAGAGCAACAATCAGAAAGAAATAGGCTTAGACACCACATACAATGGATGACCCTATTTAGATCTCATAAACTTGCCCCAGAGAAACTGACCAACAACATAAGCCCCCGCAAGTTTGGCATGCAAAGCTTTCCTGTCTAATTACCAACCCACCCTCCTTCATGGATTTACAAATGCTATCCCAAGCAACCCAGTGGTGCCTGTGCTCACCATTGGAATCCCATAAGAAATTAGCCATAACACTTTTCATCTTAGAAATCCCGGTCTTAGGGGGAGATACTTAACAACTCAGTTAAAATGTATATACATGTAGTGTTTTAATATGTATTCATACACTTTTAAAAGACTTCAAGACACTTATCAAAATACTTCTACTTAACAAAAATGCTTACAATTACATCCTCGTTCAGTTTCATCAACAATTCTACTCGTATGCACCCGTATTCATACTCGTACAATACACAGCTTTTAGATGTATGTACTATTGGTATATACACTCCAATGATCAGCTCTTAGCAGCCCTTGTGAGTCACCTAACACATGTGGGAACCATCATTTGGCAACTAGCATGAAATATCTCATAAAATTACAAAAATATGAGTAATCATTCATGACTTATTTACATGAAAACAAAATTACATATCCTTTATATCTAATCCATACACCAATGACCAAAAACACCTACAAACACTTTTATTCTTCAATTTTATTCATCTAATTGATCTCTCTCAAGTTTTATCTTCAAGTTCTAAGTGTTCTTCATAAATTTCAAAAGTTCTAGTTTCATAAAATCAAGAATACTTCCAAGATTGCAAGTTTACTTCCAAGTTTTCTAAATCCATTCCAAGTAATCATCCAAGATCAAGAAACCTTTGTTACTTACAGTAGGTTATCTTTCTAATACAAGGTAATAATCATATTCAAACTTTAATTCAATTTCTATAACTATAACAATCTTATTTCGAGTGGAAATCTTACTTGAAATTGTTTTCGTGTCATGATTCTGCTTCAAGAACTTTCAAGCCATCCAAGGATCCTTTGAAGCTAGATCTATTTTTCTCATTTCCAGTAGGTTTATCCAAGGAACTTAAGGTAGTAATTATGTTCATAACATCATTCGATTCATACATATAAAGCTATCTTATTCGAAGGTTTAAACTTGTAATCACTAGAACATAGTTTAGTTAATTCTAAACTTGTTCGCAAATAAAAGTTAATCCTTCTAACTTGACTTTTAAAATCAACTAAACACATGTTCTATATCTATATGATATGCTAACTTAATGATTTAAAACCTGGAAACACGAAAAATACCGTAAAACCGGATTTACGCCGTCATAGTAACACCGCGGGCTGTTTTGGGTTAGTTAATTAAAAACTATGATAAACTTTGATTTAAAAGTTGTTATTCTGGGAAAATGATTTTTATTATGAACATGAAACTGTATCCAAAAATTATGGTTAAACTCAAAGTGGAAGTATGTTTTCTAAAATGGTCATCTAGACGTCGTTCTTTCGACTGAAATGACTACCTTTACAAAAACGACTTGTAACTTATTTTTCCACTATAAACCTATACTTTTTATGTTTATATTCATAAAATAGAGTTCAATATGAAACCATAGCAATTTGATTCACTCAAAACGGATTTAAAATGAAGAAGTTATGGGTAAAACAAGATTGGATAATTTTTCTCATTTTAGCTACGTAAAAATTGGTAACAAATCTATTCCAACCATAACTTAATCAACTTGTATTGTATATTATGTAATTTTGAGATACCATAGACACGTATACAATGTTTCAACCTATCATGTCGACACATCTATATATATTTCGGAACAACCATAGACACTCTATATGTGAATGTTGGAGTTAGCTATACAGGATTGAGGTTGATTCCAAAATATATATAGTTTGAGTTGTGATCAATACTGATATACGTATACACTGGGTCGTGGATTGATTCAAGATAATATTTATCGATTTATTTCTGTACATCTAACTGTGGACAACTAGTTGTAGGTTACTAACGAGGACAGCTGACTTAATAAACTTAAAACATCAAAATATATTAAAAGTGTTGTAAATATATTTTGAACATACTTTGATATATATGTATATATTGTTATAGGTTCGTGAATCAACCAGTGGTCAAGTCTTACTTACCGACGAAGTAAAAATCTGTGAAAGTGAGTTATAGTCCCACTTTTAAAATCTAATATTTTTGGGATGAGAATACATGCAGGTTTTATAAATGATTTACAAAATAGACACAAGTATGTGAAACTACATTCTATGGTTGAATTATCGAAATCGAATATGCCCCTTTTTATTAAGTCTGGTAATCTAAGAATTAAGAAACAGACACCCTAATTGACGAGAATTCTAAAGATAGATCTATTGGGCCTAACAAACCCCATCCAAAGTACCGGATGCTTTAGTACTTCGAAATTTATATCATATCCGAAGGGTGTCCCGGAATGATGGGGATATTCTTATATATGCATCTTGTTAATGTCGGTTACCAGGTGTTCACCATATGAATGATTTTTATCTCTATGTATGGGATGTGTATTGAAATATGAAATCTTGTGGTCTATTGTTACGATTTGATATATATAGGTTAAACCTATAACTCACCAACATTTTTGTTGACGTTTAAAGCATGTTTATTCTCAGGTGAATACTAAGAGCTTCCGCTGTTGCATACTAAAATAAGGACAAGATTTGGAGTCCATGTTTGTATGATATTGTGTAAAAACTGCATTCCATAAACTGATTTCGATGTAACATATTTGTATTGTAAACCATTATGTAATGGTCATGTGTAAACAGGATATTTTAGATTATCATTATTTGATAATCTACGTAAAGCTTTTTAAACCTTTATTTATGAAATAAAAGTTATGGTTTGTTTTAAAAATGAATGCAGTCTTTGAAAAATGTCTCATATAGAGGTCAAAACCTCGCAACGAAATCAATTAATATGGAACGTTTTTAATCAATAAGAACGGGACATTTCAAAGTCGGACCAAACCTGGTTCATACCAATATCACATTTCAATCTTAACAAAATACCACTTTGATCATATCTAGGGCTCTGGGAATCGAAACGACATGAATCCGGAGTCTAAAATTAATGTCTTGATGAGAGGAACTCATCTAGATACTTTATTTTAACTCTTA
Source organism: Rutidosis leptorrhynchoides (assembly GCF_046630445.1). NCBI lineage: Eukaryota > Viridiplantae > Streptophyta > Magnoliopsida > Asterales > Asteraceae > Rutidosis > Rutidosis leptorrhynchoides. The sequence continues at coordinate 171,598,161 of NC_092342.1, read as the reverse complement.
TAACAGCCACAATATTAGAAATACACGAAATAGCTGCTGTCCCAATTTTATCAAACCGAAAACATGTGTTTATGAGTAATTCTATGCATACAAACAACATTAGAACAACAAGTAATCATCATACTATTAAAATATAATCAAAATACAGAAAAATAAAGAAAAATTAAAAATCTAGGGTTAGGGTTTATACCCTAATCAAGAATCAAATGATGTAGTCGCGTAGAGTACGAAGAGATGAATCAGATTATACTAAAAGCCCTTGAGAGATGATGAAGAATCCATGCTATGATGATGTTGGCCGATTATGATGATGAATATGGAGGTTTGGGTCATTCATGGAGAGGAGAGAAAGAAAAAAAATAAGGTGCTAGGTTAAAATGAGAAGTATTGTTCCTTTTTGTTCAACAAAACACCAAGTTTCCAAGATTGACACATCACCCCCCTCCCCTTCAAAATTTCGGCTGAATATTGACTAGGGTGGGCCCCTTGTGGCCCACATTTGATAAATGTTCAATAGCTTGTGGCCCGAATGTCCGAACGAAGCCCGAAACGCGAAAACACCGCTACGCGATTGATTTTTCGGAGAGATAACAAATACGCGACGAATAAAATATATAAACACTATATATAATCATATGACATTAAAATATCATATTTAAAATAATTTGGATTTAAAAATCTCAAAAGTTTGACCGTTGGTTTGAAAACCGAAAAGATTCGCCGGATAGAAATCCACGGCACGTAGAAACGTACAACTTAAAATATGAATACAAATATTCATATGACACATAATAATTAATATAATATTAGAAAAATAATAATATATATCATAGAAATGATGTGGCATGAATAACAGTTAACGATCGTTATATAATTAACGGTAAAAGATAACGGAAAGAGTAGGGTCGTTACAGTACCTTCCCGTTACGGAAATTTCGTCCCGAAATTTAAGCAGGTGTAGGGGTTGACTCAGCATCTGGGAACAAATGTGGGTACTTCTGCTTCATCTGCTCTTCACACTCCCAAGTGAACTCGGGCCCGCGTCTGGCGTTCCATCTAGCTCGAACAATAGGAATTCTACTCTGCTTAAGAGTCTTAACCTCTCGATCCATAATTTCACAGGTTCCTCAATAAAATGTAGTTGCTTATCAACATGAATTTCCTCTCTTATTGGCATAGCTCTTTTGACGACTTCTGGCGGTTCTCAATCTTTCCTTAATCTGTACGATCTTCTCGGTAGTCTCATGAATAATTTCTGGGCCTGTGAGTTGAGCATCCCCAACCTCATTCCAACAGACAGGAGACCTACACTTTCTACCATACAAAGCTTCAAACGGTGCAGCTTTAATACTTGCATGATAGCTGTTATTATAAGAAAATTCAGCTAGTGGCAAATATCTATCCCACCCATTACCAAAATGAATAACACACGCTCGTAACATGTCTTCTAACGTCTGAATGGTCCTTTCACTCTGACCATCCGTCTGAGGATGATAAGCGGTGCTCATATCCAACTTAGTTCCCAAAGCTTCCTGTAAGGATCGCCAAAACCTCGATATAAATCGACTGTCTCGGTTTGAACTAATAGATACAGGAACACCATGTCTTGAAACAATTACCTTCAAATACAAACGAGTAAGCTTCTCCATCGAATCTGTTTCCTTATTCGGCAAGAAATGAGCTAACTTTGTGAGCCAGTCAACAATCACCCAAATGGTATCATAACCACCCACAACTCTCGGTAACTTCGTAACAAAATCCATCGTAATACCTTCCCACTTCCACTCGAGAATCTCAGGTTGCACCAAAAGTCCAGACGGATTCTGATGTTCAGCTTTAACCTTAGCACAGGTCAAGCAATTAGCCACATAAATAGCCACATCAACTTTCAAGTTAGGCCACCAATACAGCTCCTTAAGATCATGATACATCTTTCCTGAACCAGGATGAATAGAGTACCTAGATTAATGAGCCTCATCTAAAACAAGTTGTCGCGGATCACCAAACTTCGGAACCCAAAGGCGTCCCATAAAATACCGAGTACCATTGGTTCGTACCTTTAACTATTTACTCAAGCCTCGGGCCTTCCCGTTACAAAATTCTCCTCCTTCAAGGCTTCTTGTTGAGCTGCAAGAATCTGCCTTGTGAGGTTTGTTCGAATGGTCATATTTAAGGCTCTAAACCTACGAGGTTCAACTCTCTCCTTTCGATTCAAAGCATCAGCCACAACATTGGCCTTTCCAGGATGATATAAAAGTTCAAAATTATAATCATTCAACGTCTCAACCGGTCATCGCTGCTTCAGATTTAGCTATTTTTGATCAAGAATATGTTGAAGACTCTTGTGATCAGTGTACACTGCACTTTTGACCCCATATAAATAATGTCTCCAAATCTTAAGCACAAACACAACAGCTCCTAAATCTAAATCATGGGTTGTATAATTCTGTTCATAGATCTTAAACTGATGTGACATGTAAGCGATGACTTTCTTTCGTTGCACCAAAACGCAACCAAAGCCCTGGAGCGATGCATCACAATAGACAACAAAATCGTCATTACCCCTCACCTAGTGACAATATTGGAGCGGTAGTCAACTTCTTCTTCAAAGTTTGAAAAGCAATCTCTTGTTCATACTTCCACTCGTACTTCTTCCCCTTGTGTGTTAAAGCAGTCAGAGGTGTCGCTATACGAGAGAAATCTTGAATGAACCTTCAACCTGCCAACCCTAGGAACTGACAAATCTGAGTAGGAGTTTTCAGAATTTCCCACTCCTCGATTGCCTCAATCTTGGTAGGATCTACTTGTATTTCCTGTTTACTAACAATATGTCCAAGGAATTGAACTTCTCGTAACTAAAAAGCACACTTAGAGAACTTAGCGTACAATTCTACTTTTCTCAATAAATCAAGCACCAACTTCAAATGTTCTTCGTTCTCTTCATCACTCTTAGAATAAATAAGGATGTCGTCGATGAAAACAATAACGAATTTGCCCAGATAGGGTCTACACACATGGTTCATGAGGTTCATGAATACAGCAGGTGCATTTGTCAATCCGAACGGCATAACAAGGAATTCGAAGTGACCATAACGGGTGCGAAAAGCAGTTTTAGAAACATCAGATTCTTTAACACGCAACTGATGATAGCCGGAATGAAGATCGATTTTAGAATAAACAGACGAACCCTGAAGCTGATCGAACAGATCATAAATTCTTGGAAGAGGGTAACGGTTCTTAACCTAAGCTTGTTCAACTCGCGATAATCAATACACCATCGGAATGAACCACCTTCTATCATAACAAACAAAACAGGAGCTCCCTAAGGGGATGAACTGGGACAAATGAAATTTAGTTGCAACAATGAAGGAAGAAATACATGAAGTAGTCACATCGGTGGCATAGATATTTAAGGCAATCCTCTCAAAGGAGATAACGAGGATCATGGACTTCAAAGTAAATTTTCATTACATTTCAGAAAAGAAGACGTACGAAAGGTGTGATATTTCAATGAGAGTGAACTTCGTTGGACAATGAGCGAGGCAATCTAGGATTCATCCTTATTCTTAAATTTATGTGTGGCTGAAAAGGAACGTGAATCATGGTTTATAAAGAATGGCGACTCTAGGTGAGATGAATCTCCAAAAATAATTTCTTGTACCTCAAAGTATTGAATCCTAGGATTGATGTTTACGAGGGTGTTACGATTGATAGCTATTATTGAGAGCAGAAACTCCTCAACGGTCTAGTGTAATATATATCCATGATACCCACTATAATGAAAGTTGGGGTAGAAACCCAACTAGCGTCTTTTCTACAATAGGGTAACCACCGAGTGTACCTCAGAAAAATGGATTTATTGGTCTGTGTTTCAGCCATGTCCAACCATAAGAGGGAAAAATTTCATAAGCGCAAAGACTTTCCATCAAATTTTATAAAACCGGGTGGTGTAAGAGTTTCTATCAATGAACTTAATTGTAAGTTTCATCCTTAAACGGGGAATGAGAAGAACTGTGATTCAAACACTCTGTAGAGTAATGCGAAAATTTGATAAAATCGATCAAAGGAGTTTTGAAAAGTTTTAAACGTTTGATGTGACAACATAAACAAAACGAAGTTATTAGTAAATTTAGAAGTATGTACAACGTGTACCATTTTATATAAAACAAATTGACTTAGTCAAACAGCTCAATAAATGTGTGGTTTTAAAATAATTTTGAAGGTATGATTTAGTATATACTAGCCAAAATAGGTAAGGGTAAATTTATTCATTTGAATCCATACGTACATATATGATTTTATAAATTGTATGCATTACAAAATATTTCATTACTTCTATTTGCCCAAGAATCTTGTGAGAACCGCCCAATTAAACAAATGTGTAAAACTCCCGATGATAAACAGAGTAGTATCTGTATTTCAAAGGTTACAAGTTGAAGTAAGATCGTGGAAGATCGAGTAAAGGACTTGAATCGTCGTGCGACATTTGACCAACAGATGTTATGAGGTCATGAAAACCAATGAGTTAAATGTTATTTCGACTGTTATCAGGACATAAGTCCTTGGGCTTTAACTGTTCCCGAGCGAAGCTGTTGCTAACAAGCGAGTTATGAAGGATAGAGCATGAGATAGATAATCAGGTTAAAACGAGCTCCTCGCATATCAACAAATAAGACAATGAATATTTTCCCTACCCATGTAATACATCGGAATTTCTGAATGAGTGGTGTAAAAATTTTTCTTTGACTCGCTTTCTATTCCTCATGTCACAATATTGGGACTTCTTTATGAATTAACGTGATATAATCACGTTGGCCTGACACCATTATATTTCACTAATTCATAGTTCCATTCCAATAGCACTACATGAGGTCAGGACACGCGATCAACCTCGAATTTCCACACAATTTCTCTAAAACAATTTCTTAAACAATGTGCTAAGGATAGCACAAGAGACAAAAACATCGAAAGTAATGAATAGGAGTAACGATGACATAAAAATGTCTTCGAAGTACCAAGAATCTCTAAAAGTCAAGAATGACGTTTTCTGGTTCAAAAACCAAAGCACATAGGCACGTAATATAACAAAAATGTTATATACCTAAACATAATAGCTGACATTGAAATGCCGAGCATTTAGAAGTCAAGAATGACATCTCGTGTAATATAATTCAAACGTTATATACATAACCATAATAGATGACATAGAAATGTCGAGAATTTCAGAAGTCAAGAATGACATCCCTCGGTTTCACTACCCGAGGTGTTCTTATAAGGATAAGTTCGCATGAGTCGAAGAATACGTTTAAATCAGAATGGGAGTTCCTCCCAGATTCAGAACATAATAGAGATGTATGTATGATAACAATATACATACCAATACGATACAAATAATCACATATAATAATATTTTATAGGCCGGGCTGTAGACTAGACTCACTAATGCACCCTATTGACTCGGGTAACGACATCAATGCAGCTTAATTCCCTATAACCAGAGCTCTGATACCAACTTTAACGACCCATCAAAGTACACTTGACGACCATCGTTATCTTGGTCCCACAGCTTGATCATAACTCTATATGAATTTAATAAATAACCTTGCATTCTTTATTTAAAAATGATTTCCTATAAAGGAAACCTATCAAAATATGTAAGTTTAGAAAAACCAAACATTATTACTTAACCAAAAGTTGACCAAAACAAAGTCAACAGCATCCCCTATTAAATGTATCAAAATAGAATGCAAGTTATTATTTAACAAAAGCTGCCATGATAAATATGCAGACTCTCTAAGCACAGCGGAAGCAATCAATCATGAACCTGAGAATAAAACATGCGAGTAACTGTCAACAAAAATGTTGAGTGAATTATAGGTTTAATATTGTAAACAATATTTAATTTAAACCGTAAAAATTTATGTTTGAAAACATAAAAATCTCCTTTTTGGACCACAAAATTATATGCTAGAAAACATATAAAAACATTATTCCATTTACCGTGAGCCACCTGGTAACCACTTAACCATTTATTTACCCTTACCAAACACAATAAATAATATACATCGAATAAGTGTATCTACAATAAAATACGAAGTACTAAACATTCCGATTATAAATTGCTAGCGCGACTAGCTCGAAATGGGGTTGTTAAACCCGATAGATCTATCCATAGGATTCGCGTTTACCAGTAGAAACCAGTGATTACAGTTACCAGACTAGGGAATATTTTTGTTCAACTCACAATGAATAATTTAAACCAACCTCCACTTGTGTCCAAAATATAAAATAAATTGCATGTATTCTCATCCCAAAAGATTTAAATAGAAAAATGGGACTATAACTCACCTTAATAGCAAACGAAGTAACCACACAAATATGCGAACAGCAAATGAAGTAAAGTGATCAGGAATGATCACAACGCCGACCTATAAATAAAGAAGGTCGATATAAATAACTAACTTAGGTCAAGTCTTAGTATGATAGCTATAGTACATGTTGCAAATAGTCATAGAACAATACTCAACATGCATCGGTTTGATCGGAACAGCGTACGGACACACACTTTCTATTTTTAGAAAGTTTCTATTTTTAGCAGGTTTCCATTTTTGGAAAGTTTCTATTTTTGGAAAGTTTCTATTTTTTTGGAAAGTTTCTATTTTAGGAAAGTTTCTATTTTTGGAAAGTTTCTATTTTTGGAAAGTTTCCAAATTTAGAAATTTTCTATTTTTAGAAAGTTTTAAGTTAGGAAAGTTTCCTTATTTAGAAAGTCAACAAAAGTCAACTGAAAGTCAAAGTCAACCGAAAGTCAACTCAAAAGTCAACCTTGGTCAAACATAGTCAACGTTAAATTTAAAAGTGTAAGTTGTAATAATAATGTAAGTTATAATGTTTATTAAAGTTAAATATGTCTAATTATGATATGGCCGAAACGGACGGTTTTTATTCGCGTGGTTTCGTCAGGCCGCGGCTCGCCAGGATCAGCCACTCGTGGGAGAGGGTACTGTTTTAAATTTATATTTAGCGGGGCCCAAATCTTACTACTCCTTATAACTAATGGAAGTATGACCTATAGTCGTATTTTTGAGATATCAGTAGAATCGAACCTATATTTAAGCCTAAGATAGTTAGGGAGTAGTGAATATTTATTTTGGGATTTTCTAATTTATAAGACAGATAAAGTAAATGCGATAAAATTCGTAATTCAAATAAGGTTAAAGTGAGTGCATACTATGACCTCATCAGTTATTCTGCCGAGAATGCTGGCTCATGAATAGGCAGAGGCCCTGTATTCATTACACTGGTCCTAAACGCCCCTGTCATAAGACATGTCACTGGGTACTGCGTTAGGTTTGAAGATTCTGAATAGACAATAACGTCCCTTACCCCCGACGCCCGTGCAGTCTGACTACAGGCATACGCGTTCAGACGGCTCATCCAATTGAGCGACTCGGTTGAGTGACGTATTAACATTCCAAAATGGTCTAAACTTTCTTAAGCATAATAGAATACATGGTTTACCAAATCCGAGAGACGTGATGCGTTTCAATGCTTTCGTTAATGATTGGTAAAAGATAGTTAGGCCCTTAAAAAGAGTTCAACCATAAAGAACACCATGGCCAAGTCAAGCTGACTTCCATGAACACGTTTGGTTATCCTAACGGTCCAATCTTTTATGTGTCTAAACAAACAGTTCCTTAATTAACTAAGAATCCTCAAGCGGGGTGCAATGCTTAAGACCGCGTTATGGTACTGTGTACTGGTCAACACTAACCGGGTTCCATTGTAGTGACCCGAACTTTTCCATGTTTATATATATTAATTGAGATTGATATTTACATGATTAAATGTTTCCAACATGTTAAGCAATCAAACTTGTTAAGACTTGATTAATTGAAATATGTTTCATATAGACAATTGACCACCCAAGTTGACCGGTGATTCACGAACGTTAAAACTTGTAAAAACTATATGATGACATATATATGGATATATATATAGTTAACATGATACTATGATAAGTAAACATATCATTAAGTATATTAACAATGAACTACATATGTAAAAACAAGACTACTAACTTAATGATTTTTAAACGAGACATATATGTAACGATTATCGTTGTAAAGACATTTAATGTATATATATCATATTAAGAGATATTCATACATGATAATATCATGATAATATAATAATTTAAAATCTCATTTGATATTATAAACATTGGGTTAACAACATTTAACAAGATCGTTAACCTAATGGTTTCAAAACAACACTTACATGTAACGACTAACGATGACTTAACGACTCAGTTAAAATGTATATACATGTAGTGTTTTAATATGTATTTATACACTTTTGAAAGACTTTAATACACTTATCAAAATACTTCTACTTAACAAAAATGCTTACAATTACATCCTCGTTCAGTTTCATCAACAATTCTACTCGTATGCACCCGTATTCGTACTTGTACAATACACAGCTTTTAGATGTATGTACTATTGGTATATACACTCTAATGATCAGCTCTTAGCAGCCCATGTGAGTCACCTAACACATGTGGGAACCTTCATTTGGCAACTAGCATGAAATATCTCATAAAATTACAAAAATATGAGTAATCATTCATGACTTATTTACATGAAAACAAAATTACATATCCTTTATATCTAATCCATACACCAACGACTAAAAACACCTACAAACACTTTCATTCTTCAATTTTCTTCATCTAATTGATCTCTCTCAAGTTCTATCTTCAAGTTCTAAGTGTTCTTCATAAATTTCAAAAGTTCTAGTTTCATAAAATCAAGAATACTTTCAAGTTTGCTAGCTCACTTCCAATCTTGTAAGGTGATCATCCAACCTCAAGAAATCTTTGTTTCTTACAGTAGGTTATCATTCTAATACAAGGTAATAATCATATTCAAACTTTGGTTCAATTTCTATAACTATAACAATCTTATTTCAAGTGATGATCTTACTTGAACTTGTTTTCGTGTCATGATTCTGCTTCAAGAACTTCGAGCCATCCAAGGATCCATTGAAGCTAGATCCATTTTTCTCTTTTCCAGTAGGTTTATCCAAGGAACTTAAGGTAGTAATGATGTTCATAACTGAAGGTACTTCGTATGCCCGAGAGACATATTAAATTAATGTGGCTAACGTGTTATGATCCAAGTCAGGTCATACCCAATAACAAGCTTACCGACACCTTATACGTATTTGATCTTAACGAATGGATCATTAAACAAATACGCGACACTTGGATTTCAGAAAATCGGGCTTCTGAAATATAATCACTTGAGATAAATTATTTGGATAATTTATATATATATATATAATTATTTATAGGTTTAAATAATTATGTTGTGTTATATTTTATAAAAGGATTATAAAATAATGTGAAAGTATCAAATAAAACCATGGGATTTTATACATAAATTACAAGTTTTATAAAGAAATTCATGGTTTTATAAAAACCCCTTATATGGCCGAAATTTATAAGGAAAAATGGGACAAGCATGCTCTTGTTTTGTGGTCTTCAAGGCTACACAAGTTCTCATGCTCATGCTTAATGTTTTGACCAAGGTTTTGATTCATTTCACAAAGGAATAATACATTATCTTACAAGTGAAATAACCTTCTCTTTTGGTCAGCTGCTGGTCGACTTTTCTGCAGAAAAAGGAGAGGTTTCAAGCTCATTAAACTAGCTTAATTCAAGTGAAATTCAAATCCTAACCAAAGATATAGGTGTTGGGGTTATTGCTTGGGGTATGCAACACTTGAGGCTTCAAGTTAGAAGTTTTTTCAAGTCATCATCTTCATAAACTTCCTGCTCATTTTGGACAGCTGCTGTTCGGTTTTTGGAAGCCTAATAAGGTGGTCTTAAAGCTTGGTTAATTAGCTTATTAAAGTTCTAAGGTGTAGCCAAGTGAAAGGGTAGTGTTGGTGCATTATTTCTTCTTCATTGCTCATCAAATTCAGCCCTTAAACTTAGTTTAAGGAGGTATAATAAACTCTTTCCTTCTCTTTAATTTGTAAGTATATTTAGCAACTTGATCCATGTGGGATTTAACTTTAAATTGGTTTAAAGATAACAAGTAAAATTTGAAAGTTTCACGCTTCCGTTCATAATGATTCTTAAAAGGTTTTAAGTATTATCAAACTTGTTAATTCCCAACAATGGTATGTAGAGCCTAAGTTGTTGAAATATGCTTCGAATTGTTGTCTTTAAACCCACTATATTTGCATTCCAAGTACATGCATGAAAATGGAATACAAAAATTGTCGGGTTTGGGTGGGTTTGATATGATGGCCGAAATTTTGATGTTCCAAAAGGGGTTTGGAACTTGTCATTTTGGTCATTTTGGTTGCATGTTAAAGTTCACAATCCTAGCCTTGACCTTGTGTTGATTGCATGCTATATTTGGTTGATTTGTTATATTCATTTGGTATGTAATATTATTCATTCAATTGGCATGTAATAATTATTATTTTGGCTATGTAATTTGTTTTACATTTGGTATGTAAAATAGAATAGGTTGTATTTCATTTTCTAGATAAAAATGTATTAGGATACATATTTTGTAAAAATGAAGAACAAGATCATGAAGACTTCAAGAACACAAGGAGCATATGGATGCAAGGTTAAGTGGGAGATTGTAATCTCCTACTTTGTATGATTAACCCTTACCCGGTGACATTTGTTTTTCGGCTAAACAAATGTCCACCAAAATGGCTAGATTGTGAACATACTTATTTTGCATGTGTGGTTGTTTGTATGATTATTGTTTTGTATGTTTGGTTGATACAATTAATCACAAGATAACTACTAACAAAATGACATTTTAATTGGTTAAATTAGACGTGCTAAGTACATGCAAAACGGCAATTTAAATGGTTAAATTTAAAAGGCAACCGAGAACCTTAATAAATGGTTATTAAAAACATGATAAGGATCATACATATAAAATGGTTTATATCAAGTAATTGGTTTAATTACATAACATGAAAATGGATTTTCAATTAAACCATACACTAAATGCATGTTGGTGTATGGTGCAAAAGTTTTCTCAAACTAGAATTAATGAAAACTTAAAATCCCTTATTAACAAGGCAAACAAGTTAAACGCCATCCTTTTATGGAAACACTTAGACGTATAAGGAAACTCTTGATGGGATAAAGGTCACCTAACCGTCATGAGCGAACTAATATGAATAAGGTACACTTCGCATACATGTGGGATAAAGGTCACCTAACCACTTGTATGTTAAGTCTACATGTTTACACAAGTAGGACGACTTGATTTGGGAATCATGAACTTAGGGTCACCGAAGCATGATGAACAAATAGGCGTTGATGGGATAAATATGCCATGCAAAAGGATTGCATGATCCCATAACTTAGAAGTTGCAAAAGGATTGCAATTGTCATATAATGACTACCTAGCTAAATCAAATAACGGGATAAAGGTCACCTAACCGAAATTTGATTTACCGTTGGATTCTAATATTTAATAAGTCAATTAAAATTTAAAAGGGTATTGAATGTTAAATTAAAATCGATACTTAAACGAACTTTGTTAAATTTTGTAGATGGCCGCAAATAACAACAACAACATGAACAATGCACCACTTAACTTTAACAACCTATCGTTACGGTCTCTCCTCGAGAAAGACAAACTCAACCATACAAATTTTATGGATTGGTTCCGCAATCTTCGGATTGTCCTCAAACAAGAGGATAAAATGTATGTGCTTGAGGACCCCATTCCCGATCAACCGGATGAGAGTGATGTGGAGGCAATGGCCTCTTACGATAAGTATTGCCACGACTCCCTTCAAGTCTCATGCTTAATGCTTGGGACTATGATACCCGAACTCCAAAAGGATTTCGAGCATCATAGCGCATACGACATGATAACACAATTGAAGGAGATGTTTCTCCAACAAGCACGTGTTGAGCGTTTCGAAACGGTTCGGGCGCTTCATGCTTGTCGTATGGACGATACCCAATCGGTTTCATCTTATGTACTTAAGATGAAGAGCCTTATCGATCGTGCTAACCGTCTTAACCTTAACATATCTAATGAGTTAGCCACCGATCTTATCCTTAACTCCCTATCAAAGAGGTTTGATCAATTTGTAATTAATTACAACATGAATGGGATGGATAAGAGCATAGGTGAGCTTCATGGTATGCTTAGGACGGCGGAAACTAGCATGGGTAAAAGGATTTTACCCGTGTTAGCAATCGATCAAGGTGGGTCTAAAGGTAACACCTCTAAGCCAAAGGTGACTAAGAGAAAAGGACCCGCCCATCAAGGCAAAGGGAAGGGGAAGATGGTTACCCCAACCATCAACAAGGCAAAGAAGCAAAAGGTAGCCGAGAAGGCAAACCCCAAGGAAGACCCATGTTTCGGTTGCGGTGAGATGGGTCATTGGAAACGAAACTGTCCGGTCTATCTTAAAGAGTTGAAGGACAAGAGGGATGCAGGGCAAACCTCAGGTAATATATACATGGTATATATAGAGCTTAGTATTACTTCTTCTAATACATGGGTATTAGACACGGGATGTGGAACTCATATTTGCAATACTTTGCAGGGGTTCAAAAGAAGTGATCATAAAGCGGGAACATCAAGTCTCTATATGGGCAATGGTGCAAAGGTGCATGTTAAAGCTCAAGGAGAATTTGTTTTGAAGCTTCCAAGTGGATTGAAGCTTATTTTAGAAAATGTTTTGTATGCACCGGATTTATGTCGAAACATTATTTCTATTTCTCGCTTAAGACAATGTGGTTTCAATGTTAATTTTATTGATGATGATATCCATTTTTCTAAAGATAATGTATTCTATTTCAAGGCTTCGCCTTCAAATGGAATTTATGAATTGGTTCATGATGACGCATCATCGAGCTCTATATACCATACTAGCACCAAGAAACTCAAAAGGGATTTGAGTGATTCCTATTTATGGCATTGTCGCCTTGGACATATAAACAAGAACCGAATGCATACACTTCAAAAGAATGGACTTTTGAAATCAAATGAAATGGATTCGTTTGAAGTATGTGAATCTTGTTTACAAGGCAAGATGACTAAAGCGCCTTTCAAAGGGACTTATGAAAGGGCTAAAGATTTATTGGGATTAATACATTCGGATGTATGTGGACCCTTTAAACCCATGACTAGGAATGGTGAAAGATACTTTGTTACTTTCATTGATGACTTTAGTCGTTTCGGATATGTCTACTTATTAAGACACAAGGACGAAACGTTTGAAGCATTCAAAGAATATCAAAACGAAGTACAAAATCAACTCAATAAGACAATTAAGGTACTACGTACCGATAGAGGAGGTGAATACCTAAGCGATGCTTTCCAAGATCATCTTAGGAGTTGTGGGATTATCTCGCAACTTACTCCACCCGGAACACCCCAACTTAATGGAGTTTCCGAAAGGAGGAACCGAACCCTAATGGATATGGTTCGATCTATGATGGCTAGAAGCTCGTTACCTCTATCATTTTGGGGTTATTGTCTAAGCTCCGCGGCTCGTATTTTAAATATGGCCCCAACCAAGAAAGTGGAACGAACTCCTCATGAGATGTGGTTTGGAAAACCTCCTTCTCTTTCATACTTGAAAGTATGGGGATGTGAAGCTTATCCTAAGCGTTATGTAGCAAATAAGCTACATGCTCGATCCACAAAGTGTATCTTCATAGGATATCCCAAAGATGATATGGGATATTATTTCTATGATCCATCCGAGCGAACGGTATTTGTTGCTCGGAAAGCGGAATTCCTTGAAACCAAGTTCCTTATGGAAGGTGATGGTGAAAGGAAAATAGATCTTGTAGAGGTACAAGATCAAGCCGATGATACACAATTGGTTGACACTAGCACTCAACATGAGGATGTTAAAAATGATCAAGTAGATGATCAAGGTACACAAGACGTTCGAAGATCTAGTAGGATTAGTAATCCTCCTGAGAGATATGGGTTTCTCATAGATGGTTGCTATACGGTTGATTTGGATGAACCAACAAACTACCAAGATGCTTTATCAAGGATTGATAAAGATAAATGGCAGGAAGCCATGAACGCCGAGATGCAATCCATGTATGAAAACCAAGTGTGGGAACTTGTTGAGCAACCTCCTAGCTCTAAGCTAGTTGATTGCAAATGGCTTTTCAAAATGAAAACCGACATACATGGAAACTTGGATACATATAAAGCTAGACTTGTTGCAAAAGGTTTCACTCAAACTCAAGGGGTTGATTATGATGAAACTTTCTCGCCTGTGGCAATGCTAAAGTCTATTAGGATATTATTTGCCATTGCTGCTCACTATGATTACGAAATATGGCAAATGGATGTCAAGACCGCCTTCCTAAATGAATATCTTATGGAAGATGTCTATATGGTTCAGCCTGAAGGTTTTGTTGATCCGAAATATCCTAAAAAGGTATGCAAGTTAAATAAGTCAATCTACGGATTGAAACAAGCATTTAGAATGTGGAATCATCGTTTTAATGAGGAAGCCGAGAAATTTGGCTTCATTAAAAATGGTGATGAAGCTTGTGTATATAAGAAAGCTAGTGGGAGCACTATCATGTTCCTTGTACTTTATGTGGATGATATATTATTATTTGGGAATGATATTACCGCAATGCAAGGAGTCAAAACTTGGCTAAAGAGTTGCTTCTCCATTAAGGATCTTGGAGATGCACAATACATATTGGGGATAGGGATCTATAGGAATAGATCCAAGAGATTGATAGGTTTAAGTCAAAGTACATACATTGATAAAATCTTGAAAAGGTTCAAGATGGAAAACTCTAAAAGAGGTTTGGTACCTATTCAAAAGGGAACCGTTCTCAGTTCATCTCAGTGTCCTGCCACGAAAGATGAACAAGAGAGAATGAAGAAAGTCCCATACGCATCTGCTATTGGGTCTATCATGTATGCAATGATATGTACTAGACCGGATGTGTCATGCGCTCTAAGCTTGACAAGTAGATACCAGAATAACCCAGGAAATAGTCATTGGACTGCGGTTAAATGTATATTGAAATACCTTAGAAGGACTAAGGATATGTTTCTTATATATGGGTCTGGTGAGGAGGAACTCGTTGTAAAAGGTTACGTGGACGCGAGTTTCCAAACTGATCGAGATGACTCCCGATCACAATCCGGTTATGTATTCATGTTAAATGGTGGTGCGGTCTCTTGGAAGAGTGCGAAACAGGAAGTTGTTGCGTTATCCACTACAGAGTCGGAGTACATTGCCGCCTCACTGACAGCTCAGGAGGCTGCATGGATGAAGAAATTCATCGACGACTTAGGAGTGGTCCCTTCCATTCAGGACCCTCTTGAGATCTTTTGTGACAACGAGGGTGCGATTGCTCAAATCAAGGAACCCCGTGCTCATCAAAAGACTCCTCACATTGAGCGGAGATTCAACTACATCAGGGATGAGGTTGAAAAGGGAAAGATATGTATTCACAAAGTTCACACAGATCAAAATGTTGCGGATCCACTCACGAAGCTTTTACATGGACCAAAACATGAGGGACATGTTTGTGCGTTAGGGCTTCGATATTCTAGTGATTGGAATTGATCTATTTTATGTATTGTACCGGAACGAAATTATTCAAACTCATTAATATAACTATGGTGTTAATTTATTTGAGTTATGTTCCTATTTTGCATATTTCATCCATGAATAAGCAATTATTCTAAATTTCCGTAGTCGATCACATTTGTGGGAACAAGTGTGAGGTTTGGACTATTATGAACTCGGATTGGTATACATTCATAGGTTGAATATGGGGCAAGGTTGCAACCAAGGTTCATAGATATTTGTGGGAAACAAATATTGGAAGACCCGCTCTCAAGAATTACTGTATAGAGCCTTTGTGGTTGATCACATGTAATCTTGAGTAAAGGCGAATATCATTGTATCCTCTGACCTGAGATACATATTGGGTTCGGATATTCACCAAGTACTATGCCTTGATTCTTTCCTTCGCTATTCTGAAACATGGTAGTACATAAGGAAGAACTCAGGTATATTACAAAGTGTATATCTAGGACGTATGTAGTCAAGATGGAATTTGTCCCTCTTATTCGTTGAGAGTCAGATGTCTAAGGCCTGAAAAGTTAAATCTATAAGAGAGTGATCACTCTGTATCTCTTGGATTTAACATGACATCTAGGATAAAAGGAAATAATGAAAGATTCACCTAATCATATTCGAGATGGGAACTCGAAAGGGATGATGTTATTGAATGGCACAAAGTCATAACATATTAGGGGTGATGGACGGTGTGTTAGGCTGTATCCATCACTTGCATTAATTTCTTGTGTTTCTCGTGCAAGTGGGAGATTGAAGGTACTTCGTATGCCCGAGAGACATATTAAATTAATGTGGCTAACGTGTTATGATCCAAGTCGGGTCATACCCAATAACAAGCTTACCGACACCTTATACGTATTTGATCTTAACGAATGGATCATTAAACAAATACGCGACACTTGGATTTCAGAAAATCGGGCTTCTGAAATATAATCACTTGAGATAAATTATTTGGATAATTTATATATATATATATATATAATTATTTATAGGTTTAAATAATTATGTTGTGTTATATTTTATAAAAGGATTATAAAATAATGTGAAAGTATCAAATAAAACCATGGGATTTTATACATAAATTACAAGTTTTATAAAGAAATTCATGGTTTTATAAAAACCCCTTATATGGCCGAAATTTATAAGGAAAAATGGGACAAGCATGCTCTTGTTTTGTGGTCTTCAAGGCTACACAAGTTCTCATGCTCATGCTTAATGTTTTGACCAAGGTTTTGATTCATTTCACAAAGGAATAATACATTATCTTACAAGTGAAATAACCTTCTCTTTTGGTCAGCTGCTGGTCGACTTTTCTGCAGAAAAAGGAGAGGTTTCAAGCTCATTAAACTAGCTTAATTCAAGTGAAATTCAAATCCTAACCAAAGATATAGGTGTTGGGGTTATTGCTTGGGGTATGCAACACTTGAGGCTTCAAGTTAGAAGTTTTTTCAAGTCATCATCTTCATAAACTTCCTGCTCATTTTGGACAGCTGCTGTTCGGTTTTTGGAAGCCTAATAAGGTGGTCTTAAAGCTTGGTTAATTAGCTTATTAAAGTTCTAAGGTGTAGCCAAGTGAAAGGGTAGTGTTGGTGCATTATTTCTTCTTCATTGCTCATCAAATTCAGCCCTTAAACTTAGTTTAAGGAGGTATAATAAACTCTTTCCTTCTCTTTAATTTGTAAGTATATTTAGCAACTTGATCCATGTGGGATTTAACTTTAAATTGGTTTAAAGATAACAAGTAAAATTTGAAAGTTTCACGCTTCCGTTCATAATGATTCTTAAAAGGTTTTAAGTATTATCAAACTTGTTAATTCCCAACAATAACATCATTCGATTCATACATATAAAGCTATCTTATTCGAAGGTTTTAAACTTGTAATCACTAGAACATAGTTTAGTTAATTCTAAACTTGTTCGCAAACAAAAGTTAATCCTTTAACTTGACTTTTAAAATCAACTAAACACATGTTCTATATCTATATGATATGCTAACTTAATGATTTAAAACCTGGAAACACGAAAAACACCGTAAAACCGGATTTACGCCGTCGTAGTAACACCGCGGGCTGTTTTGGGTTAGTTAATTAAAAACTATGATAAACTTTGATTTAAAAGTTGTTATTCTGAGAAAATGATTTTTATTATGAACATGAAACTATATCCAAAAATTATGGTTAAACTCAAAGTGGAAGTATGTTTTCTAAAATGGTCATCTAGACGTCGTTCTTTCGACTGAAATGACTACCTTTACAAAAACGACTTGTAACTTATTTTTCCCACTATAAACCTATACTTTTTCTGTTTAGATTCATAAAATAGAGTTCAATATGAAACCATAGCAATTTGATTCACTCAAAACGGATTTAAAATGAAGAAGTTATGGGTAAAACAAGATTGGATAATTTTTCTCATTTTAGCTACGTGAAAATTGGTAACAAATCTATTCCAACCATAACTTAATCAACTTGTATTGTATATTATGTAATCTTGAGATACCATAGACACGTATACAATGTTTCGACCTATCATGTCGACACATCTATATATATTTCGGAACAACCATAGACACTCTATATGTGAATGTTGGAGTTAGCTATACAGGGTTGAGGTTGATTCCAAAATATATATAGTTTGAGTTGTGATCAATACTGAGATACGTATACACTGGGTCGTGGATTGATTCAAGATAATATTTATCGATTTATTTCTGTACATCTAACTGTGGACAACTAGTTGTAGGTTACTAACGAGGACAGCTGACTTAATAAACTTAAAACATCAAAATATATTAAAAGTGTTGTAAATATATTTTGAACATACTTTGATATATATGTATATATTGTTATAGGTTCGTGAATCAACCAGTGGCCAAGTCTTACTTCCCGATGAAGTAAAAATCTGTGAAAGTGAGTTATAGTCCCACTTTTAAAATCTAATATTTTTGGGATGAGAATACATGCAGGTTTTATAAATGATTTACAAAATAGACACAAGTACGTGAAACTACATTCTATGGTTGAATTATCGAAATCGAATATGCCCCTTTTTATTAAGTCTGGTAATCTAAGAATTAGGGAACAGACACCCTAATTGACGCGAATCCTAAAGATAGATCTATTGGGCCTAACAAACCCCATCCAAAGTACCGGATGCTTTAGTACTTCAAAATTTATATCATATCCGAAGGGTGTCCCGGAATGATGGGGATATTCTTATATATGCATCTTGTTAATGTCGGTTACCAGGTGTTCACCATATGAATGATTTTTATCTCTATGTATGGGATGTGTATTGAAATATGAAATCTTGTGGTCTATTGTTACAATTTGATATATATAGGTTAAACCTATAAGTCACCAACATTTTTGTTGACGTTTAAAGCATGTTTATTCTCAGGTGAATATTAAGAGCTTCCGCTGTTGCATACTAAAATAAGGACAAGATTTGGAGTCCATGTTTGTATGATATTGTGTAAAAACTGCATTCAAGAAACTGATTTCGATGTAACATATTTGTATTGTAAACCATTATGTAATGGTCGTGTGTAAACAGGATATTTTAGATTATCATTATTTGATAATCTACGTAAAGCTTTTTAAACCTTTATTTATGAAATAAAGGTTATGGTTTATTTTAAAAATGAATGCAGTCTTTGAAAAACGTCTCATATAGAGGTCAAAACCTCGCAACGAAATCAATTAATATGGAACGTTTTTAATCAATAAGAACGGGACATTTCAGTTGGTATCCGAGCGTTGATCTTAGAGAACCAGAAAATTTGCATTAGTGTGTCTTATCGAGTTTGTTAGGATGCATTAGTGAGTCTGGACTTCGACCATGTTTTCTTTAAAAATGATTGCTTAACATTTTTGTTGGAAACTATATATTTTTAACATATGAATATTATGTGATATATTAATCTCTTAACGTGTTTGATATTATGTGATAGATGTCTACCTCTAGAACAAGTCCCATTGACTCACCTAATAATAATGAAGAGTCAAATGTAAATTGGAATGATTTGTTGACTGATTCACAAGTTCCCGAAGAGGAACCGGAAGAAGAGTCGGAACCGGAAGAAGAGTCGGAACCGGAAGAAGAATCGGAACCGGAAGAAGAATCGGAACCGGATAAAGAAATAGAACCGGTGGGGGAAATAATAAAACGGTTAAGTAAAAGAAAATCCTCAACCAACCGACCAAAGTTAATTATGGTCAATGGTGTTTCCGCCAAGGAAGCAAAATATTGGGAGGATTACCAATTCTCCGATGAATCGGATTCCGACGAGAATTCCGATGATGTTATAGAAATTACCCCAACTGAATTTAAAAAGGCAAAAGAAAATAATAAGGGGAACGACGGCTCGTATTAGGGGAACATCATATATCCCTAGAAACTTGGCAAAACGAACCAAAACCGAAGAAGAAGAAACGAGCGAGTCGGAATAAGATAGTTGTATTCGTGTGGTGTAATATATGTAATATAGTGTTCTTATGCTTTATGATATATGTAAAAATTGCTTGTATTAATAAGTATTTTTTTATGAATCTAACTCTTGTCTATTTTACAGTTTAAAAACACAAAATGGATAGACAACCCAATATTTTAAGAGACCTACCCGGAGACATGATTGATGAAATCTTGTCTAGAGTCGGCCAGAATTCCTCGGCACAACTATTTAAGGCGAGATCAGTTTGTAAGACATTCGAAGAACGTTCCAAGAATGTCTTGGTTTATAAGAGACTTTCGTTTGAAAGATGGGGGATATCACATTGGGAAACCCATAAGTTACGATGTGTTTACTTTGACGCATATATTGCGGGGAACCCAAATGCTATTTTACGCAATGGGTTAAGAAATTATTTTGACTCAATATATCCGAATATTGGACTTCGTGATTTAGAAAAAGCGGCTAACATGCAACATAAAGAAGCATGTTATGCTTACGGATTAGTAATGTTCGCTTCTCACCAAAGTGAGAACAAGAACATCGGGCTACAACTATTAAACAAAACGTTTCCACAAGTGACGGAGTCGGTAATTGGGGTAAGAAATGAGGTTTTTAGATTATTACGGGACTGTTGGACATTACGTAACCCTCGTCCCTTTGACGACGTTACAACACGCTGTCTTATCAACGGCCATGACGGTTATGTTGCACAAGACCAAGGATGGGAAGTGGTCCTAGTAAAACCAGAATGCATGACTTGTTTCTGGACGTATGAATTACGTGTCTTTATTGCCTTTGCTGATCGACTTGTGTACTAGCTAGAATTATCTTCACAACTATCTTGTATCAAAGTTATTGTGTGCTATATTTCATGTTTTATGTAAAATAAGCGGTATTGTAAGTTTGTAAAATATTGTGTAAAAGTTTGAACGCGAAATATTATTATAATCAGTTTTTCATATAGAATTGAAGTAGTTGAATTGTATATTAGCTACTAAGTATGAACTTAACGGGTAAGTACTACCCGAATTTAAACTTATAAAATGCTAATATGAAGAAAAAGCTTTTATAAATGAGTTCATATTATGCTACGAAATACTATTAACTACTCTTAATATTCTGTATGATTAACTTGTTCCATTTGACTATTTTGAAGGAAATGGCACCGACTACTTGACACACCGTGAATATGAATGAAGAGGAATTCCGTACTTTTCTAGCTTCAAACATAGCCGCAGTACAGGCTGCGCTACATACCAACAATAACCTTGGATCTAGCAGTACAGGAAATCGTGTAGGATGCACCTACAAAGAATTCACTGCCTGTAAACCTTTGGAATTTGATGGAACCGAAGGACCAATCGGATTGAAACGGTGGACCGAGAAGGTCGAATCGGTGTTTGCCATAAGTAAGTGTACTGAAGAGGACAAAGTGAAGTACGCTACGCATACCTTCACAGGTTCTGCGTTAACATGGTGGAATACCTATCTAGTGTGATGACCCGGGAATTTCCAACCAAATTTAAACTTGAATCTTATTTGATTTCGAGATGATAAGCAAAGTCTGTAATATTGAGTCACAAAACAAATTAAACTGTATTCATGTAATAATATGAACCTCGACCAACTCTCGGCGATTCACGAACAATTGTTTGAAAATATATATATATATATATGAATGTAGGTATATATAATAAATTGAGATTATAATAAATAATTTAAACATTAAAATTAGATAAGTAAAATAAGATATAAAGTAATTAAGTTGTATTTAAAATAAAATTTTACATTTAAATATATGATTATTATAGATAATTATTATAATATGTATATTATAATTTACATATAAGAATTTAATACTCAATATAAGTTACTATATAGATAATTATTAAATATTACATAATTAATAAGTTGTATATATTAAATGTAAATACAAGTTAAGAATATAGTTATCATAATAACTTTCATTATTAATTACTAATACAATACTAATATCAATACCAATATTAGTTTATTGAATATATTATAATTGTAATATAAGTATTATCAGTTATTATAATTGCTATTATTAAGTATTAGTATTATAATTATTGTTAGTGTAATTATTATTGGGAATTATAAATATTATGATTATTATCGTTATCATTGTTAATATCACTATTATGACGAGTAGTAAAATTTTGATTTAAGATTATTATTTTTGTAACTACCGTTCTCATTAAAATTATCATTATTATTAACATTCTCAGAAAATAACACAATTTATTATGCGTATCATTAATAATATTATTATTATCATTCTTATTAATTATTATTAATAAACTTATTAAAATTATCATTTTTGGTTATCAATAATATCATCACACTATTATTTATTATTATTATTTTTTTAAATTTATCATTATAAGTATCTTAGTAATAATAATTAATATAATTATTAATAATTAGTATTATTATTATTAATATATATATACATATTAATTATTATTGTCTTAAAAAAAAAAAAAAAAGAAAGGAACAAATATAATCGAATCTGTTGTTATATATGTATTTTTTTTCTTTAATTTTTTTATTCCTTTCTTTTTCGCTCGACTCCAATGAGGCAGTTTGATATCACAATCCACCTTTATTCAATTTTGTTTTGTGTCTGTAAATCGTACCATCTATATTCGATTCTTAGAACCAGACAAAAATTTGTTTGAAGTCACTATCCTATTTTTAGTTTATTATTAATTTTTTTTTCTTTTTTTTCTTCTCTGTATTAACTTCTGTCGAATTACCAATCAGCATATTACTTATGATGCTACAAAAGAAACCATTCAAACTTCCTTCACTCTCAAACATCAAATTACTAGTGCATATAATCGTATACATTTTTTTTGAACTATTATTTTTTTTTATTTTTTTCCCCCGACGGTTACCCTGTTCCATTCTTAAATTGCAAAAACCTTGATTTCAAAAGAATTTGCAAAAAGTAATAATGCAGATATGTTAGGATTTATATGTTTAAATTATCTGTAAAGTTTCAAAGTTCGATTTTCAGTATCGACATCAAATTTCAAGGTCAAAGTTATTTTATAAAAAGTCAACTGATTTTTAGAAGATTAAATTGGAGAATTATAAGTCGAATCTGTTGAAATTAAGGATTTCTAAAGTTTCTAATAATCATTTGGAACACAATTCATACTGTAATTATTTTCTAAAACGTTATAAAATTCAAAATCAATGATTGTGTTAGGTTGTTCATTGCGAAGGCTGCTACAGCCGATTTCTTTTTATTTTCTTTTATATTTTTTCTGTTAATCCAAAACAATTACCATGAATTTCGTTTATTTCAAATATGTATCCTAATTCAAAGCTTAAACTCGATTTAATAAAACTGGGTTGAGTCCCATAGTCGACTGAATATATGGAAGAAGATGATAACAGTGGATTACGGGTTTTATATAGTTAAAAGGAAATGTAAAACAGAAAAACAGCATGGTACGTTTGGTTAAGGGTGTTAGGGTGTGAGCGGGAGGTCTTGGGTTCGAGTCTCGTTGCGGGCAGCTTTTCTTTTTTTAATGCTTCCAAGGTATTAATTGATATTATTATTATTATTATTATTATTATTATTATTATTATTATCATTTTATTTATCATTAAGTAATATCACCAAATATTATTAGTATTATTATTATAATTATAATTGTTAGTATCATTATTGTTATTATTATAAGTACTGTTATTATTAGAGATTATTAGGATTACTCAAAGTATCATTACTTTAAATCTACCATTTTTATTAAAACTATTATTATAGCTATTATTATTATTACTATTATTAGTATTATCATTACTAATATTATTATTATTATTAGAATTGCTAATATTGATGTAAGAAATATTATAGTTAGGATTATTATGATTATTATTATGGAAATAATACAAACTATTATTATTATCACTAATATTAGTATTAGTATCATTTTAAAATTTTCATCATTAATATTATTATTAACCTTATTAACATTACTATCATTTTTATTATTACTAGTAACATTACTATTATTATAAGAACTATATTTACAATATTATTATTATTATTATTATTATTATTATTATTATTATTATTATTATTATTATTATTATTATTATTATTATTATTATTATTATTATTATTACAATAAAATTGTTATTAAACTACTTATATAAAATATATATAAAAGTATATATATATAGATATAAAAATATAACCAATTGAAATAATATATATATATATATATATATATATATATATATATATATATATATATATATATAGTAATATTTAACTTGTTCGATTACGAGTATATGTGTTAATGCATATATAAATGATATAGGTTCGTGAATCCGAGGCCAACCCTGCATTGTTCAATATAGTCATATGTATTTTTACTACAAAATACATTAGGTGAGTTCATTTGATTCCCTTTTACTCTTTACATTTTTGGGACTGAGAATACATGCGCTACTTTTACATGCACTGCTTTTATAAATGCTTTACGAAATAGACATAAGTGATCGAAACTACATTCTATGGTTGGATTATCAAATCGAATATCACCCTATATAGTCTGGTAATCTAAGAATTAGGGAACAGAAACCCTAATTGACGCGAACTCTAAAGATAGATCTATTGGGCCTAACGAACCCCATCCAAAGTACCGGATGCTTTAGTACTTCGAAATTTATATCATGTCCGATGGAGGATCCCGGAATGATGGGGATATTCTTATATGTATATTGTGAATGTTGGTTACCAGGTGTTCAATCCATATGAATGATATTTTTGTCTCTATGCATGAGACGTTTATTTATGAGAATTGGAAATATGAAATCTTGTGGTCTATTAAAATTATGAAATGATTAATTATGTTAAACTAATGAACTCACCAACCTTTTGGTTGACACTTGAAAGCATGTTTATTTCTCAGGTATGAAAGAAACATTCCGCTGTGCATTTGCTCATTTTAAAGACATTAATTGGAGTCGACCATCGCAATGGAACCAGATGTTGGTGACTTTGTCCAGATGGATTAGGACGGGTCCTTTCAGTTGGTATCAGAGCGGTGGTCTTAGTGAACCAGGTCTACATTAGTATGTATAACTGATAAGTCGTTAGGATGCATTAATGAGTCTGGACTTCGACCGTGTCTGCATGTCAAAAGTTTTGCTTATTATTTTTGTCAAAAATCATCTGCTTATCATCCTTAAGAAATTACATGCTCATTATTCTTAGTCTAGACACGTTTTACTGCATTGACTGCATAAATAGGGTATAGACAAAAATTCATATCTTAGCGTATCTGACAATTCATATCTTAGCGTATCTGTTACTATAGATCTTGCCTGATATCTTCCGTAAATTTCTCCGTAATTTAAGGGAACCTGGTACTATATATCTATGCATATTATACATTGAGAATGCCATCCAACTATCAATTACTATCACTAAACTCTTCATATCAAAAATCTTTCCTGAGATCGCGTAAGATGGCCTCTACGAATCGATCAAATTCCTCTGACTCCGAAGACAGCGTGACAGGAGCACATCAATCAATCAACTATCGTGATTACTGGAGAAAATGGGGGTGGGTTCGTGACATACTCACTCTATGGAGAAGGGAAGAAGGTACTCCATATCATGAATCGAATCTACCACCTAACCTTGGAGTACTCGACCCGCTCACTGGCGAACCTGTTCGCAACACCGTTTATACCCTTTTTGCCAGAATTTTTCGTCTTGAGACTACCATTAATGGAACTAGAAAAGATATCCAATCTCTACCTCACATTGATAACCAACCAGGGTTAGTAGAAGAAGTTAAAGAACTCCGAGCTCGAGTGTTAACTTTAGAGAGCACGGTACACAGTCTGCAAACACCAGCAGTATCACCAACACCAGTCACATCACCAACCTTAGCACCAACAACACTAGTACCACCAACAACAACATCCGCATCACCAGCTTCGACATCTCATTCTATACCTCATGTATAATCATCGTTCTACGTATCGTTCTATCTATTTTATTTTCGTTCGACATGGCGATTATGTAATCTCTAATGTTTTAGAAATTATATATTCTTGCTCTAATGATAAATCAAATGAGATCAATATCACATTAACTCATTAACTTCATGATTACTTCTAAAGAAAATATATACGTATATATGTTTTCATAAAGATTGTAATTAAAAAAAAAAAAAAAATTCTTTTGTACAAACTGTTAATGGTGAAAATATTTTAACGGGTAGGTAATACCCGAGGAGTATTTAGATATCACATTAATAAGTTACACTGTACATTCTCCGAAATTGATTCAACGATCATTTACTATCCTATTTACAACCACCGATTTACGTATCCGTTCACCAAAGAATAACTATTTTCATTCAAATTCAATTTCATATTTGGATTTTGATCTATCAGAATCCAACAAGTGGCATAATGAAGAAATAATGGACACAATAGAAATTGATTAGAAACAGACTAATTGACAATATGAAATTTTGTTAAGAAACTACGCTAACAAAATCCTAGCTAACTGTTCCTAGCTAACTGTTAATTCCATATTACATTTTATTTATCGCAATTTATTTTATCGCAATTTTAATTCTCGCAATTTTATTTATCGTTATTTAATTTCTGTTATTTACTTTACGCATTTTATTTATCGTCATTTAATTTCTGTATTTACTTTACGCACTTTAAATATCGGGACACGTATACAAAGTTTTGACATATCATATCGACACATCTATATATATTATTTGGAATCACCATAGACACTCTATATGCAGTAATGATCGAGTTCTCTATACAGGGTTGAGGTTGATTCTATAATAATATATATACTTTGAGTTGTGATCGAGTCTGAGACATGTACACGGGTCACGATACGTATTAATTAATTCAAATATTATATATTAAACTATATATGAATGATTGCACTGTCAACTGTGGACTATTGACTGTGGACTAATAACATTGGACAATTAAAATGAATTAAAATATTGAATATAACATATGAAACTAAACAATTCTTCAAGTTGCCACTTGATTTCGTCTTAAACCTCATTCGTATCATCACAATTACAATCTGCGTTCAAACCTTTCATGATTCTTGAAAACACCTCAATCGAGAGGATGAACCAACCGCACTTCATTTACGGAAGGAAAGAGTTATGCATATAGTAGTGCACCTGAGAAACTCTCGGCAACCGAGTAAAAGTTTAACATTTAGCCGCGTCAGATCCTTTGACATTTATTAGCAAAAATAACTTAGTAATCTCTTTCCAAAGTAGCAAATTTTGTCACAGCTTCAGCAAATCAACTTCGACTTTTCGTTCGAAACAACCTCATTATCACCTTGACTAATATGTATGTTCATTTATTGTTACCGGGAACCTTTTATATTCCACCATATTACCGTCAGCGTTTAATCATCTAAAAAAAAAACACAACTTTCTTGAAATCATCTCGGATCGATAACAAATGATTCAGATAGGGTAGCAGTAAATGTAGAGGAATCGGCAATCAGTATTTTGAAAACTCACAGCATATCTACATCAACAGTTATATGTATGACATTTATCTCTTAGAATTATGATCTCTCATTCTGAAATTCTGAAAAGCACTCAGTCACAAATCAATACTTTGAATGTTGAAAAAGCTGAATGAAGCAGCAGAAACTGTAGATAACCGTAAACGACCATAATCATCGAAAGTTTGATGATAAAAATTAGTATGTTGGAAAAGCTCAGAAAAGTTGGAACTGGAAAGCGGATTGAGCTAACCATAAAGGAAACCAAGGAGAAATACAAGTAACATACCCTAAATTCATAGAACCCAGATAAATCTGGATCCGTTGAAATCTTTAGAGAAT
The DNA here is from genome assembly GCF_046630445.1 of Rutidosis leptorrhynchoides. Lineage (NCBI taxonomy): Eukaryota > Viridiplantae > Streptophyta > Magnoliopsida > Asterales > Asteraceae > Rutidosis > Rutidosis leptorrhynchoides. The sequence continues at coordinate 171,570,151 of NC_092342.1, read as the reverse complement.
ATCTTGCTCCGAAGTCATGTTAAAATCTTGCGGAAAATCTTTCTCCATCAACCATCGAACTTAGATATTCCAAAATATCATCATCAGTATCTTCGATATTTCTGAGGATATTTTCATAAATATTCTCGTCCGAAATTATATACCTCTTCGTGCTTTCTGTGTAACATTATATTAGAAACATTCAATAGAAAATTTAGTACCGAAAAGCGGATCATGCGAAACTATGAAGGAAGCCGTGGACAAATCACAAGGAATAAGTTTGACTTCAAAGAATCCAAATGATTCAATGTCTGCTAAAGTCTTTAGTGAATATCTTGCTCCTTATTCTAAATCATTGCAGCTAAAAGTTACTATCATCCTCTGATCTTAGATATTCTGAGATATTATCGTGTCTTTCATTATAAATATCCTCGATATTTCTGAATATATTCTGAAATCATTTATCTCTTCATGCTATCAGTGTTACCTCATATAGAAACTATTAGTTTCTATATTCTGTAAACTTTCGAGCTTAAAATATGAATGTTATTGAAGTAATGTTGGGAACTGATGCATGAGTTAGTATAATATAATGACACTTGATCAACGTGATTATATTACAGTAAGTTATGCTGAGTTCTAATGGGACATGATGGTTCACAGTAGATATACTATCATCATGTGTCATGTTACATAACTCTTTCATTCTACATAACCTCCGAACATATCAAGAAGAATGTATTATTGATAGTTCTATCATCTGTATTTTTGATAAATTTGAAAATCAAATCGTGCTATCACGTTCCACCCTGCTTAGAACATTATAATCATTTAGAACTCTATATCTACAAATTCTGGACCATTATTCGCTTGATTTAAAGTCGGGAAGAGAAAACAAGAGCATGAAGCTCTGATATATAAGAAAAATATAAAGCCCAACAACACCACCGAAATTACAAACTGTGGATATCAGTGCGTATAGCAATATAAAGACACGGGAGAATTATAAATACAATAATCCCTAGACCATAGTAGAAATAAACAGATTCTTCTGTTGGGAGTTGGAAAAGAAGAATGATCATTGCGATAGTCAGAATAAGAACAAGAATTAGAACCGGATTAAGCATTATTATAATCTTTTAGATATATGAACTGAGAAAGAAGGTATAAAAGTGGTGAAAACTAAGGGAATGGAAAACATAAATTTATAGTGGAAATATCAGACAGAGCAATCAAGGCAGATCATCGCATTTAATTAAAGAGATCCTAACTTCCTCATTTACCGAAGAATCATATCTTTTAAATTTCGAAGATTTTCTTTGAAATCCCTTGAATTCCGGAATTCAACTCTGATTCTGTCAAAAGTTAAGACGAATCTTTACTCTTCCTATTTCAATTTTTTTTGCGATAGCTTCACTCATACGCTTCAAGTAATCGAATTGTTTTATCCATATTACTCAATGATGATAAAACTCTATTTATCAACTCATATTCGTCATGAAAACATATTTATTGTTATCCATGACGACCTCACTCAAATTTCGGGACGAAATTTCTTTAACGGGTAGGTACTGTGATGACCCGGGAATTTCCAACCAAATTTAAACTTGAATCTTATTTGATTTCGAGATGATAAGCAAAGTCTGTAATATTGAGTCACAAAACAAATTAAACTGTATTCATGTAATAATATGAACCTCGACCAACTCTCGGCGATTCACGAACAATTGTTTGAAAATATATATATATATATGAATGTAGGTATATATAATAAATTGAGATTATAATAAATAATTTAAACATTAAAATTAGATAAGTAAAATAAGATATAAAGTAATTAAGTTGTATTTAAAATAAAATTTTACATTTAAATATATGATTATTATAGATAATTATTATAATATGTATATTATAATTTACATATAAGAATTTAATACTCAATATAAGTTACTATATAGATAATTATTAAATATTACATAATTAATAAGTTGTATATATTAAATGTAAATACAAGTTAAGAATATAGTTATCATAATAACTTTCATTATTAATTACTAATACAATACTAATATCAATACCAATATTAGTTTATTGAATATATTATAATTGTAATATAAGTATTATCAGTTATTATAATTGCTATTATTAAGTATTAGTATTATAATTATTGTTAGTGTAATTATTATTGGGAATTATAAATATTATGATTATTATCGTTATCATTGTTAATATCACTATTATGACGAGTAGTAAAATTTTGATTTAAGATTATTATTTTTGTAACTACCGTTCTCATTAAAATTATCATTATTATTAACATTCTCAGAAAATAACACAATTTATTATGCGTATCATTAATAATATTATTATTATCATTCTTATTAATTATTATTAATAAACTTATTAAAATTATCATTTTTGGTTATCAATAATATCATCACACTATTATTTATTATTATTTTTTTTTTAAATTTATCATTATAAGTATCTTAGTAATAATAATTAATATAATTATTAATAATTAGTATTATTATTATTAATATATATATACATATTAATTATTATTGTCTTAAAAAAAAAAAAAAAGAAAGGAACAAATATAATCGAATCTGTTGTTATATATGTATTTTTTTTCTTTAATTTTTTTATTCCTTTCTTTTTCGCTCGACTCCAATGAGGCAGTTTGATATCACAATCCACCTTTATTCAATTTTGTTTTGTGTCTGTAAATCGTACCATCTATATTCGATTCTTAGAACCAGACAAAAATTTGTTTGAAGTCACTATCCTATTTTTAGTTTATTATTAATTTTTTTTTTCTTTTTTTTCTTCTCTGTATTAACTTCTGTCGAATTACCAATCAGCATATTACTTATGATGCTACAAAAGAAACCATTCAAACTTCCTTCACTCTCAAACATCAAATTACTAGTGCATATAATCGTATACATTTTTTTTGAACTATTATTTTTTTTTATTTTTTTCCCCCGACGGTTACCCTGTTCCATTCTTAAATTGCAAAAACCTTGATTTCAAAAGAATTTGCAAAAAGTAATAATGCAGATATGTTAGGATTTATATGTTTAAATTATCTGTAAAGTTTCAAAGTTCGATTTTCAGTATCGACATCAAATTTCAAGGTCAAAGTTATTTTATAAAAAGTCAACTGATTTTTAGAAGATTAAATTGGAGAATTATAAGTCGAATCTGTTGAAATTAAGGATTTCTAAAGTTTCTAATAATCATTTGGAACACAATTCATACTGTAATTATTTTCTAAAACGTTATAAAATTCGAAATCAATGATTGTGTTAGGTTGTTCATTGCGAAGGCTGCTACAGCCGATTTCTTTTTATTTTCTTTTATATTTTTTCTGTTAATCCAAAACAATTACCATGAATTTCGTTTATTTCAAATATGTATCCTAATTCAAAGCTTAAACTCGATTTAATAAAACTGGGTTGAGTCCCATAGTCGACTGAATATATGGAAGAAGATGATAACAGTGGATTACGGGTTTTATATAGTTAAAAGGAAATGTAAAACAGAAAAACAGCATGGTACGTTTGGTTAAGGGTGTTAGGGTGTGAGCGGGAGGTCTTGGGTTCGAGTCTCGTTGCGGGCAGCTTTTCTTTTTTTAATGCTTCCAAGGTATTAATTGATATTATTATTATTATTATTATTATTATTATTATTATTATTATTATCATTTTATTTATCATTAAGTAATATCACCAAATATTATTAGTATTATTATTATAATTATAATTGTTAGTATCATTATTGTTATTATTATAAGTACTGTTATTATTAGAGATTATTAGGATTACTCAAAGTATCATTACTTTAAATCTACCATTTTTATTAAAACTATTATTATAGCTATTATTATTATTATTACTATTATTAGTATTATCATTACTAATATTATTATTATTATTAGAATTGCTAATATTGATGTAAGAAATATTATAGTTAGGATTATTATGATTATTATTATGGAAATAATACAAACTATTATTATTATCACTAATATTAGTATTAGTATCATTTTAAAATTTTCATCATTAATATTATTATTAACCTTATTAACATTACTATCATTTTTATTATTACTAGTAACATTACTATTATTATAAGAACTATATTTACAATATTATTATTATTATTATTATTATTATTATTATTATTATTATTATTATTATTATTATTATTATTATTATTATTATTACAATAAAATTGTTATTAAACTACTTATATAAAATATATATAAAAGTATATATATATAGATATAAAAATATAACCAACTGAAATAATATATATATATATATATATATATATATATATATATATATATATATATATATATATATATATATAGTAATATTTAACTTGTTCGATTACGAGTATATGTGTTAATGCATATATAAATGATATAGGTTCGTGAATCCGAGGCCAACCCTGCATTGTTCAATATAGTCATATGTATTTTTACTACAAAATACATTAGGTGAGTTCATTTGATTCCCTTTTACTCTTTACATTTTTGGGACTGAGAATACATGCGCTACTTTTACATGCACTGCTTTTATAAATGCTTTACGAAATAGACATAAGTGATCGAAACTACATTCTATGGTTGGATTATCAAATCGAATATCACCCTATATAGTCTGGTAATCTAAGAATTAGGGAACAGAAACCCTAATTGACGCGAACTCTAAAGATAGATCTATTGGGCCTAACGAACCCCATCCAAAGTACCGGATGCTTTAGTACTTCGAAATTTATATCATGTCCGATGGAGGATCCCGGAATGATGGGGATATTCTTATATGTATATTGTGAATGTTGGTTACCAGGTGTTCAATCCATATGAATGATATTTTTGTCTCTATGCATGAGACGTTTATTTATGAGAATTGGAAATATGAAATCTTGTGGTCTATTAAAATTATGAAATGATTAATTATGTTAAACTAATGAACTCACCAACCTTTTGGTTGACACTTGAAAGCATGTTTATTTCTCAGGTATGAAAGAAACATTCCGCTGTGCATTTGCTCATTTTAAAGACATTAATTGGAGTCGACCATCGCAATGGAACCAGATGTTGGTGACTTTGTCCAGATGGATTAGGACGGGTCCTTTCATCTAGAGCAAGTGGGACAAGACGATGCGTACGCACTACCGTGGTCAGCATTCAAGCACTTGATGAATGAGAAGTACCGTCCCAGAACCGAGGTCAATAAGCTCAAGACAGAACTTAGAGGGTTACGAACCCAAGGATTTTATATTACCACGTACGAAAGACGATTCACAGAATTGTGCCTATTGTGTCCAGGAGCTTTCGAAGATGAGGAAGAGAAGATCGACGCGTTTGTGAAAGGATTACCGGAAAGAATCCAAGAAGATATAAGTTCACACGAGCCCGCCTCCATACAACAGGCATGTAGAATGGCTCACAAACTAGTGAACCAGATTGAGGAAAGAATTAAAGAACAGACGGCTGAAGAGGCCAATGTGAAGCAAGTCAAAAGAAAGTGGGAGGAAAACGGTGATAAGAATCACCAATACAACAACAACAGCAATTACAATAATAATCGCAATAATTATCCCAACAATCGCAACATCAATCGCAACTACAACAAACGGCCCAACAACAACAACAACAACAACAACAACAGCAACTACAACAATCATCCCAACAACAATAATAACCGCAACAAAACAACAATCAGAAGCAGCTATGCCAAAGGTGTGAAAAGAATCACTCGGGGTTCTACACCAAATTTTGCAACAAGTGTAAAAGAAATGGTCATAGCGCGGCGAAGTGTGAGGTCTACGGACCAGGGGTTAATAGAATGAAAGGAACAAATGGTGTCGGAACGAGTAATGGCGGAGCAAGTAGTGTCGGAGCAAGTTATGCCAATGTAGTTTGTTATAAATGTGGAAAACCAGGCCACATTATTAGAAATTGCCCGAACCAGGAGGACACGAATGGACAAGGCCGTGGAAGAGTTTTCAATATTAATGCGGTAGAGGCACAGGAAGACCCGGAGCTTGTTACGGGTACGTTTCTTATTGACAATAAATCTGCTTACGTTTTATTTGATTCGGGTGCGGATAGAAGCTATATGAGTAGAGATTTTTGTGCTAAATTAAGTTGTCCATTGACGCCTTTGGATAGTAAATTTTTACTCGAATTAGCAAATGGTAAATTAATTTCAGCAGATAATATATGTCGGAATCAAGAAATTAAACTGGTTAGCGAAACATTTAAGATTGATTTGATACCAGTAGAGTTAGGGAGTTTTGATGTGATAATCGGTATGGACTGGTTGAAAGAAGTGAAAGCGGAGATCGTTTGTTACAAAAATGCAATTTGCATTATACGAGAAAAAGGAAAACCCTTAATGGTGTACGGAGAAAAGGGCAACACGAAGCTACATCTTATTAGTAATTTGAAGGCACAAAAACTAATAAGAAAAGGTTGCTATGCTGTTCTAGCACACGTCGAGAAAGTACAAACTGAAGAAAAGAGCATCAATGATGTTCCCGTCACAAAAGAATTTCCTGATGTATTTCTGAAAGAATTACCGGGATTACCCCCACATCGATCCGTTGAATTTCAAATAGATCTTGTACCAGGAGCTGCACCAATAGCTCGTGCTCCTTACAGACTCGCACCCAGCGAGATGAAAGAACTACAAAGCCAATTACAAGAACTTTTAGAGCGTGGTTTCATTCGACCAAGCACATCACCGTGGGGAGCTCCTGTTTTGTTTGTCAAGAAGAAAGATGGTACATTCAGGTTGTGTATCGACTACCGAGAGTTGAACAAACTTACCATCAAGAACCGCTACCCACTACCGAGAATCGATGACTTATTTGATCAACTACAAGGCTCGTCTGTTTATTCAAAGATTGACTTACGTTCCGGGTATCATCAAATGCGGGTGAAAGAAGATGATATTCCAAAGACTGCTTTCAGAACACGTTACGGTCATTACGAGTTTATGGTCATGCCGTTTGGTTTAACTAATGCACCAGCTGTGTTCATGGACCTTATGAACCGAGTGTGTGGACCATACCTTGACAAGTTTGTCATTGTTTTCATTGATGACATACTTATTTACTCAAAGAATGACCAAGAACACGGTGAACATTTGAGAAAGGTGTTAGAAGTATTGAGGAAGGAAGAATTGTACGCTAAGTTTTCAAAGTGTGCATTTTGGTTGGAAGAAGTTCAATTCCTCGGTCACATAGTGAACAAAGAAGGTATTAAGGTGGATCCGGCAAAGATAGAAACTGTTGAAAAGTGGGAAACCCCGAAAACTCCGAAACTCATACGCCAGTTTTTAGGACTAGCTGGTTACTACAGAAGGTTCATCCAAGACTTTTCCAGAATAGCAAAACCCTTGACTGCATTTACGCATAAAGGGAAGAAATTTGAATGGAATGATGAACAAGAGAAAGCGTTTCAGTTATTGAAGAAAAAGCTAACTACGGCACCTATATTGTCATTGCCTGAAGGGAATGATGATTTTGTGATTTATTGTGATGCATCAAAGCAAGGTCTCGGTTGTGTATTAATGCAACGAACGAAGGTGATTGCTTATGCGTCTAGACAATTGAAGATTCACGAACAAAATTATACGACGCATGATTTGGAATTAGGCGCGGTTGTTTTTGCATTAAAGACTTGGAGGCACTACTTATATGGGGTCAAAAGTATTATATATACCGACCACAAAAGTCTTCAACACATATTTAATCAGAAACAACTGAATATGAGGCAGCGTAGGTGGATTGAATTATTGAATGATTACGACTTTGAGATTCGTTACCACCCGGGGAAGGCAAATGTGGTAGCCGATGCCTTGAGCAGGAAGGACAGAGAACCCATTAGGGTAAAATCTATGAATATAATGATTCATAATAACATTACTACTCAAATAAAGGAGGCGCAACAAGGAGTTTTAAAAGAGGGAAATTTAAAGGATGAAATACCCAAAGGATCGGAGAAGCATCTTAATATTCGAGAAGACGGAACCCGGTATAGGGCTGAAAGGATTTGGGTACCAAAATTTGGAGATATGAGAGAAATGGTACTTAGAGAAGCTCATAAAACCAGATACTCAATACATCCTGGAACGGGGAAGATGTACAAGGATCTCAAGAAACATTTTTGGTGGTCGGGTATGAAAGCCGATGTTGCTAAATACGTAGGAGAATGTTTGACGTGTTCTAAGGTCAAAGCTGAGCATCAGAAACCATCAGGTCTACTTCAACAACCCGAAATCCCGGAATGGAAATGGGAAAACATTACCATGGATTTCATCACTAAATTGCCAAGGACTGCAAGTGGTTTTGATACTATTTGGGTAATAGTTGATCGTCTCACCAAATCAGCACACTTCCTGCCAATAAGAGAAGATGACAAGATGGAGAAGTTAGCACGACTGTATTTGAAGGAAGTCGTCTCCAGACATGGAATACCAATCTCTATTATCTCTGATAGGGATGGCAGATTTATTTCAAGATTCTGGCAGACATTACAGCAAGCATTAGGAACTCGTCTAGACATGAGTACTGCCTATCATCCACAAACTGATGGGCAGAGCGAAAGGACGATACAAACGCTTGAAGACATGCCACGAGCATGTGTTATTGATTTCGGAAATAGTTGGGATCGACATCTACCGTTAGCAGAATTTTCCTACAACAACAGCTACCATTCAAGCATTGAGATGGCGCCGTTTGAAGCACTTTATGGTAGAAAGTGCAGGTCTCCGATTTGTTGGAGTGAAGTGGGGGATAGACAGATTACGGGTCCGGAGATTATACAAGAAACTACCGAGAAGATCATCCAAATTCAACAACGGTTGAAAACCGCCCAAAGTCGACAAAAGAGCTACGCTGACATTAAAAGAAAAGATATAGAATTTGAAATTGGAGAGATGGTCATGCTTAAAGTTGCACCTTGGAAAGGCGTTGTTCGATTTGGTAAACGAGGGAAATTAAATCCAAGGTATATTGGACCATTCAAGATTATTGATCGTGTCGGACCAGTAGCTTACCGACTAGAGTTACCTCAACAACTCGCGACTGTACATAACACTTTCCACGTCTCGAATTTAAAGAAATGTTTTGCTAAAGAAGATCTCACTACTCCGTTAGATGAAATCCAAATCAACGAAAAACTTCAATTCATCGAAGAACCCGTCGAAATAATGGATCGTGAGGTTAAAAGACTTAAGCAAAACAAGATACCAATTGTTAAGGTTCGATGGAATGCTCGTAGAGGACCCGAGTTCACCTGGGAGCATGAAGATCAGATGAAGAAGAAATACCCGCATCTATTTCCAGAAGATTCGTCAACACCTTCAACAGCTTAAAATTTCGGGACGAAATTTATTTAACGGGTAGGTACTGTAGTGACCCGAACTTTTCCATGTTTATATATATTAATTGAGATTGATATTTACATGATTAAATGTTTCCAACATGTTAAGCAATCAAACTTGTTAAGACTTGATTAATTGAAATATGTTTCATATAGACAATTGACCACCCAAGTTGACCGGTGATTCACGAACGTTAAAACTTGTAAAAACTATATGATGACATATATATGGATATATATATAGTTAACATGATACTATGATAAGTAAACATATCATTAAGTATATTAACAATGAACTACATATGTAAAAACAAGACTACTAACTTAATGATTTTTAAACGAGACATATATGTAACGATTATCGTTGTAAAGACATTTAATGTATATATATCATATTAAGAGATATTCATACATGATAATATCATGATAATATAATAATTTAAAATCTCATTTGATATTATAAACATTGGGTTAACAACATTTAACAAGATCGTTAACCTAAAGGTTTCAAAACAACACTTACATGTAACGACTAACGATGACTTAACGACTCAGTTAAAATGTATATACATGTAGTGTTTTAATATGTATTTATACACTTTTGAAAGACTTTAATACACTTATCAAAATACTTCTACTTAAAAAAAATGCTTACAATTACATCCTCGTTCAGTTTCATCAACAATTCTACTCGTATGCACCCGTATTCGTACTTGTACAATACACAGCTTTTAGATGTATGTACTATTGGTATATACACTCCAATGATCAGCTCTTAGCAGCCCATGTGAGTCACCTAACACATTTGGGAACCATCATTTGGCAACTAGCATGAAATATCTCATAAAATTACAAAAATATGAGTAATCATTCATGACTTATTTACATGAAAACAAAATTACATATCCTTTATATCTAATCCATACACCAACGACCAAAAACACCTACAAACACTTTCATTCTTCAATTTTCTTCATCTAATTGATCTCTCTCAAGTTCTATCTTCAAGTTCTAAGTGTTCTTCATAAATTTCAAAAGTTCTAGTTTCATAAAATCAAGAATACTTTCAAGTTTGCTAGCTCACTTCCAATCTTGTAAGGTGATCATCCAACCTCAAGAAATCTTTGTTTCTTACAGTAGGTTATCATTCTAATACAAGGTAATAATCATATTCAAACTTTGGTTCAATTTCTATAACTATAACAATCTTATTTCAAGTGATGATCTTACTTGAACTTGTTTTCGTGTCATGATTCTGCTTCAAGAACTTCGAGCCATCCAAGGATCCATTGAAGCTAGATCCATTTTTCTCTTTTCCAGTAGGTTTATCCAAGGAACTTAAGGTAGTAATGATGTTCATAACATCATTCGATTCATACATATAAAGCTATCTTATTCGAAGGTTTTAAACTTGTAATCACTAGAACATAGTTTAGTTAATTCTAAACTTGTTCGCAAACAAAAGTTAATCCTTCTAACTTGACTTTTAAAATCAACTAAACACATGTTCTATATCTATATGATATGCTAACTTAATGATTTAAAACCTGGAAACACGAAAAACACCGTAAAACCGGATTTACGCCGTCGTAGTAACACCGCGGGCTGTTTTGGGTTAGTTAATTAAAAACTATGATAAACTTTGATTTAAAAGTTGTTATTCTGAGAAAATGATTTTTATTATGAACATGAAACTATATCCAAAAATTATGGTTAAACTCAAAGTGGAAGTATGTTTTCTAAAATGGTCATCTAGACGTCGTTCTTTCGACTGAAATGACTACCTTTACAAAAACGACTTGTAACTTATTTTTCCCACTATAAACCTATACTTTTTCTGTTTAGATTCATAAAATAGAGTTCAATATGAAACCATAGCAATTTGATTCACTCAAAACGGATTTAAAATGAAGAAGTTATGGGTAAAACAAGATTGGATAATTTTTCTCATTTTAGCTACGTGAAAATTGGTAACAAATCTATTCCAACCATAACTTAATCAACTTGTATTGTATATTATGTAATCTTGAGATACCATAGACACGTATACAATGTTTCGACCTATCATGTCGACACATCTATATATATTTCGGAACAACCATAGACACTCTATATGTGAATGTTGGAGTTAGCTATACAGGGTTGAGGTTGATTCCAAAATATATATAGTTTGAGTTGTGATCAATACTGAGATACGTATACACTGGGTCGTGGATTGATTCAAGATAATATTTATCGATTTATTTCTGTACATCTAACTGTGGACAACTAGTTGTAGGTTACTAACGAGGACAGCTGACTTAATAAACTTAAAACATCAAAATATATTAAAAGTGTTGTAAATATATTTTGAACATACTTTGATATATATGTATATATTGTTATAGGTTCGTGAATCAACCAGTGGCCAAGTCTTACTTCCCGACGAAGTAAAAATCTGTGAAAGTGAGTTATAGTCCCACTTTTAAAATCTAATATTTTTGGGATGAGAATACATGCAGGTTTTATAAATGATTTACAAAATAGACACAAGTACGTGAAACTACATTCTATGGTTGAATTATCGAAATCGAATATGCCCCTTTTTATTAAGTCTGGTAATCTAAGAATTAGGGAACAGACACCCTAATTGACGCGAATCCTAAAGATAGATCTATTGGGCCTAACAAACCCCATCCAAAGTACCGGATGCTTTAGTACTTCAAAATTTATATCATATCCGAAGGGTGTCCCGGAATGATGGGGATATTCTTATATATGCATCTTGTTAATGTCGGTTACCAGGTGTTCACCATATGAATGATTTTTATCTCTATGTATGGGATGTGTATTGAAATATGAAATCTTGTGGTCTATTGTTACAATTTGATATATATAGGTTAAACCTATAACTCACCAACATTTTTGTTGACGTTTAAAGCATGTTTATTCTCAGGTGAATATTAAGAGCTTCCGCTGTTGCATACTAAAATAAGGACAAGATTTGGAGTCCATGTTTGTATGATATTGTGTAAAAACTGCATTCAAGAAACTGATTTCGATGTAACATATTTGTATTGTAAACCATTATGTAATGGTCGTGTGTAAACAGGATATTTTAGATTATCATTATTTGATAATCTACGTAAAGCTTTTTAAACCTTTATTTATGAAATAAAGGTTATGGTTTATTTTAAAAATGAATGCAGTCTTTGAAAAACGTCTCATATAGAGGTCAAAACCTCGCAACGAAATCAATTAATATGGAACGTTTTTAATCAATAAGAACGGGACATTTCATCCAAGGCCTTACTTAGCAGAGGTACAGCTTACAACAACCGCTGTGCTTCAGCGTGCACGTACAAAGTTTATATGCTTGGTGACTACACTAGCATGGTCTAGGATCGACAATGTACTAAGGGTGTAGTCAGATTTTTCACTACGAAAGATTCCTCAGTCAGAATCCAAAGCTCGATAGACTTACTACAACCGATGTGCTCGGTCAATCTTACGTTGTATTGGATAGACTTCTCTTTCCAAGGGGTGACACAGATAGTGTAGTGACCCGAACTTTTTCCATGTTTATATATATTAATTGAGATTGATATTTACATGATTAAATGTTTCCAACATGTTAAGCAATCAAACTTGTTAAGACTTGATTAATTGAAATATGTTTCATATAGACAATTGACCACCCAAGTTGACCGGTGATTCACGAACGTTAAAACTTGTAAAAACTATATGATGACATATATATGGATATATATATAGTTAACATGATACTATGATAAGTAAATATATCATTAAGTATATTAACAATGAACTACACATGTAAAAACAAGACTACTAACTTAATGATTTTTAAACGAGACATATATGTAACGATTATCGTTGTAAAGACATTTAATGTATATATATCATATTAAGAGATATTCATACATGATAATATCATGATAATATAATAATTTAAAATCTCATTTGATATTATAAACATTGGGTTAACAACATTTAACAAGATCGTTAACCTAAAGGTTTCAAAATAACACTTACATGTAACGACTAACGATGACTTAACGACTCAGTTAAAATGTATATACATGTAGTGTTTTAATATGTATTTATACACTTTTGAAAGACTTCAATACACTTATAAAAATACTTCTACTTAATAAAAATGCTTACAATTACATCCTCGTTCAGTTTCATCAACAATTCTACTAGTATGCACCCGTATTCGTACTCGTACAATATACAGCTTTTAGATGTATGTACTATTGGTATATACACTCCAATGATCAGCTCTTAGCAGCCCATTTGAGTCACCTAACACATGTGGGAACCATCATTTGGCAACTAGCATGAAATATCTCATAAAATTACAAAAATATGAGTAATCATCCATGACTTATTTACATGAAAACAAAATTACATATCCTTTATATCTAATCCATACACCAACGACCAAAAACACCTACAAACACTTTCATTCTTCAATTTTCTTCATCTAATTGATCTCTCTCAAGTTCTATCTTCAAGTTCTAAGTGTTCTTCATAAATTCCAAAAGTTCTAGTTTCATAAAATCAAGAATACTTTCAAGTTTGCTAGCTCACTTCCAATCTTGTAAGGTGATCATCCAACCTCAAAAAATCTTTGTTTCTTACAATAGGTTATCATTCTAATACAAGGTAATAATCATATTCAAACTTTGGTTCAATTTCTATAACTATAACAATCTTATTTCAAGTGATGATCTTACTTGAACTTGTTTTCGTGTCATGATTCTGCTTCAAGAACTTCGAGCCATCCAAGGATCCATTGAAGCTAGATCCATTTTTCTATTTTCCAGTAGGTTTATCCAAGGAACATAAGGTAGTAATGATGTTCATAACATCATTCGATTCATACATATAAAGCTATCTTATTCGAAGGTTTAAACTTGTAATCACTAGAACATAGTTTAGTTAATTCTAAACTTGTTCGCAAACAAAAGTTAATCCTTCTAACTTGACTTTTAAAATCAACTAAACACATGTTTTATATCTATATGATATGCTAACTTAATGATTTAAAACCTGGAAACACGAAAAACACCGTAAAACCGGATTTACGCCGTCGTAGTAACACCGCGGGCTGTTTTGGGTTAGTTAATTAAAAACTATGATAAACTTTGATTTAAAAGTTGTTATTATGAGAAAATGATTTTTATTATGAACATGAAACTATATCCAAAAATTATGGTTAAACTCAAAGTGGAAGTATGTTTTCTAAAATGGTCATCTAGACGTCGTTCTTTCGACTGAAATGACTACCTTTACAAAAATGACTTGTAACTTATTTTTCCGACTATAAACCTATACTTTTTCTGTTTAGATTCATAAAATAGAGTTCAATATGAAATCATAGCAATTTGATTCACTCAAAACGGATTTAAAATGAAGAAGTTATGGGTAAAACAAGATTGGATAATTTTTCTCATTTTAGCTACGTGAAAATTGCTAACAAATCTATTCCAACCATAACTTAATCAACTTGTATTGTATATTATGTAATCTTGAGATACCATAGACACGTATACAATGTTTCGACCTATCATGTCGACACATCTATATATATTTCGGAACAACCATAGACACTCTATATGTGAATGTTGGAGTTAGCTATACAGGGTTGAGGTTGATTCCAAAATATATATAGTTTGAGTTGTGATCAATACTGAGATATGTATACACCGGGTCGTGGATTGATTCAAGATAATATTTATCGATTTATTTCTGTACATCTAACTGTGGACAACTAGTTGTAGGTTATTAACGAGGACAGCTGACTTAATAAACTTAAAACATCAAAATATATTAAAAGTGTTGTAAATATATTTTGAACATACTTTGATATACATGTATATATTGTTATAGGTTCGTGAATCAACCAGTGGCCAAGTCTTACTTCCCGACGAAGTAAAAATCTGTGAAAGTGAGTTATAGTCCCACTTTTAAAATCTAATATTTTTGGGATGAGAATACATGCAGGTTTTATAAATGATTTACAAAATAGACACAAGTACGTGAAACTACATTCTATGGTTGAATTATCGAAATTGAATATGCCCCTTTTTATTAAGTCTGGTAATCTAAGAATTAGGGAACAGACACCCTAATTGACGCGAATACTAAAGATAGATCTATTGGGCCTAACAAACCCCATCCAAAGTACCGGATGCTTTAGTACTTCGAAATTTATATCATATCCGAAGGGTGTCCCGGAGTGATGGGAATATTCTTATATATGCATCTTGTTAATGTCGGTTACCAGGTGTTCACCATATGAATGATTTTTATCTCTATGTATGGGATGTGTATTGAAATATGAAATCTTGTGGTCTATTATTATGATTTGATATATATAGGTTAAACCTATAACTCACCAACATTTTTGTTGACGTTTTAAGCATGTTTATTCTCAGGTGATTATTAAGAGCTTCCGCTGTCGCATACTTAAATAAGGACGAGATTTGGAGTCCATGCTTGTATGATATTGTGTAAAAACTGCATTCAAGAAACTTATTTTGTTGTAACATATTTGTATTGTAAACCATTATGTAATGGTCGTGTGTAAACAGGATATTTTAGATTATCATTATTTGATAATCTACGTAAAGCTTTTTAAAACCTTTATCTATGAAATAAAGGTTATGGTTTGTTTTAAAAATGAATGCAGTCTTTGAAAAAATGTCTCATATAGAGGTCAAAACCTCGCAACGAAATCAATTAATATGGAACGTTTTTAATCAATAAGAACGGGACATTTCAGATAGTGTACTCTGAATCGGGGTTCGCGACTTCCTAATAACAGAGCCTATAACTACGTTCTATTAGTTGGAAAAACGATTGAGTTTAAAGCATAATCGGAAAGCATTTCAACAGCATACACAAACCATAATATTATTTCGGCATTATAACTGCTTACATCATAGCATACGCTAAAGATAACTACTCGCTAATCATGGCTACAATATCATAAAACATTATATAAGATAAAGGATAGAAGTACCAGTAGATTAAACGAGTTCCGAATACAAAAGTGACAACTTCAAGACTCCAGACCGCTCCTAATACAATCTTCAACGTTCTTCTCCGGGTACTAGGTTTCCCGCACGGAGTCGAAGGCCTTGAGAGTATGACTAATATTGTACAAGAGAGAGAAAGAAGTGAATTGAAGTGTGTGTTGGAATGAATGACAAATACCCTTTAAATAGGCTAGGATTTTGCCAAAATACGGCTGGCAGGCCGTATGGCAGGCCGTATGGCAGGCCGTATGGTGGCCCGTATTTGGCAGCCCGTTTGAATGGCAGCCCGTTTCTTGGGGGCGTTTGTTGATCCATGTGGCAGGCCATACTCCATACTGGTAGGCCGTATGGTAGGCCATATCTGATGCTGCATGCCTTGATTCCCTGGATTGTAACTTGATTTCTTGTCTTTCACCGTTTTTGCTCTAGAATCTTCGTTTTAGCTCCGATTCTCTTGATTCTTTTTGCACCGCCTTCGTAATTACTTGTTCTTCAATTCTAACCAACAAAGTGGGTATTTTTTCAACAAAGTTCTAATCTTTCTTGTTTTTGGGCCTTAATACCGGGGTGAAAACGTGATTTTTTAGCCGTTTTTGTGTAACTTTCTAAAAATACTAGATTTTGTGTTCTTGATGTTTTTAACTTATAAAAGTGTTAATTAGTGTCTATGGCTCAAGTCTAACATGAAAATGTGATTTATATGCTCGATCTTGTTATTTTGAGTAACTAGCATGAACTTGAATTTTGGTGTGTTTGATCTTGTGATTTGTTTGCTTAAATGTTGTTAGATGTTAAAAGTGCATGTATTAAATGTGTTACCTGCATCACTAGCTTCCATTTTGTATGTGGGTTAACTTAGAAAAGCTTCATAAGCATAATTGTTAAATTGGTGACTTTGAGTTAGGGTTTAATTGAAGTAAAATGAACTTTGGATGCATTGAATGCCTTGTCATGTGGGTTGTAAGTGTTTAATTGTATTGTATGCATAATTACCTACGAAACGACGTATTATATGTGTGCATTTAATTCCTGAATCATAAATGTGCTTTAATGAATTTGAAACATTAATGATGAGCATTAATTGATCATTCAATTTGGAATTTCGATTGTTGCAAATGATATTTTTGATTGATAAAACATGTTTAGTTGTGTTCCTTGTTAAATTACCTTTCCAACGATATATAGTATGCATTTTAGGTATTTACGGTTCAATTGTTATGATAATTTGAAGTTTGAATGAGACTTGAGCAATTGCAACAGCCCAGGTACCAGCTCCCACACATTGTCGCGGCGCGGCCTTTCTGTGTCGCGACATAGCAATAGCCGCATTTAGGGACTGACCTACCTTGACAAATTATGAAAAATGTTTTCTATGCTATGCACCTCCGATTCACATGTAACTTGTTCTAACATGCTTATATATGATTAAAAACCTCAGAAAAATAGTTTGGGACCCGACCCGAACGTGTTAACTTTTTTGTTGACTTTGACTTGACCAAAGTTGACTTTTGTCCAAACTCAACCAATACTTGTTTAAACCATTCTAATCTTCTTGCATACTTGATTCTTACATGAAACTTGACAACTTGATTCACATGCTTTATAATCGAGTCGTAATGAGCCATAGGACTAATTGAACACTTTGACCAATCGTGTTTACCGTTATTGATACAACCTACTTGTTTAGGTCAAGACTAGCATTCGTTCTTGCACACGTTTACTTGTGAAGTACTTTTATACGCTTTCACTCAAGGTGAGATCATAGTCCTACCTTTTCAACAACTTTTACTTTTAAACTATGGGATGAGAAACATATACGTATCATACTTTTATGCTTTGAACACAAGTACGAAAACGAACATTCCACAGCGAGTTTGAACAAAAATCCTCAATTCAATTATCATTAGTTACACTTACAGGGTGTGAACGTGAACTTATGTTATGTGATCACATTGGGCTTGACGAGCCCTCATTCGGATGGTTCGCTACCGTTAGCGGATGAAATATATTTTCGAGTATAGTGTATGTTCTAACACTACGTAACAGGGTACAAAACAGTTAAGTCTTGATAATTGGGTGCTCGCGAACATACTTTTGGAATACACACGATTTGGATAATCAACTATATTAAATCTTGTGGTTCAAAAACAACGTTACTATTACACCTATGATTTCACCAATGTTTTTCGTTGACAGTTTTCTATATGTTTTCTCAGTTCCTTGAACGCCAGGTGATACATGCTTCCGCACGTTATTTTTGATACTTGCTTGGATGTCGAGTATACATGCATATGTGGAGCGTCTTTTGACTTAACTTAATTTGTGTCGTATAGGTTTCAATTGTACTTAAAACGTTGGAACATGTTTGGTCGTCGAACTACTTTGTAAACTTTGAAACATCTTTATAATTGAAATGAATGCGACATATTTTGGTCAAACGTTGTTTTAAAGACTTGTGACCACGTAACGGGACCTAAGTAGACGGCGCCGTCAATGGCAATTTTGTCGAGTCGCTACAGTGACAACCCGGAAATTTCCGACCAAATTTAAACTTTAATCTTTATATGTTTTTCCGACACGATAAGCAAAGTCTCTAATGTTGAATCTCAAAAATTTTAAACTATGTTCATACATTCATTTAACTTCGATCAAATTCTGACGATTCACGAACCATTATGTAAATGAATATGATTATATATATATATATATGTATATATATATATATATATATATATATATATATATATATATATATATTATAACTTGAGAGTATTAACAAAGTATTAAACGTATAATACTTTACATGAACATACTTGTTTCAATATGTTTATCGGTGAAATTAGAAGATGATATCAAATGATTGATTTATCAGATACATTGTATGATTACGAGTCTCTGTAGTGAGGTCCATGTTGATTTGAGAAATTGTTTTCTTTTTAACGGTATTCGGAATAAATGGTAAAGTAATTTACATGTAAGAACAAATGTGTCAATTAACGATAACTGGACAAAGGTTAGTGGAGATTCCTGCTTAACTTTAAAATGCAATAATTGCCTCGTGTCTTTTGATAAGATAATCATTTAGTTTTCATATTGTTGAAAACGTTTTATGATATAGATGAAACCTTTAAAAAAAATGAATTTGAATATATACATAAGTCGGAATGTTATTTGTTAGAACTAATAACCTACAACGTGTATTAAAACTGTTTACGTATATGATTTCAAATTAGTTAAGTAAATGATAGTAACATTGGTCATTTAATTCAATTGATATTTAGATATGTTTTTAAATAAATACTAACACATAAATGAATAATATCATATTAAGTTTTAAAGTGTAAACATTACGTGTTATAATATTTTTTAAAACAAAATTTAAAATATAATTAGTTTTGAAAAACTAAATATTATATTATTAAATAAATATTTCAATTACATACAATATGTACAAATTTATATTTTTAATGAATATATATATATATATATATATATATATATATATATATATATATATCTTACAAAGTGATAAATATAATATTAACTTAGTCATAAAATGTTTGATTTAATATATATATTTTGATAACCAACGAGACATTGATTTATAGAAGCAAATGACCACAACATTCAAATGTAGAGATTATACTTTGGATAATATAGTCTATCGATGATTAAGTCTAATTATTGTTAAAGGTACACGTCGCGTAACGTAAAGTGTTAGTTTTCTAAGCGTACGAACATGCGTTCGAGAAATCGAAACTGGAACGTAAGTCGAGAGTGAATGTACAAGTCATCGGAACTAATTTTACAAGTCAACTATGCATAAATATAATATAATATATGATTAATTATATAAATTAAATATTATATATATATATATATATATATATATATATATATATATATATATATATATATATATATATATATATATATATATATATATATATATATATATATATATATATATTATTAAAACTGAGCCGCCCACGAGTTAAACAAAATCATGAGCTGGAAATGTGGCTCATGCGATCGCATGAGGCCACCCTCACAAACTCATGCGATCGCATGAGTGGGTTAGGTGGCTCAAACTTGTATATAATGCGAGCGTTCCAGTTTTCTGATTCATATTTCCTCATACGCACATAAATATAGATATATATATATATATATATATATATATATATATATATATATATATATATATATATATATATATATATATATATATATATGTTATTATTATTATTAAGATTAATATTATTATTATTATTAATCGTATTATTATTATTAGTAGTAGTCGAATTATTATTTATACATAAAATAGTACGACGAGGTTCTGCTCGCATGTTTTCAAAAAGGATTTTTCGAGAGGGATGGAGCTAAGGAAATATTGGGTTATAGTTATGGAGGTGATGGGTATGGTTCGGGGGTTTTATTCGTAAGTCAAATTAGTGTTTATCATCTCCGTTGCGTCTACATACTTTCCTGCAATATTGAATCTCAATATTGATACGTGAGCATTTATATCTTATCTTTTATATATTGATAGTGTATCCCTGACTAGTGCTCGAGTATATATGATTATGCATGCTTGAGTGTTTATTTTCGTCGTTATATAGTTTATGATAAATCATGAATTTAATACATATGCTACTGAGATAAGGTATATGATATGTATGTCGTTAGAAAGCTGACGAAAAATTAATAACTTTTCATTTAGAAAGCGTATGATTTCGGTGAACGGATTAAAAGATATCGTCAATTGAATTATCTATAATTTTAAGTATTATTGTTAAAATGATTATTATTATCCTTACCGTTATCGTTATCGTTATCGTTGTCGTTATCGTTATCGTTATCGTCGTTATTATTATCATTATTATTATTATCTAATAATCAATATTATTATTATTATTATTATTATTATTATTAAAATAATTAATATTTTTATCAAAACTATCATTTTATTATTTTTATCGTTATTATTATTAAAAGTATCCTTAATATTAAAACTATCATTTTTATTAAAATTATGATTTTAGTAGAAATATCATTGTTCTTATTAAATATCATTATTATTATCATTTTAGTAATATTATTATTAAAAATTATCATTTTGAATAGAATAATTATAAAATATTATTATTATTACAGTTAATAATAAAAAGTATCGTTATTATTAAAACTATCATTATTAGAATAATCATATTATTATAATTAATATCATCATTAGTAAAAATAAATATTGTTATTGTTATTATTAGTAGAATAATAATAATAATTATTATTATTATAAAATAATACAACTTTTACTCATTATTATTATTTTCAATATTATTTTATCGAATACATATGTGATACAAAGATATTTTTACCACACGTAATATAATTACACTAATAATACATACCACTATATTTTTATGATATTAAGTGAATTTAATAAATTTTATTACTTGAGATATATAAAAAAATATATATATTTTTATCATATATAATTTTTAATATAAATTTTATTAATAAATGACTTGTACAAATTACTCTAATAAAATCTGATAAATATAGGTAAATACATATAACGACTATATTTAAATTATATAATAAACATGTATAGATTTTGGAAGCCATTTTGGGTCAAGTTAACTTTTGTTGACTTTTGCATGATGATCTGGAGCATTAGGATTGTGATACACTATGATTTGACCTAAATTGTTAGACAGATATTGACCAACATAAAAATATGTATATACTTAATATAGGTTCGTGAATCCGAGGCCAACCCTACACTTGTTCAATAATGACATATGTATTTTTACTACGAAATACAGTATTGTGAGTATCATTTGCTCCCTTTTTAAATGATTTTGCAATATATATTTTTGGGACTGAGAATACATGCGCTGCTTTTATAACTGTTTTACGAAATAGACACAAGTAATTGAAACTACATTCTATGGTTGGATTACTATACTGAATATCGCCCCTCCAAGTCTAGTAACCTAAGAATTAGGAAAATGGCCCCTAATTAACGCGAATCCTAAAGATAGATCTATGGGCCTAACAAACCCATTCTGGAATTTGAAATGCTTTAGTACTTCGATTTAAAAAGGTGATTGCGATTGCCGTTATATAGCATACTTGCGAGTATGCGGGGAATATTCTATATGCATCCTTGTTAGTTCGGTTACCAGGTGTCCATCATATGAATGATTTTTATACACTTGTGAGTGTAATGTTATTTATGAAAAATGAGAATCTTGTGGTCTATTAAAATTATGGAAATGATCGATTATGATAAACTAATGAACTCACCAACCTTTTAGTTGACACTTTAAAGCTTGTTTATTCTCAGGTATTAAAGAAATCTTCCGCTGTGTATTTGCTCATTTTAAAGATATTACTTGGAGTCATTCATGGCATATTTCAAAAGACGTTGCATTCAAGTCGTTGAGTTCAATAAAGATTATTATTAAATAAATGACAGATTAGATCATTTATAGTTTGGATAATATGAAATGGTATGCATGTCCGTCAACTTTTGATGTAATGAAAGATTGTCTTTTAAAAACGAATGCAAGATTTCTAAAATGTATCATATAGAGGTCAAATACCTCGCAATGTAACCATATGTTATTGTATTCGTCCTTATGGATTAGGACGGGTCGCTTCATGTGGTATCAGAGCGGTGGTCTTAGTGAACCAGGTCTTGCATTAGTATGTCTAACTGATAGTTGTTAGGATGCATTAGTAAGTCTGGACTTCGACCTTAGCTGCATGTGAAAAGTTTTGCTTATCATTCTTGTCGGAAAAATTAAATGCTTATCATTCTTAGTCTACACACATCTTACTGCATTGAATGCATGAATAGTGCATAGACAAAATTCATATCTTAGCGTATCTGCTAATTCATATCTTAGCGTATCTGTTACTGTAAACTTTGCCTCGAATATTTCGTAAATTCCTTTGTAATCTACGAAATCTTTTGTTCTATATATATATATATATATATATATATATATATATATATATACATATATATATATTTTATGTAATTAGAATACCATCCGATAGCCAGAAATCATTTCATATCGAAAACTCCTTTATTCAATCATACGCAATGGAATTCGTCACTAGTTCAAGTCCCTCGGATTCCGATATGGAGTTTCACTCGAGCTCCTAAAGCAGTGTGACCGGAATAGACCAACCAATTAGCCATCATCTATTCTGGATGAATTGGGGAAGGGTTCGTAGCTTACTTAATCATTGGAGACAAGAAGAAGGTGATCCCTGTAACACCCCAGCTTAACATGACCACAATATTTTCCGCTTTGCCCGCAGGCGCACGGCTTTTTCTTGGCGACCACACACGCGAAGCACTTTCCCAGGAGGTCACCCATCCTGGTAGTGCTCCTGCCCAAGCACGCTTAACCACAACGTACTCGCACATCTACTCAGCCTGTGATCCCAAAACGTGTTGTGTCATTTAAGCGTGGGTATTACCTTATAATCCCATGATCACTCATGTCTGTGGGCGATGTGGGATTTGCCTAGGGTGTTACATTCACCCCCCCTTAGGTACTCATCGTCCTCGATGAGGTTTGCCCCACCACCCCCAACGGCACATGAGTGGCTCTGATACCAACTGAAATGTCCCGTTCTTATTGATTAAAAATGTGCCATATTAATTGATTTCGTTGCGAGGTTTTGACCTCTATATGAGACGTTTTTCAAAGACTGCATTCATTTTTAAAACAAACCATAACCTTTATTTCATAAATAAAGGTTTAAAAAGCTTTACATAGATTATCAAATAATGATAATCTAAAATATCATGTTTACACACGACCATTACATAATGGTTTACAATACAAATATGTTACATCGAAATCAGTTTCTTGAATGCAGTTTTTACACAATATCATACAAACATGGACTCCAAATCTTGTCCTTATTTTAGTATGCAACAGCGGAAGCTCTTAGTATTCACCTGAGAATAAACATGCTTTAAACGTCAACAAAAATGTTGGTGAGTTATAGGTTTAACCTATATATATCAAATCGTAACAATAGACCACAAGATTTCATATTTCAATACACATCCCCTACATAGAGATAAAAATCATTCATATGGTGAACACCTGGTAACCGACAATAACAAGATGCATATATAAGAATATCCCCATCATTCCGGGACACCCTTCGGATATGATATAAATTTCGAAGTACTAAAGCATCCGGTACTTTGGATGGGGTTTGTTAGGCCCAATAGATCTATCTTTAGGATTCGCGTCAATTAGGGTGTCTGTTCCCTAATTCTTAGATTACCAGACTTAATAAAAAGGGGCATATTCGATTTCGATAATTCAACCATAGAATGTAGTTTCACGTACTTGTGTCTATTTGGTAAATTATTTATAAAACCTGCATGTATTCTCATCCCAAAAATATTAGATTTTAAAAGTGGGACTATAACTCACTTTCACAGATTTTTACTTCGTCGGGAAGTAAGACTTGGCCACTGGTTGATTCACGAACCTATAACAATATATACATATATATCAAAGTATGTTCAAAATATATTTACAACACTTTTAATATATTTCGATGTTTTAAGTTTATTAAGTCAGCTGTCCTCGTTAGTAACCTACAACTAGTTGTCCACAGTTAGATGTACAGAAATAAATCGATAAATATTATCTTGAATCAATCCACGACCCAGTGTATACGTAACTCAGTATTGATCACAACTCAAACTATATATATTTTGGAATCAACCTCAACCCTGTATAGCTAACTCCAACATTCACATATAGAGTGTCTATGGTTGTTCCGAAATATATATAGATGTGTCGACATGATAGGTCGAAACATTGTATACGTGTATATGGTAACTCAAGATTACATAATATACAATACAAGTTGATTAAGTTATGGTTGGAATAGATTTGTTACCAATTTTCACGTAGCTAAAATGAGAAAAATTATCCAATCTTGTTTTACCCATAACTTCTTCATTTTAAATCCGTTTTGAGTGAATCAAATTGCTATGGTTTCATATTGAACTCTATTTTATGAATCTAAACAGAAAAAGTATAGGTTTATAGTCGGAAAAATAAGTTACAAGTAGTTTTTATAAAGGTAGTCATTTCAGTCGAAAGAACGACGTCTAGATGACCATTTTAGAAAACATACTTCCACTTTGAGTTTAACCATAATTTTTGGATATAGTTTCAGGTTCATAATAAAAATCATTTTCTCAGAATAACAACTTTTAAATCAAAGTTTATCATAGTTTTTAATTAACTAAGCCAAAACAGCCCGCGGTGTTACTACGACGGCGTAAATCCGGTTTTACGGTGTTTTTCGTGTTTCCAGGTTTTAAATCATTAAGTTAGCATATCATATAGATATAGAACATGTGTTTAGTTGATTTTAAAAGTCAAGTTAGAAGGATTAACTTTTGTTTGCGAACAAGTTTAGAATTAACTAAACTATGTTCTAGTGATTACAAGTTTAAACCTTCGAATAAGATAGCTTTATATGTATGAATCGAATGATGTTATGAACATCATTACTACCTTAATTTCCTTGGATAAACCTACTGGAAAAGAGAAAAATAGATCTAGCTTCAATGGATCCTTGGATGGCTCGAAGTTCTTGAAGCAGAATCATGACACGAAAACAAGTTCAAGTAAGATCATCACTTGAAATAAGATTGTTATAGTTATAGAAATTGAACCAAAGTTTGAATATGATTATTACCTTGTATTAGAATGAGAACCTACTGTAAGAAACAAAGATTTCTTGAGGTTGGATGATCACCTTACAAGATTGGAAGTGAGCTAGCAAACTTGAAAGTATTCTTGATTTTATGAAACTAGAACTTTTGGAATTTATGAAGAACACTTAGAACTTGAAGATAGAACTTGAGAGAGATCAATTAGATGAAGAAAATTGAAGAATGAAAGTGTTTGTAGGTGTTTTTGGTCGTTGGTGTATGGATTAGATATAAAGGATATGTAATTTTGTTTTCATGTAAATAAGTCATGAATGATTACTCATATTTTTGTAATTTTATGAGATATTTCATGCTAGTTGCCAAATGATGGTTCCCACATGTGTTAGGTGACTCACATGGGCTGCTAAGAGCTGATCATTGGAGTGTATATACCAATAGTACATACATCTAATAGCTGTGTATTGTACGAGTACGAATACGGGTGCATACGAGTAGAATTGTTGATGAAACTAAACGAGGATGTAATTGTAAGCATTTTTGTTAAGTAGAAGTATTTTGATAAGTGTATTGAAGTCTTTCAAAAGTGTATAAATACATATTAAAACACTACATGTATATACATTTTAACTGAGTCGTTAAGTCATCGTTAGTCGTTACATGTAAATGTTGTTTTGAAACCTTTAGGTTAACGATCTTGTTAAATGTTGTTAACCCAATGTTTATAATATCAAAAGAGATTTTAAATTATTATATTATCATGATATTATGATGTACGAATATCTCTTAATATGATATATATACATTAAATGTCGGTACAACGATAATCGTTACATATATGTCTCGTTTCAAAATCATTAAGTTAGTAGTCTTGTTTTTACATATGTAGTTCATTGTTAATATACTTAATGATATGTTTAATTATCATAATATAATGTTAACTATATATATAACCATATATATGTCATCATATAGTTTTTACAAGTTTTAACGTTCGTGAATCACCGGTCAACTTGGGTGGTCAATTGTCTATATGAAACCTATTTCAATTAATCAAGTCTTAACAAGTTTGATTGCTTAACATATTGGAAACATTTAATCATGTAAATATCACTCTCAATTAATATATATAAACATGGAAAAGTTCGGGTCACTACAATCCCTTCCATCCACCACATTGCCCTCTTGACGATGAACCTGAAGCACTACTGGCGAACCTATTCGAGACACCATTTTCTCTCTCATTTCCAGAGTATGTCGTCACGATTTAAACTATCTCACATTCTAGATCTTATTCACCCACTCGTCCGAACCACCAATCATCCCGGAGTAATAGAAAAAGTCAGCGAGCTTCGCACTCGGGTACTGGCTTTAGAGAATATTCAAACGACCTGTCCTAAACCATCTGGACGAATACATTACATTTGGTTACATCGCGAGGTATTTGACCTCTCTATGATACATTTTACAAACATTGCATTAGTTTTTAAAAAGACAAACTTTCATTACATCGAAAGTGGACGGCATGCATACCATTTTATAATATATCTAAACTATAAATGATTTGATAATAATCTTGATGAACTTAACGACTCGAATGCAACGTATTTTGAAATATGTCATGAATGACTCCAAGTAATATCCTTAAAATGAGAAAATGCACAGCGGAAGTTTTTTTTCATACCTGAGAATAAACATGCTTTCAAGTGTCAACCAAAAGGTTGGTGAGTTCATAAGTTTATCATAAAAACAAATAAATTCATCATTTTGATAGACCACAAGATTTAAATCCTGCATGGTACAAATGGGCCCGAATCCTATACCCACCTGTAATTTACATGCGATATCTTTTAAATACAGTACACCTTTCTCGTGTACAAAATCATCTTTCATAAATCTTAGTAACCGTACACATATCTCGTGCACAAAAAAAATAACATACACATAACCTGTGAATAAAATTATTCTCTCGATACATAACATTCACTTTTCATTGCTTTCATAACTTGGCTTGGTAACCAACCTTAACATATAATGCGCAAAATAAAATCCCAAAAACAGAACATCTCGTATGTATAATAATCATATAAACTTCGAAGTACTAAACACCACGCCCACTAGCCCTTCCATCTAGTGAACATTCTGGGTGGGGGTGTTAAACCCGGTAGCTACCTTTAGGATTCGCGTCAATTAGGCGTGCACTAATTCTCAAAATTAGTGATGTTCCCTAATTCTTAGGTTACCAAGCAATAATAATCAGGGGAAAAATACTCATATCAATTGTGGCAATTATCACGTCCACATAATTCAATGGTGGCAATTATCACGTCCACATAATTCATTCGAGGAATGTTTTGCTTGTGTCTATCTCGTCAAACATTTATAAAAGCATCTTAGTCCAAAAATATAGATTTCAAAGGCATTTAATAAAGCAGTTGTAAAACAGTTATAAAGCAGCGCATGATTCTCAGTCCTAAAAATGTAAAGAGTAAAAGGGAATCAAATGAACTCACACTAGTGTATTTTGTGGTAAAAATACATATGACGACATTGAACAAGAGTAGGGTTGGCCTCAGATTCACGAACCTATATTCAATCATGTATATTAATACATGTACTGGTATTCGAACAAATATATATATTATTAGTGATTTTATTTGTGATTTTATATTATGTGTTTTATTAATAACTAAATTAACTATATTTGTTTTTATATACTTTAGATAAATAATTAGTATTTATTATGAAAATATTAATGTTGTTATGTGATGTGTTTTAAATATATTCTTATATACCTATTTGTTTGGCATAATAATATCAAATAATAAGTAAAAATTTATATATTTTTATGATAATAATAATAATACTAAAAGTAATTAGATTTATAATGATCCTAATTTTAATAGACTTGATAATAATACTAATAATAAAAGTAATGTTAGTAATAATAATAATTTTAAGAAAAATGATAATAATATTAATTATACTAATAATCTTATTTCTAATATGGGTAATAATAATAATTACATAATATTAATCAATAATAAATAATAATAATAATAATAATAATAATAATAATAATAATAATAATAATAATAATAATAATAATAATAATAATAATAATGATAATGAAATAATAATAATAATAATAATAATAATAATAATAATAATAATAATAATAATAATAATAATAATAATAATAATAATAATAATAATAATAATAATAATAATAATAATAATAATAAGAGTATTAGTAATAACTACCTCAAAGGAATAGCTTTTAAAAAAAATGCCCAAGTCCGGGTTTGAACCCGTGACGTCTCGCTAACCCTATAACGCCTTTAACCATTCCTCTGTCACCTCATTTCTGATTTACTTGATACACCAAATCTATTTAACCTAATATAAATGTCTGTCTTCTTCTTCTCTTAAAAAAAATATATATATATACCACACCCTGGGCTCGAACCCATGACCTCTCGCTTAAACACCCACAATCTAAACCATTGAACCATTACTCAATACTTGTAATAATTTGTACATCTAATTCTCTAATTGCTAGTTTGAATTAGTAACCCAAATTCGTAGCAGCCCAAAATCCTTTTAATTGTGGCAGCTTCTATTATTGATAAAAAAAATATACTATGGCCTGGTTTCGAACCCAGGACCTCTCGAATAAACAACCACCACCTTAACCATTTAACCGTTAGTCTAATCATGTAATAATTCGAGTGAGTGAATATTTAACATATGCAAAACCGCTAACATCTTCCTCATAATTTCATCATCATCATCATCAAATCATCTTATCGTCATTTTCTATCACGATTAATTTAATAGGAACCATCATCATCGTTATTATATAATTAGAATAGCAACAGAAACATCTCAAGTTTTGTAGATTTCAAAAAAAAAATCACAAACTTAAATCTAACGAGCTTTATTCCTTGACTGAGAAAGTTTGGATTAAAAAAATATATAACATGAGTTCCCACTAAAGCTCTCGGCCCACATACAGGTAACTAACACAACTTTTTTTTTAATATGCGTTTCAATTCATCACGGCCCACATCAAATTAATTATTCCCTTGATTCCTTGTAAACGGTTCAAGTGGTGTTATTACTTTACAACATGTTAGCCAGAAATGAAAAAAAAAAATAAACGCACAGAAGTTATTTTAATTAGTGATGGTGGTTGATGATAGAGCTTTGATTGTTGGTGTTCGAAAGGGAGAAACAAGAGGAAGAAGAAAAAGAATATATAAACATGCAGCAGAATGAAGAAATGATAAAGAGGAAATGGTTTTCAAGAAAGTGAATGATCGGTTTGTTTTGGTTCGTACCAAAAAATATTAGCAGCAGCAGTAAAAATGCAGGTGGTGTTTTGATGAGCTAAAAACATTTACATACAATAGAAGTTTATAGAAATAGGAAAGAACGTAACCGAATGGTGGTTGTGGTGATAGTTTGTTGAGGCTGTGATATTGGTAATCGACATAGCATAACATGATTATAAATATAATAACAGTGGGTGTGTCATGGTTGCTTACGGTGGTAATGGTGATGGTTCAGGTGATTCTTGGTGGCCGTGGCCGATGGTTAAAATGGTTGATCAAGAGGAAGGTGTTTGTACCTATGTGATTGTATGTAAGATATAATTACATATGTGGTAAGTGTATATGCAATACTACTTAGAGAATAATAGATAGTGAAAAGAAAACAATCATTATGGTTCATAATTCAGATTACACGGATATGTTTACTATTAGACTACCGACAATAACTCACGGAAAATTCAGGAAAAAGTAGACAATTGATTGAGATATATAACTGCATTCATATTTATTCTTATTTATATATTAATATATATAATATTACCTATAATTACTTAATACTAATATATATAAATATTAATAATAATGAAAGTAGTAATAATAGTAATATTAATACAACAAATATATTTTAACTTGTAATTATTTATTTATAAATAAATATTATAAATTCCTACTTATAATGTTTATAAATTATTTATATTACAATAAATAATTATATAAAGAATTTCTATGTATATTCATATATTTAATTTAAAATTATTAATATATAAATATTCGTTACTAACTTCGTTAAGAAAATAAAAAGAGTATCTTCTAAATACTGTATTCAAAGTTTTTATTTATTTATTTATTTATTTATTTATTTATTTATTATTATTTTTTTTATTTTTTTTAAATCATAAACTATTTTACATTCTTAATATCAATAACTAAATCGTATAATATTTTATTAATATATTTCATACTATAACATATATATATTTACATATCTATTTACAATCAGTTGTTCGTGATTCGTCGGGGATAGTCAAAGGTAATTAAATACATGAACATAGTTCCAAAATTTTCGAGACTCACATTATAGACTTTGCTTATCGCGTCGAAACCATATAAAGATTAAGTTTAAATTTTTTCGAAAATTTCTGGGTCATCACAGTACCTACCCGTTAAAGAAATTTCCTCTCAAAATTTGAGTGAGGTCGTCATGGCTAACAATAAGAATGCTTTCATGACAAATATGAGTTGATAAATAGAGTTTTATCATTATCGATTAACATAGGTAAAATGATTCGATTGTGTGAAGCGTAATAGTGAAGCTGTCACAAAAGATTGAAATGAAGAAATAGAGATTCGTCATAATTTTTGACATGATCACGTTTGAATTTAGAAATTAAGGTGCGTCTTAGCTTTTGACGTTGTCTTGGTTGAATTCCAGAATTCAAGGGATTAAAGAAAATCTTCGAAATCTAAAAGATTTGATTCTTCAGCGAATAAGGAAATTAAGATCTCTATAATTAAATACGGTGATATATCTCGATTACTCTGTCTGATATTTCCATTATAAATTAAGCTCTTTCGTTCCATTATTCTTACCATTCCTATACTTTCTTTCTTAGTTCTTACATCCATAAGATTGTGAAAATGCTTAATCCAGTTCTAATCCTTGATATATTCTAATTATCTTTTCTGTATCCTTCTTTTCAATCTTCTACCAGAAAAATCTGTTTACTTTTAATATAACCTTGGGGTGATACTATTATTAATTATACCATTTCTTTATATTGCTATTCCTATTAATATCCACGGTTTGTAATTTATACGTTATTATCGGGCTTTGTATCTCCCCTTATTTTTCAATGTCCCTATTTCTGTTTCCTATAATCATTGTCATCCACAGTTAATACTCCCTCCTATTTGCTGCGATTTATACTCCAATTTCTATTTCGGAGCTTTGTCCCTTCGTTTCTTCTTCTTGCAGTTAGGCATCTCTTGTAATGGTAAAGAATTCGCAGATATAATTTTCAAAATGAACATTGTTAATGTTCTATGAAAGGAATGGAAATGGCACGATCTTGATTCGTCAAATTACCAGAATATCCGGGAAAGATAGAAATATCAAGAAAATATGTTCTTGATATGTTTATATATCAGATAAAATGTAAAAGTCGTGTAACATGG
The DNA here is from genome assembly GCF_046630445.1 of Rutidosis leptorrhynchoides. Classification (NCBI taxonomy): domain Eukaryota; kingdom Viridiplantae; phylum Streptophyta; class Magnoliopsida; order Asterales; family Asteraceae; genus Rutidosis; species Rutidosis leptorrhynchoides. The sequence goes on along the minus strand of NC_092342.1, from coordinate 171,537,469 downwards.
CACATGATGATGTTATGATCTGTGAATCATCACGTTGCATTAGGAACTCAGCATGACTTACTGTAATATAATCATGTTGATCAGGTGTCATTATATTATACTAACTCATGCTTCAGTTCCCAACACTTCTTCAAAGACATTCATACTTCAAACTCGAATTTTAAAGAAATTTAGAAACTAAATTAGTTTCCTTTATGATGTAATATAGATAGCACGAAGAGATAAATAATTTTGGACTAGAATATTTATGAAAATATCTTCAGAAATATCGAAGATATTTATGATGATATTTTGGAATTTCTAAGTTCGATGGTTGATGAAGAAAGATTTTTTCGCAAGATTTTAACATGAGTACGGATCAAGATATTCGTTGAAGGTTCATCGGATCCAGAATTACCTGGATTCTTTGAATATATGGTATGGTCCTTGTATTTGACCTTGGTCTCCTTCATGGTTTGCTCAACCTGTTTTTCAATACCAAATTTTCTATCGAGCGTTCCTAACACTCCCTTCTTTATCGTCAAACTTTTGGCCGTTTAAGCCATCTACAATTTTTCTATTTCCTCTGCATTTAATGCTACGATATCTGAATCATCGGTTATCAATCCGAGGTGGTTTTAGGAGAATTGTGTTTTTAGATGATTAAACGCTGATTCTAATATGGTGGAATATAAAAGGTTCCCCGGTAGCAATAAAAGAGCATACATATAAATCAAGGTGATAATAAGGTTGTTTCGAACGAAAAGTCGAAGTTGACTTGCTGGAGCTGTGACAAAATTTGCTACTTTAAAAGGAATTACCAAGTTATTTTGGGTAATAATAACACTAAAGGAATTAGCACCGATACGTGTTAAACGTTTAATCAGGTTCCGAGAGTTTTCAAGTGCATAACTATATGCATCAATCTTTTCTTCCGTAGTTGAAGTGCGGTTGGTTCATCCTCTAGATTGAGGTGTTTTCAAGAATTTATGAAGAATTTGTACGCAGATTGTAATCATCAGGATACAAATGAGGTTTAAGATGAAATCAAGTGGAAAACTTGAAGAATTGTTTAGTTTCATATGTTATAATCAATATTTTAATTCATTTTTAATTGTCCAATCTTGATAGTCCACAGTCGATAGTCCACAGTTAACAGTCCAATAATTCATATATAGTTTAATTTATGATATTCGAATTAATTAATACGTATCGTGACCCGTGTACATGTCTCAGACTCGATCACAACTCAAACTATATATATTATTGTAGAATCAACCTCAACCCTGTATAGCTAACTCCAGCATTACTGCATATAGAGTGTCTATGGTTATTCCAAATAATATATATAGATGCATCGATATGATATGTCAAAACCTTGTATACGTATCCCGATATTTAAAGTGCGTAAAATAAATAACAGAAATTAAATGACGATAATTAAAATTGCAAGAATTAAAGTTGCGATAAATGAAATGCGATAAATAAATTGCGATACGGAATTAACAGTTAGCTAGGAACAGTTAACTAGTATTTTGTTAGCGTGGATTCTTAACAAAATTTCTCATAATTAATTTGTTTGTTTCTAACAAATTTTATTTTGCCCAATGTTTTCTTCATTATGCCACTTGTTGGATTCTGATAGGTCAAATGACTGTTGAATGAAAATAGTTATTCTGCGGTGAACGGATACGTATATCTGTGGATATAAGTAGGATAGTAAATGACTGTTGAATCAGATTGGAAAAATGTACAATGTAACTTATTAATATGAAATTTAAATATTCCTCGGTTATTACCTACCCGTTAAAATATTTTCACCATTAACAGTTTGTACGAAAGAAATTTTAATTACAATCTTTATGAAAATATACTTATATATATATATATATTTTCTTCAGATGAAATCATGGATTTAATGAGTCAATTATGATATTAAACTCATTTGGTTTTCGGTTGGAATTTGAATGAATAGATTAGAGGTTACATAATTGCTATGTCGAACGAAGATAAATGATGTAGAACGTCATGTAGAATGATGATTATACTCGAGGTACAGAATGAGATGTCGAAGCTGGCGATGTGGATGTTGTTGGTGGTACTAGTGCTGTTGGTGTTGAGGCTGGTGATGTTACTGGTGTTGGTGATACTGCCGGTGCTTACAAATTGTGTACCGTGCTCTCTAAAGTTAACACTAGAGCTCGGAGTTCTTTAACTTCTTCTACTAACCCTGGTTGGTTATCAGTGTGAGGTAGAGGTCGGATATCTTCTCTAGTTCCGTTAATGGTAGAATCAAGACGAAAAATTCTTGTAAAAAGGGTATAAACGGTGTTGCAAACAGGTTCGCTGGTGAGCGGGTCGAGTACTCCAAGGTTAGGTGGTAGATTCGGTTCATGATATGGAGTACCTTCTTCCCTTCTCCATAGGGTGAGTATGTCGCGAACCCACCCCCATTTTATCCAGTAATCACGGTAGTTGATTGGTTGGTGTGCTCCTGTCACGCTGTCTTCGGAGTCAGAGGAACGTGGTCGATTCGTAGATGCCATTATACACGATCACAGAAAAGATTTTTGGTATGAAGAGTTTAGTGACAGCAATTGATAGTTATAACAACCCTCACTTTTCCCTTCTGAATTTACCAAGTTCCCCTTAGGGATTCAATGTCATATTTTGTCCATCATCGTTAGGGTTGTTATCCGTTTATAATTAATGATCTTAATTAATACTTGAATTTACTAATCTTAAACCCTAACCTTAAACATTAAATACTAAACCCTAATATCATCTAATATTAAATATTAAACCCAAACCCTAATAACTATTATTATTAATGTTATTTTTATGATCAAAATAAAATGTATAAATAATATATTTACAGTAAAAATATATATACATAATATGTATCAATTATATAAACTATGATATGTTTGGAAACAAATGAAGATAATTAAATCTATGGGACCAAAATAATAAATAAAATGATATCTATAATTAATATATATATATATATATATATATATATATATATATATATATAAATTATATAAATGTCTAATTATATATAAATAATAATAATAATAATAATAATAATAATAATAATAATAATAATAATAATAATAATAATAATAATAATAATAATAATAAAAATATAATATGGGACAGTTTAAAAAAAAAAAAAAAAAAAAACACTTGATCACTAAGCAAACTAATCCTAGTCTAACTCTAAGTCTAAAATCCTAATCAAACTCTAATACTTGCACTCCAATCTAAATCCAAACCTTGATCATCAAGTTTTCTATCAATCCTAATGTAATTACACTTGCTAATCATCTATAAAAAGGCCCCATATTATTTTTTGTTGCATCAATTCATACGCCAGAAAAAAAGAAAAAAAAAACCCACAAACCCCTCTCTTTGTTATTGCTAGTCGACAGCCTTCTTTCCCTTCTGTTTAGTCAACTAATAGCTGCTGCAAACCATCCCCATCACAGCCATTTAGTCGACCAAAAACAGTCCCAAAATCACCACCTGCATCGACACTAATTATCACCAAAAACCTCCTTCAAAGTCGCTTTCGTGCTGCTGTTTTCTGCTGTATTTTCGTGACCCAAACAGCCCATAAAAGTCGACTGGGTTGCTCTTGTGTCTGCTGTATTTTTGACCACCAAAACAGCCTTTTTCTTGCTGCAGTTCGTCACTTATTCCAGCCTTTAAATCGCCATAACTTTTTCCTGTTTCTACTGCGTTTTCGAGCCACAACAGGCTGTTAATCGCAGCTGCAAGTCGCCATCTTTTTAAAGTCTTTTCCTGCTGTATTCGACAACTAAACCAGCCTAAGGAGTGCCCGTTGTTGCTGCTACTGTACGTGATCAAGAAGACCCCCAAAAGGACCTTGTTTGGGTCGTGAATTGTTGTTGTAGCAGCTGCTGTTTTCTGTCTGTTTCCGCACCACATATATCATCTATTCTTGATCATTAAACCCTAAGGTATCCTATAAACCCTAGTTAAATCCTTTAAGTTTATTGTTATAAGTATTATGATAAAAGATGGTAATTATAATAAGGATACAAATATGATAAAAGATTATGAATATGAAGTAATAAATTGATAAAGAATAAGGATTATGAATGGTACATAAAGATGATTATTGTAACGACCCGGCTTTTTCGACTTGCTTTTGTGCCTTGTGTTTTTGCGAAACTGCGTATTTGTGTGTACTGTGTTACTTTATACTCTGGAAACTTGATTTACGTGGTTTACTTCCATTTATATGTTAAAACGTGCCTTAGAGTACGTAGGAGACATAACTTGATCATTGGAAGCCTTTATAACCGTTAGTGTTATTTGACGTTTCGAATAAACCGCGAACTTGCGCGCACGTTTAACTTTTGTCATAATCGGAATATTATGACTGTAAAACATTAATTATTATTTTATAATAATAATTACCTGGGTTTTTGGATGCTTAATTACGCGTAGTAATTTAATTATGCACAGTAATTAGTCTTGTTGGACTTTCTACCTTGTTGGGCTCAAGCCCACCCTACTATAGCTAGTGACCCAATTAATTAGCCCTTGTCCATGTCATCAATCCTTGTCAAATTCCTTGCTTATAAATACTAGCCCTTGTCCATGTCATCAATCCTTGTCAAATTCCTTGCTTATAAATACTAGCCCTTGTCCATGTCATCAATCCTTGTCAAATTCCTTGCTTATAAATACTAGCCATTTACCTCTCATTCAAATCACTTGCTCATTTGGTTTTCACACACACTTGTTCTTTCTTTCTTTCCTTTCTAGTATTGCTTGTAAGTCTTCTTTTTCTTCTTCTTTTACTTTCATTTTCGTGGCCATCATCATCATATTATGGAGATCAAAGTTCCTTTTAGCTTTGATCTTGCTTATATCGTTGATTCAAGCATGAATCTTTCAAGAACATGGAAGATTCAAGCTTTCTAGCTTTGAATCTTCATCAACTGTGTAGATTCATCTTTCTTTTACTTTAATCTTGTTATTTTGTGATAAAGATTCAAACTTTTGTTTGTTATCTTCATATATCTTAAAGATCCAAGCTTTATGCTTCAAGATCTTCAAGAACACTAAAGGTTCAAGCTTTCTAGCTTTGTGACCTTATAAATTGTGTGAAAGAGATCCAAGCTCTCTAGCTTAGGGTTCCATCACCTCTTTTGAATTGGATCATGTTCATACTTGTTTGATTGATGTAAAGTTTGTAACTTTGTTTGTAAATAGGACTTGTAATTGTGTTAAGACTAAGGATATGATGTAACCTTGGTTCAACATCCATCTAAGACTCTTAAATGAGTCGTGTTACCACTTGGTCTTAACATATTGTGTATTTATGGTAGAATCTTGGTCAAAAGTGATGCTAAACCATCAACGAGTTGTACACTTGAAGCTACAAGCATCAAGGATGAGAACCGTGATGAGCATCAAGCACCAAGAACCTCACCGGAGCACGTGTCCACTGGTTTTCTTATCTGATCAGACTAACTGGGCTACTGGAAAGTTGATTTTCAGTTAGTTCGGTTCAAGTAGATGATTTTCCGTTTAGGCCTCGTCTTAATCCGAGTTACGGTTTAGGATTTATGGCCCTCCGAGAGTCACTACACCCTATTAACGTTGTGCTGAAATTTCTGACCTACTCGCACTTAAACCATCGCCACGGTCAAACGAAGACGAGTTAGGTTCTAAAAAATGGTCAGCGGTTAGGGGACTCACATACGGAGCCATAGCCACTGACTATGCATATTTTCGATTTATGTAGAGGTCGCAGAAGCTGACCGAAGTCAGCCTATTGTTTCGATCTCTATTCTTGTCGAACTTACTTAGCTTTTATGATGATGAATGATGATGATGATGATGACACTTAAACTTATTTTATGCACTATTAGAATTTATAAAAACAACCTACTGACCTAGTAACCCTTGATTTATGTTGATGACCTTTCGGACCGACTTACTACTTGCATACTTTCATTACCGACTTTACCGCTTTTATCACTGTGAGTTATAGCATTCCTTTTTACCACTTCTACTATTTTTGGGACTGAGAATACATGCGCTTTTTACGTTTTACATGTTAGGCACGAGTACTTAAACTTTATATGTGTGTGGGTTATATAACGGCATAAACATTCCCTTTAGCACGGTAACGTTTAGTCATTGGTCTTTGAACCGGTGAACGCGAATCTTAGATATGGATCCATAGGGTTTGACATCCCCACTCGGGCTAGTCGCGCTAGCATTTAACGGGTGTTTAATACTTCGTAAGTCATACGCACTTGCCAAGTGCACTTTCAGGGGGTTATAAACGTTAAGTCTAGTTACCGGGTGCCCACGGTTATACATATACTTATTCATACTGATTTGAACATACTGTTTTGATACGCTGTTTGCAGCACTGAAATCTGGTGGCCTACGTTACATTACTGATACAAACAAACTATAGCTCACCAACATTCGTGTTGACTTTTTAAGCATGTAATTCTCAGGTGCTTAGACGATGTTGCTTCCGCTGTTAGCCTTGCTATTCTAGTCTTGGTGTATAGACTTGCTGTTACAGACTTGTTATGTTAGACTTCCGCTGCATTACTTAGAGATGTCTCAAGCATAGAACTTTTACTTTGCATTCGCAACTTATGTTATTTTCAGAACAATAGCTTTGTAATGACCTTAGTATCATGTACTCATGTTAATGTTTCCTATTCATCTTTTGTAAAAACGTTATCTTTTATGAATGCATATCGGTTTTCAAACAGCATATAGTGTTTGACCTTGTAATGATCCTGTTGTTGATGTACCGTACACGGTGATTTTGTACGGGGCGTCATAGTTGGTATCAGAGCATTGGTTGTAGGGAATTAGGTTGCATTAGTGAGTCTAGGACCGACCCGAGTAGGATTCACTAATAGGACTAATCTACTACTTGCTAGTTTACTTGTTTCTGCGGAACCTGCTGCATGCTACTGTGTTATATTACTACATGTTACTGCTTACTACTACTGCATGCCACTGCTTACTTTTACTACCGTATGAACTTTCTGCATGCTACCGTTTCCTTTTACTGCTATGTAAACTCGCTGCATGCTTTTGCTTATTCTAGCTACTGCATGCTACTATCTGCTTTCGATTGCATGTTACTTCTGTTTAGTACTGTTAATATTGCCATGCTATATACTGCTGTAAACGAGCTAGGTTACTGTAGTGCCTGATTACGTGCTTGCTTCATGCCTGCTATTTGCTGCACCGACTTGGAAAAACTTACCTTTCCTAGTTCAGATGTTCTTCTGAACCCATTTCCCACACGTCTAACCCTAAGGATTAGTATTGTAATCCACCTGTTACTACTGTTCCACCGTTCCAGAGATCAAAACAATTCTTCACGCAATCTAGGAGGAGTACCCCTCGGATTACAGGCCCACTAAAGTCGATCCTCGGAGGAGGAGATATTGGAGGATTTGTCAGAGTAACCGCACCCCGAGCTCACTCTAAATAGCCACGTACGACGTGTGAACATTCGAAGGTTGTTCAGTTCCTGCAAGATGGCTCTTATCTCGTACACTTTCATGACCGTCACTTATCTATTTCGTTCTTCACCACTACTCGATGATCTGACGACATTTCTGGATTTAGTACCCTAACACTCTTAGGCATTGGGGAAGTTGGGAGGACATCTCCTTTCACAAGGTCAGAGTGCCTTCTACTGATGCTCAACCATACCCAAAGACTTGGGAGTCGCCTCAAGACATATCGTACTACTACTTGCTACACATACAATTCGACACGAGACCCATATTGAATGTCTAGAAAGGAACCTAACGATGTTACCTGAACCTGAACATTTTGAAGAAATTTCAGGACATTTAGGCATTGGTGCATGACCTACAGAACTTACGCATCCACACCGAGAAACCGTGAGATTAATTATGTAGATTTTGTTTTGAGATAGCATAGATAAAGCACCGTTGGATGAAATTGAGTAGAACTGAAAGTGATCACGTTACATTGACCATATGGAGTGATATTGGAATGAACGTACGATTTTGTACAATATAATGACGCCAGGCCAGCGTAATTATATTGAAGTGAATCATGCAGAAGTCCCAATGTTACTACATAAGGAATATGAAGCGATTCAAAGGAAATTTTGGTAGGAACCACTTGAGTATACGCATTATGGTCTGATAAAGGCAGGAATAACCACTTAGTCTAGATACTGTACGAGAAGGGCCTGGACTGCAGAATTGATAACCCAAAAATTTGTTATAGATATAGATACCCTGGATACTTAAGGAAAAAGTTCTCAAATAGGAAAAAAAAAATTACTTTGGACTCACATACGATAGAGCAATCGTTATCTCAGCTATGGAGACTAGCATGGATCCTGATTTTAGTTAGGTTAAGTTTCTTCACAACGATATATCGTCTCTGAATTGTTTAATACTAGAGTGATAGAAACCTTATATCTAAGAATCCTAGTGTGATGACTAATAAGCCATTAACAATCATGAGAGTTAAGTATTCTATAGGACAAGCTAATGGTAAGTTGGCAGAGATAGAGGAGTAATTTAAGATAGTACCTTAAAAATTAACAGGTGGGTCATTTGGAGATGACCTCATGCCAACAAAACTTGGAAGTTTTATAGTAGTAGTTGGAAAGGATTAGTTACCTGCACACAAGCAGATGTTATTTGAGAAGGTTGATAAAAATTTTCACGGCAGTGTAATAAGATTTGGTTGGAATGGACCTTAAAATTAACCTAATACTCATCGAGTTAGAAAGCTTTGAGGAAATAGTTGGAACGGACTGACTTTCAAGGACGAAAGCGAAAGTTATTTATAGTAAGAAGATTATTCGTATACCTCGCGAGAATGGTGAGCCAAAAGCCATCTGGATTACTTCAACAACCCGAGATCCTACAATGGAAATGGGAAGGGATGACGATGGAGTTCATTCTGAAACTACCGAAAACAGTCGGCAGTTATGACACTATCGGGGTTATCGTTGATTGCCTTACCAAATCTGCTCACTTTCTAGCCATGAAAGAAACCGATACAATGGGCAACGATACATAAAGGAAATTGTATCCCGTCACTTCACCAATTCAAATTCTATACTACCCAAGAATCGTATTTGATACTCATTCTTATGCGACACTGAATCCTAACTTATTCCGAGAGAATTCTTAATCAATGATAATCACACCATTACCCTTCTTACTTCGATATTAGTCATACCGGTTCGGAATTTCCAAAATCAATGGGTAGTTAATCCCCGTCCTCATACTCTCCCTTTCGTTTCTCACTTATAAGCAACAACTTTATACTTAAGCATTTTTGGTCGTAGGACTTATGCCCTACTAATAGTCATCAACCACATTAAAATTCAACAGTTTTCATTACCTCGTAACATTTTTGCTCAAATATCACGCGAGATTTTCAAAAGTCTTTTACTCAATTCTCATCAATCTTTTTCCAACTTGTAACCTCCGAAATATGAAAATTTTGTTTGCCAAAATTTTACTTACACTATTTTACTGTTCGATCCTCTCAAAACTTAATAAAAATAAATTTATTTTATTTGCCATTCTTGCAAATTTTTGAAATCGTATACGTTATATAAAATAAAGTAAATAATTACTTCTTTTTGACAAATATATATGAAATTTTACTTTCACTTTTACAAATCAAATCTTTTATTCAAAGGATATTTTACCTTGAATGGTACGTGTTGTACATAACCCTAGTTTGCTAAGAACTTAATTTCTTTTCTTACATCGTCACCTTAAACGAATTCTATAAAATTTTCGTTGCTTGTCAATATAAAATTTTTCGTTGCTTATTCGTATTCAAGTCATCATGAAGACAGACAACTGTCGAAACTAAGAGATTCATGTGTGTGTATGTGATGAAGGCACTTACTACCACATCATGTAGAGCCTTCGGGCATCCACAAACACTTAAACCATTCAAAATTACTGCGTTACCCCAGGGATCTTATTCTTCACACCTGTCGGAGCGATGCTCAATCTTACATAACTCAAAGTCCTGACCTATTCCAAGGAAATTCTCATCTAACGATATTAACATCATTAGTATTCTGACTTTAATATTAGCCATAACCTGTGTGGCATTCTTCAAAGTCAAGAAGCGATTAACTTCTCATCCTCATGCTTTACCCTTCGTACCTCACTTTTTAACGGCTTCACACATGAACATTTTTGCCCAAAGACTTATGTTATCAAAACTACATTTAATTCATTAGTTTTCGTTACCAAGTAACATGTCAACCGATGATTCAAAGATTTTCCACTCAATCTTTTTCAACTCGTAACCTTTGAAATGCGAAAAACTATGTTTATCAAAAAATTTCACACGTTGATTTTTACACTTTGTTTATTTGTGCGGTCCTCACGAGATTTATGGACAAATGAAAGTACTAAAAACTTTTCTGTCACTTATGCGATTTATAAAAGCATATATGTATAAATTTACCCTTACTTATTTTGGTTAGTACATTCCAAGTTATACCTCCAAATTATTTAAAAATCGCTCCTTTATTAAGTTGAAGTCAAATGGTTTTGAGCAAATGATACACGTTGTACATACTTCTAAATTTACCAAGAACTTCGTTCCATTTATATTGTCACATCAAACGTTTAAAGGCTTTTCAAAACTTCCTCGGTTGATTTTATTAAAGGTTTTCGTATTAAACTACACCATGTACGGATCACACTTCTTCTCGCCCCCCATTAGGGATAAAAGCTTACTATTAAGATCTTTATTAAAAACTCTTGAGCCACTTTGGATGGCAGATTTATAAATTTATTAGTAAGTCTTTGTGCTCATAAAATATTCCTCTTAAGGTTAGACTTGGCAAAAACGCGGGCCGATAAATCAGTTCTCTGGGACCCACCCAGTGGTCACCCTATCGTAGGAAAGGCATTAGGCGGGTTTCTACTCTCAATGTTTCACGGCTAGTCGCAACACCCTCGTAAACATTATCTCTATGAAACAGTAGGTTGAGGTACAAGAAATCATTTTTGGAGATTCTTTTCACTTGGAGTAAACCGTTCTTTAGGACCAAGGGTTCAAGTATCTTCTCATCAACGCATCCCCTTAGGTATAAGGATAAATTCAGGACGAACCACTCGAAGAGTTCACTCTCGTTCAAAGATTACACCTTTCGTTCGATTTTCTTTCAAAAACATAGTATAAATTACTTTAAGAACCTATGAATCTTGTTATCCTCTTGGAAGGGACTGCTTAAAACATCTACGACACTGATATGATTACTCTACGTATTCCTTCCTTCGTTGGTTGCAACTATATGTTGTTCTAGTTAATGTTAACCCTAACTTCAACATGTAACTGAAAGGATAAAGTTACGTTATGGAACTGTGTTTTCATTTCATCTAAGGATAAGTTCACCTGCAGTATGGTAAACTGGGTGATATCCTTCATTGTTCATTCAGACCGCCCTGGAGACACTATAGATAATTATGGCTTGCATTGCATATAAGTCCGATTATTCACTTTCAGCAAAAGTTTCAATTCATATAGTCAAATGAAACGTTCTTAAATATCGAGTTCTTTATGCCTATGGTCTCTTTCCGAAATCAAGGGGTTAGTAAAATCCGTGGCTAACACTATCCAGACATCAAATCGCATGGTTATGATTACCATGTTTTCCATCCTACCTGTCAGCTTTGTATTGCGACATAAGCACTCAATGTTTTAGATGAGTTTAGTAACATTCATGATGTATTTCATGCATCCAGCTTACTAAAGATGCCTGTAAGGCTAAAAACATCATCTTTTCTTTTGTGGATATATTCAGACAACATACTCATGTTAACCAGAAACGAAATAAATTTCTTGATCTCCTAAGAGACTTAATTAATAGCATATACCTATTCTTACTTTTATACGCCAGAGTACCTTTCAAGGTAAATAGCTCACTTTTTAGCCCACGAATCTTTCGAAACTTTGATACGCTACTTCTTATTTAAATACGGTACCATTTTTTTTTCACTCCTCAAATTTCGGGACGAAATTTCCATTAACAGGTGGGTAATGTAACGACCCGGCTTTTTCGACTTGCTTTTGTGCCTTGTGTTTTTGAGAAACTGCGTATTTGTGCGTACTGTGTTACTTTATACTCTGGAAACTTGATTTACGTGGTTTACTTCCATTTATATGTTAAAACGTGCCTTAGAGTACGTAGGAGACATAACTTGATCATTGGAAGCCTTTATAACCGTTAGTGTTATTTGACGTTTCGAATAAACTGCGAACTTGCGCGCACGCTTAACTTTTGTCATAATCAGAATATTATGACTGCAAAATATTAATTATTATTTTGTAATAATAATTACCTGGGTTTTTGGATGCTTAATTACGCGTAGTAATTTAATTATGCACAATAGTTAGTCTTGTTGGACTTTCTACCTTGTTGGGCTCAAGCCCACCCTACTCTAGCTAGTGATCCAATTAATTAGCCCTTGTCCATGTCATCAATCCTTGTCAAATTCCTTGCTTATAAATATTAGCCCTTGTCCATGTCATCAATCCTTGTCAAATTCCTTGCTTATAAATACTAGCCCTTGTCCATATCATCAATCCTTGTCAAATTCCTTGCTTATAAATACTAGCCATTTACCTCTCATTCAAATCACTTGCTCATTTGGTTTTCATACACACTTGTTCTTTCTTTCTTTCCTTTCTAGTATTGCTTGTAAGTCTTCTTTTTCTTCTTCTTTTCCTTTCATTTTCGTGGCCATCATCATCATATTATGGAGATCAAAGTTCCTTTTAGCTTTGATCTTGCTTATATCTTGTTGATTCAAGCATGAATCTTTCAAGAACATGGAAGATTCAAGCTTTCTAGCTTTGAATCTTCATCAACTTTGTAGATTCATCTTTCTTTTACTTTAATCTTGTTATTTTGTGATAAAGATTAAAACTTTTGTTTGTTATCTTCATATATCTTAAAGATCCAAGCTTTATGCTTCAAGATCTTCAAGAACACTAAAGGTTCAAGCTTTCTAGCTTTGTGACCTTATAAATTGTGTGAAAGGGATCCAAGCTCTCTAGCTTAGGGTTCCATCACCTCTTTTGACTTGGATCATGTTCATACTTGTTTGATTGATGTAAAGTTTGTAACTTTGTTTGTAAATAGGACTTGTAATTGTGTTAAGACTAAGGATATGATGTAACCTTGGTTCATCATCCATCTAAGACACTTAAATGAGTTGTGTTACCACTTGGTCTTAACATATTGTGTATTGATGGTAGAATCTTGGTCAAAAGTGATGCTAAACCATCAACGAGTTGTACACTTGAAGCTACAAGCATCAAGGATGAGAACCGTGATGAGCATCAAGCACCAAGAACCTCACCGGAGCACTAGTCCACTGATTTTCTTATCTGATCAGACTACCTGTGTAGTGACCCGAACTTTTCCATGTTTATTTATATTAATTGAGATTGATATTTACATGATTAAATGTTTCCAACATGTTAAACAATCAAACTTGTTAAGACTTGATTAATTGAAATATGTTTCATATAGACAATTGACCACCCAAGTTGACCGGCGATTCACGAACGTTAAAACTTGTAAAAATGACATGACGATATATATATGGGTATACATATGGTTAACATGAGATTATGATAAGTAAGTATCTCCATAAGTATATTAACAATGAGTTATATACATATAAACAAGACTACTAACTTAAGGATTTCGAAACGAGACATATATGTAACGATTATCGTTGTAACGACATTTAAATGTATATATATCATATTAAGATATATTAATATATCATAATATCATGATAATATAATAATTTAACATCTCATTAGATATAATAAACAATGGGTTAACAACATTAATTGAGATCGTTAACTTAAAGGTTTCAAAACAACACTTACATGTAACGACTAACGATGACTTAACGACTCAGTTAAAATGTATATACACGTAGTGTATTTAGATGTATTAAAATACTTTTGGAAGACTTCAAGACATATATCAAAACACTCATACTTAACGAAAATGGTTACAGTTACTTTTCCATTCTTTTCTTTCATCAAGAATTCTAGTCGTATTCCTACCCGTATTATACACAGCTTCAAAACGTACTTACTATGAGTATATACCAATAGGAACTAGCATGGGATTCCACTCTTGATTATGTCATGTATGACTAATCAATTTTAACTTCTACCATGAGCTAGTCAACTAACTAGAACTCCTTTTAACCCCACTCACCACTCACCAATTACCACTCATCATTCACTCCATTTCACTTCCAATTCTCTTTCTAATTCTCTCTCAACACACACACCCTATTATGAACGTATTTTTCCAGTAGTTAATCATCATCTTCATCAAAAATCACTTCAAGAATCAAGCTATAATCATCATAGGAAGAACACTTCAAGAACACTTCAAAAATCCCTTCAAGTTTACTAATTTACTTCCAAGCTTTCTAATCCATTCCAAGTAATCATCTAAGATCAAGAAACCTTTGTTATATACAGTAGGTTATCTTTCTTATTCAAGATAATATTCATATTCAAACTTTGATTCAATTTCTATAACTATAAACTATCTTAATTCGAGTAAAAATCTTACTTGAACTTGTTTTTGTGTCATGATCCTACTTCAAGAACTTTCAAGCCATCCAAGATCCTTTGAAGCTAGATCATTTCTTGTCACTTCCAGTAGGTTTACCTACTAAACTTGAGGTAGTAATGATGTTCATAACATCATTCGATTCATATATATAAAACTATCTTATTCGAAGGTTTAAACTCGTAATCACTAGAACATAGTTTAGTTAATTCTAAACTTGTTCGCAAACAAAAGTTAATCCTTCTAACTTGACTTTTAAAATTAACTACACACATGTTATATATCTATATGATATGCTAACTTAATGATTTAAAACCTGGAAACACGAAAAACACCGTAAAACCGGATTTACGCCGTCGTAGTAACACCGCAGGCTATTTTGGGTTAGTTAATTAAAAACTATGATAAACTTTGATTTAAAAGTTGTTATTCTGAGAAAATGAATTTTATTATGAACATGAAACTATATCCAAAAATTATGGTTAAACTCAAAGTGGAAGTATGTTTTCTAAAATGGTCATCTAGACGTCGTTCTTTCGACTGAAATGACTACCTTTACAAAAATGACTTGTAACTTATTTTTCCGACTGTAAACCTATACTTTTCTGTTTAGATTCATAAAATAGAGTTCAATATGAAACCATAGCAATTTGATTCACTCAAAACGGATTTAAAATGAAGAAGTTATGGGTAAAACAAGATTGGATAATTTTTCTCATTTTAGCTACGTGAAAATTGGTAACAAATCTATTCCAACCATAACTTAATCAACTTGTATTGTATATTATGTAATCTTGAGATACCATAGACATGTATACAATGTTTCGACCTATCATGTCGACACATCTATATATATTTCGGAACAACCATAGACACTCTATATGTGAATGTTGGAGTTAGCTATACAGGGTTGAGGTTGATTCCAAAATATATATAGTTTGAGTTGTGATCAATACTGAGATACGTATACACTGGGTCGTGGATTGATTCAAGATAATATTTATCGATTTATTTCTGTACATCTAACTGTGGACAACTAGTTGTAGGTTACTAACGAGGACAGCTGACTTAATAAACTTAAAACATCAAAATATATTAAAAGTGTTGTAAATATATTTTAAACATACTTTGATATATATGTATATATTGTTATAGGTTCGTGAATCAACCAGTGGCCAAGTCTTACTTCCCGACGAAGTAAAAATCTGTGAATGTGAGTTATAGTCCCACTTTTAAAATCTAATATTTTGGGATGAGAATACATGCAGGTTTTATAAATGATTTACAAAATAGACACAAGTACGTGAAACTACATTCTATGGTTGAATTATCGAAATCGAATATGCCCCTTTTTATTAAGTCTGGTAATCTAAGAATTAGGGAACAGACACCCTAATTGACGCGAATCCTAAAGATAGATCTATTGGGCCTAACAAACCCCATCCAAAGTACCAGATGCTTTAGTACTTCGAAATTTATATCATATCCGAAGGGTGTCCCGGAATGATGGGGATATTCTTATATATGCATCTTGTTAATGTCGGTTACCAGGTGTTCACCATATAAATGATTTTTTATCTCTATGTATGGGATGTGTATTGAAATATGAAATCTTGTGGTCTATTGTTACGATTTGATATATATAGGTTAAACCTATAACTCACCAACATTTTTGTTGACATTTAAAGCATGTTTATTCTCAGGTGAATACTAAGAGCTTCCGCTATTGCATACTAAAATAAGGACAAGATTTGGAGTCCATGTTTGTATGATATTGTGTAAAAACTGCATTCAAGAAACTGATTTCGATGTAACATATTTGTATTGTAAACCATTATGTAATGGTCGTGTGTAAACAGGATATTTTAGATTATCATTATTTGATAATCTACGTAAAGCTTTTTAAACCTTTATTTATGAAATAAAGGTTATGGTTTGTTTTAAAAATAAATGCAGTCTTTGAAAAACGTCTCATATAGAGGTCAAAACCTCGCAACGAAATCAATTAATATGGAACGTTTTTAATCAATAAGAACGGGACATTTCAGTTGGTATCCGAGCGTTGGTCTTAGAGAACCAGAATTTTGCATTAGTGTGTCTTATCGAGTTTGTTAGGATGCATTAGTGAGTCTGGACTTCGACCGTGTTTACTTGAAAAATGATTGCTTAACAAATTTTGTTGGAAACTATATATTTTTAACATGTGAATATTATGTGATATATTAATCTCTTAACGCGTTTGATATTATGTGATAGATGTCTACCTCTAGAACAAGTCCCATTGACTCACCTAATAATAATGAAGAGTCAAATGTAAATTGGAATGATTCGTGGACTGATTCACAAGTTCCCGAAGAGGAACCGGAAGAAGAGTCGGAACCGGAAGAAGAATCGGAACCGGAAGAAGAATCGGAACCGGATGAAGAAATAGAACCGGTAGGGGAAATAATAAAACGGTTAAGTAAAAGAAAATCCTCAACCAACCGACCAAGGTTAATTATGATCAATGGTGTTTCCGCCAAGGAAGCAAAATATTGGGAGGATTACCAATTCTCCGATGAATCGGATTCCGACGAGAATTCCGATAATGTTATAGAAATTACCCCAACTGAATTTAAAAAGGCAAAAGAAAATAATAAGGGAAAGGGCATAAAAATAGAGAAATCTAATTCCAACCCCGATGAACTTTATATGTATCGTCAACCCCCGAAGTCCTTAAGTTGTAACAATGACCCGGGAACCTCTAAACCACCAGGTTTTTCTAAACCAATATGGAAAACGACAGCTCGTATTAGGGGAACATCATATATCCCTAGAAACTTGGCAAAACGAACCAAAACCGAAGAAGAAGAAACAAGCGAGTCGGAATAAGATAGTTGTATTCGTGTGGTGTAATATATGTAATATAGTGTGCTTATGCTTTATGATATATGTAAAAATTGCTTGTATTAATAAGTATTTTTTTTATGAATCTAACTCTTGTCTATTTTACAGTATAAAAACACAAAATGGATAGACAACCCATTATTTTAAGAGACCTACCCGGAGACATGATTGATGAAATCTTGTCTAGAGTCGGTCAGAATTCTTCGGCACAACTATTTAAGGCGAGATCAGTTTGTAAGACATTCGAAGAACGTTCCAAGAATGCCTTGGTTTATAAAAGGCTTTCGTTCGAAAGATGGGGGATATCACATTGGGAAATCCATAAGTTACGATGTGTTTACTTTGACGCATATATTGCGGGGAACCCAAATGCTATTTTACGCAACGGGTTAATAAATTATTTTGACTCAGTATATCCGAATATAGGACTTCCTGATTTAGAAAAAGCGGCTAACATGCAACATAAAGAAGCATGTTATGCTTACGGGTTAGTAATGTTCGCTTCTCACCAAAGTGAGAACAAGAACATCGGGCTACAACTATTAAACAAAACGTTCCCACAAGTGACGGAGTCGGTAATTGGGGTAAGAAATGAGGTTTTTAGGTTATTACGAGACTGTTGGTCATTACGTAACCCTCGTCCCTTTGACGACGTTACAACACGCTGTCTTATCAACGGCCATAACGGTTATGTTCCACAAGACCAAGGATGGGAAGTAATCCTAGTAAAACCAGAATGCATGACTTGTTTCTGGACGTATGAATTACGTGTCTTTATTGCCTTTGCTGAACGACTTGTGTACTAGCTAGAATTATCTTCACAACCATCTTGTATCAAATTTATTGTGTGCTATATTTCATGTTATATGTAAAATAAGCGGTATTGTAAGTTTGTAAAATATTGTGTAAAAGTTTGAACGCGAAATATTATTATAATCAGTTTTTCATATAGAATTGTAGTAGTTGAATTGTATATTAGCTACTAAGTATGAACTTAACGGGTAGGTACTACCCGAATTTAAACTTATAAAACGCTAATATGAAGAAAAGGCTTTTATAAATGAGTTCATATTATGCTACGAAATACTATTAACTACTCTTAATATTCTGTATGATTAACTTGTTCCATTTGACTATTTTGAAGGAAATGGCACCGACTACTCGACACACCGTGAATATGAATGAAGAGGAATTCCGTACTTTTATTGCTTCAAACATAGCCGCAGTACAGGCTGCGCTACATACCAACAATAAACTTGGATCTAGCAGTACAGGAAATCGTGTAGGATGCACCTACAAAGAATTCACTGCCTGCAAACCTTTGGAATTTGATGGAACCGAAGGACCGATCGGATTGAAACGGTGGACCGAGAAGGTCCAATCGGTGTTTGCCATAAGTAAGTGTACTGAAGAGGACAAAGTGAAGTACGCTATGCATACCTTCACAGGTTCTGCGTTAACATGGTGGAATACCTATCTAGAGCAAGTGGGACAAGATGATGCGTACGCACTACCGTGGTCAGAATTCAAGCACTTGATGAACGAGAAGTACCGTCCCAGAAGCGAGGTCAATAAGCTCAAGATAGAACTTAGAGGGTTACGAACCCAAGGATTTGATATTACCACGTACGAAAGACGATTCACAGAATTGTGCCTATTGTGTCCGGGAGCATTCGAAGATGAGGAAGAGAAGATCGACGCGTTTGTGAAAGGATTACCGGAAAGAATCCAAGAAGATATAAGTTCACACGAGCCCGCCTCCATACAACAGGCATGTAGAATGGATCACAAACTAGTGAACCAGATTGAAGAAAGAATTAAAGAACAGACTGCTGAAGAGGCCAATGTGAAGCAAGTCAAAAGAAAGTGGGAGGAAAACGATGATAAGAATCACCAATACAACAACAACAGCAATTACAACAATAATCGCAACAATTATCCCAATAATCGCAACATCAATCGCAACTACAACAAACGGCCCAACAACAGCAACAACAACAACAACAACAACAGCAACTACAACAATCATCCCAACAATAATAATAACCGTAACAACAACAACAATCAGAAGCAGCTATGCCAAAGGTGTGAAAAGTATCACTCGGGGTTCTGCACCAAATTTTGCAATAAGTGTAAAAGAAATGGTCATAGCGTGGTGAAGTGTGAGGTCTACGGACCAGGGGTTAATAGAACGAAAGGAACAAATGGTGTCGGAACGAGTAATGGCGGAGCAAGTAGTGTCGGAGCAAGTTATGCCAATGTAGTTTGTTATAAATGTGGAAAACCGGGCCACATTATTAGAAATTGCCCGAACCAGGAGAACACGAATGGACAAGGCCGCGGAAGAGTTTTCAATATTAATGCGGCAGAGGCACAGGAAGACCCGGAGCTTGTTACGGGTACGTTTCCTATTGACAAAAAATCTGCTTACGTTTTATTTGATTCGGGTGCGGATAGAAGCTATATGAGTAGAGATTTTTGTGCTAAATTAAGTTGTCCATTGACGCCTTTGGATAGTAAATTTTTACTCGAATTAGCAAATGGTAAATTAATTTCAGCAGATAATATATGTCGGAATCGAGAAATTAAACTGGTTAGCGAAACATTTAAGATTGATTTGATACCAGTAGAGTTAGGGAGTTTTGATGTGATAATCGGTATGGACTGGTTGAAAGAAGTGAAAGCAGAGATCATTTGTTACAAAAATACAATTCGCATTATACGAGAAAAAAGAAAACCCTTAATGGTGTACGGAGAAAAGGGCAACACGAAGCTACATCTTATTAGTAATTTGAAGGCACAAAAACTAATAAGAAAAGGTTGCTATGCTGTTCTAGCACATGTCGAGAAAGTACAAACTGAAGAAAAGAGCATCAATGATGTTCCCATTGCAAAAGAATTTCCTGATGTATTTCCGAAAGAATTACCGGGATTACCCCCACAGCGATCCGTTGAATTTCAAATAGATCTTGTACCAGGAGCTGCACCAATAGCTCGTGCTCCTTACAGACTCGCACCCAGCGAGATGAAGGAACTGCAAAGCCAATTACAAGAACTTTTAGAGCGTGGTTTCATTCGACCAAGCACATCACCGTGGGGAGCTCCTGTTTTGTTTGTCAAGAAGAAAGATGGTACATTCAGGTTGTGTATCGACTACCGAGAGTTGAACAAACTTACCATCAAGAACCGCTACCCACTACCGAGAATCGACGACTTATTTGATCAACTACAAGGCTCGTCTGTTTATTTAAATATTGACTTACGTTCCGGGTATCATCAAATGCGGGTGAAAGAAGATGATATTCCAAAGACTGCTTTCAGAACACGTTACGGTCATTATGAGTTTATGGTCATGCCGTTTGGTTTAACTAACGCACCAGCTGTGTTCATGGACCTTATGAACCGAGTGTGTGGACCATACCTTGACAAGTTTGTCATTGTTTTCATTGATGACATACTTATTTACTCAAAGAATGACCAAGAACACGGTGAACATTTGAGAAAGGTATTAGAAGTATTGAGGAAGGAAGAATTGTACGCTAAGTTTTCAAAGTGCGCATTTTGGTTGGAAGAAGTTCAATTCCTCGGTCACATAGTGAACAAAGAAGGTATTAAGGTGGATCCGGCAAAGATAGAAACTGTTGAAAAGTGGGAAACCCCGAAAACTCCGAAACACATACGCCAGTTTTTAGGACTAGCTGGTTACTACAGAAGGTTCATCCAAGACTTTTCCAGAATAGCAAAACCCTTGACTGCATTAACGCATAAAGGGAAGAAATTTGAATGGAATGATGAACAAGAGAAAGCGTTTCAGTTATTGAAGAAAAAGCTAACTACGGCACCTATATTGTCATTGCCTGAAGGGAATGATGATTTTGTGATTTATTGTGACGCATCAAAGCAAGGTCTCGGTTGTGTATTAATGCAACGAACGAAGGTGATTGCTTATGCGTCTATACAATTGAAGATTCACGAACAAAATTATACGACGCATGATTTGGAATTAGGCGCGGTTGTTTTTGCATTAAAGACTTGGAGGCACTACTTATATGGGGTCAAAAGTATTATATATACCGACCACAAAAGTCTTCAACACATATTTAATCAGAAACAACTGAATATGAGGCAGCGTAGGTGGATTGAATTATTGAATGATTACGACTTTGAGATTCGTTACCACCCGGGGAAGGCAAATGTGGTAGCCGATGCCTTGAGCAGGAAGGACAGAGAACCCATTCAAGTAAAATCTATGAATATAATGATTCATAATAACCTTACTACTCAAATAAAGGAGGCGCAACAAGGAGTTTTAAAAGAGGGAAATTTAAAGGATGAAATACCCAAAGGATCGGAGAAGCATCTTAATATTCGGGAAGACGGAACCCGGTATAGGGCTGAAAGGATTTGGGTACCAAAATTTGGAGATATGAGAGAAATGGTACTTAGAGAAGCTCATAAAACCAGATACTCAATACATCCTGGAACGGGGAAGATGTACAAGGATCTCAAGAAACATTTTTGGTGGTCGGGTATGAAAGCCGATGTTGCTAAATACGTAGGAGAATGTTTGACGTGTTCTAAGGTCAAAGCTGAGCGTCAGAAACCATCAGGTCTATTTCAACAACCCGAAATCCCGGAATGGAAATGGGAAAACATTACCATGGATTTCATCACTAAATTGCCAAGGACTGCAAGTGGTTTTGATACTATTTGGGTAATAGTTGATCGTCTCACCAAATCAGCATATTTCCTGCCTATAAGAGAAGATGACAAGATGGAGAAGTTAGCACGACTGTATTTGAAGGAAGTCATCTCCAGACATGGAATACCAATCTCTATTATCTCTGATAGGGATGGCAGATTTATTTCAAGATTCTGGCAGACATTACAGCAAGCATTAGGAACTCATCTAGACATGAGTACTTCCTATCATCCACAAACTGATGGGCAGAGCGAAAGGACGATACAAACGCTTGAAGACATGCTACGAGCATGTGTTATTGATTTCGGAAACAGTTGGGATCGACATCTACCGTTAGCAGAATTTTTCTACAACAACAGCTACCATTCAAGCATTGAGATGGCGCCGTTTGAAGCACTTTATGGTAGAAAGTGCAGGTCTCCGATTTGTTGGAGTAAAGTGGGGGATAGACAGATTACGGGTCCGGAGATTATACAAGAAACTACCGAGAAGATCATCCAAATTCAACAACGGTTGAAAACCGCCCAAAGTCGACAAAAGAGCTACGCTGACATTAAAAGAAAAGATATAGAATTTGAAATTGGAGAGATGGTCATGCTTAAAGTTGCACCTTGGAAAGGCGTTGTTCGATTTGGTAAACGAGGGAAATTAAATCCATGGTATATTGGACCATTCAAGATTATTGATCGTGTCGGACCAGTAGCTTACCGACTTGAGTTACCTCAACAACTCGCGACTGTACATAACACGTTCCACGTCTCGAATTTGAAGAAATGTTTTGCTAAAGAAGATCTCACTATTCCGTTAGATGAAATCCAAATCAACGAAAAACTTCAATTCATCGAAGAACCCGTCGAAATAATGGATCGTGAGGTTAAAAGACTTAAGCAAAACAAGATACCAATTGTTAAGGTTCGATGGAATGCTCGTAGAGGACCCGAGTTCACCTGGGAGCATGAAGATCAGATGAAGAAGAAATACCCGCATCTATTTCCTGAAGATTCGTCAACACCTTCAACAGCTTAAAATTTCGGAACGAAATTTATTTAACGGGTAGGTACTGTAGTGACCCGAAATTTTCCATGTTTATATATATTAATTGAGATTGATATTTACATGATTAAATGTTTCCAACATGTTAAACAATCAAACTTGTTAAGACTTGATTAATTGAAATATGTTTCATATAGACAATTGACCACCCAAGTTGATCGGCGATTCACGAACGTTAAAACTTGTAAAAACGACATGACGATATATATATGGGTATACATATGGTTAACATGAGATTATGATAAGTAAGTATCTCCATAAGTATATTAACAATGAGTTATATACATATAAACAAGACTACTAACTTAAGGATTTCGAAACGAGACATATATGTAACGATTATCGTTGTAACGACATTTAAATGTATATATATATCATATTAAGATATATTAATATATCATAATATCATGATAATATAATAATTTAACATCTCATTAGATATAATAAACAATGGGTTAACAACATTAATTGAGATCGTTAACTTAAAGGTTTCAAAACAACACTTACATGTAACGACTAACGATGACTTAATGACTCAGTTAAAATGTATATACATGTAGTGTATTTAGATGTATTAAAATACTTTTGGAAGACTTCAAGACATATATCAAAACACTCATACTTAACGAAAATGGTTACAGTTACTTTTCCATTCTTTTCTTTCATCAAGAATTCTAGTCGTATTCCTACCCGTATTATACACAGCTTCAAAAAGTACTTACTATGAGTATATACCAATAGGAACTAGCATGGGATTCCACTCTTGATTATGTCATGTATGACTAATCAATTTTAACTTCTATCATGAGCTAGTCAACTAACTAGAACTCCTTTTAACCCCACTCACCACTCACCAATTACCACTCATCATTCACTCCATTTCACTTCCAATTCTCTTTCTAATTCTCTCTCAACACACACACACACACACACTATTATGAACGTATTTTTTCAGTAGTTAATCATCATCTTCATCAAAAATCACTTCAAGAATCAAGCTATAATCATCATAGGAAGAACACTTCAAGAACACTTCAAAAATCCCTTCAAGTTTACTAATTTACTTCCAAGCTTTCTAATCCATTCCAAGTAATCATCTAAGATCAAGAAACCTTTGTTATATACAGTAGGTTATCTTTCTTATTCAAGGTAATATTCATATTCAAACTTTGATTCAATTTCTATAACTATAAACTATCTTAATTCGAGTAAAAATCTTACTTGAACTTGTTTTTGTGTCATGATCCTACTTCAAGAACTTTCAAGCCATCCAAGATCCTTTACAGCTAGATCATTTCTTGTCACTTCCAGTAGGTTTACCTACTAAACTTGAGGTAGTAATGATGTTCATAACATCATTCGATTCATATATATAAAACTATCTTATTCGAAGGTTTAAACTCGTAATCACTAGAACATAGTTTAGTTAATTCTAAACTTGTTCGCAAATAAAAGTTAATCCTTCTAACATGACTTTTAAAATTAACTACACACATGTTCTATATATATATATGATATGCTAACTTAATGATTTAAAACCTGGAAACACGAAAAACACCGTAAAACCGGATTTACGCCGTCGTAGTAACACCACGGGCTGTTTTGGGTTAGTTAATTAAAAACTATGATAAACTTTGATTTAAAAGTTGTTATTCTGAGAAAATGATTTTTATTATGAACATGAAACTATATCCAAAAATTATGGTTAAACTCAAAGTGGAAGTATGTTTTCTAAAATGGTCATCTAGACGTCGTTCTTTCGACTGAAATGACTACCTTTACAAAAACGACTTGTAACTTATTTTTCCGACTATAAACCTATACTTTTCTGTTTAGATTCATAAAATAGAGTTCAATATGAAACCATAGCAAATTGAATCACTCAAAACGGATTTAAAATGAAGAAGTTATGGGTAAAACAAGATTGGATAATTTTTCTCATTTTAGCTACGTGAAAATTGGTAACAAATCTATTCCAACCATAACTTAATCAACTTGTATTGTATATTATGTAATCTTGAGATACCATAGACACGTATACAATGTTTCGACATATCATGTCGACACATCTATATATATTTCGGAACAACCATAGACACTCTATATGTGAATGTTGGAGTTAGCTATACAGGGTTGTGGTTGATTCCAAAATATATATAGTTTGAGTTGTGATCAATACTGAGATATGTATACACTGGGTCGTGGATTGATTCAAGATAATATTTATCGATTTATTTCTGTACATCTAACTGTGGACAACTAGTTGTAGGTTACTAACGAGGACAGCTGACTTAATAAACTTCAAACATCAAAATATATTAAAAGTGTTGTAAATATATTTTAAACATACTTTGATATATATGTATATATTGTTATAGGTTCGTGAATCAACCAGTGGCCAAGTCTTACTTCCCGACTAAGTAAAAATCTGTGAATGTGAGTTATAGTCCCACTTTTAAAATCTAATATTTTGGGATGAGAATACATGCAGGTTTTATAAATGATTTACAAAATAGACACAAGTACGTGAAACTACATTCTATGGTTGAATTATCAAAATCGAATATGCCCCTTTTTATTAAGTCTGGTAATCTAAGAATTAGGGAACATACACCCTAATTGACGCGAATCCTAAAGATAGATCTATTGGGCCTAACAAACCCCATCCAAAGTACCGGATGCTTTAGTACTTCAAAATTTATATCATATCCGAAGGGTGTCCCGGAATGATGGGGATATTCTTATATATGCATCTTGTTAATGTCGATTACCAGGTGTTCACCATATGAATGATTTTTATCTCTATGTATGGGATGTGTATTGAAATATGAAATCTTGTGGTCTATTGTTACAATTTGATATATATAGGTTAAACCTATAACTCACCAACATTTTTGTTGACATTGAAAGCATGTTTATTCTCAGGTGAATACTAAGAGCTTCCGCTGTTGCATACTAAAATAAGGACAGGATTTGGAGTCCATGTTTGTATGATATTGTGTAAAAACTGCATTCAAGAAACTGATTTCGATGTAACATATTTGTATTGTAAACCATTATGTAATGGTCGTGTGTAAACAGGATATTTTAGATTATCATTATTTGATAATCTACGTAAAGCTTTTTAAACCTTTATTTATGAAATAAAGGTTATGGTTTGTTTTAAAAATGAATGCAGTCTTTGAAAAACGTCTCATATAGAGGTCAAAACCTCGCAACGAAATCAATTAATATCGAACGTTTTTAATCAATAAGAATGAGACATATCAACCTGGGCTACTGGAAAGTTGATTTTCACTTAGTTCGGTTCGAGTAGATGATTTTCCGTTTAGGCTTCGTCTTAATCCGAGTTACGGTTTAGGATTTATGGCCCTCCGAGAGTCACTACACCCTATTAACGTTGTGCTGAAATTTCTGACCTACTCGCACTTAAACCGTCGCCACGGTCAAATGAAGACGAGTTAGGTTCTAAAAATTGGTTAGCGGTTAGGGGACTCACATACGGAGCCATATCCACTGACTATGCATCTTTTCGATTTACGTAGAGGTCGCAGCAGCTGACCGAAGTCAGCCTATTGTTTCGATCTCTATTCTTGTCGAACTTACTTAGCTTTTATGATGATGAATGATGATGATGATGACACTTAAACTTATTTTATACACTATTAGAATTTATAAAAACAACCTACTGACCTAGTAACCCTTGATTTAGGTTGACGACCTTTTGGACCGACTTACTACTTGCGTACTTTCATTACCGACTTTACCGCTTTTATCACTGTGAGTTATAGCATCCCTTTTTACCACTTCTACTATTTTTGGGACTGAGAATACATGCGCTTTTTACGTTTTACATGTTAGGCACGAGTACTTAAACTTTATATGTGTGTGGGTTATATAACGGCATAAACATTCCCTTTAGCACGGTAACGTTTAGTCATTGGTCTTTGAACCGGTGAATGCGAATCTTAGATATGGATCCATAGGGTTTGACATCCCCACTCGGGTAGTCGCGCTAGCATTTAACGAGTATTTAATACTTCGTAAGTCATACGCACTTGCCAAGTGCACTTTCAGGGGGTTATAAACGTTAAGTCTAGTTACCGGGTGCCCACGGTTATACATATACTTATTCATACTAATTTGAACATACTGTTTTGATACGCTGTTTGCAGCACTGAAATCTCGTGGCCTACGTTACATTACTGATACAAACAAACTATAGCTCACCAACATTCGTGTTGACTTTTTAAGCATGTAATTCTCAGGTGCTTAGACGAAGTTGCTTCCGCTATTAGCCTTGCTATTCTAGTCTCGGTGTATAGACTTGCTGTTACAGACTTATTGTGTTAGACTTCCGCTGCATTACTTAGAGATGTCTGAAGCATAGAACTTTTACTTTGCATTCGCAACTTATGTTATTTTCAGAACAATAGCTTTGTAATGACCTTAGTATCATGTACTCATGTTAATGTTTCCTATTCATCTTTTGTAAAAACGTTATCTTTTATGAATGCATATCGGTTTTCAAACAGCATATAGTGTTTGACCTTGTAATGATCCTGTTGTTGATGTACCGTACACGATGATTTTGTGCGGGGCGTCACAATTATGAATAAGGGTTACAAGTTTATTAATAAGTATAAAGAATTAAGATTATGTATATGAATAAGATTAAAGGTACTATGATGTTTAATAAAGATAATAAAGGTTATGAATAATAAATATAATTATTAAGAATAGGGTGTAAGAATAATTATTATGATATGAACTAGTATGAGATTATGATTATGATTTTATTTAAGTGAAAGTTAGGAGATTAATGAGTTGATTATGATTATTAGGGTTTAGATATGATCATCAAAACAGATAAAGATTTTGATTAAAAAGTTTGGGTTATGAACTAGTTATGGTTGAACTAGTTAAGAATGTGATTTAAAAGGCTAGGGTTTATAAGTATGATCATGATGTTAGAGGATTAATGAATGAAATGAATATGATTAAAAGATTAAGTATAAGGTAAAAAAAAATTAATAAAAGATTATGAGTATGAATTTATTAGGGTTGATGGATATGTGTAGGTATTATGGTTCATGGAATGGAAAGTGATAAAAGTTATGATTTTATGTGAGAATGAATAATGATTAGTGGAATAATAAATGATAACGATAATAATACATGTGCATGCATGCATACATACGTACGTATGTGCATGTATACACTGTATGTATATGTATGTGTATATATGTATGTATATGCACGTGTGTATGTATGTATGAATGTGTATTGTGTAAGTTCTATAAGTTAGTAAATAATAAGAAAAGTAATAGGTATATATATATGTATCACCTTTACACTAATATATATGTAACACATACATAAAAGATATACGCACATAGTATGGCTATAAATATATACATAATATAATAATAAAGATTATATGTATATGTAACATGTAGGTATGGATATATATATAACACTTGTATTAATGAGACTACTTAATACTTGATTAATTAAAGAATAATACTACTATTATTATTATTATAACTCATACACTTATCTATATAGTAACACTTAAGTACACTAAGTATATTATCACTTATATAAATATAACTTTTCTCGAGAATGGTCAATGTTAATATAGTTTACTATATTAATAAACAAACTTTATGTCTATTAGACATTAACTAATCAAACATAATATCTCTAGGTTGAGATCTCCGTGTTCAACACTCCGATCATATAACTTGCGTGGAGTATCTATATGCTATTAAGGTGAACTTCATAGCCCCTCTTTTTACTATTTATTAACTGTTTTATAAACTTTGGGGTGAGACACATGCTTGCTTTTAAACCGTTTTACGCTTAGACACAAGTACTCAAATTTTATGCATTACATGTTGTTTGTTAACAATAACGGTCACTGCTAATATAATTCGTTATATTAGTAAACATACTTTGTCTGTTGACAATATCGGTAACTGTTAATATATTCATTATATTAATAAACAAACTTTATCGGTCACTGTTAATATATTCGTTATATTAATAAACAAACTTTATCGGTCACTGTTAATATATTCATTATATTAATAAACAAACTTTATCGGTCACTGTTAATATATTCATTATATTAATAAACACACTTCATTCTATTGATTGATTTTATATCAGTCAACCCTAACTAAATCTTGTGGTCTAAAACTTGTTATAACTATTAAACCTATGTTGTTCACTCAACCATTTTGGTTGACACTTTTAAGCATGTTTTGTCTCAGGTACATAGATATATTGCTTCCGCTATAGAACTCTGCTGTTACTTAGAAGTCAAGCTGAACACTGGGACCAGAGTTAACATCCGCGTCAATGGCGATTTTAGCGGGGTGTTACAGTTGGTATCAGAGCTCTGGTTATAGGGAACTAGGTTACATTAGTGTGACTAACATGAATAGTTAGGATGCATTAGTAAGTCTAGTCTATAACCGAGTTGTTCATTTGCATTGATTATTTGCATTACATTCTAGATTATGTGCATTAAGTTCACTTATATTTGTTATGCCTAGAACTCCTATACCATTCAAAATCTTTAGAAACACTTTGCTATAGGAACTATACTTACACGTCTGGCTCTTAGAATAAGAGCCATGACTTACTTGTATTCCAACAATAGAAGGTCATCATACCTATCTCATTATATAATTTAGGAGAGCCAAGGCTTGTTATAGAGAACCAGGATTGCATTCTATGTGTGCCTTATGTGGGTGCCTTAGCAATCTTTAGGTCTATAACATTTCCTACCTTAGTTTTAAGTGCTTTCCCTTAATCTTTATAATGCTATTTCATTTTACTACCTGCTTTTACCTCTGTTGATATTCTGTATCCTTTCCTAAGGATATCAAGCCAAATCCTATCATCTTGCCTAATCCTGACTCTAAAGGATCGGTTAGTATGTGATTGTTATCATATCCATACATATCTTATGACCTAACTTCGCCATTATGATTCAAAGTTTCCTTTGACTCAAGCGAAGGGATGCCACTCATGACTTAACATTCCAACGTCAACTATCTAAGTTTGATCACATGTCCTGACCTTATGGGGTGATATTGAAGTGGAAGTATGAATTAGTGAAATATAATGACGCTTGGCCGACGTGATTATATTACGATAATTCATATAGAAATTCTAATATCATGACATATGGAATAGAAAGTGAATCAAAGAGAAATTTCCAAGCCATTCATGTTATTACATGAAGGTTAATCAACATCAGATTTGTAGATATGCGAGTAGCTCGTTTCAACCAAACTATCTGTCTCATACCCATGAGTAGATTAACAAATTCTCCTATGCCATAAAAGCTGTAAAGCTTTGCATTCTTTCTTTCTTAAACAACTTATCTCTTTATCTTTGACGCTTAATTATCACATTCCCGCTGGAAGGAAGGATGCATGTTCTTAAGTGACCTGAAGTGACACCCCCAAAACTTCTTCGAAGCATGTCTCCTGTTATCTGCAATTACACTCCTAGTGTAGATCTTTATAAACCCATTAGGAAACCCGTCGAAGATAAGCGACAACCACTCGCAAGATTTTCATTTGAATATTGAAACGAAGATATTATAAACACCACATTCACTATCACGTTCTAATACTCACCATTCATATCCCACTTGTCAGCAACAGCTTCACACATAAACATTTTGAATTTCCAAGAACATACGCCCTAATAATAGTCAACAACCATATTTAAAAACAATAGATTTCATTACATCGCAACATTGTTGCTTAAAATAACCCAAAATTTTCAAAATACCTTCACCCAATCTTCGTAAATCTTTTTCCAACTTGTAACCTCCGAAATATGAAAATCCTGTTACCAAAATTTTTCATACACTGTTTTAGTGTGCGATCCTCTCGAAATTTTAAAAAATATTTACTACCATTCGTGCAAATTTTATAAATCGTATATGTTTATATAATAAAGTAAATAAAATTTACCCTTATTTATTTTAACTTGTACACATAAAATTTTACTCTCACTTTTCTCAAATCAATTCTTTTATTCAAAAGATATTTTACTTAAAATAGTACATGTTGTACATAACTCTAGTTTTACTAAGAACTTCGTTTCCTTTTTAAATTGTCACCTTAAATAACTCGAACTTCTATAAAAATTTTCATTGCTTGTTTATATAAAAATTTTCGTATTATTCTACACCATGTAGTAATCACAATTCCTCTTGCCCTTTCGAAACTTACCAATGAGTTCATCATTCGAAACTCTATTTTCTCGTCAACTTTTCCCCTTTTGAGGTTGACCGTTGAGAGGATTTTACTTCTAATATCTCACGGTTAAACCACAACACCCTCGTGAACATCAAATCTATAATTCTATATTTTGTGGTACAAGAAATTATTTTTGGAGATTTTCTCACCTAGTGAAAACTATTCTTATACCCAATAATTCCCATTTCTTCTCATCCGCACTTAAACTCATAAGTGAATGATAGATCGACTGGCCATAGATTTGAGAACGTCTAACTCAATTGGAGATCACACCTCCCATACGGTTTCCTTTTAGTAATAGGAATCTATAATCCTCGCTATCTTCTTTAAAGGAGGTACCTTAAATGTAAATGACATTTATTTGTTTACTCCAAATATCTCTCCTCGTTGGTTGCAACTAGATGATTATCCTAGATAAGGGTTCGACCTCTGTTTCGACCTAACGGAAGTCATAATCATAAAGTTACATTCGACAATGTGCCTCCAAAATTTCTTCCAAGGATAAGTTCACATGTATTGTAATATATTGGACAATATCTTTTCCACATGACCATTTTTGAGGGCAACTTAGTAATCATGGCTTGCTTTGCATATAAGCTAGATTAATGACCCCTCGGCTGCCATCTCATTTGGCATTCCTTGAAAATCATAGGCATTATGCCTATGGTTAATTTTCCGGAATTAAAATCTAAACACCAACTATATCAAACACAAGTCATGCATCAAACTACATGGCTGTGATCTCCAAGTACTTCTCTCTGATTATCTGCCCTAATGGCGACATAAACGCCCAAGGTTTCAAATACACTTAGTAATATTCGTTGCACATTTCAGGTATCCAACTTACTGAAATGCTTGTACGACTAAAATATCACAATCCCTTTTAGGAAACCTAGTCAGATGACACTCATGTTATCCCTTTGAATTACCTCCGCATTTACAATAAAAATGCACTTCATAGAAGAACCTGTAGAAGTTATGGATTGTGAGATCAAATGCTTGAAACAGGACAACAATTCCTATTGCCAAAAATCCGTTGGAATTCATGTAGAGGCCCCGAGTATATCTGAGAACGTGAAGACCAGATGAAGCGGAAATATCCACATCTATTCTCAACTGTTGATGCATTCGAGAAGTCTTACTAAAAACATCGGGACGAAGTTTAAATTAACGGGGAGGTACTATAACAACCCTCACTTTTCCCTTCTGAATTTACCAAGTTGCCCTTAGGGATTCAATGTCATATTCTGTCCATCATCGTTAGGGTTGTTATCCGTTTATAATTAATGATCTTAATTAATACTTGAATTTACTAATCTTAAACCCTAACCTTAAACATTAAATACTAAACCCTAATATCATCTAATATTAAATATTAAACCCAAACCCTAATAACTATTATTATTAATGTTATTTTTATGATCAAAATAAAATGTATATATAATATATTTACAGTAAAAATATATATACATAATATGTATCAATTATATAAACTATGATATGTTTGGAAACAAATGAAGATAATTAAATCTATGGGACCAAAATAATAAATAAAATGATATCTATAATTAATAAATATATATATATATATATATATATATATATATATATATATATATATATATATATATATATATAAATGTCTAATTATATATAAATAATAATAATAATAATAATAATAAAAATATAATATGGGACGGTTTAAAAAAAAAAAAAAACACTTGATCACTAAGCAAACTAATCCTAGTCTAACTGTAAGTCTAAAATCCTAATCAAACTCTAATACTTGCACTCCAATCTAAATCCAAACCTTGATCATCAAGTTTTCTATCAATCCTAATGTAATTACACTTGTTAATCATCTATAAAAAGGCCCCATATTATTTTTTGTTGCATCAATTCATACCCCAGAAAAAAAGAAAAAAAAAACCCACAAACCCCTCTCTTTGTTATTGCTAGTCGACAGCCTTCTTTCCCTTCTGTTTAGTCGACTAATAGCTGCTGCAAACCATCCCCATCACAGCCATTTAGTCGACCAAAAATAGTCCCAAAATCACCACCTGCATCGACACTAATATTCACCAAAAACCACCTTCAAAGTCGCTTTCGTGCTGCTGTTTTCTGCTGTATTTTTGTGACCCAAATAGCCCATAAAAGTCGACTGGGTTGCTCTTGTGTCTGCTGTATTTTCGACCACCAAAACAGCCTTTTTCTTGCTGCAGTTCGTCACTTATTCCAGCCTTTAAATCGCCATAACTTTTTCCTGTTTCTACTGCGTTTTCGAGCCACAACAGGCTGTTAATCGCAACTGCAAGTCACCATCTTTTTAAAGTCTTTTCCTGCTGTATTCGACAACTAAACCAGCCCAAGGAGTGCCCGTTGTTGCTGCTACTGTACGTGATCAAGAAGACCCTAAAAAGGACCTTGTTTGGGTCGTGAATTGTCGTTGCAGCAGCTGCTGTTTTCGGTCTGTTTCCGCACCACAGATATCATCTATTCTTGATCATTAAACCCTAAGGTATCCTATAAACCCTAGTTAAATCCTTTAAGTTTATTGTTATAAGTATTATGATAAAAGATGGTAATTATAATAAGGATACAACAATGATAAAAGATTATGAATATGAAGTAATAAATTGATAAAGAATAAGGATTATGAATGGTACATAAAGATGATTATGAATAAGGGTTACAAGTTTATTAATAAGTATAAAGAATTAAGATTATGTATATGAATAAGATTAAAGGTACTATGATGTTTAATAAAGATAATAAAGGTTATGAATAATAAATATAATTATTAAGAATAGGGTGTAAGAATAATTATTATGATATGAACTAATATGAGATTATGATTATGATTTTATGTAAGTGAAAGTTAGGAGATTAATGAGTTCATTATGATTATTAGGGTTTAGATATGATCATCAAAACAGATAAAGATTTTGATTAAAAAGTTTGGGTTATGAACTAGTTATTGTTGAACTAGTTAAGAATATGATTTAAAAGGTTAGGGTTTATAAGTATGATCATGATGTTAGAGGATTAATGAATGAAATGAATATGATTAAAAGATTAAGTATAAGGTAAAAAAAAATTAATAAAAGATTATGAGTATGAATTTATTAGGGTTGATGGATATGTGTAGGTATTATGGTTCATGGAATGGAAAGTGATAAAAGTTATGATTTTATGTGAGAATGAATAATGATTAGTGGAATAATAAATGATAACGATAATAATACATGTGCATGCATGCATGCAAACGTACGTATATGCATGTATACACTGTATGTATATGTATGTGTATATATGTATGTATATGCACGTGTGTATGTATGTATGAATGTGTATTGTGTAAGTTCTATAAGTTAGTAAATAATAAGAAAAGTAATAGGTATATATATATGTATCACCTTTACACTAATATATATGTAACACATACATAAAAGATATACGTACATAGTATGGCTATAAATATATACATAATATAATAATAAAGATTATATGTATATGTAACATGTAGGTATGGATATATATATATATAACACTTGTATTAATGAGACTACTTAATACTTGATTAATTAAAGAATAATACTATTACTATTATTATTATTATAACTCATACACTTATCTATATAGTAACACTTAAGTACACTAAGTATATTATCACTTATATAAATATAACTTTTCTCGAGAACGGTCAATGTTAATATAGTTTACTATATTAATAAACAAACTTTATGTCTATTAGACATTAACTAATCAAACATAATATCTCTAGGTTGAGATTTCCGTGTTCAACACTCCGATCATATAACTTACGTGGAATATCTATCTGCTATTAAGGTGAACTTCATAGCCCCTCTTTTTACTATTTCTTAACTGTTTTATAAACTTTGGGGTGAGACACATGCTTGCTTTTAAACTGTTTTACGCTTAGACACAAGTACTCAAATTTTATCCATTACATGTTGTTTGTTAACAATAACGGTCACTGCTAATATAATTCGTTATATTAGTAAACATACTTTGTCTGTTGACAATATCGGTCACTGTTAATATATTCATTATATTAATAAACAAACTTTATCGGTCAATGTTAATATATTCGTTATATTAATAAACAAACTTTATCGGTCACTGTTAATATATTCGTTATATTAAAAAACAAACTTTATCGGTCACTGTTAATATATTCATTATATTAATAAACACACTTCATTCTATTGATTGATTTTATATCAGTCAACCCTAACTAAATCTTGTGGTCTAAAACTTGTTATAACTATTAAACCTATGTTGTTCACTCAACCATTTTGGTTGACACTTTTAAGCATGTTTTGTCTCAGGTACTTAGATATATTGCTTCCGATGTAGAACTCTGCTGTTACTTAGAAGTCAAGCCGAGCACTGGGACCAGAGTTAACATCCACGTCAATGGAAATTTTGGTGGGGTGTTACAATAGTTGGATGTATTCTCAATGCATAATATGCATAGATATATATAGTACCAGGATCCCTTAAAGTACAGAGAAATTTACGAGAGATATCAGGCAAGGTCTACATTATCAGATACGCTAAGATATGAATTGTCAGATACGCTAAGATATGAATTTTGTCTATATACTATTCATGCAGTCAATGCAGTAAAACGTGTCTAGACTAAGAATAAAGAGCAGGTAATTTTCTAAGGATGATAAGCAGATGATTTCCGACAAAAACGATAAGTAAAACTTTTTACACGCAGACACGGTCGAAGTACAGACTCACTAATGCATCCTAACGACTATTAGTTGGACTCACTAATGCAAGACCTGGTTCGCTAAGACCACCGCTCTGATACCAACTGTCAAGACCCATCCTAAACCATCTGGACGAATACATTACATTTGGTTACATCGCGAGGTATTTGACCTTTATATGATACATTTTACAAACATTGCATTAGTTTTTAAAAAGACAAACTTTCATTATGTAACATCCCGCCTTTCAAATCTTGAAGACAAAGCTAACCACCGCTCCTATCTTGTCACTTCCCGAAGGTAATGATGACTTTGTTGTGTATTGCGACGCCTCGAAACATGGTTTTGGGTGTGTATTGATGCAACGAAAGAAAGTCATTGCTTATGCCTCTCGACAACTCAAAATTCATGAACGGAACTATACGACACATGATCTCGAACTCGGAGCCGTTGTCTTCGCACTTAAAATGTGGAGACATTATCTTTATGGAACCAAAAGTACCATCTTCACCGATCACAAAAGCCTCTAACACATCTTCGATCAAAAGCAACTAAACATGAGACAATGACGGTGGATTGAAACTTTAAACGATTATGATTGTGAGCTTCGTTACCATCCCGGGAAGGCAAACGTAGTAGCCGATGCCTTAAGTCAAAAAGAAAGAGCGGTGCCTCTTCGTGTCCGAGCTTTAAACATCACCATTCACACCAACCTCAATAGCCAAATTCGTGTAGCCCAAGATGAGGCTCTCAAGGATGAAAACATCTCTCTCGAACACTTGAACGTCCTCACCTCT
Source organism: Rutidosis leptorrhynchoides (assembly GCF_046630445.1). Classification (NCBI taxonomy): domain Eukaryota; kingdom Viridiplantae; phylum Streptophyta; class Magnoliopsida; order Asterales; family Asteraceae; genus Rutidosis; species Rutidosis leptorrhynchoides. The sequence goes on along the minus strand of NC_092342.1, from coordinate 171,500,351 downwards.
CGATTCGAAGTTAAAGAAACAGGACTCCGATATTTCGCCAGAAGAATTTGGGTGCCTAGTTATGGGGACTTGCGAAGCCTTATTTTAGACGAAGCCCTTCAGTCAAGATATTCGATTCACCCCGGTGCCAATAAGATGTATCACGACCTCAAAGAACAATATTGGTGGCCGAACATTAAAAGGGACGTTGCTACTTATGTTGGAAAGTGCCTAACTTACTCCAAAGTCAAAGCCGAACATCAAAGACCGTCCGGACTACTTCAACAACCCGAAATCCTGCAATAGAAGTGGGAAGGGATAACAATGGATTTTATCACCAAACTACTAAAGACGGTCGGCGGTTATGATACTATTTCGGTTATTGTTGACCGTCTCACCAAATCCGCGCATTTCCTGGCCATGAAGGAAACCGATAACATGGAGAAACTCGCACAACTTTACATTAAAGAAATCGTAGCCCGACACGGTGTGCCCTTATCGATTTTCTCCGACCGAGATGGCCGATTTGTTTCTAGATTTTAGCGTACTTTACAAGAAGCGTTGGGAACACGTTTAGACATGAGCACCGCATACCATCCGCAAACCGATGGACAAAGCGAACGCACAATTCAAACTTTGGAAGACATGCTACGAGCTTGCGTTGTCGACTTTGGAAAAGCTTGGGATAAGCACTTGCCTCTCACCAAATTCTCCTACAACAATAGTTATCACGCGAGTATTAACGCCGCACCATTCGAAGCTCTATATGGCTGAAAATTTCGTTTACCTCTTTGTTGGGCCGAAGTAGGCGACACACAAATCACCGGACCCGAACTCATTCATGAAACAACCGAGAAAATCGTTCAAATCCAAGATAGGCTTAGGACGGCCCGAAGTCGTCAAAAGAGCTATACCAACAAACGACGCAACGACCTCGAATTTCAAGTCGATGACCGAGTTATGCTAAAAGTCGCACCTTGGAAAGGTGTAATCCTTTTTGGGAAACGCGGGAAGCTAAATCCTCGGTATATTGGTCCTTTCGAAATCTTAGAGCGTATTGGAACCGTTGCTTATCGTTTAGATCTTCCACCTCAATTGAGCTCTGTTCATCCTACCTTCCATGTATCTAACTTGAAAAAGTGTCTTGCCGAACCCGATATCGTCATCCCTCTTGAGGAACTTACTATTGATGACAAACTTCATTTTGTGGAGGACCCGGTTAAAATCATGGACACCTCCGTCAAGACGCTAAAATAAAGCCGAATCCTGATTATCAAGGTCTGTTGGAATGCCAAAAGGGGACCCGAGTTTACTTGGGAAAGACAAGATCAAATGCAAAAGAAATACCCTCACTTGTTCCCGGTTTCGGAAATGCAAGATTCCGAGGAAGAAAAAACGACTACTACGCCTACTTAAATTTCAGGATGAAATTTCTTTTAAGGAGTAGGTAGTGTAACATCCCGCCTTTTTCCATTTGCTTTTCCGTTTAATTATTTAAAGTCCGTTATATGATTATAACATCCCTCGTTAATAAGAGTTTTAAAAATATCTCGTTTAGGTAAATCACGCACCCGCAACCGAACTCGAGGGACTAGTTTTGCCAAAGTGCCAAAGAGGTGACTAGCTTTGACTAGTCAACCCCACCTCCCCATTTCCTTTTTCATTTCATTTCCATTTTCATTTAATACTTTCCAAATTTCTCTCAATCTTCATTTCAAAGATTCATCATCTAAATCCGTTCAAGCAAGCATCAATCAAAACAAATTACATATTTGGAATCCTTGCAACTTCCTCTTCGATTCCATACCGATTTCATTACATTTGGGTAACTTTCTAAAATCACTAGATCTTGTGTTCTTGATGATTTTAAGTTATAGAGTTGTTAATTAGTGTCTATGGCTCAAGTCTAACATGAATATATGATTTATATGTTCGATTTTGTTATTAGGAGTAACTAGCATGAACATAAACTTTGGTGTGTTTGATTGGTGATTTGGTTGTTTGAATGATGTTAAATGTTATAAATGCATGTATTAAATGTGTTCCTAACATCACTAGCTTCAATTTGATGTGTAGGTTGTTTTAGAAAACTCCATAAACTTGATTAGTGATTTTGGTGAATTTGGGTTAGGGTTTGATAAGCTTGAAATGAATATTTGATGCATTGAATGCCATGAATTATTGTTAGTAAGTAGTTAGTTGTATTGTATGCTTTATTATCTACAAAACGGCGTGTTTTATGTATGCATTAAATGCCAGAATCATAAATGTGCACTTGTAAAATTTGAAGCATTAAATGTGTGCATTGATTGATCATTTGATTTGAAAAGTCGGTTATTGCAAATAATGTTTTTGGTTGGTGAAATGTATTTTGTTGTGTTCTTTGTCAAATTATCTTTCTAACGATATAAGATACGAGTTCTAAGTGTTAGTGGTTTGTGTTTTATGTTTGTTTGAATTTTGGTTTGAGACTTAGAAAACTGAAACTGGCCAGGTACCAGCTCGCGTGTAATGCTGCGGCGCGGCCAGCCTTTGTCGCGGCGCGACATAAGGCGTATCCAGCTTCTGACCATCTTGGCCAATATACGAGAAATGTTTGGCACGCTATGGACCTCCGATTCACATGAGACTTGTTCTAACATGCTTATATATGAATAAAAACCTCAGAAAAATAGTTCGGGACCCGACCCGAATGTGTTGACTTTTTTGTTGACTTTGATCGACCAAAGTTGACTTTTAATCAAACTTAACCAAATGTTTGTGCAATCATTCTAACATGCTTTTATACTTGTACCTTACATGAAACATGACAATTTGATTCACATGCTATTATGATCGAGTCTTAACGAGCCATAGGACTACTTGAACACTTTGACCTATCGTGTTTACCGTTATTGATATAACCTATTTGTTTAGGTCAAGACTAGCATTCGTTCTTGCACACGTATACTTGTTGAAGTACTTTTACATACGTGCACTCAAGGTGAGATCATAGTCCCACTTTTACTCTTTTTGAACTTACATTTGGGATGAGAAAACAAAAATGTTCTTTTTACTAAGTGAACACAAGTACAGGAAAACAAACATTCTACATACGAGTTTGAACAAAAATCCTCAATTTGATTATCATTAGTTACACTTGCCGGGTGTAAGCGAGAACTTATGTTATATGGCCATATGGGTTTGACAAACCCTCATTCAAAAGGTTCGCTACCGTTTACGAATGAAATATATTTTCGAGAAACAGTGTCTGTTCTAACACTATTGTGATGGGTTCAATGGAAGGAATGTTAAGCATTGATAATTGGGTGCTCGTGAAACAAACTTTTAGAATGTATTACTATTATATCAATGTTACAAATCTTGTGGTTCACTTGTACTTACTTACTTAAACCTATGATTTCACCAACGTTTTCGTTGACAGATTTCTATGTTTTTCTCAGGTCCTTGAACGTTTTATGATACATGCTTCCACTCATTACTTTTGATACTTGCTTGGATGTCGAGTATATACATGCATACATGGAGCATCTTTTGGCTACTTTTAAATCGTGTCGCATAGATTTCAATTGTATTTATAACTTTGTAACGTAACTTTTGGGATGAACGATTCTTGTAAACTTGGGAACAAATCTTAACTTTTGAAATGAATGCGACATATTTTCGGTCAAACGTCATTTTAAAGACTTATGTGTAGTGACCCGAAATTTTCCATGTTTATATATATATTAAATGAAATTGTTATTTACATGATTAAGTGTTTCCAACATGTTAAGCAATCAAACTTGTTAAGACTTGATTAATTGAAATAGATTTCATATAGACAATTGACCACCCAAGTTGACCGGTGATTCACGAACGTTAAAACTTGTAAAAACTATATGATGACATATATATGGTTATATATATAGTTAACATGATATTATGATAAGTAAACATATCATTAAGTATATTAACAATGAACTTCATTTGTAAAAACAAGACTACTAACTTAATGATTTTGAAACGAGACATATATGTAACGATTATCGTTGTAACGACATTTAATGTATATATATCATATTAAGAGATATTAGTACATCATAATATCTTGATAATATAATAATTTAAAATCTCATTTGATATTATAAACATTAGGTTAACAACATTTAACAAGATCGTTAACCTAAAGGTTTCAAAACAACACTTACATGTAACGACTAACGATGACTTAACGACTCAGTTAAAATGTATATACATGTAGTGTTTTAATATGTATTCATACACTTTTGAAAGACTTCAAGACACTTATCAAAATACTTATACTTAACAAAAATTCTTACAATTACATCCTCGTTCAGTTTCATCAACAATTCTACTCGTATGCACCCGTATTCGTACTCGTACAATACACAGCTTTTAGATGTATGTACTATTGGTATATACACTCCAATGATCAGCTCTTAGCAGCCCATGTGAGTCACCTATAACATGTGGGAACCATCATTTGGCAACTAGCATGAAATATCTCATAAAATTACAAAAATATGAGTAATCATTCATGACTTATTTACATGAAAACAAAATTACATATCCTTTATATCTAATCCATACACCAACGACCAAAAACACCTACAAACACTTTGATTCTTCAATTTTCTTCATCTATTTGATCTCTCTCAAGTTCTATCTTCAAGTTCTAAGTGTTCTTCATAAATTCTACAAGCTCTAGTTTCATAAAATCAAGAATACTTCCAGGTTTGCTAGCTTACTTCTAATCTTGTAGAGTGATCATCCAACCTCAAGAAATCTTTCTTATTTATAGTAATATATCTTTCTAATATAAGGTAATACTCATATTCAAACTTTGATTCAATTTATGTAACTATAACAATCTTATTTCGAGTGGAAATCTTACTTGAACTTGTTTTTGTGTCATGATTCTACTTCAAGAACTTTCAAGCCATCCAAGATCCTTTGAAGCTAGATCCATTTGTCTCTTTTCTAGTAGGTTTATCCACAAAACTTGAGGTAGTAATGATGTTCATAACATCATTCGATTCATACATATAAAGCTATCTTATTCGAAGGTTTAAACTTGAAATCACTAGAACATAGTTTAGTTAATTCTAAACTTGTTCTCAAACAAAAGTTAATCCTTCTAACTTGACTTTTAAAATCAACTAAACACATGTTCTATATCTATATGATATGCTAACTTAATGATTTAATACCTGGAAACACGAAAAACATCGTAAAACTGGACATACGCCGTCGTAGTAACACCGCGGGCTGTTTTGGGTTTGATAATTAAAAACTATGATAAACTTTGATTTAAAAGTTGTTCTTCTAGGAAAATTATTTTTCTTATGAACATGAAACTATATCCAAAAATCATGGTTAAACTCAAAGTGGAAGTATGTTTTTCAAAATGGTCATCAAGACGTCGTTCTTTCGACTGAAATGACTACCTCTTACAAAAATGACTTGTAACTTATATTTCCGACTATAAACCTATACTTTTTCTATTTATATTCAAAAAATAGAGTTCAATATAAAACCATAGCAATTTGATTCACTCAAAACGGATTTAAAATGAAGAAGTTATGGGTAAAACAAGATTGAATATTTTTTATTTTTGTAGCTACGGGAAATATTAATAATTCTATACAAATCATATCCTAGCTAACTTATATTGTATTATATATGTATTCTAATATATTATGTAATCTTGGGATACCATAGACACGTATGCAAATGTTTTGACATATCATATCGACCCATGTATATATATTATTTGGAACAACCATAGACACTCTATATGCAGTAATGTTGGAGTTAGCTATATAGGGTTGAGGTTGATTCCAAAAATATATATACTTTGAGTTGTGATCTAGCTTGAGATGTGTATACACTGGGTCGTGGATTGATTCAAGATAATATATATCGATTTATTTCTATACATCTAACTGTGGACAACTAGTTGTAGGTTACTAACGAAGACAGCTGACTTAATAAACTTAAAACATCAAAATGTATTAAATGTGTTGTAAATATATTTTGAACATACTTTGATATATATGTACATATTTGTTATAGGTTCGTGAATCGACCAGTGGTCAAGTCTTACTTCCCGACGAAGTAAAAAATCTGTGAAAGTGAGTTATAGTCCCACTTTTAAAATCTAATATTTTTGGGATGAGAATACATGCAGGTTTTATAAATGATTTACAAAATAGACACAAGTACGTGAAACTACATTCTATGGTTGAATTATCGAAATCGAATATGCCCCTTTTTATTAAGTCTGGTAATCTAAGAATTAGGGAACAGACACCCTAATTGACGCGAATCCTAAAGATAGATCTATTGGGCCTAACAAACCCCATCCAAAGTACCGGATGCTTTAGTACTTCGAAATTTATATCATATCCGAAGGGTGTCCCGGAATGATGGGGATATTCTTATATATGCATCTTGTTAATGTCGGTTACCAGGTGTTCACCATATGAATGATTTTTATCTCTATGTATGGGATGTGTATTGAAATACGAAATCTTGTGGTCTATTGTTACGATTTGATATATATAGGTTAAACCTATAACTCACCAACATTTTTGTTGACGTTTTAAGCATGTTTATTCTCAGGTGATTACTAAGAGCTTCCGCTGTCGCATACTTAAATAAGGACAAGATTTGGAGTCCATGCTTGTATGATATTGTGTAAAAACTGCATTCAAGAAACTTATTTCGTTGTAACATATTTGTATTGTAAACCATTATTTAATAGTCGTGTGTAAACAGGATATTTTAGATTATCACTATTTGATAATCTACGTAAAGCTTTTTAAACCTTTATTGATGAAATAAAGGTTATGGTTTGTTTTAAAATGAATGCAGTCTTTGAAAAATGTCTCATACAGAGGTCAAAACCTCGCAACGAAATCAATTAATATGGATCATTTTTAATCAATAAGAACGGGACATTTCAGAAGAGGCCAACGTGAAGCTAGTCAAAAGAAAGTGGGAGGAAAACGGTGATAAGAGTCACCAAAACAACAACAACTATCCCAAAAATCGCAACATCAATCGCAACTACAACAAACGGCAAAACAACAACAACAACTACAACAATCATTCCAACAACAATAACAACCGCAACAACAACAACAATCAGAAGCAGCTATGCCAAAGGTGTGAAAAGTATCACTCGGGGTTCTGCACCAAATTTTGCAATAAGTGTAAAAGAAATGGTCATAGCGCGGCAAAGTGTGAGGTCTACGGACCAGGGGTTAACAGAACGAAAGGAACAAATGGTGTCAAAACGAGTAATGGTGGAGTAAGTAGTGTCAGAGCAAGTTATGCCAATGTAGTTTGTTATAAATGTGGAAAACCGGGCCACATTATTAGAAATTGCCCGAACCAGGAGAACACGAATGGACAAGGCCGCGGAAGATTTTTAAATATTAATGCGACAGACGCACAGGAAGACCCGGAGCTTGTTACAGGTACATTTCTTATTGACAATAAATCTGCTTACGTTGTCCATTGACGCCTTTGGATAGTAAATTTTTACTCAAATTAGCAAATGGTAAATTAATTTCAGCAGATAATATATGTCGGAATCGAGAAATTAAACTGGTTAGCGAAACATTTAAGATTGACTTGATACCAGTAGAGTTAGGGAGTTTTGATGTGATAATCGGTATGGACTAGTTGAAAGAAGTGAAAGCAGAGATCGTTTGTTACAAAAATGCAATTCGCATTATACGAGAAAAAGGAAAACCCTTAATGGTGTACGGAGAAAAGGGCAACACGAAGCTACATCTTATTAGTAATTTGAAGGCACACAAACTAATAAAAAAGGTTGCTATGCTGTTCTAGCACACGTCGAGAAAGTACAAACTGAAGAAAAGAGCATCAATGATGTTCCCATCGCAAAAGAATTTCCCGATGTATTTCCGAAAGAATTACCGGGATTACCCCCACATCGATCCGTTGAATTTCAAATAGATCTTGTACCAGGAGCTGCACCAATAGGTCATGCTCCTTACAGACTCGCACCCAGCGAGATGAAAGAACTGCAAAGCCAATTATAAGAACTTTTAGAGCGTGGTTTCATTCGACCAAGCACATCACCGTGGGGAGCTCCTGTTTTGTTTGTCAAGAAGAAAGATGGTACATTTAGGTTGTATATCGACTACCGAGAGTTGAACAAACTTACCATCAAGAACCGCTACCCACTACCGAGAATCGACAACTTATTTGATCAACTACTAGGTAAGTCTATTTATTTAAAGATTGACTTACGTTTCAGGTATCATCAAATGCGGGAGAAAGAAGATGATATTCCAAAGACTGCTTTCAGAACACGTTACGGTCATTACGAGTTTATGGTCATGCTGTTTGGTTTAACAAATGCACCAGCTATGTTCATGGACCTTATGAACCGAGTGTGTGGACAATACCTTGATAAGTTTGTCATTGTTTTCATTGATGACATACTTATTTACTCAAAGAATGACCAAGAACACGGTGAACATTTGAGAAAGGTGTTAGAAGTATTGAGGATGGAAGAATTGTACGCTAAGTTTTCAAAGTGTGCATTTTGGTTGGAAGAAGTTCAATTCCTTGGTCACATAGTGAACAAAGAAGGTATTAAGGTGGATCCAGCAAAGATAGAAACTGTTGAAAAGTGGGAAACCCCGAAAACTCCGAAACACATACGCCAGTTTTTAGGACTAGCTGGTTACTACAGAAGGTTCATCCAAGACTTTTCCAGAATAGCAAAACCCTTGACTGCATTAACGCATAAAGGGAAGAAATTTGAATGGAAGGATGAACAAGAGAAAGCATTTCAGTTATTGAAGAAAAAGCTAACTACGGCACCTATATTGTCATTGCCTGAAGGGAATGATGATTTTGTAATTTATTGTGACGCATCAAAGCAAGGTCTCGGTTGTGTATTAATGCAACGAACGAAGGTGATTGCTTATGCGTCTAGACAATTGAAGATTCACGAACAAAATTATATGACGCATGATTTAGAATTAGGCGCGGTTGTTTTTGCATTAAAGACTTGGAGGCACTACTTATATGGGGTCAAAAGTATTATATATACTGACCACAAAAGTCTTCAACACATATTTAATCAGAAACAACTGAATATGAGGCAGCGTAGGTGGATTGAATTGTTGAATGATTACGACTTTGAGATTCGTTACCACCCGAGGAAGGCAAATGTGGTAGCCGATTCCTTGAGCAGGAAGGACAGAGAACCTATTCGAGTAAAATCTATGAATATAATGATTCACAATAACCTTACTACTCAAATAAAGGAGGCGCAACAAGGAGTTTTATAAGAGGGAAATTTAAAGGATGAAATACCCAAAGGATCGGAGAAGCATCTTAATATTCAGGAAGACGGAACCCGGTATAGGGATGAAAGGATTTGGGTACCAAAATTTGGAGATATGAGAGAAATGGTACTTAGAGAAGCTCATAAAACGAGATACTCAATACATCCTGGAATGGGAAAGATGTACAAGGATCTCAAGAAACATTTTTGGTGGCCAGATATGAAAGCCAATGTTGCTAAATACGTAGGAGAATGTTTGACGTGTTCTAACTTCAAAGCTGAGCATCAGAAACCATCAGGTCTACTTCAACAACCCGAAATCCCGGAATGGAAATGGGAAAACATTACCATGGATTTCATCACTAAATTGCCAAGGACTGCAAGTGGTTTTGATACTATTTGGGTAATAGTTGATCGTCTCACCAAATCAGCACACTTCCTACCAATAAGAGAAGATGGCAAGATGGAGAAGTTAGCACGACTGTATTTGAAGGAAGTCGTCTCCAGACATGGAATACCAATCTCTATTATCTCTGATAGGGATGGCAGATTTATTTCAAGATTCTGGCAGACATTACAGCAAGCATTAGGAACTCGTCTAGACATGAGTACTACCTATCATCCACAAACTGATGGGCAGAGCGAAAGGATGATACAAACGCTTGAAGACATACTACGAGCATGTGTTATTGATTTCGAAAATAGTTGGGATCGACATCTACCGTTAGCAGAATTTTCCTACAACAACAACTACCATTCAAGCATTGAGATGGCGCTGTTTGAAGCACTTTATGGTAGAAAGTGCAGGTCTCCAATTTGGTGGAGTGAAGTGGGGGATAGACAGATTACGGGACCGGAGATATTACAAGAAACTACCGAGAAGATCATCCAAATTCAACAACGGTTGAAAACCGCCCAAAGTTGACAAAAGAGCTACGCTGACATTAAAAGAAAAGATATAGAATTTGAAATTAGAGAGATGGTCATGCTTAAAGTTGCACCTTGGAAAGGCGTTGTTCGATTTGGTAAACGAGGGAAATTAAATCCAAGGTATATCGGACCATTCAAGATTATTGATCGTGTCGGACCAGTAGCTTACCGACTTGAGTTACCTCAACAACTCGCGGCTGTGCATAACACTTTCCATGTCTCGAATTTGAAGAAATGTTATGCTAAAGAAGATCTCACTATTCTGTTAGATGAAATCCAAATCAACGAAAAACTTCAATTCATCGAAGAACCCGTCGAAATAATGGATCGTGAGGTTAAAAGACTTAAGCAAAACAAGATACCAATTGTTAAGGTTCGATGGAATGCTCGTAGAGGACCCGAGTTCACCTAGGAACGAGAAGATCAGATGAAGAAGAAATACACGCATTTATTTCCAGAAGATACGTCAACACCTCCAACTGCTTAAAATTTCGGGACGAAATTTATTTAACGGGTAGGTACTGTAGTGACCCGAACTTTTCCATGTTTATATATATATTAAATGAAATTTTTATTTACATGATTAAGTGTTTCCAACATGTTAAGCAATCAAACTTGTTAAGACTTGATTAATTGAAATAGGTTTCATATAGACAATTGACCACCCAAGTTGACCGGTGATTCACGAACGTTAAAACTTGTAAAAACTATATGATGACATATATATGGTTATATATATAGTTAACATGATATTATGATAAGTAAACATATCATTAAGTATATTAACAATGAACTTCATTTGTAAAAACAAGACTTATACTTAATGATTTTGAAACGAGACATATATGTAACGATTATCGTTGTAACGAAATTTAATGTATATATATCATATTAAGAGATATTCGTACATCATAATATCATGATAATATAATAATTTAAAATCTCATTTGATATTATAAACATTGGGTTAACAACATTTAACAAGATCGTTAACCTAAAGGTTTCAAAACAACACTTACATATAACGACTAACGATGACTTAACGACTCAGTTAAAATGTATATACATGTAGTGTTTTAATATGTATTCATTCACTTTTGAAAGACTTCAAGACACTTATCAAAATACTTATACTTAACAAAAATGCTTACAATTACATCCTCGTTCAGTTTCATCAACAATTCTACTCGTATGCACCCGTATTCGTACTCGTACAATACACAACTTTTAGATGTATGTACTATTGGTATGTACACTCCAATAATCAGCTCTTTGCATCCCATGTGATTCACCTATAATATGTGGGAACCATCATTTGGCAATTAGCATGAAATATCTCATAAAATTACAAAAATATGAGTAATCATTCATGACTTATTTACATGAAAACAAAATTACATATCCTTTATATCTAATCCATACACCAATGACCAAAAACACCTACAAACACTTTAATTCTTCAATTTTCTTCATCTAATTGATCTCTCTCAAGTTCTATCATCAAGTTCTAAGTGTTCTTCATAAATTCTACAAGCTCTAGTTTCATAAAATCAAGAATACTTCCAAGTTTGCTAGCTTACTTCCAATCTTTTAGAGTGATCATCCAACCTCAAGAAATCTTTCTTATTTACAGTAAGATATCTTTCTAATATAAGGTAATACTCATATTCAAACTTTGATTCAATTTCTATAACTATAACAATCTTATTTCGAGTGGAAATCTTACTTGAACTTGTTTTCGTGTCATGATTCTACTTCAAGAACTTTCAAGCCATCCAAGATCCTTTGAAGCTAGATCCATTTGTCTCTTTTCTAGTAGGTTTATCCACAAAACTTGAGGTAGTAATGATGTTCATAACATCATTCGATTCATACATATAAAGCTATCTTATTCGAAGGTTTAAACTTGAAATCACTAGAACATAGTTTAGTTAATTCTAAACTTGTTCGCAAACAAAAGTTAATCCTTCTAACTTGACTTTTAAAATCAACTAAACACATGTTCTATATCTATATGATATGCTAACTTAATGATTTAAAACCTAGAAACACAAAAAACACCGTAAAACTGGACATACGCCGTCGTAGTAACACTGTGGGCTGTTTTGGGTTTGATAATTAAAAACTATGATAAACTTTGATTTAAAAGTTGTTCTTCTGGGAAAATGATTTTTCTTATGAACATGAAACTAAATCCAAAAATCATGGTTAAACTCAGAGTGGAAGTATGTTCTTCAAAATGGTCATCAAGACGTCGTTCTTTCGACTGAAATGGCTTCCTCTTACAAAAATGACTTGTAACTTATATTTCCAACTATAAACCTATACTTTTTCTGTTTAGATTCAAAAAATAGAGTTTAATATGAAACCATAGCAATTTGATTCACGCGAAACGGATTTAAAATGAAAAAGTTATGGGTAAAACAAGATTGGATATTTTTTATTTTTGTAGCTACGGGAAATATTAACAATTCTATAAAAATCATATCCTAGCTAACTTATATTGTATTATACATGTATTCTAATATATTATGTAATCTTGGGATACCATAGACACGTATGCAAATGTTTTGACATATCATATCGACCCATGTATATATATTATTTGGAACAACCATAGACACTCTATATACAGTAATGTTGGAGTTAGCTATACAGGGTTGAGGTTGATTCCAAAAATATATATACTTTGAGTTGTGATATAGCCTGAGATGTGTATACACTGGGTCGTGGATTGATTCAAGATAATATATATATCGATTTATTTCTGTACATCTAACTGTGGACAACTAGTTGTAGGTTACTAACGAGGACAGCTGACTTAATAAACTTAAAACATCAAAATGTATTAAATGTGTTGTAAATATATTTTGAACATACTTTGATATATATGTACATATTTGTTATAGGTTCGTGAATCGACCAGTGGTCAAGTCTTACTTCCCAACGAAGTAAAAAATCTGTGAAAGTGAGTTATAGTCTCACTTTTAAAATCTAATATTTTTGGGATGAGAATACATGCAGGTTTTATAAATGATTTACAAAATAGACACAAGTACGTGAAACTAAATTCTATGGTTGAATTATTGAAATCGAATATGCCCCTTTTTATTAAGTCTGGTAATCTAAGAATTAGGGAACAGACACCCTAATTGACGCGAATCCTAAAGATATATCTATTGGGCCTAACAAACCCCATCCAAAGTACCAGATGCTTTAGTACTTCGAAATTTATATCATATCCGAAGGGTGTCCCGGAATGATGGGGATATTCTTATATATGCATCTTGTTAATGTCGGTTACCAGGTGTTCACCATATGAATGATTTTTATCTCTATGTATGGGATGTATATTGAAATATGAAATCTTGTGGTCTATTGTTATGATTTGATATATATAGGTTAAACCTATAACTCACCAACATTTTTGTTGACGTTTTAAGCATGTTTATTCTCAGGTGATTATTAAGAGCTTCCGCTGTCGCATACTTAAATAAGGACAAGATTTGGAGTCCATGCTTGTATGATATTGTGTAAAAACTGCATTCAAGAAACTTATTTCGTTGTAACATATTTGTATTGTAAACCATTATGTAATAGTCGTGTGTAAACAGGATATTTTAGATTATCATTATTTGATAATCTACGTAAAGCTTTTTAAACCTTTATTGATGAAATAAAGGTTATGGTTTGTTTTAAAATGAATGCAGTCTTTGAAAAACGTCTCATATAGAGGTCAAAACCTCGCAACGAAATCAATTAATATGGAACGTTTTTAATCAATAAGAACGGGACATTTCATTATGACCACGTAATGGGACCTAAGTAGTCGGCGCCGTCAATGACGATTTTTTTAGGTCGCTACACATTACATCGAAAGTGGACGGCATGCATACCATTTTATAATATATCCAAACTATAAATGACTTGATAATAATCTTGATGAACTTAACGACTCGAATGCAACGTCTTTTGAAATATGTCATGAATGACTCCAAGTAATATCCTTAAAATGAGTAAATGCACAGCGGAAGATTTCTTTCATACCTGAGAATAAACATGCTTTCAAGTGTCAACCAAAAGGTTTGTGAGTTCATAAGTTTATCATAAAAACAATAAAATTCATCATTTTGATAGACCACAAGATTTAAATCCTGCATGGTACAAATGGGCTCGAATCCTATACCCACCTGTAATGTACATGCGATATCTTTTAAATACAGTACACCTTTCTCGTGTACGAAATCATCTTTCATAAATCTTAGTAACCGTACACATATCTCGTGCACAAAATAACATACACATAACCTGTGTATAAAATCATTCTCTCGATACATAACATTCACTTTTCATTTCTTTCATAGCTTGGCTTGGTAACCGACCTTAACATATAATGCGCATAATAATATCCCAAAATAGAACATCTCGTCGGTATAATAATCATATAAACTTCAAAGTACTAAACACCACGCCCACCAGCCCTTCCGTCTAGTGAACATTCTGGGTGGGGGTGTTAAACCCGGTAGCTACCTTTAGGATTCGCGTCAATTAGGCGTTCACTAATTCTCAAAATTAGTGATGTTCCCTAATTCTTAGGTTTCTAAGCAATAATAATCAGGGGAAAAATATTCATATCAATTGTGGCAATTATCACGTCCACATAATTCAATGGTGGCAATTATCACGTCCACATAATTCATTCGAGGAATGTTTTGCTTGTGTCTATCTCGTCAAACATTTATAAAAGCATCTTAGTCCAAAAATATAGATTTCAAAGGCATTTAATAAAGCAGATGTAAAAGAGTTATAAAGCAGCACATGATTCTCAGTCCCAAAAATGTAAAGAGTAAAAGGGAATCAAATAAACTCACACTAGTGTATTTTATAGTAAAAATACATATGACGACATTGAACAAGAGTAGGGTTGGCCTCGGATTCACGAACCTATATTCAATCATGTATATTAATATATGTACTGGTATTCGAACAAATATATATATTATTAGTGATTTTATTTGTGATTTTATATTATGTGTTTTATTAATAACTAAATTAACTATATTTGTTTTTATATACTTTAGATAAATAATTAGTATTTATTATGAAAATATTAATGTTGTTATGTGATGTGTTTTAAATATATTCTTATATAGCTATTTGTTTGGCATAATAATATCAAATAATAAGTAAAAATTTATATCTTTTTATGATAATAATAATAATACTAAAAGTAATTAGATTTATAATGATCCTAATTTTAATAGACTTGATAATAATACTAATAATAAAAGTAATGTTAGTAATAATAATAATTTTAAGAAAAATGATAATAATATTAATTATACTAATAATCTTATTTCTAATATGGGTAATAATAATAATTACATAATATTAATCAATAATAATAATAATAATAATAATAATAATAATAATAATAATAATAATAATAATAATAAGGATAATGAAATAATAATAATAATAAGAGTATTAGTAATAACTACCTCAAAGGAGTAGCTCTTAAAAAAATGCCCAAGTCCGGGTTTGAACCCGCGACCTCTCGCTAACCCTATAACGCCTTTAACCATTCCTCTGTCACCTCATTTATGATTTAATTGATACACAAATCTATTTAACCTAATATAAATGTCTGTCTTCTTCTTCTCTTAAAAAAAAATATATATATATATATATATACCACACCCTAGGCTCGAACCCATGACCTCTCGCTTAAACACCCACAATTTAAACCATTGAACCGTTACTCAATACTTGTAATAATTTGTACATCTAATTCTTTAATTGCTAGTCTGAATTAGTAACCTAAATTCGTAGCAGCCCAAAATCCTTTTAATTGTGGCAGCTTCTATTATTGATAAAAAAATATACTATGGCCTGGTTTTGAACCCAGGACCTCTCGAATAAACAACCACCACCTTAACCATTTAACCGTTAGTCTAATCATGTAATAATTCGAGTGAGTGAATATTTAACATATGCAAAACCGCTAACATCTTCCTCATAATTTCATCATCATCATCAAATCAACTTATCGTCATTTTCTATCACGATTAATTTAATAGGAACCATCATCATCGTTATTATATAATTAAAACAGAAACAGAAACGTCTCAAGTTTTGTAGATTTCAAACAAAACAAAAAATCACAAACTTAAATCTAACGAGCTTTATTCCTTGACTGAGAGAGTTTGGATAAAAAAAAAAATATATAACATGAGTTCCCACAAAAACTCTCAGCCCACATACAGGTAAGTAACACATCTAATTAATTATTCCCTTGATTCCTTGTAAACGGTTCAAGTGGTGTTATTACTTTACAACATGTTGGCCAGAAATGAAAAAAAATAAACGCACAAAAGTTATTTTAATTAGTGATGGTGGTTGATGATAGAGCTTTGATTGTTGGTGTTCGAAAGGGAGAAACAAGAGGAAGAAGAAAAAAAATATATAAACATGCAGCAGAATGAAGAAATGATAAAGAGGAAATGGTTTTCAAGAAAGTGGATGATCGGTTTGTTTTGGTTCGTACCAAAAAATATTAGCAGCAGCCGCAGTAAAAATGCAGGTGGTGTTTTGATGAGCTAAAAAAATTTACATACGATAGCAGTTTATAGAAATAGGAAAGAACGTAACCGAATGGTGGTTGTGGTGATAGTTTGTTGAGGCTGTGATATTGGTAATCGACATAGCATAACATGATTATAAATATAATAACAGTGGGTGTGTGATGGTTTCTTACGGTGGTAATGGTGACGGTTCAGGTGATTCTTGGTGGCCGTAGCCGATGGTTAAAATGGTTGATCAAGAGGAAGGTGTTTGTACCTATGTGATTGTGTATAAGATATAATTACATATGTGGCAAGTGTATATGCAATACTACTTAGAGAATAATAGATAGTGAAAAGAAAACAATCATTGTGGTTCATAATTCAGATTACACGGATATGTTTACTATTAGACTACCGACAATAACTCATAGAAAATTCAGGAAAAAGTACACAATTGATTGAGATATATAACTGCATTCATATTTATTCTTATTTATATATTAATATATATAATATTACCTATAATTACTTAATACTAATATATATAAATATTAATAATAATGAAAGTAGTAATAATAGTAATATTAATACAACAAATATACAACAAATATATTTTAACTTGTAATTATTTATTTATAAATAACTATTATAAATTCCTATTTATAATATTTATAAATTATTTATATTACAATAAATAATTATATATAGAATTTCTATGTATATTCATATATTTAATTTAAAATTCTTAATATATAAATATTCGTTACTAACTTCGTTAAGAAAATAAAAAGAGTATCTTTTAAATACTGTATTCAAAGTTTTTATTTATTTATTTATTTATTTATTTATTATTATTATTATTTATTTTTTTTAAATCATAAACTATTTTACATTCTTAATTTCAATAACTAAATCGCATAATATTTTATTAATATATTTCATATTATAACATATATATATATTTACATATCTATTTACAATCAGTTGTTCGTGAATCGTCGGGGATAGTCAAAGGTAATTAAATACATGAACATAGTTCCAAAATTTTCGAGACTCACATTATAGACTTTGCTTATCGTGTCGAGTCCATATAAAGATTAAGTTTAAATTTGGTCGAAAATTTCCGGGTCATCACAAATATGGTGCAAAGGTTACAATGAAATGCCCCGTTCATATACAATATAAACGATTCACAATAGTTGATTTCATCGCGAGGTGATTGACCTCTATCTGATACATTTTACAAACATTGCATTCGTTTTTCAAAGACAAACTTTCTTTACATTGAAAGTTGACGGCAAGCAAACTATTTCATAATACCTCCAACTATAATTGACTTAATAATAATCTTGATGAATTCGACGACTCGAATGCAACGTCTTTTGAAATATGTCATGAATGACTTCAAGTAATATCTCTAATATGAGTAAATGCACAGTGGAAGATTTCTTTCATACCTGAGAATAAACATGCTTTCAAGTGTCAACCAAAAGGTTGGTGAGTTCATAGATTTATCATAAAAAAAAAAAATTCATCATTTTTATAGACCACAAGATTTAAATATTGCATGGTACAAATGGGCCCGAATCCTATACCCACCTGTAATGTACATGCGATAACTTTTAAATACAGTACACCTTTCTCGTGTACGAAATCATCTTTCATAAATCTTAGTAACCGTACACATATCTCGTGCACAAAATAACATATACATAACCTGTGTATAAAATTATTCTCTTGATACATAACATTCACTTTTCATTGCTTTCATAACTTGGCTTGCTAACCGACCTTAACATATAATGCGCATAATAATATCCCCAAAACAAAACATCTCGTTTGTATAATATTTATATAAACTTCGAAGTACTAAACACCACACCCACTAGCCCTTTCGTCTAGTGAACATTCTGGGTGAGGGTGTTAAACCCGGTAGCTACCTTTAGGATTCGTTTCAATTAGGCGTGCACTAATTCTCAAAATTAGTGATGTTCCCTAATTCTTAGGTTACCAAGCAATAATAATCAAGGGAAAAATATTCATATCAATTATGGCAATTATCATGTCCACATAATTCAATGGTGGTAATTATCACGTCCACATAATTCATTCGAGGAATGTTTTGCTTGTGTCTATCTCGTCAAACATTTATAAGAGCATTTCATGTATTCGCAGTTCAAAATATATTTCAAAAGCATTTAATAAAGCAGTTGTAAAAGTAGCGCATATATTCTCAGTCCCAAAAATGTAAAGAGTAAAAGGGAATCAAATGAACTCACCAAATGTATTTTTTAGTAAAAATACATATGACTTTATTGAACAATGCAGGATTGGCCTCTGATTTACGAACCTATTATTCAATCATGTATATTTATACATGTAATGGTAATAGAACAAATATATATATTATTAGTGATTTTATTTGTCATTTTATATCATGTGTTTTATTAATAACTTAATTAGATATATTTATCTTTATATAGATAATTAACATTTATTACAAAAGTATGAATATGGTTAGGTTTTATGTCACAAATATATTTTTATATAGAAAATCTACATTTGATATATTAATAGTACTAATAGAAATAATGATAAAAATAATACTAATTATGATAAAAATTATGGTAAATCTAATAATAATAATAATGATAATTTTAATATTAATGATAAAGATAGTACTAATAATAGTACTGTTTGTAATGTTAATATTAATAACGTGTAATGATAATACTAATAGTTATGATTTAATTTTGTTAATAATAATAAATAATCTAGCAATAATAACAATAATGATAACAATAATAATAATAATAATAATAATAATAATAATAATAATAATAATGATAATAATAATAATATTATTAATGATAATAATGATAATACTAATAATAATGATAATGATAATGATAATAATAATAATAATAATAATAATAATAATAATAATAATAATAATAATAATAATAATAATAATAATAATAATAATAATAATAATAATAATAATAATAATAATAATAATAATAATAATAATAATAGTAGTAGTACTACCTCAAACGAGTAGCCCTTAAAAATAATGCCCAAGTCCGGGTTTGAACCCGCGACGTCCCGGTAACTCGATAACACTTCTTTAACCAATTGAGCTATCCATTTTTTCTGAATTAAATCAGAAATATTTATATATAACCCGAAATTTTCTGTTTCTCTTCTTCTTCACCAATTAAACTCATTTTAACATTTTCATCATAGTGATTTCGGTTATCATCATAATATATCATTACCATTAACATCACCTTATACACCCATGATCCTCATCATCATAATCCTATGATCAAGTCTACCATCATAACCATCACTATCATTATGAATCAACGCAATCATCATCATTTATACTCGTGTATAGTTTTATTAATATAATAACGATTGAAGTCCTATCAAAAATCCAACATCTAAGATAATCAAATAGATTATACTTGGCCTATATTGAAAATAGAAGTTTGGTCGCCTAACAAAAATGAAACCCATTAAAGCCTAGTCCCTAA